>NC_080673.1:202760725-203422463 GCF_030445035.2 Dasypus novemcinctus | reverse complement strand
CCCAGGAGAAGCGCTGACCACGTCTCTTCACGAGACAGCTCAGTCAGCTCTCACCTCTGGACACAGGGAAGGAGGTGCCACGGGGCTTCTTTCTTCCCTGTTCAGGGAATTAAAGTCAGACTTCTTGTATAAACCAGTACCTTTTACTAACGCTAGTATCTTTTGGCTTCCTGGAGCATCCTTCTTGTGCCAGGCTGCAGTTTTGCTGTGGAACGGCCATCACAGTCATCCTGTCACCGGCTTCGTTCCCCGCTCCTCAGCCCTGAGAGCGCAGGAGTGGGGGCACCGCGAGTCTCCAGGGCTGAGTCCCCGGCTACTTCCCAAGGGGCCTTGAGCCCTGCTCTGGGGGCGGGGCCCAGTGTGCTGCATCTCAAGAAAGACGTGTGGGAAGGGACAGAAGCAACGGTGGCTGCTGCGCGTAAACCTGCCGTTCCAGAGAGGCCGACACCCTGGGGAGGGGCTGAGAAGTGGCCACAGCAACTCAGAGCAGGGAGGGAGGCACAGGGGTCCCCCAGGGACCTGAGGAGACTGGGGTGACGAGGGGCTGGAAAGGGGGCAGGCTGTCCTGTGTGTGGAGGAGGAAGGAAGCCTGGCCTGGAGGAAAGAACAAGGTAGAAGACGGCAGGAAGAGGAGGGCGCAGGGGCCAAGAAACCCAGCTGCAAAGGGCCTTCCTGCCCCAAGGCCCAAGAGGCAGGGGGTCAGGGCAGCGGAGGAGAGCCCAGACCTGCCAGCAGGTTAGAAGGGCCGCCCCAATGGCTCTGCCTTCACCCGTTCAGCGTCTCGCCCCAGGGGACAGGGCCGGTGCTCAGTAAGGGCCCACTAGAAGGACAGGCCACGGGCCTGGCCCCAGCTCATAAGCTCCATGACCGCACGCGGGCCCATCAGCTCCATCTGTGCTCGTTGTGGGGACACCTGCAAGGGCCACGCCCAGCGGCTGGCAGAGGGACATTTGGCACGTTCTCTTCCTACTTCCTGACGGTTGTCGTCTCTTCCCAGTCCCCAGGGGCAACACGTGGGCCTGGTCTGCCCTTGACTCTAAGGCTAAGTCATGCCGCCACTTCCCACACTTCACACGCTCCGTTTCCTACCTGGTTCTCAGGCTCTGACCTCCAGGGGCAGGTGGCTGGGTCCCTCCCGGGAGGGTGGGGCAGGAGACCAATGCAGGCTCTGAAGTCGGCCCAGTCACACCCCGAGGACCCTGGGCCCAGTCCTCCTCCCTTCCCAGCCTCATTTATGTCACCTTTAATGAGAATAACGGCCCTACCTGCCTCACGGGGGCACTGGGGACCCAGCCTGGGCACACAGCTGCCCTTCCTGCCCGCCGCCTACCCTGGCGCCTGCCCCTGGCACTCCTGCTCTCCGCTTCCCCCCCTTCTGTCACACCTCCACTCAGCAGCCCCAGCCCCTCCGGTCAGGTCGGGGCCACTCCCAACAGCAGAGGAGCTGCATAGCACCTGCTTTCTCAGCCTGCCCCTCCAGGCCCTCAAACACTCATTTCAAAGGCCCGATCAGCCCTGGCCACCGCACCTGGGCCAGGGCCAGCTGTCCAGGCCTGCCCGGGTCCCCATTCTCCTGTGAGACCCACTTGGAGAGTCCCCGACGACCCCTCGTGACGAAAGCTTTCCAGCGCCAACACTGCTCCAGTGAGAGAGCTGAGAAGGCCAAGTCCACGCACCTCGGCGCTCTCAGCCGGCCCAGCCCCACGGGCGGCACTGGAGGCTGAGGAGGCAGCAGCGGTCTGTGCATCCACGGGCCTCCTGGGGCGCTCTGGCAGCTGCCAGTGTCCTGCATAGCCCCATGAGCTCCAGCTGCCCTGCCCCAGGCTCTCGGCCCCTCCAGGGTGAGCCTAAAACGCTGCCCCACGGCCCGCAGGACGGGCCTCGCCCTTCCACCACTCTTGGCGAGCTCTGCCCTGGGGGACAAGCAGACCGTGCTGGGCTCCCAGACACCGCTCCCGGGACCCCCTGCAAGAGGACTTCCTGGAACCCTCTGCACACGTTTCCAGCCCTCACCCCTAGAAACTCCAGTTCAGAAGGTCCACGACCCCACAGGGGAGCACGAGGGCCCCGGGCCTGGAGTCAGAGGAGCTGGATCCAGAGGCCAGCTCAGCAGCGCGTGGGCCCTCCTCGCCACAGCTGTCTCTTTCCTCATCTGTTAAAGGTGGGTGACCCGGGCGGGGAGGGGGAGCCCAAGTGGGAGCGCTCTCTAGAGCACCCAGGTCAGGGCTGCCTTCACCACCCCATTAGCCCCGAGGCGCCCCCTCTGCCTGGGGATCTCGGGCACCCCTGCGCCTGCCCCGCCCCTGCAGCAGCCTCCTCCTCAGGTAGGCTGGCTGCTGCGAGCACCCAGAGGGCAAAGGGCTCCCTCCACCCGCTCCTTCCTCCCATTTTCTTCTCCTCTGCCCAAAGGCCAGCCTTAGTCCCGCCTAAGCCTCTCACAGATCTGCAGCTGCTCCCCTTGGAGCAATGCTTTCACCACCCAACTGCCCCTGGGGCCCGCCCCCTGCGTCCAGCACCGTCCAGCACCAGGGCTGGAGAGCAGGCTCTGGCCTCCCGGCTGAATGACAAGCACACAAGCCGTGACCCTGCCCCGCGAGGCGGAGCCTGCTGCCATCTAGAAGGTGAAGGCGCCTTCCTTCCTTCGCGACCCCCCCACCCGCAGCCACCAGCCCAGGGGCCTGTGTGTGTCACGGCCTCGGCTCTTTTCAAGAGCTGGCAGGGATCCACGCCCCCGGGAGCTCCCCGGCCACGGCTGCAGAGGAGCTGGCACCTCACACCTTCCCGCAGACCGCTACCTAAGGGGTGACTCAACTGCTTTGGCAAATGATCAAGGAGTCGAGGGCTCTTCCACTGTCTTGAGTTTCTTAAGCTACTTTCTCTTCTTGCGTGCTCGCGTTCACGTCTTCTGGCAGCACCTATGCCTTCTAAGTCCCGCACAGCGCCCACCACCGAGTTGGCTGCGGGGGGCTCTCGGGACACCCCGCGATCTGGCTTTACAGGCCGGGCCCCCTGCTTGCCCGCTCTCCCTCCCACTGTCCTGGGCCTCGGGGCCGCTCCCCACGTCCTTCACAGGGCTGCCTGTCCGTGCTCAGCTCGGACCCGAACCTTCGTCAGCCCCTGCTGACAGCCCTGCACGGGGCCCACATCTCAGGCCTGGTGCAGTCTCCGGTGACAACCCTCAGCCTCCCCGCCCCCAGGAGGCCTCCCCCAAAGACGCCCACACAGAGCAGCACAGCCCCGAGGGGGGCGTCATCCTTTACCACTGAAAAGACGGCGCTGAGTAGGCTGCACCCAGGTGACCTCAGCACCCTATGTCCCCAGGTCCCGCTGGCCTCCTGTCCCAGCGTGCGTGCCAGACCCAACTCTGCCCACCCGCCCTCCCCAACCGCGCACACTCGTCTCCCCACGGAGCCAGGTCAAGCTTTTCTCTTCTGTGAAGCCCTCCCCGCCCTGCAGGGCTTCCGCTGCACCCATCAGCACCCAGCCTATGCCCACATCGTTCAATGCTCTTAGACCAGGTGGTTCGGGCCGACTTGGGCGCCTGGCAGGCCTGCAGCTGAGCACCGGCTCTGCCTCCGGCAAGCTCTGGAATCCCGGAGAGCAGCTCCATTTCTGAGTCTTTGTAAACAAAAAGTAAGAACCTACCCCCAAGGGCTGTTGAAGAGATTACACGATATGCCTGCACAGAGCCTGGCCCGGGGACAGGCCCACGCTCAGTATGTGACAAACAGACATGGCCGTTCTGCCCTGCAAATATATGGAAATCCCTGCAAATGCATGCAGAGACAGAGAACCCACCCACCTGGGAGCTGCAGAAGAGCCTCACGGGAAGACAAATGAAGCCCAGAGGGGCAGGGCAACTAGCCCAAGGCAGCTCAGCTAAAGAACTATTCGCAAGCTCCAAGGTCCCCCCTTGGAGAAAGGTGTGCAGCTTACTGGAGAGGGGGCCTCGCCCTGCACCCGCTGACACAGCCTGCTGTTAACAAGCTCCCTGGGTGGTCTGTGTGCAGCGAAGCTAGCAAACAGTGCCTTAAAAAGGGGGCCACCCCGTGCCCAGCCCGGTGCTGCTTCCAATACCTAAGATGTTTTCGCTTCCCCATCTCGCTTTTTGTCTTTTCCACAGTGCTACAGGGCAGGCAGTGTAGACAGGGGAATACGGGTGCAGACTGAGACCCACTTGTCAGTTCAAAGCTTGCTGCCCAGGGCTGTGGAGGACGTGAAGGAGATAAGCATATAAGCACAGGGAGCCTGGCGCCCAGCAGGCTTCAGGGCCTGTCAGCTGTTTACAGCTACTACATAGAGATAAAGGCTCAGAGAAAGACACCGGGAGGAGAGGGAGGAGAGCTTCGCTCCAGCACTGCTATTTGAGCAGAAAGATCGTTGCCAGCCAGGACCTGGGGGCAGATCCCTCCAGATAGAAGGAGTATGAAGTTGTCGGGGGGAAGTAATAGATGAGACCCCACTGGCCAGGGGAGGGCGAATCTGAGACGTCAGGGAAGCCAGCAAAGGGCGACATGGTGACAGGTTTTTGAAAGATCACTCTGATGCCGGCACCGGGAGTGGGCTGTAGGGACCTGAATGAGGCAGGAAGTGCAGTTACGAGGTTCCAGAAGTGGCCACAGCGAGAGACGCCACAGGCGGGCTGTGACTGTGAGCAGTGTCAGACACCTCGCTGCCCACCCTGTGGAGACGGGACGCCGAGGAAGGGGGGTGAAGCCACCCGAGGATGGCTCCTGGGATTTCAGCCTGAGTGATGGAGAGGGTGTGATGAGTAGAGGAGGACATCCCAGAAGGCTGGAGCTTAGGCAAGAGCTCAGAAGCAAATGATGAGAACAACTGAGCTGCGGACGGAGTCTCTCCCCCAGAGCCCGGCACCTCGGGGCACCTGCACCACATGGCGGCTCAGCAGACGTCGCCAGACAGCAGTCGACGGCGGTGAGCTGACAGGTTCACAGGGTGGCCTCCGTGAAGCTGTAGGGCAGTGTCTTCTCGAAGGAAAAGGGAGAGGAACAGAGGTGCCGGAGCTGCGGGACGGGGGCTGCGGGACAGGGATGATGGGACAGGGACTGCGGAACGGGGGCTGTGGGACAGGCACGGGTCCTCAAGACTGACTCAGGTTACAAAAAGGAAATGACAGCAGCACAGCAGTGGGAACAGGGCCGGTGTACAATGGCTTCTCTCACGAGCCCAGTGCTGCCGGGGAAGCCGGGAGGCCGTAAGGGGCACGGCAGGGAAAGATCAGGGAACCAGGGCCCTGTTCACACACCCCCTTCCCACAGAGCACGGAAGATGGCCCCATGTCCTCGGTGCTTATGAGCCAGGACACAGCTAGGTTTTCCCCCTCTAATACGAATGAAATCTTCCTCTTCTTGGAATGGAAAGAACCCCTTAAAGACCACGCAGAGAAGAACCACCTTTCTCTGCCTCAAGGACCCTAGAGCAGCTTGCCAGTGCAAACGAGCCGAGGCCAGCTCTCACCTTTCCTTGCCGCCCAGGTCTTTACAGAAGAAGACTTCTGATATACAAAGAGAGCCAACACCTGGGGCTCCTGCCCGCTGGTCCAGGATTTTTACCCACTATTTACTGCTCACTCTCCTCACTGCTCCCATCCACAAAAGACCTGTGCATTGGCAGGGGGGCAGGGGACACCTGTGCAGACAACCCCCAGGGCCCAGAGCACAAAATAAATGCACGGGGGACAGTGAGATGAGGCCCAGGGCCCGTGGGAAGCTGGCCTGGCCCTCCCCCGGGGATTCTCCCAGCAGAACCCACTCCTTCCTCAGTGCGCCTACAGCTGCCATGCCTGCCCACACTCCCTCGAGTCCACCTGTCTCCAGGAACCTCTACTTGGGGCCTGCACTCAGTACAGGCGCGCTGAAGGTACCCCGAAAGAAAGGTCAGGAGAACGGCCCTGCTGTCAGAAAGCCCGAGTTCACATCCGCGCCCGGCCCCTGCCAGGCTGCGTGGCCCGGCACACTGCTGGGCCGCCCTGAGCTGCCGTCTCCCCATCCCTAAGCGGGACCGGTCCCTGCACCTGAGGTCAGGGCCGCCCGCGGAGCGCCGCACCCGCAAGCCTGCGCCGAGGATGCGTTTCCCTGGGAGGGCCGGGGCCACGCCTTTCCCGGCAGCGCCGAGCCCGGCGCTCCGCCACCTGCAGGTGCCCCGCGGTCCCCCCGGGAGTCCCGGGGCCCGCGCGGCGCGCCAGCCTCAGTTTCCCGTCCCGCCGCCGCTCACCCAGTTTCCGAAACCGAACTGCTCGATGGCATCCAGCAGCAGCTGCTCCTCGCGGCTGGTCCAGCCGCCCTCGGCCTCGGGCCCCCAGAGCGTGAAGCGCCCGCCGTCCACCAGCTGGTAGCCGTGGTAGCGGCGGTGGTGGCCGATCTCGGCGCCGGCCGAGAAGCACTCGGGGCACAGCTCGATGTCCTGGCACTCGGTGCAGCGGAAGCGCAGCGGGCTCACCTCGGCCAGGCAGTACACGCAGTACTTCTTACCCAGCTCCGCCATCTTCCCCCGCTCGCCGCCCGCGCCCGCCGCCCGGCCCGACGCCGCCGCCGCCGCCGAGGCGGAGCCCGGCGTCAGCGCCCCGCCGCCGCCCGCAGGGCCCGCCGCCGCCGCGCACGAGCCGCCGCCGCCGCCGCCGCCGCCGCCGGCCGCCGCCACCGCGGCCGCCCCCGCCCAGGCGCCGCCGGAGCCAGCCAGCCGGGCCCCGTCCCGCCTCAGCACGCAGGCGCCATCCGGCCCGGCCAGGGCGCCGCCGCCGCCGCCGCCGCCGTCGCTCCGCCGCATCGCGCAGGCGCCCCGCGCGGGGGTCCGAGCCGCGCCTCCGCGCCTGCGCGCCCCTCGCGCCGGCCGCCGCCCTTCTCGACGTCGCCTGGACGCCCCGCCCCAGGCCGGGAGTGGGAAATGGGCGGGAGGGACGCCCGCGGCGCGGGCCACGCCCCCCGGGGCGCGAGCCGACGCCTCCTTCCAATCAGTCCCGTCCGGCGTTCGCTCGCGGCCTCCCATTGGCCTGCTCTTACCGGGAGGCGGGGGGAGGGGCGGGGCATCGGGCTCCCTCCTGGCCAATCGCCGGGCCTACCGCGCGCGCCCATGGTTGCCCCTGGAAACCTAACAGCGGAGCGCCGGGTTCCGCGGCACCAACCGGCGGGTAGGAGATGGCCGACCGCTCTGGGGACGGCAAGGACGCCGTTGGAGAAGACGGAGATGGGCAAAGCCTGGCCTCGCGGCTGCCCAGCTCTGGCACCCAGACCCCCGCCGAACCCGCGGAGCCGGAGCCCGAGGCCGCGGCCGCAGAGGCCTCGGAGCTGAGCGTGGCCGCCACCGAGGGGGGCGCCGCGGCGGCGGAGCAGGCCGAGCCCGGGGAGGGGCCGGTGGCCGTCGAGGCTGCGGCCGCGGCGGGGCCCGAGGAGCCGGCGGAAGCCGAGGCGGAGCCAGCGGGGCCGGCCGAGGCCGGAACTGAGGCGCAGCCCGCCGGGGAGCCCCCCAAGACGGGATCTGAAGCCCGATCAGAGGGTTTAGAGGACGAGGGGGGGGAGGAGGAGGAGGAGAAGGAGGAGGAGCGGGAGCGGGAGGAGCACGAGGAGGGGGCGGAGCAGGAAGAGGAGGAGGAGCAGGAGGAGAGGAAGACAGAAGCCCCGACCCAGGCCGTCCCGCGGGTGTCCGAGGTCAGCGAGGAGGAGGCCGCTCCAGCCCGGGAGGCTGAGAAAGAGAAACGCGAGGAGGAAGCGGCGGAGGAGGAAGCGCTCGCGAAGGCCGTGGAAAGGGATGCGGCCGGAAGCCATAAGAAGAGCGAGGACGAAGGGAAAGGCATGGTCCTAGGAATCGAGGACGAGGACGAGGACGAAGAGAGCAAGGACCAGAGCTGGTCTGAGGAGGTGCAGAAGGAGCACGAGCAGCAGCTGCGCACGGAGCTCCTGGAGCAGTACCGCGCCCTCCTGTCCGAGCGCAACCACTACCAGCGCTACAACATCTACCTGCAGCACAAGATCTACGAGGCGCTGCGCAAGAAGAAGGGCCTGGACGCGGCCGAGGTGCCGGACAAGGGCTCGGAGCCCGAAGCCCCCGAGAAGGAGCAGGCATACCTGCGCTCCCTGGCCTTGCTGGAGGAGCTGAGGAAGCAGGAGGCAGACGACCTGGCCTGGTATCACCAGGAGCTGAACAAGCTGAAGCAGCAGTGCCAGCAAAAGCTCGCCAGAGTGGAAAGGGAATGGGGAGCCTTCCAGGCCCTCAAGAAGCAGGTGGTGATGCAGGCCATGGGCAGCTGTCGGCTGCGGGGTGGCCGCCAGGCGGCCCTGCGAGAGGTGGAGCAGATCCAGGCCTTGGAGGATAAGAAGGAGAAGGAGATGAGCGCCGTGAGGCTGGAGAACGTGCAGCTGAAGCAGAGCCTGGTGCACTTTGAGACGAGGATGAGGGCCCAGGCGGACCTGACTGACGGTCTGCTCCTCATCGATTTTGAGCAGCTGAAGATTGAGAACCAGACGTTCAACGAGAAAGTTGAGGAGCGGAACGAGGAACTTCTAAAACTGCGCAGCAAGGTCACCAGCAACGTGCAAGTGATCACCCACGTGAAGGAAAAGTTACACTTTATGGAGATAGAGAACGCACGCAAGAAGTCCCATCTTTTGGACATTGAGGCTCAGGTAGCCCTAAAGAGGGACATTTTGACCAAGACAAAGCAAGCCCGAGACAGCCTGCGGATTGACAATGTCAAACTGAACCAGAGGTGCGGGCTTCTTGGCAAGGAGTCGCTTCTCCGGGACCTGGAGGAAAAGGTGGACAAGACCGAAGTGCTCCGCCAGCGCTTAGAGTCCCTGAAGCGCCATCACGCCGGGCTGGCTCTGTCCTGCAGAGGCGTCAGGCAGAAGATCCGGGAAGCCAAAGCCTTCCTCCCGTCCTGACACAGCTGATGAGAAGAGCGTTTTCAATCTCAGCGAACTTCGTCCTTCACCAACCTTTATTCCCCATTGGCTGCCATTCTTTCAAAGGCCGATGCTATTTGGTTTGGGACAGAATACTTTATTCATACCCACTTGTCAGCTTCCAAATGAGTGCTGAGCACAAATGGGGTTCGTAGTCAGTTTTATATGGGGTTATAAGAAGCAAAAACAGGAATAATATATCTGGTTTCTCCTAAAGAGATGTTAAAAGCCCTTTTATACCTGAGCAATGCCATCATTTCAATGACAATACTAAGGAAGGCTTCAAAGTGCCACAAAGGGGCGAGGTACCAAAATATTCCTGCACAGTAAGCTAATTATTAAACTGCCTTCGAGTTTGTTAAACTGTGTAGTCTTGAGTCACTGTCTCGAAAGTTCACCAATTCCCTTAGATTATTCCCCAAATTGCTTAAATTGGTTTCTAAGTAACTAGTACTAGCTTCTGGGGTAATAAAAAATATCCAGCAGAGCAGGTGTAGCTCAGTGGTTGGGTGCTTGCTTTGCATGTATGAGGTCCCGAGTTCAATCCCCAGTACTCCCTAAAAAAAAAATAGTTGTAAATCTTTGGAAATGAATGGAAATGGTATAAGAGCCCATCATTGTGGTGTCTGTGACTAGCAGAGCTGTTGCATGGGTATGACAGTGGTGAAAGGGAACGTCCAAGGACGTGTATATTACTAGAAGGAAAGCTAAAAAAGTTAGCGTGGGACTGTAACAGAGAAACCTTGTGTAAAATACAAATATGGGTGGTATTGCATATATGGCTTTTACAAAATATAAATACAAATATACTAGAGAGAAGGAAACAGAATAGCAGATATATACAGAGGGAGAAACATAGACTGAGAAGTGATAAGTTTTGTTTGGTTTATTTTTGTTTTTTTGTTACTGAAATAGGAAAATGCTCTAAAAATGAAATGTGAATGTACAACTATGTGATTATGCTGAATACCATTGATTGTACACTTTGGAGGGATTTATGCTTTATTAATATGCATCAATAAAATTTGTAAAAAAATTTTTAAAACCCCACAAAACAGAAGAAGTGATGAATAGAAAATGGAGCTGAAGTTCATCTCTTTTTTTCAATGAAAGAAGGCCCAGTTTACCAACTATGAATGGTTTGTTTCATGCTCAATGATAGATTTCAGTTCTCATCAAACAGTTTCTGGGATCCTCTAAAGAACTACATTGCTCTGTACAGAAACTTGACATTTTGTTTTCCAGTGAAAACAAAATAATGACTGCATTGTGTATCTTGCCAGGTGCAAAGTATACAGAGCAGTTACTGCTAGCTGTCCATAGCGTTTTCATTTTCAAGCAAGATATTTTAAGATCTTGACAACAGAGCCCTCACTATACACATGCTGTCACTGTCAAGTATTAAAATGTTAATCTAAGAAATACTTGATAGATCTGTTTACTTCATCGGGAGTTAATGATTAACGTCTGATGCTTTTGGATCTAGGGACTGGATTTCAATTCCTCTTAATGTTAGGGTTCCATTTTGAGGTGTGCAGATTTGGGATTTTAAAAACTCTCCCATTCCTAAACTTTGGGTGCTATATACCCTAAAGAACGGTAGAAGCCCTACTCTGGGCAGATGACTTGGTTGGTCCAGCAGTGGTTAAAGATGGGGTGGGAGATCATCATCCTAACAACTTCCAGCGACTTTATCTTGTTTTCTAAAGTGTGTTCCCTTTGAAGTCAGTGAAGGTGGATTAAAATTCCTTTTCTAACTTCCACAGGTTGCATACACTATTATTTGATAATACTACACTTAACAAACCACACAAATGTCACCAGGGAAAAGTGTTGCCTTTCTGCTTCCATTCTTCTCCTCTACAGGTTTTTTTCCCCTCTAGCCCCTTTCATCGGGGCCAAAATGAAAGTAGTAAAAAGTCACTGACAAATGGAACTTTGTTTTCTTTGTGTCTCAAACTAAAAGCCATACAGGCCCACCAGATGCTTCCGTGGTTGGGGACGCTTCCAGGTGAAGTCGCCAGCGAGGCCAGGCGGCTTGAACGAGCAGATGGCTTTCGTTATGATATTGTGACCTGGGACAAAACTCTTCAAGTGTCAACTTATTTGTAAAGGGGAAGAAATGTGTAGGAGAAAGACCAGAATGAAATGAAAACAGTGGCTCTTCTCTCTGAATGGTGGAATTATGAGTAATTTTTATTTTCTACTTGATGCTTTTCTGTACTGCCAAATTTTCTACAATGAACATGTATTTAATTAGGAGGGAAATCCCGTTTTTTCCATCATTCATAAAGTCCACCAAGGGTGCCAGATTGAGAAGGTCATGAATCTAGTTAGCTATGACAAGGTTGTTGTTTTTTTAATGATACAATTCGTTCAGCATCTTTTGCCTAATCTTCAAAAGCTGGGGACTTTTTTTGAACTTTGGTTAAAGAAAAGGAAAAGGAGGCTTAGAAAATAAAGTTCTTCAAGGCCACAGAGCTCTGCAATGGCAATGGTCAGCTTCAAGATTTAACTCCAAAGCCTGGTCCTTAAGCACGAGCTAAAATGCACCTTCAACTTGGGTTTATTTTTCGTTTGGAGCAGTTTCTAAGGATCTCTGGAGCAGGAGCAAGAAGCTAAAGGAACATTGGTGTTTTGGTTTTTTAAAATACCTTTGTGAGATTCTGAGGTCAAGAGCAATGCTTCCAAGCCTGGGGTAACTGGTTTTGCTATGCTGCTGGGGGAGGTCAGTGACAGCCCCTTCCCTTTGGTAGGTAGTCCTGGGAGGCAGCGCCTCAGCAAGGCCACGCCCGGTGCACCAGCCCTGTTCCAGAGCAAGCTGGCTGCAGGGGCGGCAGCTGTGCCCACAAAGGAGCCTGGCGCAGAACAGGCCAGGTGAACTCAGACGGTGTGCGAGTCTTTTCCGCGACTCTTAGAAATACCTGGGGTCACCGTATGTCGTGGCCAGGCTCCTGGCTGGGTGGGTAGGACAAAGGACATCAGTAAATATTCCGGTACGTGACTAGGGGACATGCAGAGCAGATCCACTGACGCCCCCAGGAAGCCCACCGGCTCCTGTCTCCACACTGCCCACTTTGAGGACTTCCCTGGTTCTCGAGCCGCCTTCTGCCAGGTTCGCCCTTGCCTTGTCCACTTTCCACTTCATGAGCCACAGTTCAGCTCAGCTTAATGGGGGCATGCACCACCCACCCCAGCCCCCCTTCTTTTGTGCCTCCATGGTCCGCTCTACACTTGGAATGGCCCAGCACCCTAGCTTAGGGCACCACAAGGAACAAGTCCAGGTGCCGACCCTTTCCATGCTTGCACAGACGAGGCATCTGCGCCACCTCCGCTGAACAAAGCCCCCAGCGTCCCCAACCCGCGGGCGTGGAGCCCTGCACACAGAAGGTGCTCCGACGAATACGTGGAGCCAGGCCTCCCCCCAGACCGTGCATTTGAGGTTGAGATCAGAGCTGGGAGTCAGTCTTCTGAAAGCCCCAAAGGAAACGGCTTCTTCCAAGCAGGGTGCTTCTGAGCAAGGGCTCAGGCGTCACACGGCCAAGTCTGGACCCCAGCTCTGCCACCTACTGGCGTGCAGCGTCTAAGCAAATCACTCAGCATCTCCAGATCACGTCTTTGAAAAGGGAACATCTGCCAGGCCACTCTGGAGGCTCAACGGGGTAATTCGTGGAAAGCCCTTACCTAGCACAGTGCCTGACGGGGAAGGCCGGCCCTCAGCAAACACCACCGGCAAGCACTCGGCTCTGGCATCTCGCCTCGCAGCCTGGGAAGAACGGAGGGACAGCTGCCCAGGGTTGAGGCACTGCTTGTGGGAAAGAAGGGGCACTGGCCCCAAGCTGCTCAGCCCACGGGGAGACAGGCAAGGACGTGTGAAAGCTGCCCATCAAAGGCGCCAGGAGACCCAGTGGGGACACGGGAGAGGGCCACGGAGTTTGCTCGGGTGAGTCTCGGAGGACACTGAAGAACTCCCCGGTGGACAGGGGACAGAGTGGACGCAGGACCTTCTGGGAAAGTTCTGAAGAGAAGGGTGAAAAGTCCTTTGCACAGCGATGGCCTGAGGCCAGCACTGACTGCACAGGAGGGGGAGGATTGGGAGGCAGAGCCCAGGTGGGACACGGGCGCCTGCAGGTCCAGAAGTGGGGGCCCATGGAGGGGGGCAGATGTGGGGGTGCAAGTGTGAGGAAGCCGGGGTGGAAGGAGCGGGGCAGCAGGGACCTGGCTGGAGGGGAGGGAACCGGCCCGGGGTCCCCCTTCTCCTGGGAAGGGCTGCACTGATGTCTCAAATCCTAAGACTAAATGAGCATACGTCATTTTGTTATAACAGAGCCTAAGAAGTAGATTTCAAATTATTCAAACAGCATAATGTTCAAAGACAAATTTCTGCCAGGCATCAAGGTGGGAACTTCAACCTGACACCAAACTATAACTCGTGAATGTTAAGTAACAATTTTACATGACTTTTATTTAATAAAACCACATATTTACAATTCAAAAAGTCCTAGGTTTGATACACTTTACTAAATAAAATTAAAAGTTAACTGTACAAGCAATTAGAACATGATATGTAGCAAGTGTTACCAGGATTCTTCTATCAGCAAACTATTTAAAATAGTCAAAAACTGAGCAGTTAAAAAGTTCCTTTTAAAGTGAGTGTTGTTTCTACAGGGGATTCCAGGGACTGGCAGAATCCTCTCTGCCATCAAGGGCAAGCTGCACAAAGGTCCCCAATCTGAAGTCCTCAGTTCTGAAAGATCAGTGGCATGTGACGTGGGAATGCAGGCTTCCACCCGTCTCCGCTTACCTGACCCCAGGGACAAGAGCAGCCTGGCTGCGCTCTCCAGCAGCCCCACGGAAAGGTCACAGGCCCCAGGTGGGCACCCCGCAGGGGACACGTCACCCTGACCAGCCCTCTTGCGGGCCCTGAGGCCATGGAACCCTTTTTCTGAACTAAAGCCTGGTAAGTATTCCAGCTTGGCCCAGGATCCTGTTTCAAAAGTCAACGCAGAAATGGTGCTAGCGAAGAGATGTCAGTCAAACTGCTTGACTAAAAACGTGAAGAGCTGGGTTTTGGATGTGTGTAAAATCCCGCCCATTATCCTGAACGGCAGAGCCCCTCGGTGCATCACTTTCTGTCACGACTTAAGCAACATCTTTATGTACAGTAAGAAAATATATACATCCTCCAAGAACAGAAAGTCTACGTCACGGCACAGGGGTCAGCGCACCTGGGAGGAGGGCAGCACGCGCGGGCTGTCCACACCCCACCACGCCGGCCCCAGCCGGGCCACGTCACCATCTCGCCGTCGGGGAGGCGCAAGCCGGGGGGCCCCAGACCTCCAGGGGAAGCCGGAAGCCTGCGCCAAGAGGCCAGGTGGGCCGGAGCTCAGGGGCCCAGGAGCAGCCACAGCGGTTGGCTCTGCAGCGCCCCGGAGCACTCAGGGCGGGCAGGGAAAGGCCGCTTCTGAGAAACGCCACGGGGGCCAGAGGCAGGGTGGAGGGTGGGAGGACACCCCACTGCGACTTGCTGCTGCACCTGGAGGTGTCGCTTAGGGCGTGGCAGGTACAGAAACCCTAGAGAAGACCTCTGCAGCCAGGCTTTCCAGGCCCTGGCCCTGGGTCCCCATTCCCGGCTCCATGCTCAAGAGCCTAAAAACTAGACCCAAGCTGTGGACACGTCCCTGGGGGGCAGGGCAGGCCTGCCCCAAGCGCCCCTGGGTGACCTGCACTGCCCTCTGCCCGTGTCTCCCTAGCACCCC
Source organism: Dasypus novemcinctus (assembly GCF_030445035.2). Lineage (NCBI taxonomy): Eukaryota > Metazoa > Chordata > Mammalia > Cingulata > Dasypodidae > Dasypus > Dasypus novemcinctus. The sequence goes on along the minus strand of NC_080673.1, from coordinate 203,407,786 downwards.
CAAAGGCCAGGACGCCAGCCGCTCCTGGGACCTGTTTGCCCGGATGCCTGCCTGTCCTTCTGGCTGAAATAGGAAAAGGCTGGCCCTGTCTTTGAATCTGGATAATCAAAGTTCTTAATACAGAGTTCTCAAAATAAGGAAAAAGCTACAGCAAAAATTTCCTAATGGAATGGGAGAAAACCCAGCAAAAAGGGGGGAGGGCTGAGGGTTGAGAATTCTGACAGGCCTGCCCAGGACTCTCAGGCTTGTGTTGCTTTACTCAGTAGTAAGATGGTTTTTGAAGCAATATTTTAAAGCTAAGTGCATGAGAAGGGACTCACTGGCACTTAGGACTGGTTCGAATGTTCCAGTAGAAAGACAGAGGGGCATCTTGGGCTGTGCCTCGGGTACCCCGGCCTCCGCGGAGAGGAGTGGGGTGTGAGGAGGGGGCCTGACCGTCCCCCTCACCGCTGCTCCATCAGCGCAGGGGAGCGAGCGCCAGGAGAGCAGGGGTCCTCTGGCGCCCACTGGGCAGCCTGGCACGGTGATTCCACCGCAGCAGGGAGGTCACGCAGCCACCGCCGGGCAGGGCCTTCCCTGGAGCCCCGGAGCACCTTCAGCCGCTTTCCTACGAGCCTTTTTCTGTAAACGCTATCTTTGGTGGATGGCTTTTAAAACACAACCTCAGCTCCAGAAAGATGACGTGGGTGACTAAATCATCGCTCCCTTTCTTAGATGAGCCCACAACATCTCTGAGGTCCCCCAAGGAACACTTCTCATGCATCTTGGCTAAGAAAGACCGTAATGGACTTCCCAGGAGTTGACATAAAAGCATTACAATTTAATTAGCTTCTGCTGAGACAAAGGGTGAACTAGCCGGTGCCCTCCTCTACCGCCGTGCGGAGCGTGCAGTGGCTGACCCTCGCCGTCCCAGCTCCTGGGGCCACTGGGCTTCTTAAGGCTATGCCTGGGGATAATTCTTTAGAAGTTTGTTTTAAGGCCAACTCCAGTGCCAGGAATCACACATGAAAGCAGCCCCTGCTCTTCTCGGCTGCCGGCACGTCAGTCTGAAACAACCGGTGCCGCGTGGACGCCGCCGTAGAGCCGCTCGAGCGTGGCCGGAGGCCTCAGTGCCTGAGGGACGGGCTGCCCTTCTCCAGCTCCCGGCTGTCTCTCTGCAGTGCAGTCAGTACCTGGCAACGACAGGGGAGACGGCTGCGGTTAACGCGCGCACTGAGCACAGGGCGGCTGACGGGGCGAGGACGGACGGGGCCGCCACAGCCCCCCAGCCCGCCTAGTCCCCTCTCGACCTGTGGCCCATCTCCCATACCTGCGTCTGCGTGGGGATCCGACGTGCAACCTCTGGGCTAGCAGCCTGCGATGGCTTCCCACCAGCCCGGGTACAAGCGTGAGCACAGCGGGGGCCTGTCTCGGGTACTCACACCACCCACACCCCCACAAGCATTTCGGGGCCTCCACAGCTGCTGCCCCTGCTGCCCGCCCACACTCTCCACCAGTACACCAGGGGTCCCCCTAAAGGCTTGGCCACGGTAGCCTCTCTCTTCTCACGCCTTCCCGAGCTTTCTCAAAGGGGCTTAGCATCTCCTCTGGGCTCTCACAGCTCTTGGTTAACACATTAATTTTTTAAATACCACATTCATAGGCGAGCAGGGTAGCTCAGTGGCTGAGCGCCTGCTTCCCATGTACGAGGTCTCAGGTTCAATCCCCAGTACCTCCTTAAAAAAAGTCACATGTCACGGTGGCCGAGAACAACAGCAGGGACGAGAGGCGCGTCCTTCTGCTCTGCGCCCCAGCACTGCGTGCACAGCATGGCGGCTGTCCCAAGGCCGTCTCGGGAAGGCTGAACTGAGATTTGCCTAGTTCCAAAACCGGTGGGATCTTTGTGCCACCAGACACTCAGTGTCAGGTACTAAGCTCTGAATTTAGTTACAATCCATGACATGGGGTGAGACATAGGCATTTTATGCAAGTTTCAAATGGAAGGAAGGAAGGAAGGGAGGAAGGGAGGAAGGGAGGGAGAAAGGGAGGGAGGGAGGGAGGGAAGGAGACAAACTCCCTCTCTGCCTCCAAGTAATGGGGACTGCAGCCCAGTTCAAACATGCCCTGGTTCTGACCAGCTCCCCAGGGCCTTCGCTTAAGCACAGCATTTAGGGAAAATGTGACACGGCCGGAGCTGTGTAAAAATTACTGACACCCCCACCCCAACAGGCTAGTTCGTATCACACCCCCATTATTAGAAAAGGGCCTACTGCTCCAATACTCCTGACTTAGCTCTATCCAGTGGTTTCCACCTAGTGCCTAAAATGCTAGAAGCAAGAGGACAGTTCTTGGTGTTCTCCTCCACTGGGTGTGCTGGGCCGGGGCTGTGCACCCCAGACCGAGCCGCGGTCTTATAAGCAAAAGCGAGGGCGGTGGAAAGGAGACCAGCAGCTCTGGGACTGTGGGAGCGGGAAAGTGCCGGCAGCGAGAGCCCCTCCCTGCTGAATAAAGTCCCTTGGGAAAGTCCTGGGCATTCTGCAGTTGCCTGAGAAAACCACTATGAGCACCTGAGTCACGGAACATGCCAGAGCGTATCTCCACACCTGGTCAGCTGTGCGGGCATTCGACTCGCGCCGTCACCCAGGGCCTCGCTGACCGGGCCCTGCTCGCTTCACTGCTCTGCTGTCACTGTCTTAAAACTGTTGGTAATTTCCGAACCAGGAGCCCCATGCTTTCGTTTTGCATTGCTCAGCAGAAACAGGCTTTTCCCTCGTGCTGGAGCCCTGATAATCGCAGCCATTTCCACTCACACGGGAGCTGCCTTCACTACTTAAGAACCGCAACGCATTCACTCCCGGCGCAAAGCAGTGCCCCTGCCCAAGCCAGAAAATCCAGGGGAGCGACACACTTAACACCCAAGGCCACATCAGAGCAGCAGAGCGTCTTCCCAGCAGATGCCACAGGAAGGGGGTCCAGGGGTCCTTCCGCCAAAGAGCAACAGGCAGTGGGGGGGGGGGAGAAGGGGTCGGGCGGCAGGACAGGGGAGAAGGGGAGCCCTTTCTCCAGTGATGAGCAAACAGGCACCAAACCGGCCACCTCAGTGGACACGCTTTCTAACAGGGCATCGTGAGGCTGAGGAGAAGTGCCAGCCCTCCCAAGGCCAGGGCGGCACGGTGGGAGGCTCTGGGCACCCTTCGACCCCCGCCCGCTGTCGGACAGAAACCCCAGGAGGGCCGCCTTGCGCCAGCGCACCCGCGGTAGCGCCTGCTGGGGGACAGCTGTCCTCGGACGGCGCTTGAGCAGTGCGCTTACCGCCGTGCCCTTCTGCCTTACGGGACGAAAGGAGACCCGCCTACCTGGGCCCACTTTTTGTTTCGACTTTGCATCTGGACGGTGGCGATGGCAGCGAAGAACTCCTCCGAAGGCAGGTCCTCGGGCAGCTTGGTCAGGAACTGGGCAACGTGGATGAAGTCCATCTTGGTCAGGATGTCCTCAAACAGCCTCAGGATCCCCAGGGCCGTGCGGAAGAGAAACTCCTCCCCGTCCCGGCAGAACACGTCCCATATCCGACAGGCCAGGTCGAGGGGCAGGGACTTACTATACAAGGTGAAGATCCTGGAAGAAGAGCGGGAAGTCAGCCTGTTTCGGGAGGTGTGAAGAAAGCTCTCAATTCGTCCGCATCCGCTCAGAACCCTCCCTGAGTGGGCCGCGTCCGGACTTAGGGACCTTGGGGGGTGACGCCCGCATTCCCTCTGAAGACCAACTTGAAATGTCTGGAAGCGCAGCGAGGTGGCTTTCACACCCGATCCCCAGCCCGGTTTCTGAACGACAGGCAGCTTGCTTCTACACCAACGGACGTTTACTGAGCACGTGCTCCGTGCTGGTCTGGGTGGGCCCTGGATACTGCGGTTCCAGGCAGACCCGGCCCCTGCCTTCACAGCACACGGCTTCAAGGCACGAAACGGCCGCAGGACAGCCCGACACGGCGGCCCTGGCCACAGCGCTGTGTGCTTCTCCCCAGCAGGGGTCAGCCAAGGGACGAAGGAAATCTTTCCCAATAAACGTCAGTTTACAAGATTGCAAGAAACTGGCCTTATACTGAAAGCACATCAGCTGGAGAAGTGAAGTATAGATAGACACGCGTTCCCTTCAAGAACCCACCGCCCAGACCACCAAGCAGATACATCCCGAGCCAGCCCGTGTCTTCCCAGGTGTGACCCCCTCCGACCTGGACCCTGGCTCCGTCACAGGCAAAGTGGAGTCGCAGCCAAACTGACTCTGGGGGAGCCCCTCTTCCCACCTCCTCCAGGGGCCGGGCCTCAGCGCCGCCTCGGGGGGGATCTTCCGACCCCCAGGAGCAGGCGGATGCCGCTCCTGCCGGGGCCAGCACGTCCCCCCGGGCTCCTCTCTAACCTGGAGCTTGTCACCAGGCACCGCCTACTTCTGTCCTGGCCTGTGGCCTGCTCAGGAGCAGGGCCTGCCCGGTTCACCTGGGTGTCAGCAGCCAGCAGCGCCGCACCTGCCCACCTGGCTGAGGAAGTAAATGGACGGTTTTCTAACTCCCCACCACCCGAGGAGCTCTAGATGCCAGCGGTGCTCAGGCCTTTTCTGCCGTCAGCAACAAGACTCCTCAAGTGGTTTCCCTGTCCCTGCCTTACAGCCACTCTTCCGCGGGCTGTGACCTTCCGTTAGTGCCACCTCCTCCCTCGAGACAGCGCTAGGCCCCGCAGACACCTGAGCTCCAGATGCTGGGCTGGACCAGCATGCTTGGCCAGGAGGTGATGTCGTCAAACCTAGGACAGAGGGGCTTCTTTTTGAAGAGGTGAGAACAGTGACTTTTCTATAGCAGCTTCCACTAGTAAATGTGCACCCACGTCTCCCGGCATGGCCCGCGAAGGCCGTTTCCTTCGCGCTCTCCCCTGGCAGGACGCGGTCCCCTCGGGAAGGTGGAGGAACGCCCCAGCCGAAGCACCCGCCGCCACCTCCAGCCCGCCAGGCAGCTGCTGCCTCGGACAGCACGAAGCGCGGTCCAGGGCGGAGCGGAGAAGCCTGCGATTCCAGCCAGGCGCAGAAACTGAGGTTTCGCTCGACTCAGGTGACCGGATGACAAGCCCTCGCACCCACGAAAGCAAGAGGGGCTGGGCATGACCCGAAGGCGTGCTGGATGCCACACCCAGCAACCAGAACCTTCCCTGAGGTGGCCGCCTGTGGACAACACACTCAACTGCTCAACTGCTAAGGGTCAGAGCCAGATGTGACCTGCTCCCACAGTCCAGGCCACGCTCCGGAGCCAGGGCGACAGCCTCGCAGAGCCTCGGGTGATTCTTGGTTTTAAAGGTCACAACAAGCCTTCGGCCTGAGTTTTTGCTAAATGAAAAAAAAAATTTTCGTACTCCAGTCTAAAAATTACTGTTAAAGATCAAAGAGATTTTTGTTTCTGTTTTCAACCTAGAGAAATTCCCAATTCTATCTGGAGAACACACATATTAAGATTTTATAAAAAGGTGAAGAAGAACTGACCTAGTTCATTATACTGTCTCTTGCTTGCCTGTAACACAAAGATCAAGCTCTTATAACGTTTTTTTTACTGAATCCCATATACTTTCTTTTTGACCTTTAGTGTATTGCTATAGTACCTTCTTTGCCTTTGCTACAGAAATATTACAATATTACTGTTAACTGTAGTCTGTAAGTCACATTAGTTGTATTTTCCCCATGTTCACCATATTCTTAAAGCCTTGTAATAAAGGAATATTCTTGCATTTATATTAACCACAATCCTTATCGCCACTGAAATCCCCATGTTATACAGTCCCTAGTTCATCCCCTAGCTTTTTTTCAATTAACGTTAACCTCCCTAGACTGCCCCTTTCAGCCACGATCACATTTAGAAATCAGCAGTTAGTTATATTCACTATAATGTACAACTTATTAATCCTGAGTAAAGATGACAGGAAAAATAGAGTAGCTATAGGCAGAGAAGGGAGAGTAACAACAAAAGAAGCTTCTCCAACAGAATTTTCTCGAGTTCCTCTTTGGGGGGGGGTCTCCATAAGCTTCTAACTTAGCCAGGAATGGAGCTTTGGGATTGACAGAGCGCCGCTGTCGAGGCACGCTGCACCCGCTTTGCTCACGCTCCCGCCACGTGGGAACTACCGCTTCTCCGTGACGTGACCAGCCGGGTTCCAGGCCCCTCGGATCCCGAGCAGGCCAGTCCACTCCTCGTGAAGATTCCGGGAAGCCTGCCATGTGCTAGTCACTGTGCTCTGGAGCTGAGGCTGCGTAGCACTGAACAAAATAGAGAACATCCCTGCCCTCAGGCAGCTTACCACGTCAGGTGGGGGGATCAAGTAAAATGTACGGTATGTCAGGCGGCAATTAAGAAATAAAAGCAGGGGAAGGAAAGGGGGCTTGCCTGGGTGTGTGTGCATGTGTGTGTACACAGACACAACTCTAAATAGGGTGGTTAAGGAACACGTGCTGAAAAGTGACTGTTCCCCGACAAAAGACACACTTGGGTCTTACCCAGCATTCCTGGGGTGAACCCATTTGGAAATAGGACTACTGGGGACATTGTCCTCAGTTTCTCTTGGACTTGTTTGTGACCAGGATCCCTGAAGAGCCTCTTCAGATGTGGCCAAAAGGAATCAGGGTGGGCCGGAGTCCTAAGACCGGCCTTACAGAGAGGACACGTGGGTGCAGTCCAGGAGCAAAAGCCCGAAGACGTCAGAGGGGACGGGGAACTGTGGGCCGCAGAGCACTGCCGTCTCGGGAAGGAAACACAGCCCTGCTGACATCTTGACTTTGGACTTCTGGCCGCTGAACCCTGAGTCAATAAATGCTTGCTGTTTAAGCCAACCCGGAGGTTGTCACAGAAGCCGGCTGAGACAGTGACACTTCGTGAATAGCTGAAGATGAAGCAGCAAGACATGAGCACAGGTCTGCAAAACCTTCCAGACCGAGGAAAACAGCAAGTTCAAAAGCTCTGCAGTGAGCCCACTCAGCATGTTCCAGCAGTAACAAGGAGGCCAGCTGGCTGAAGTGAAAAATAGCCGAGGGGAGAATAAACCAAGTCTGAGGGAGCACGGGGCGCAGAATGGACAGGGCTGTACAGGCTAGGAGGAGGTCTAGAGGTTTTATTTTCAGCGTGACAGAACGCTGGTGGAAGGTTTGGCCAGAGCAGTGGCATCATCTTACGTTTTACCAGGGTGACCGCTGCCTGCCGGGCCGAGAAGAGCCTGCAAGGGGATGCAGGCTGCAGCAGGGAGACCCATCAGGAGGTGATGCAATAATCCAGGGGGGCGGCAGCAAGCGTGGGCAGAAGTCCACAGGATCTGGACAGACTCTGAAGACAGAGGCAGCAGGGTCTGCTGCTCGATCTCACGGGAAATGAAAAAGTCAAGGACGTTTTTGGTTGAGCAATTCAAAGGATGGAGTTGTCATTAGAGAACACATGGAATCTCTGGTTTGGAAAGGACACTCAAGGGCTAAATTTGAGATGTCTGTCATCCAAGTGGATAAATGCATGTGGAATTCAGGAGAGGGCCCTCAGCTGATGGTAGAAATTTGGAATAGTTTATGTATCAGTGGCATTTAAATCCATGAGAAGAGGACATGGGGATATATGGAGGGACTGGCAAAGAAAACCATAGCATAGCAGCTAAAGGCAGTCAAATACCAGAAGCAGGTGAGCGTCGCCTGCGTAAAATGCTGCTGAAAAGGCAAGTCAGAGAACACTGAGAACTGATCCACCAAGAAGGCACTTCCTGAGCCCCACCCCGGCAAGAGGGCGCAGGGAGACGCTTCAGGCTGGCCCCGCCAGAGCAGGCAACAACTGGGCAGACCCGCACAGACTCCTTCCTCAGCTCCCCAGGAAACACTTAAAGGACTGCAGTCGGCAGGCCAGCTCCGAATCAAGAAAAAGGCAACCAAAAAGCAGTGAGTGGTGCCCGGCGGGCCCTGCCCCACCCCTCACCGACTGGGCACGGAGCTGCTGGTGCTCCAGCGTGGACCCCGGTCCTGATGCTGGAGGGAGCACAGGCAGCCTCGGGGGAGGCGTGGCCTCCGTGTCTGGTGTGACTTGTGGGACTTGCCATCTCAGAACTTGACCTACATGAAGGCTCACAGGGCTCTCCTGAAGAACACCGTGGGAGGGCAGTGAAGGGGCCAGCTGGGGCAAGGGGCTGCCGGCTGGACATGCGCCCATTCAAATGCAACTACTGTAACACACGATTGAAGGACTTCGTTGAGGTGGGAAAACGTGGCAGGGGGAGGGAGCAGGGCAGATGGGCATCCCCTGTATTTTTAAAGGAACATTTATGTCATTTAATATGTTTTGAAAAAAAAAATTTTTTAAGTATATTAAAAATTTTAAAAAAAGAAACCATCATTGAAGAGGACCAGACCTGGGGCACAGCAAAGACTTTTAAAAGATGGTCCTAATTATGCTCAAAGAGTTAAAGGAAAACACAGACAAAAATACTAAAGGAAATCAGGAAAACAAGAGATGGACAAAGAGAGTATCACCAGAGAGATGGCAATTGTGAAAAGGACCCAAAAATAACTGAAGACCAGAGTAACAGGAATTAAAAATTCCCTAGAGAGGTTCAAGAACAACTGGCAGCTGGCAGAAGAATCAGAGACCTTAAAGATGAGACAATTGAAATGATCTGGTGTGAAGAATAGAAAGAATGAAGAAAAGAGGAGAGAGCTTGAGGAGCCTGTGGGGCACCATCAAACATACCAACACACAAACTGTGGGACTCCCAGAAGGAGAAAAGAGAAGAAAGGGGCAGAGAGAATATCCAAAGAAATAAAGGCTGACAAAATCCAAATTTAACGGAAGACATGAACATACACATCCAAGATGCTTAATGAATTCCAAACATGGTAAGCCCAAGTAGACCCATGCCGTAACATGTAACAAAACTGTCAAATGCCAAGGGTAAGGAGAGAATTCTGAAAGCAGCAAGAGAGAAGCAATGTGTCATGTACAAGGGAGCATCAACAAGATTCAATGCCAATTTCTCATCAGAAACAATGGAGACAAGAAGGCAATGGGATGACATATTTAAAGTGCTGAAAGCAAAAACTGCCCACCAAGAACTCTGTAAGACATTCCCAGATCAACAAAACCTGAGGGAATTCATCACCAATAGACTGGCCCAGCACGAGATGCTAAAGAGAGCTGTGCAGAGTAAAAGGAAAGGACGACAGACAACAGATTGAAGCTGAATGAAGAAATAAAGATCTCTGGTGAGGGTAACAACAGGGGTAAATATAAATGCCAGTACTACCGCATTTCTGATTTGCAATTCCACCTTTTAATTTCTACGGATCTAAAAGGCAAATGCATAAAACATATTAAGAAATCAATGGTTTGGGACTGATATATATAAACATGTAATTTTTGACAAGAACTACATAAAAGTTGGGGGAATAGAAGGGTACAGGAGGGAAATGGATGTGGCTCAAGCAGTTGGGCCCCCATCTACCATATAGGAGATCCAGGGTTTGATGCCCAGGGCCTCCTGTGGGGCAAGCTGGCCCACGCAGGAGTGCCACCCCACATGGGGTGCTGCCCCATGTGGGATTGTCAGCCAATGCGGAGAACAGGTGCAGCAAGATGACACAACAAGAAACACAGAGGAGAGACAATGAGAAGATGTAGAACAGAGAGCTGAGGTGGCACAAGAGAAAGATCACCTTTCTCTCACTCCAGAAAGTCCCGGGATTAGTTCCTGGAGCTACCGAATGAGAATACAAGCAGACACAGAAAGAACACACAGTAAATGGATAGAGAGAGCAGACAACGGGGGGTGGGGGGAGAAATAAATAATAAACCTTAAAAAAAAAAAAAAGTATAGGAACACAATTTGTGTATACCACTGAAGTTAGACTGGTATGTAAGTAAATGAGAGCATTCTAGATATAGGATGTTAAATTTAAGCCCCATTGTAACTACAAAGAAAGTATCAGAAGATATGCCAGCTCAAAGAGACAGAAGCAGAGTACAGGTTGCCAAGGGCAGAACACAGGAGAAAAAGGGAGTTAAGGTGCAAGGATTCTGTCTGGGGAGATGGAAAGTCTTAGCAATGGAAGACGGCGAGGGGACCACCACACAGTGAACGTGACTAGTCCCACTGAATGTATGCTGGGGAGTGGTCGAGATGGGAGGGTCTATGTTGGATATATGTTCCCGCACCTAAAGAGGCACAAACAAAGGCCACACGTGATCCTGGGTGGGGTCCAAAGGAGGAGCGAAGGCTCAAAAGGACATTGTTGGGACACATGAAGAAACTGGAGCGCAGACTGTAGGCGTTACTGCGATGTTCAAGTTCCTGTGCTTGATAACTGTCCGTGAGTGGATACGTGAGCCAATACCCTTGTTCTCAGGACATGTCCACGGCAGTATTAAGCGTTCAGAGAGCATGACATATACAACTGACACTCAAGGGTTCAGAAAATGGGCTGGTACACAGATAAACAGATTAACAGAATGAAGGTAGTTAGAATGAGAGCAAATGTTGAAAACATTAAACTGGTGGACCTGGGTGTCTGGGAGGTTTGGAATGTTCTCTGTGTAGGGTTTTTTACTGCCCTGTAAATTTGAAAGCATTTCAAAATAAAAAGTTTAATAAAAAAGTGTACTTGGGAAGTGGATTTGGCCCAGTGGATTGGGCATCCGCCTACCACATGGGAGGTCTAGGGTTCCAACCCCAAGCCTCCTGACCCGTGTGGTAAGCTGGCCCATGCACAGTGCTAATGCACACAAGGAGCGCCCTGCTACACAAAGGTGTCCCCCACGTCAGGGAGCCCCATGTGCAAGGAGTGGACCCTGTAAGGAGAGCCAACCAGAGTGAAAAAAGCACAGACTGCCCAGGAGTGGCACCACACACACGGAGAACTGATGTGGCAAAATGACGCAACAAAAAGAGACACTGATTCCCAGTGCCACTGACAAGAATACAATCAGACACAGAAGAACACATAGTGCATGGACACAGAGAGCAGACGACTGGGGTGGGAAGTGGGAAGGGGAGAGAAATAAATAAAAAGATAAATCTTAAAAAAATAAATGATTTAAATCTTAAAAAAAAAAGTATACTTAAGGAAAGTTCAAGTTGACCCTTACTTCATACTGTTTATTTTTGTAAACTTGAATTAAAGGCCCTGGATGTTATTAAATATCTTAACTACCATGTTTTTCTTTTGTTTTTTTGAGGTTTCAGAGCCAGGGATTGAATCCGGGACCTCGTATGTGGGGAGCCGGCTTTCAACCACTGAGCCACATCAGCGCTCCCGAGTTGGTTTTCCATTTGTCTGCTTGTTTTTGTTTTTAGGAGGCACCTGGGACGGAACCCAGGACAACCCGCGTGGAAAGCAGGTGCTTACGTACGCCTGCCTCCTGCGCTCTGTGAGGACCACAAACGCGCCTCTGCTCTTTAACCACTTGAACCACAAACTTGTGTGGCCTTAAAGGAAAATTGTTTTAACTTTTCGTCTACTCCTCCAAGCGTCGGCCCAAACGACGCTGTCTTGGAAGGCCTTATCCCAACTCTCGGGCCAGGCCAGGGTCCCCGTCCAAGGTGCAGGCCGCACCTCACACATCCTCTTCCAGAAGAGTTACCCACAGCCAGCGGCGAGTGTCTCCCTGAGACGCGCGGTCCCGGCAACAAGGAGACCTCAACTGCGCCAACGCCGCTGGTCCCTCCCCTCGCCTTCCTCGCCCTTCGCCCCTGCAAAGCACCTCCTGGCTCCTGGGGGTTCCGCGGCCACCCCAGCTCTCCCAGCCCCGGAGCTGCCTGGCCTGCCTGCTTCTGCCCTCCCCCAGACTGCAACCTCCGCCCCAGCAGCCCTGAGGGCTCCTCCTCCCTCCCCTTCCTCTCATCTCCCCCTCTTGAAAACCAGTCCTTCCCAGGAGCTCTCAAATGCTTGAGTGTACTTTTAGAGTCAAAAGGCAGTGATGTCTAGGACCCGAAAACCACCCTCTCCCTCTGATCCCCAGGGAGGTGGGTAAGCGAGTAGGGGCCAGGGGACCGCGCAGCTGGAAAGCCACCAGCCCCGGACCGCGGTCATGCCACTGGACCCTGCAGGAGCCCCCACCTGGGCTCAGAACCGCGGCCCTCGGTGCTCCACAAGAGGCCGGCGTCCCCACTGGGGTCCTCCAGGCCGCCTCCTGCAGGCGTGCGCCCGAGCAAAGGGGCCGGGCGGCCACCCCCCGCTGGCCTGGCCAGGGCCTCAGGTGAGGTGCAGGTGCAGTGCACAGGTGGGCAGCCCTCCCGGCACGCAGGCATGGAGTTCTACTCCCTCCACACACTCCCTGAGGAAGGCCAGGTGCAGGCCATGCACACTTCTGGGTGCCTGGAGCCCAGCAAGGCAAGCCATGCTCGAGTTCTTGGGCAGACCCATAGCCCGCGAGGTAAGAGTGGGAAGTAAAATGTGTGCAAGATGCAAGGGAAACTCAGATCTTCCAGCAGCAATTTCCCTTTGAACCTTCCCTCGAAAGAAGAAATTCAAAGTAATCAGGCTCTCCAAGTATCACTGAAAGTCATTTTGGGAAATGTAAACCAAGATATAGAATGCATTATTTGATTCTTTTGTTAATTCAAGATTATTTATTACACCCAGCACCTCCGGGTAGTCCTGTCCTTTGACAGCAATGGGATCTACTTTGGGAAGTTAAATGACCTCACGTCTGTCCTCCCACAAGATGTGGACGCACCACAGTCTGGACATTCTGAACTCCGTGGGAAGATGACACCACTGATGAGCCCTGCTCTGACCCTCGCACCCACTTCAGGGAGGAGGGGCAGCTCCTCCCAAGAACGAAAAGCCCCTGCCAGGAAGGCAGGATCAGCAAGGAGGCCCAGCTCTCCACCGCGACATCCTGAGAACCCACTGGGCAGGACAAGGTCGGGAGGCCCCAGGGAGGAGTGGAGGCGCCAGCAGCCCTGGGGCCTGGTTCTGAACGGGCGGTGACCCTCAGGAACAGAGGCGGTCCTCATTCTAGGGCCCTGGGCCCAGCACAGGGATGCAGAGATGCCGTGCACAGCTCAGTCTATTACAGGAGCAGCAAGACACAAGCGACGCCCACACGCCGCAGTCTGTGCTGGTTGGCAGCAGGCATAACCAGCCCGGGGGGGCTGGAGAAGAGCATTCTGGAAGAGTGAACCCCAAGCTGTGCTAGATAATGTCCTATAACGCCGTAACGTGGTGCTCCATGGGGCAGAGAAACTAACTGTGCTGGGAACGGAGAGGAACAACTCCCAGCTGGCCTTGGCAGGCATCGTATCGGAACACCCACACGGCTGCCCGGGACACAGCTGGCTACGCTTCCTGGGCCCCTCACCCTCTTACACGGAGCAGGAGCCAAGGCATTTTGCTCAGGCAGTTAGCTACTCGAACCTAGAACTTAACACGCTCTACACACCACGTGTGTGGTGTAGATGAACCACGCGTAAGCCACTAGGAGGCAGGCACGGCCGTTACAGGCGACCACCCTAAATCATGCCGGGAAACCTGTGGTGCGGCTGCTGGGAAGGTGTGACCCCGCAGAAAGATGACAGGGCCTTGAGTCAGACCGCCCTGGACCCCTCACGAGCCGTGCTATCAGGGCAGTGGATCTGAGGCTCCTTGTGTGCGCTCGGAAATAGTTACACCTGCTCAGGACACTGTGAGGATGAAACAAAATGCGCGTGTGTGAAACGTCAGCTCCCAGGGTGGGTCCTAAGCAAATCCTTTTGCTTCTTCCCCTGGCCTTCCTGTTTCCAACCTGAGCGTTTCCTGTTAGAATCCAAGTTAGATCACCCATCAGTGCTGACTGCATCAAAGAATAAGGCATAAACACGCGCTTTTCCTGTGCCTGCGTCGACCTCCGGATTCTCACTAATGACTCTACTCCCAGCCTGGGGGCTTCACTGGGGCTGCAGCTACAGAGAGGGCATCCTGCCTGGTCCCATGCTAGGAAGCTGTCGAGCACCCGAGAGTAAGCCAGCTCCTATCAGGGCCTCATCAAAGCACCACGGGCAGCACTGAGGGGGCGGCAGGGACCCACCCTATCAGAAAGGGGCCAGGGGCGGAAAGCCTCCAGCTCCCTCTCCACTCGAGCGCCCAGCACAGCCCCGTCCTCCGCTTTCCTTTCCACTAGCGCCAGGTCTGACCCGAGCCTTACATGCCCCAGGGCCTCGGCCTGCCCACGCTGTCCTACGGAGGCGAAGCCGTGGGGCCCCTCACGGGTCAACAACGGCTCCGTGGGAAAACGCCCCCACTCTGGGGCTGGGCAGCCTTGACCCTCAGTGTCAGCTCTGCCCCCTGGCCTCTCCGAGCCTCGGTTTCCTCGGCTGTAAAGCAGAGGCGTTAGAGCTCCCCTGAAGAGGCTGCTCTGAGGCTTGAACGAGAGCATGGAGGACACGCGCTGCCTCAGCCCTCTGCCTCAGTCGCTGGCTATTCCTGCTGAGGACTCGGGCAGAGGACTTTGGAGTAACTAGCCATCCTCAGACCAGAACGAAGGCGCACCCAACCATCCTCAAGCACAGTGCTCACGGACCGCACGGGGCGGGCCCGTCGGTGACCCCTGCCTCGCGAAGTCAGCGGGAGGAGATTACCATCAGCAATCCTGAGTAACTGGAAGAGAAGGGAAACCTCAGGACACTGCACGAGAAGCAGGGCTTAGGTGCGGTCATACTCCCATCCTCTGTTCTGCACACCCAACCCCACACTGCGTCTCAACTTCAAGTCCACTTCCTGCAGGGCAGGGTGGAAAACGCACGGGACACCGCTCCAGGACAGGGTTTCTACACTCTGCTTTGGCCAGAACCCTAAGCAGGACACTTGGAAGCCCCAGACTGGACCGGTGTGAGAGCCGGCGGCTCTGGCCCTGCCTGATCCTCTCCTCACGACGCCCGCGGGGGGTCACCGGCCCCAGGCCCCCACCTGAGCTCAGGGATCACAGCCAACACAACCACGTGGGGCCGGGGAGTAGGGGCCGCCCACCCACAAGCCCGTGTCCACCATGTGGTGGACAGATGCGGGTGGTGATCGCCCCCTCCGCCACCCAGCATCTCCTGCAGGCCAGAGCAGCACCCCACTAGGCCCAGGGCCCACGGTTTCCTGCTCCACTGAGAGGGGCTGCTCGTGGCTTCAGCTGGGAGAGTCCAGCTCGACTCTCATTCACTACAGCAATTCAGCAGAGCCAGGGCAGTCGCAGGGCTCAGGACAAACCAAGAAATGCCTCCAACCCCAAAGGCCCGTGACTGCGGCTGCAGACGAGCCTGCTTTACCTAAAGGGCTGGAGCCCTGCGTCAGGTAACCCTCGGATTTGACCTTGCAGAGGTAAGCCTTTGGCCTCCTGAAGAGAGCGGACCAAAAAACCAAACCGGCAACCTGCTCCCTGCGGTCCTTCGTGGGGCCTGAGTGCCAAAGCCTAACCCGGCTTTCGGGGCCAGTGACAGCCTCTGGATGGCCCTTTGTTCTGGAGGTGAAGGGTGGGGCTGGGTGGTCCAGACAGGGCCCTGCAGGGAAGTGGGGCTCAAGGGGTCTGACAGCCCTCACGGAAGAGGCCAAGGGGGCGTTGCCGAACGAACCCCCCTTCCCACCGTGATGATTCAGATTCGAGAGCTTGCTCGTTTCGTACCCAAGTCTCCCAGCCTTCTCGACAGCCTGCCTCCCAAATGTGTGTTCCCTGGGATTCCAGACCCTGCTCCCGGCTCTTCCATGCGACCGGGTCCGCCCCCGTCCCAAGATCTGCCTGGTCTCCTGCTCGAGCGCGGAGCTCTCTGGAGCCTCAGACCTGTACGCCTATTGGCTGCCTCTGCTTAGATGTCCCACAGGCACCTCAAAATCACCAAGTCCAAAGTAAATCCCGTAACTGCCCGGCCTGATCTGCCCCGTGTACCTGCTCTCAGCTGGCGGCACCCGCAGCCCACTGCCGGCTGGCCATTCCAGAACAGACTGCGATTCCCTGCCTGCTCTCCACGTGCACAAACCCTTCCTGGGACCTCAAGGTTCTGCTCCAGACTCTCCACCCACTCGGCTCAGGTCCCAGCCCTTCCTGCCTCGTCTGCCTCTCCGTCCCCAGGCTCCCTTGCCCGATCCACCCACCCAAGTCACCTCACACTTCTGGACACCCCTTCCCCATCCCCACCCTAAGCGCCGGCCCTCAGACCCTGCCCAGGCAGGCGCCTCCATTGGGCACGTAAGGCGCACCACGACCTGACCTCCCTGCCGCCTGGCCTACGTTCTCCGTCCTTGACTCCGCGCCGTGACACCAAGCCGACTGCCACAGCTCCTGCTCCCTCCAGGACACCACCACCACCTCCCCCTGCCAGGCCGCGGGGCTCGCGTGCTACCTCTGCACTCCGGCCCCAAAGGCTGGGTCGGGGCCCTCGGTCCCTCTCCCTTTCTCCAAACAGCACTTACCCCTGCGGTT
The DNA here is from genome assembly GCF_030445035.2 of Dasypus novemcinctus. Taxonomy (NCBI): domain Eukaryota; kingdom Metazoa; phylum Chordata; class Mammalia; order Cingulata; family Dasypodidae; genus Dasypus; species Dasypus novemcinctus. The sequence goes on along the minus strand of NC_080673.1, from coordinate 203,391,378 downwards.
CCTCTGTCTATAGAAACGTGTCTCTCCCATGAGAAGGGAGCTCCTGACGGGCCCACCACCCTCTCTAGAGCCTCGCGGAAAGCCAGGCCCAGAGCTGGTGCTTAGGGACATCCCGCTCAAGGAATGGACAAACGGCACATGGAATACAGCCTGGGACGCCATTTCTCTCCTTGAGGGAGCTCAGAAGGGCCAGTTAAGGGAGTCGCACTGAGACGTGAAAAGGAGCTAACTGTGCTAAGGAAACGATTAGATCAGCAGTGCAGGGCTCAGAGGGCAGAGGGCGCCTCCAGGACGGGGGTCGCTGGGCGAGGCTGTGCAGCAGAAGGGATTCAGCTGAGTCTGAGAGATGCTGGCAGGAAGGACAGGGGCCAAGAGGCCAGGAGAGGAGAAAAAGCTCTGAAAACACATGGAAAAAGCAGTCTTACCAATCAATTAGGTAGATGTCTGGAGTTAAGTTGTTTTTCTTGAAATGAGCAAATAATTTCGGCAAGTTTTCTTCAAAGAATACCTCAAATGCAGCAAAATAAGTCAACATCTAGGGAGATAATGTGAAATATACTAATAAACTAATTATAAGCACAAGTTTCCAATCTATTTTTAAAAATCAACATAGTTATACCTTTAGCATCTAACCATGATCTTCTGTAACTGCTAACACATTTTGGGTAGCAACTCTTCACAACACACCATATGCAGGCAATTGATCAAGAGGCACTCTCTAATCTTCACTATTACCTCACAGCTACACCTTAGTATTTTTTTAGTTTACAGATGAGAGAACTGAAACTCAGAGGACTTACACGACCTGCCTAATCAGGGCACACTGGCATGTGGCAATGCTGGGACTCAGTTCTGCGCCTGGCCCCGGCAGAGGTGGAGTCTTCCACAGTCCCCTTTCCTAAGAGCTGGGAATGACGAGACTGTCTAGATGTGTCTGAAAAACATGCGCTCTTCACTCCCCCCAGCCCCTCCAGAGGGGATACAATGCTAGTATCTGAGGCCGGGGCCAGCTGGTCCTCTGCTTACAAGTGCAGGCCTTTGCATGGTGGTCAGGAAAGCACTAAAGGAAAAGGACACAGCCTGCATTTGACTAGCACACGCATCCCAGCTTCTGTTTACAGAAGGTTCTGCAGGAGGACAGAACACACAAAGCAAGGGAGCGGTGCTGAACAGAAAGAGCACCTGCCACTGGATTAGGAGCAAGCCACGTCTGGGGGTGGCCCTGACTGTTGGGTCACTTAGGGGCTGGATGCATTTGGGCAGATCCCAATTCTGGCTTTGCTTCCTCAACTTCAATGAAGGGGGTATACCAGTATTTAGAAAAGGAAGGCGATTTTACCTCCCAGGGGACATTTGGCAATGTCTGGAGATACTTATGACTGTCACAGAGCGGGGAGGTGCAACTGGCACCTCGTGCATAGAGGCCAAGGATGCTGCTAAATATCCCCCAATGCATGGGACAGCCCCCAAAGGGTCACCTGGCCAAAATGTCAACAAGCTGCTGTTGACAAACCCTGCCGTACATGAAGGTTCCACTCAACATTAGATTCTGCAAATTTGCCTTTAAACTATAAGCTAAAGCTCCTGAAGTTCTTAACATGTGTTTCCCAAGAGAAAAGTGGGTACCTTATCTTCAAACTTTGCAGAAATCTAGAAGGAAATCATTATATTTTTTAAAAATTAAATTTTTACCTTGGAATTATTTCCAGGAATAAGATCATAAGTAATGCAAAGCCAGTATTTATTAGTATCGATGATTACTGTAAGAGGAACAATCTCTCATCTAAATGTTTTTTCAATTTCTGACTGTTATTTTTCTTGGTAAGGGAACCCCTGTAAATACTCACTGTAGAAAACTTGGGAAATACAGAAACAAATGAAGAAGGTCATCCAAAAACACTGTTAATATTTTGGCTTATTTTCATTCAGTGTTAAATATTGTAGCTATAATAGTACATGTTCTATTTCATAGCCTATTTTTAAATTAGCATTTTGTCTTAAGTACTTTCCTACATTAAAGTACTTTGCACACATCTTTCTAATGGTTATATGATATTTCAATGAATGTACTGCAGATTTTAATTAGTCATTCGGCAATGACCATCTCTGTGCATAAAGCTTTGTCCATACTTAAAACTTTCTTAGAATTGGTTCTTTTTTTTTTTTTTAGAATTGATTCTTACAAGCAGAATTACACACCAAAGCTCTTTCCACCTATTGATACTTAATACCAGATTGCCTTTCTAAAGGACTCTGCCCATTTACTCTCCAAATTAGATCATTTTGGTTTTGAAGTACTGATGATAAATTAGTACTTGCGCAAACTCAAGACAATGCTAATTAAAAGATGACGGATTTGTTAAATTGGCGATTATTCTTCTGACCTTAGAAACGCAGGCTTAGGAACCAGAATGGCTTCAGATCTCAGCTCCTACACTTACCAGCTGGGTGACTGCACAAGTCACCCCACTTCTGCACTTCCTTCCTCATCTGCAAGAGGCAGAGGACCCACCCCCCCTGCAGTCCACAGGGCCTTGTTTAGGGCAACTGCGGCCACCTCCCTTCCCCTCTCTCTAGTGTGTGAAGTAGGCTAGCCCCACTGCTGCCTTTGTGTTAAAGAAGGACACAGTTTTAACATGCCTCCATACTTCCCTGAGGCACAGCCTCCAGGGGACAATGAGCAGCAAGCAGTTCAATCACAGTTCAGTCATGAGAACTTTTGTTTGCTGTGGCCAAATGCAGCGGCTGCCTCTAAGCTGTGTGTGTGTGTGTACGCGTGCGTGCAGAAGCCACCCCACCTCTGGGTGTGTGTGTGTGTATGCCCACGTGTGCAGGAACCAACCCACCTTTCTCCCTACAGAATGTATTTTCAGAAACGCTGCCCTTCGGACGTTCTCACGTAAGGCTATCAGCCACAGAGTTTAAACTTCAGTTCAATACAGCACCCCAATCATCCTCCACCTTATCGTGTTACTGATCCTAAATTTCTCACAGTGGAGGGAAAATGGATTCTTTTCCACTGACAACACAGAGGGTTCCAGCAGCTCTTGCTGCGTGGAGACACAGCACCTAGGACACACACATACAGATACTCACAAGGCCATGGTCCACTCGGAAAAATGCCATTTGACATGGTTTATTCAGAAGATTAGAAAAAGCAATAAAGGCATCTGCAGTATCTAAGTTCAAAATCAGCACTGCTGCTATAAAGGACATGCCCTGAACCTGAGGGAAGGAGAGAAATGTGAATTAAACTAATGGCAACCAACAAGGTTAGAGCAGATCTGCCGTTTCGTTAAAAGAGGAACCAAAACACCCTCGCGTCTGAAGCGCCCACGCAGCCACCCATCCGTCACCGCCCACCCAAAGCCCACCCATCCCTTGCTCAGAAAGGAGGCTCTGCCACATCGGTGACCCTGTGTGCTCTCCCTCCGCCTAAATGGAAAGCCACGAGCCAACTCCCTTCTTCACACTGCATTTGAAATGCCACCCTCTAGTCTGTGGTTTCCTGGTGCCATAGAAACCTATGTCTAACTTGATGTATTAAATTTAAAACCATGCGCACATGCATCGGCTAAGCTGCGGAAATATTAGCAGCGCATTTTAAAAAATGGTTACTGCTAGAGGCTTTTAATTTAACGCGTGCAAGAAAATCGCATGCAAAAAATGAAAATTGTGTCTGATTAAAATGTGTTTAATGCCACAGAGATAGCCGTGCCAGCTCAATTTCTTGATGAGGAAACCAAGTCAACGCATCCACCAGGACACTTTTCATATTCCTCAACCAAAAATGAAGACAGGCAACTTGACATTTGCAATCAAGGTGTGCTAAACAGTATCTGGACTTCCTTTTCAGTGGATAGCATTATAAAATACTGAAAAACGTCACTTACATAGCCCACATCCGGTCGGTAACAAGTATAAGCGCCCAAAATACTGTGCAACATGTCATGATACGGACCACCCTGGAAGGATCAACACACCAAAACAACACACAGGTGAGTATGGTTAGTGCTCAGAGGAACAGCTGACACTCTGGCTGCCGCCACTGCTACTGGCTATTAATCACTGCACCTGCTGTGGGCAGAGGAGGAGCCGGCTGCCAGGCATCACGCTAGCAGCTCTGCATGCCTGACGGAAGTAGCAAACTCACGACCAAGTCATTGCCAGCCTGTCTATGAAGCGAGCGACGCCGCTTCATAGGCAAGTCTGCAGCTCTATCTATGAAGCTGCTTTGGAAAGCAATGGTGGCTCAGAAATGAACACTGCGCTGGACAAACGCCCTCAGATTCGGCTCCAGCTGGGCAACTGTGCTCTCCTTCCAAGTTCAACAGAAGGTGAGCCAGGTATCCAAGGGTGCTCCAAAGGAGGTGACTGCCCCTCGTTCAGACCCTGCTGACTCTCCTTTCTGCCTCCTTTTCCTTATAGTTTCTGTTCCTTTTGTGTTTTTCAGCATCAGGTCTAGGAAACACATAATTCGTCTTGAGTCCTAGTAGCTACATTTTTATTTCAAACATTCTCCCAGCCTTCCCATCCCTCCAAGATTTCTATCTGCTCCTGTAACTGCTTCCAGACACTGAGGTGCTGAAGTCTTCTTAACTGAGCACCCCCCGGAGAAGAACGCACAAGGCAGGCTCGCAGCGTGCCGGCACGTCTGCGGTCACTGAGAGGGCCGCCCCAGTCAGAGCTGACCCCGCCCAGCCCTACTGAGTGCCTGCCGTCAGCACAAGGAATGACAGTGACACATGGTGTGCGCCCACAAAGTCGCTCCACAGACGGCCACGTGTGGCTTACAAAAACACGCCGTGGCCCAGAGCGTCACATTCTGACATACAAAAACTATTAAGAAGAGAGACTTGCAAGGCAAAGGGGGGAAAGAAGAAAAGATAGCAATGAGAGGGCAAAGATGATGACCTCCAAGGCTAGGAGGGTGAGAGAAGGGAGGTGGGAGGGACAGCGGTGGGGCCTGGGGCCCACCTGAGGACCAGGGAGGAGGGACCCAGCGCCCACCTGAGCAGCAGGGAGGAGGGACCCAGCGCCCACCTGAGGAGCAGGGAGGAGGCCCAGCGCCCACCTGAGGAGCAGGGAGGGGGGCCCAGCGCCCACCTGAGGAGCAGGGAGGAGGGACCCAGCGCCCACCTGAGGAGCAGGGAGGAGGCCCAGCGCCCACCTGAGGAGCAGGGAGGAGGGACCCAGCGCCCACCTGAGGACCAGGGAGGGGGGCCCAGCGCCCACCTGAGGACCAGGGAGGGGGGACCCAGCGCCCACCTGAGGAGTAGGGAGGGGGCCCAGCGCCCACCTGAGGAGCAGGGAGGAGGGACCCAGCGCCCACCTGAGGAGCAGGGAGGAGGGACCCAGCGCCCACCTGAGGAGCAGGGAGGAGGGACCCAGCGCCCACCTGAGGACCAGGGAGGGGGCCCAGCGCCCACCTGAGGAGCAGGGAGGGGGGACCCAGCGCCCACCTGAGGAGCAGGGAGGGGGGACCCAGCGCCCACCTGAGGAGCAGGGAGGAGGGACCCAGCGCCCACCTGAGGACCAGGGAGGGGGCCCAGCGCCCACCTGAGGAGCAGGGAGGGGGCCCAGCGCCCACCTGAGGACCAGGGAGGAGGGACCCAGCGCCCACCTGAGGAGCAGGGAGGGGACCCAGCGCCCACCTGAGGAGCAGGGAGGGGGCCCAGGGCCCACCTGAGGAGCAGGGAGGGGGGACCCAGCGCCCACCTGAGGAGCAGGGAGGGGGCCCAGCGCCCACCTGAGGAGCAGGGAGGGGGCCCAGCGCCCACCTGAGGAGCAGGGAGGGGGCCCAGCGCCCACCTGAGCAGCAGGGAGGGGGCCCAGCGCCCACCTGAGGACCAGGGAGGGGGGGGCCCAGCGCCCACCTGAGGACCAGGGAGGGGACCCAGCGCCCACCTGAGGACCAGGGCCCCTGCAATGAAGCTCTCTCCAGCCAACAGCTCACAGGATTATCAAGAGCACTATTCTGAACTTTTCCTACGCTAAAACATTTTTAATTCAAAGGATTCTCTGCTATTGCAATTATGTCTTTCTCATTTTGATGCTAACTGTCCTTTCTTTCACAAAAAGACAATGCGAGGAGATGGTAGTTATCTATGCTAAATGCCCGTAAATGTCCAGTTTTGGGGGATGTCTCACAGTTACCTGCACTCTCCTCTCCCCCTGCCTTAAAAAACATTACCCTGTCTATGAAATCTAGAATGTGGGCAACCAGAGGCTGAAGAGACACACCTGCAGGAACCGAGGGAAGGAGGAAAGCGACCCGCCCTGCCCTTTGTGCCCAACTCGCTCCAAAAGAGACCCCTGAGGCTCGCCCTCTTCCTCCTTTTCTGAGAAAATCTTCCTGCACCCTCTCAAAATCAACCTCTGAGAAGGTGACTCCCCAAGGGATGTCCATGAAGACAGTCCTGGAGTGGCGGGAGCTGGGGAGGCCGGACCGCGCCCTCTGGGGCATTAGCGTGCCGTCGGGACTCCGCGACAGTCCAAGGGCACAGCACGTGGCCCCCGACCTCTCGGCCGCTGAAGCCGCAAGAGCAACTAATGCTTCCAGAACCACTCAGGGCAGGGTCTCTTCGCTTTTTCTGTTCCACAGACCCCTTTGCCAGTCGGTGAAAACCACGGACCCGTTGCGAAGCCCACACTACACCGTGTGTGATTTAATAAACGTATCTCACCCGCACCAGCACGTCCCCACAAGAATGTTTTCTTGACTTTCAATTCAAGCTCCCGGACCCCAGGTTAAGAACCCCTGCCTTAGGGAACGCTCCAGCTGTCATCTGAGTTCTACTCGTTCATTCCCCTTTCTTCAGGGCAGTCCTTCCAGGATTTTCCCTTCCTTCTTAGTACTTCCAATCTCAGCTATTATAAAGTTTAAGAGCCTACCTTTTAGGAACCCTGCCCTGAATTTTTTAGAGCAAAAGCTTCAGCACCTGTGCTAGCCACTCTGTCTCACTCTCACTGCTGCTGCTGCTGCGGCAGGAGATAACTCTGCAACTCCTGGTCGGATTTAGTTGTCTTTTAGTTTTGAATTACGTTCAAGGATAGTTCATAACAACCGGCCTCTGTGTAAGACCCGTTATGAGCCAAGTTCTGCCAACTTGTTAGGCTGGAAGCATCACCCATGTTACAGGGGAACAAACCAAGGCTCAGCAAGGCTAAGTGTTTGCCCAACGCCATCACGCAGTCTGGGATTCAAACCCCAATCTGTTTCAAATCACAGGGTAAAAGGCTTTCTCTAAAGCAACGTTTCCCTGGGACCCTACTCGAGAGTCCAGCCCAAGGGGCAGTGGAGGGGTACAGGAACCACTGAGGTGGGGCGGCAAGGGCTAGAGGTTCGGGAAGGAGAATGCCTTCCCCCTCCAAGGCCAGGGCAGCAAAGAGGAGGCCTGAAGGCAATTCGCTGGCTGGGAGGTGGAGCAGCTACATCTGCCGGCTAAGAGCAGCTGCCTTCCACAAAGCCACAGTGGCAATCAGGATTCACAAACCAGAGACCCCAAAAGTCGCCCTGGGGGAGCTCCCCAGACTCCCCTTCCGCTTTTGCAAAGGTTTCTGAGGACCCAAACAGGAACATTGCTGGCTGGGTGGAGAAACCAAGGGAGGTCCTAGAGTAAGCACTCTCCACCCAGGACACTTCCGCCCCAGCTGGGCCGCTGCACAGCAGCAAGGCCACAGCTCCAAGTCCGGCAGGTGCAGGGAGCCAGGTCCTGCCTGGGAGATGCCCGGAGCAGAGGGGAGAGTGGGCAGAAAGGGAGCGGGATGCCTGCAGACCCCGGGGCGCCCGCTGCCCACAGCCCCATCTTTTAGGGACCTTGCTGCATTACCCCTCGACACCCGGGGTCATGTTTCCCCTTCCTGGTGGGGTGACGCTGGCCTGGCAAAATTCCCTAACACCCTGGAAGCCAAAAGCCTCTCCTTCGTGCCCCATCCTGAAGCTCTGGTAGTGCCTGGCCTCAATGCCACCCAACCTGAAACTGGCCCCTCCCTTGGCCTCTTGGACGCACCCCTCTCCAGCTACAAGCAGAGGTCCTCAGTGCTTGCCCTTAGCCGTCTCTCTCCTCCAGAGCCCGGAGTGGATCTTACTCGTTTCTGTCCACCCCCTCCCCCCAGCAACTGGTTCCCAGCGCAGGAGAGAGCTCAGTCACGGTTAAGGAAGGTTGTTCATGGAATCGAACTGTGTCCTCTCTGATCATTCCTTCAGTGAGGTCCTCCCTCCCAAAAGGAGCCCGGGACTCTGAACAACCAGCTGTTCCCTGCCTCCATCCTACTCTCCCTTCTGCCTGGAATGTCCTTCCCACCCTCTGGCCAGACTGGCCCTCCAGCCTGGGCCCCCACAGCCAGAGCCGCTTCCTGTGGACCCTCTCTGACCATTCCTCCGTGTTGCCTCTGCCCTGCCAGGGGACCTTTCAGCAAAGCCTGAGGCCATCTCGTCTCTGCATCTTCATGCCTGGCTCCCTCTGGGCGTCTGCTTAACTAACGGGCTCTAATTTATTCCATGATCCTTCTCTGGTTACCTACTGTGTGCAAGGCAAGAGGCTAGAAATGTGGGCATGACGGAATCTGATCTGAGACTCGGGAAGACTAGTATGTAGGCAGTGAGGTGGGGGGTGGGGGGCTTCTACCCAGACGCCAGCAGAGACGTGAGGAGGCCCTGCAGTGGTCCAGACAGGAGAGGAGGGGCTGACCTAAGTAAAGGAGGGAGAACGGTGGAAAGACAGGTTCAGAGACGGTGAGGAAGCAGAAGGGGCCAAACCGCCATAGATCAGGTAAGGGAGTATGACACAAGACCCCAGATAAATGTCGGCTGGCTGAAAGAACAGGTCTCTGCTCAGACGGCTCCAAGCCCCGCTGGCAGCCCGAGCCTGCCCACGCTGCGCTCCAGCGCCCATGGGGAGGCTCCACTTTCCTTTTACTAGTCCCTCCTGCCTCTGAGAGCTGACTTCTGGGCCCACCGGCACCTCCATTCTCCTGGTCTACCTGCTCAGAAACCCCGCCGCTGGCTCAGCCTCGCCCCTTGCTACGTCCACAGGCTGCCAGGGATCGTCCTTTCTTCTCCAGGCTCGCCGCACTGGGCTAACCTGAGTCAAATCTAATTACAGCAACCTCGTGTCTAGTGAGTGCTACTACGTGCAGCTCCGAAAGCATAAGCAGCGCCCAGGAAAGCTTGGACAGATGGAGCACACAAAGGGCCCATCTGATACCAGACCGACAGAGGCTTCTAACATACACATTTCAGAAAAAGACTTTAAGAGCATCTTTAAAAGCAGAAATACAGCCACATTAAATATCTGCTGGAAAGGATTAATTATGCTTATTTTAAAAGGTCTATATATATCAACAATAAGACACCTTCTCCCCTGCCTCAAAAATATTAAAAAAAGAAAAAACCCAAGTACTCTTCAAACTTGATTACATACGTATGTAGTCTGGCATTTAAAAACGTGAGAGAAAATATACTCAAAAGCAAAAAATCACTACCACCTACCTGCTGGAAAATGCAGAGATTAGGAAATGTTCTGGAAATGTCCAGTTTAATAAGTTCAAGACTGGCTTCTCTGTCTGCTGCTGAAAAACTGGCATCTGTCAAAAGATCAAAAGTCATCATACTCTCGGAGGCACCAACATGGAATAATTCCAGGGCTTTGAAGTTTTATAAGGACGAAACAAGGATAAGAAGTTCTTCAGAAGTACGCTGACCTAGTTACATCTTGAATCAAACAGGGTCCTCCAGAGTTTAAACAGTTTATAGTTTCTTTCTTAGGGCGTCAATGAATGCTAAACCATCATTAGATATTTTCTAGTAGTCTGAAATCAAAATTTCCTTTGGTATTACCTTTCGTCAACTCCAATCGGGGGAGTAACAAGGACAATTAGGGGGGAAAGACACAAATGAACTCCAGGCACAGAAAACAACAAGAAAAATCATTATTTTATCTAAAACATGACTCGTATAATCTTTGGATATGTGGAGCTACTGCAATATAACACTCAAGGGTACTATTTCTAACAAATATTTATGAATAACTTCTTTTATGCTTTTTTGAATTCTAACACCACATTGTGAATGTAAAGAGATACTTCTTAAACCACAGAAGGAATCATTCTTGTGTGTTATGGGAAATTCTAAAAACAAAACCTAGCCGACATGCAGTCTCTGTCTCTCTGGAAGCGGTCCCCACACTCCCCTGAAAGGCAGTGCTCCACTAACCCGGGGCCAGGCTACTGTCCCTCAGCTAGTGCTTTAGAGGTCCCGGGTAGGAGCAGCCCTGCAGCCCCACAGGGCAACACGCCTCCTGGGGCTGGCAGGGCCGCGCTTCTTCAGCATATTGCTTTAAACAAGGCTTTCCCACCACTGCAGTTTGGGAAGGTTCTTCATTGCTGAGTAGGTACCGCCTGCCTAACTGGCTGAGCAGCACACTGCTAACGGCCCGGCTGTACCTTCATTCTCCATGTCGGAGCCTCCTGTGCTCAGGAACCGCCACCTCTCCTTGGCTCGGGCAAGGCAGATGTCAAAGAGCTCTGGAAGGAAAGCCTCTGGGTGAGCATTCTGAGCACAGCGGGGTGTTCTGCCTCAGACACACAAGAGGATACACTACCTCCTACTCACGTATTTAAAGCTCACCTGTAGACTGCACACTCAGTGCTGGCTACACCATTCCCCACAACTTAGCCTGCAAGTAGTTTTGTTTACATGGACATATACAAAGAAAGAACACAATAATACCACCAGGCTTGGTACGCAACTAACCCATGCAACAATTTTGTCTTGATCTGCTTGTAAGTCTCTCGCCTCCTCTAGACTGCGAGCTCCTTGGGTAAGACCTCAAGGGCCTCCCACTCACCCAGATCCAGAGCCGACGGCACTGGGCCTGCTGCAGAGGGAAACACACAGCACTGTCCAACCAATGGAGGAAGGAAGGACATGCAGAGAAACCAACTGCTTCCAAAGCAAGCCAAGACGGAACCGCTACCTGCATGTCCTGGCTGCCTGACCTTGCTGCCGGGAAGTGGGGTAGAGGGCGAGCAGATGCCGGAATGGGCAGAGGTTTCACAAAACAGCAATTCTTGCTGGCAGAGAAATAGCAAGACATCCTCCATAGCTAGAACTTATTTTTTTTCCAATAATTTTTCTCGAGTAGTTTGGTAACTGTGACCTAACTCATGTTCACAAATTTTATTAGACACAGATCTCCACGACACTCTTCTCTAAAGAACAAACAGGCAGAGGGCACCCCCAAAGCCTTCCTAGCACCTCTGCCCACCTGACCACCCTAACCCCTCATGTTTCCTGCAGCTCTGCTCTGCCCAGCTATCAGATGCCCGGGTCATAACACCCACCACAGCTGTAACTGCAGCTACCTTAGAATTTGTATTGCTTTATTTTTTCCTCTCATTACTTTTGGGAAATAAGGCAGAGCACATCAGCTTTCAGGACAGTGCGTACTATTTTATTTGAAATACAAACAAAAGTTTAGTCATACTGTTGTAATCTAACAAGTAAAATCTTGATTAATGACCTGTTCTTATACTTGTAAAGGATGTAATTTATAATCTGTGCTAGTCCGCCATGCAGGAAAGGGCACAGCTATGAAATACTGTGAATATGAAATATTATCATCCAGAAGGCAATATCTTTTTCTTTTTTCTTTTTTAGGGAGGTACCAGGGATCAAACCCAGGACCTCATACATGGGAAGCAGGAGCTCAGCCACTTGAGCTACATCCCCTCCCCAAGAAGGCAGCACATTAACTTCAATTCCCAGCGGACAAATCTGGAGATGTTCTCACTGGCAGCTAGAGGGTCTGGTGGACCCTCTGCTGGCTGGCTGTCCCCAGGATGGGGACTTAGCTTTTGTAATGTCAGCGGGAGACAGGGGAGATCTCTGTGGACCAAGGTCGTCAGGGCATGCCTTCCCAAAAGAGGTACTGGACAAGTAAAGCACAGATGCTGGTGGTCTCAGAGTAAAACGGGGCACAGTGTAAGAGGCTTTAAAAGTCTGCCCAGGGCTTTAGTGGTGTTTGGGGGACGGGGCGTTGAGATTAGAACAGCAGATGCAACTTCTTTTAAGACCTCCAGGCCCAAATTCAAAGCACAAGTCTGACTTCCCTAAGAGTGAAGTTTTACTAGGACTATTAGGTTGACTTTTCCACGTCAGAACACGGGTTTCAGAATCAGCCAGAGTGAGAATCCTGGCTCCGGGGCATCTGAGGCCTGGGGCACAGCCCTGACCCTTTCCTGGAGGCTGACCCTTCTCAGTAGGAAAGTGGGGTAACCACATCTGCCTCCACAGGGGCGGCACAAGCACAGAGCAGACACTGTAAGTAAAGATCCCAGCACATGCCCGGCGCTCAGCGGCTGGAAGCCAAGCTTTTATGCTCCTGCACTGCCTGAATAGCAGGGACACGGAGGTTAAGCGGCTCCAGGAAGGTGGCGCTCACTCATCCAACAAATACCTCTTGAGGACCTGCCATGTGCCAAGAGCGTGCGGAGAACCCAGCAGGTGAGGCCCCTGACCCTGAGTCCAGACTTTCCTGGGGGCACCAGATGTCGGGCAGCTGACCACAGGAGCAAGAAACGAGCACAGGGCAAGCCAAAACCAAGGTTAAAACAAAACTTTCAGGACAGTAACTGAGTAAATATAGCTATTTAGCCCAAACCACTATGATATGATCCATGGAAGATTTGGTAGACTGTAATCTAAATAAAAATCAACCCAGGCATCAGCAAGAACCAAAAATTCAACACACATGGACACACACTGAATTTGCTCAGACAGGCTATTGGTAGAGTTTAGAATTTTCAAGAACAGGAACTAAAATAAATGTTCAACAATTTCTTCAAGCTTCTACATCTGAAGATGCTTAAAAACGACGACAACAACAATTTTTAAAAAAAGCCTTCTCCAAGTTAAAGGGTAAAAACATCCTATCACATAAACGTGTTAAAAAATTTTTTGGCAGGTATGGCTTTAGTCAGAGGCTGCTGCTTCAGGACCTCCCTGTGCACAGAGACCAAGAGCAGGCACCGTGGGCTCCAGAGCACTGCCGGGAACGAGCTCAGTTACAGGACAAGGTAGGCCATGAAGATAAAATGGAAACCCCAGCTACACAGGGGAGACAGAAGCCAGCCAGTTTCAAACACAAATACGCCCAATTCCATCGCAGCGTTTACTGGGCACTAACATAAAGATGAACAGGAAGGATCCCTGCCCTCCTGCAGCATGGACTGCAGACAGAGAAGGAAATAGAGTTAACGACTGCCATTTATTAAGCCCTTGGTCTGAAGTCTGCAGACGCCTTACAGCAACCTCAGGTGGTGCACAGAGTCCTGCAGAATGCCTGGCCCCGGTAGGAAGTGAATCCAGTGACTTCCATCTGGGGCAGGAGACACACATGCAAGCTGAACAAGGGGGGAAAGAGCACATGAAAGGGCTGTGAGAAAGGTGAGAGGGCATCTCACCTCCCCACCCTGATTTTAAGACGTTAGAGCCCTGGTCCTAGCACAGCCTGTTGTCTGCTCCAGGTACTTAACTAACACGTAAATATAGGCCTAGAGAGAAATTCCAGAAAAAACCAACAGGTACAGCAAATAGGATAGCTCCATAGAAAGAACCACTTGCCACCCCTCCGTTTTCCATTCACTTGGCAGGTCAGCCGAGGCTTGCTCTCCAGGACTTTGTAAGTGATCCCAACGCAGTCAACCCCGACGCTCTGAGAGCGTAACCGCTACCCCCATCCATCCAGGGAGGACGACAGGCAACAGGAAGAGGGCAGGACTGGCTCCGCATTAGCGGCCCATGGAAGCACCGAGGACTGACCCCAGGCCTCCTGGCACCTCGCCCTCCTCGCGGACACGGTCACCCGGTGGCCTCTCGAGGGCCAGCTTTAGGCAATGGTTGCTGTTCTCCCAATGGGGTGAACGGGCCAGAAGCCCAGGGGCCCAGGAGGAAGCACCCGAGGCCGGGACCGGGCCAGCCACTCACACTCACCGTGGGTGATGTTCAGCTCGTTGCCGATGGCCAAGCTCCAGACTTTGCCTCTCACGCTTGGAGGGATACCCTGCCACCACAAATCTCGAACTTTTCTAGAAGACCACCTGGACAAAAATGAAAGTGTGGGTTGATTAGTTTGTTTTCAGTGGAGAAACATCTAACAACTCGGGTGCTGAGCCTGAAGCACCAGAAGTTGGGAACACAGGACTGTGTAAGTCACAGTCCCTGCTCTCAGGAAGCTCCCGGTCCAGTATTCTATAGGGTCCGGGCAATGTGATTTCCTTCCACGAGAGGTGCTCTGGGCACCTTCCCAGAGCCAGAAGCTGAATGCCTGTAGCAGTCTAAGCAGGGAAAGGAGGGAAAGCCCTTTCTGAGTAGAAACCACAGAAACAAGAAATCACCAGCTTATCGAGGGAATTGCCAGCAGTTCGGTATGCATGGAGAGTGCTGAGAGGCCACGCTGCAGAGCTGGAGGTGAAGGCTAGACCCAAGGGCCCCGAGAAGCAAGCCCCGAGACCTGGGCAGCCAGGCACCACGCTACAGCACGCAGGCCAAGTGCACAGCAATGCTCGGAGGGCTTTTCTCGGGGATGAGCTGTCAAAGTAATGGCAGAGGAGAGCCTGCTGGCTCAGAACATTCTGGACGGCACAGAATTGTTCAGGTCTGTTGGTCACATTGATTACCACTGGCAAAAGACTGGCACAAATGTGAAAGTGCTGAAGCCAAAGATGCCCATGGTGCTTCTGAAGGCAGTATGGAACACTGGGGGTACACTGGGGGTACACCAGGGGCCCACGGGCTATGTCAAGGCACTGAGACTGGGTCTGCTTCCCAATTCCGTCCCTCACCTGTGTAACGTGGAGCAAATTACTTATCCTCTCTGAATCTCTATCATCCTCTCCCAAATCAAGAGGATGGAATGTACCACCAAGGGCTGTCGTGAGGATTAGGCAGGATCACGTGCAGAAGCCCCTGGGGCAGTGTCTGGCTCCGAGGAGGAGCTGGCTAAAGGCAGCCACTGCAGGCATGCACCCATTGGGGTCACAGCAATGCAGGGCAGTGTGAACCGCCCAGGGACAGGCCCAGGGCTTCTGGGGAGCTCAACTTCTCTTCCTGGACGCCAGTAAGAGAAGAATGTTCCTTGACTGCCCCCAGCCTACTAGAGACACAGCCTAAAAAGCAGGCTCTGTGGATAGCTTATTTTCCTAGTGAAGATCCTCATCCCCTGTAATGGAATAAGTGACACTCAGTGTCAGATGAGTCCCAACATCCAGATGTTCAGGTTCAAAGGAATGAAAGAAGAAGGGAGATTGGCATCCAAGCTCCCTACAGATCTCCCACCTGCCCCCATGCAGCTCCTGGTGATGGGGACAGGCCCAAAAGGAGCCACCAGCCACTGTGCACGGCCCTGGACTGCTGTCCACACACCAGCCTACCCCATTCTGAACACACAGGAAGAAAAACAAGATCTACAGCTGTCCCTCCGATGACAGTAGCTGCCAGACTCTGACAGGTGCATACTCTGTACTGGACACTGGGAGGATGTCCTCAAAGAGACCCAGACCCCACCTTCCAGGAGAGGATGCTGAAAGCAAACTGCAGTGTCGCCAAGGGAGTCTTCTACAGGGACCCTGAGACAGGGAGAGGCAGGAAAGTCTTCCCTGAGGAAGACTGAGTTTTACGGAAGGAACGGGTTAGTTGGAGGAGGAGTCACAGGGCAAGCTACTCAACGCAGGCAGAGCGGAACGTGCGAAGGCCTGGAGGCATGAAAGCGCCAACACTACTGGTGGCTCCCGAATGACAGCAGTCCGCCCAAGTGAAGGGACATGAAAGGTGAGGCTACAGAGGAAAGGAAGGGACAGGCCACCTCACAAAGGGTCCTGTCGGCTAAGCCAAGGAATTCAAATTTTATACTGAGAGTCATAGGTAGTTACTGAAACTTTAAGTAGGGAAGTAACACAGGCTTGTGCTTTACAAAGATGCCTCTGGCTGCTGAGTAGAAGATGAACTGAGGGCACGGTGGGGAGGGGCTACTGCGGCATCCAGGCAAGGAACAAGGGCTGAACAAGGCCAAGGGAAGTAAGTCTGTATTCAACTTAAGTGTATCATGTAATTCCAGCCAAGGCTTTGATAAGAGCTATAATTAACAGAGCTGCCGCTTGCAAGGTATAAATAATAAGGTGATATATGGGAACCCTGCACGTTATGCGTGATTGTTCTGTAAACCCACTTCTCTAATAAAGAAAAAAAAAAAATAATAGAGCTGCTGCCTCTAGATTCTAGAAGGAAAGGATTTCCAGCCCAGCGTGTCCATTATGTCCTCTTACATCGTTTCCCAGTTAGGTAAAATCTCATTGTTCCAAATAAGGACAGCATTCCCAATGCTTTCTTCTAATCTGCATCTTTCCTCCAGCTGCTTTTTCCTCCGCTGGGCTTCTTTGAGCTCTAGAAATCACAATGAGAAGAAAAAGAGAACGTTATTAACTTACAGCCACCACTTTCAAATATGGTGATTTTTCTCAAAAAGTCACAGTGCAAAAACTCCAGGCAAAGGGCACAGCACTGGAGGAGTCAGAGTCAAAATCGACGAGGCTCAGTTCAGACCTCATGGACTACAGAAGGCTTAGGCATTATCCTTTTCTTAGTAAGCTTTTTAGTATGACACGCAGACAGAAAAAAAGCATAATTATAAAGTGCACGACTCAACTCTCACAGAGCAGACAAACCCATGGAGCTACCACCCCAAAGACCAGAACCTTGGCAGGACACCCTCACACCCACCCCACGCTCCTTCCCCTTCCCAAGGTAACCTCAATTCTGACTTCTGGCAGGGTAAGCACGACTCTTAACATCTAAAAGGTAACTCTGAGAAATACCATGCATTTTGGTTTACTGACACTTCGTAAACACCCTAGGATCGTAGGGGTTCTTAGGTGCGGCAAGGGATTTTATCAAATCCAGCCACAGCTTCCCGTAAGGGTAGTAGAAACATACATTTTGATGGAAAAGTACAAATTTCAAAATATTAAAGTCCTAGGAGTCTAAGGCACCAACGGGGGAAAAACAACATATCCGGAAAGAAATACCATCTTCTGCTCCCTTACACAGCCAAGCACACAGCAATTCCGTTACCTCGTCTCTTGGCCTGCACCACCATCTCCTCATACTGCTGCCTGTGTTTCTGGGCCTCTTCCGCTGGTTTCGCTGGGAGATTGCTTGTTAGGAAACAAACAGGGTTTCATATTGTAAATACTGAAATCAAGCCTGAAGCACAAGGGGCACGAGCTGGGGGCCACTACATAAAGTACCAGCAAACCCCAACAAATCTGAAGTCGAGCCTGTGCTTTACCTTTTTAAACAGATCTGAAGTTGCACACTTTTTTTTTTTAAACTAAAACTTACTCTGTGTTTCTCATCCATTACCCAGAGTTATATTTAAAAAAAAAAAACAAAAAAAAAAACTTCCCTGGCTGGCTGGTAATCCCTTGTACTCCCTGAGGGCTGAAAATGAGATCAACCAGTTATCTAAACCGATCTCTACACATAGCTGGAAACCAGAGGTCCAGAGAGAGGCAATGACTTGACCACCATCAGAGTTTACCACCGATCCCAAAGAACCCAGAAGGCTAGTCCAGGAATCTGCAATCCTGGCTCCTCCAAAAAGCTCACTCTAGAGGGCACTTTCCAGTGTTTCTTGCAGTTATAAACCAAACTAGAATGTATAATAGCTATTTAAAACTTTTTAAATACTAAATTAAAAAGAAAAATCATCTGGATGGAAACTGCTGGTCAGAACGTGACGCTAAAGGGTAATTTTCCACGAGTCATTATTTACTATCATTACACAGCACACATTAAAGGGGAACTTGGCATTTTCAGAAAGTGATGAGGGTGCGCCCTTCCCTCCCTCTTGTAGCCCTAGTTCTCGCCTACTGAAAAGGTGACTGGCAAATTCTGATCATCTACTCAAGCACACATTCTTTACGGAGTCTGCTCGACTCACGCGGGTCTGTCTTCTAGGATGAGTGCAGTGGTGGAAAGTGGCTCAAAATCAAGATTCTTCCTCACGTTCTGCTTGGGAGAGGGCGGCTTGTTAGGTCGTCCAGCCTTGTCTTCACATTCCTAGAACAAAGAAACCAGGTGTGACTCGGGGCCTGGCTGGTCCTGATATTAATTAGTCCATCTTAAAGCAAGAAAGTTTTTCTTTTTAAATGAAAGTCCTTGGGAAACGGACTTTGGCCCAGTGGTTAGGGCGTCCGTCTACCACATGGGAGGTCCGCTGTTCAAACCCAGGGCCTCCTTGACCCGTGTGGAGCTGGCCATGCGCAGCGCTGATGCGCGCAAGGAGTGCCGTGCCACGCAAGGGTGTCCCCCGCGTGGGGGAGCCCCACGCACAAGGAGTGCGCCCGTAAGGAGAGCCGCCCAGCGTGAAAAGAAAGAGCAGCCTGCCGAGGAATGGCGCCGCCCACACTTCCCGTGCCGCTGACGACAACAGAAGCGGACAAAGAAACAAGATGCAGCAAATAGACACCAAGAACAGACAACCAGGGGAGGGGGGGAAATTAAATAAATAAATAAAATCTTTAAAAAAAAAAAAAAAAAAAAAAAAAAAAAGAAAGTCCTTTAAGCTCGTTTCAGTGCTTAACGCGCTGAAAATATTTCCCGCTATTCAGAAGGAAAAACCGTCAACTGAAGGGGTGCTGGTGCTCAGGGCCCCACTGTGAAATGAGGAATGTGCTTTCCTCGTTGGAGGGGAGCCACCAAGGGTCTTGTCTTCACAGCAGCCCCTTTTGAGGGCCCACAAATTGCCTCAGGTCTCCCAGGCTTCTCCTGGATAAGAGGTTTTCTGTCTTCTGGACACTATAAATGTTAACTGATGATCATACTGGCCACTGGGAAGCTCAGAGGCAGAGTGAGGGCCCCTGCTTCATCTCATATACACACTCCCACCCTAAATTTCTAATCCACTTCTTTTTATGCCATGGTATTTTACATAGTTTTGTTAGCCCTCCAACTCTCTCCTGAAGCAAGAAAGGGATTAAAAATCCTCTGCATGAAGATAAAATGGTTTCATTTTCCAAAGGCAAAAACATCAAAACGGAAATTCCACTACAAACCTTGTTGTCATGCCCCGGAAATCTAAGAGCAGCCTCTTACCACGGGCCATTGATCTGTCCCATGGATTGCAAACACAAAAGCTAATGGCTCAGCCACACCTGACGACCCATATTCCAAATGCCCAACCAGAAGTGCCCTGGAGAGCCAAGCAGCAGCCGGTGCCAGGGTCCAGCCGCCGAAGCACCGCGCGAGTTGCCTCGGATGGACTAGGCTCCCAGGAGCCCTCTAAGGGGAGATAATCAAGTGGGAAAATAAGACAAACCCACGGGGCGTTCACCTCAGGTTTAAACAATTCCAGGGAAGCGGCTGTGGCTCAGCTGATAGAGTGTCCGCCTATGATATGGAGGGTCCAGGGCTCAATACCCAGGGCCTCCTGACCCGTGTGGTGAGCTGGCCCACGCACAGTGCTGCCTTGCGCAAGGAGTGCCGTGCAATGCAGGGGTGTCCCCTACATAGGGGTGCCCCACGCACAAGGAGTGCGCCCTGCGAAAAAAACCCACAGCCCACCCAGGAGTGGCGCTACACACACAAAGAGCTGATGCAGCAAGATGACGCAACAACAACAAAAAAGCAACATAGTTTCCCGGTACCGCATGATAAGAATGCAAGCGGGGACGTGAACTTGGCCCAATGGATGGGGCGTCTGCCTACCACATGGGAGGTCCATGGTTCAAACCCCGGGCCTCCTTGACCGGTGTGGAGCTGGCCCATGTGCAGTGCTGATGTGCGCACAGGGAGTGCATTGCCACACAGGGGTGTCCCCCGTGTGGGGGAGCCCCATGCGCAAGGAGTGTGCCCCATAAGGAGAGATGTCCAATGCGAAAGAGGTGCAGCCTGCCCAGGAGTGGTCCACACACACGGAGAGCTGACACAACAGAATGACGCAACAAAGAGAAACACAGATTCCTGGTGCTGCTGATAAGGATAGAAGTGGTCATGGAAGAGCACAGCAAGTAGACACAGAGAGCAGACAACTGGGGAGGGGGCAGGGAAAGAAATAGATAAAAAAATCTTTAAAAAAAAAAGAATGCAAGTGGACACAGAAGAACACACAGCAAATGGACACAGAGAGCAGACAATGGGGGGAGAGAGAATTAAATAAATCTTAAAAAAAAAATAAACCATTTCAGACAACAACAGCAGTATCGTGAGGTGTAAGCGATTAATTGCTAATGAATTTTACTGGCACTCACTGCCAAAAGAGGTGTTGCTGGTAAAGTCATTTGGCAAGCAATTATTTTCTCAGCTGGAAAAGTCCACAGGCTTCTAAAAAGCGGAAAGAACAAGTGATTCGAGCCATGAGAAGGGAGCACACCGGGTGGGCAGTGTCTACATGCCAGATGCACAGGGTCGGGGCCCTACACTGCTAGCTCTGGCTTAGAGCGGCTCCATTCGAACAATCAATTATCCCCACTGACCAAAAAGAAAGAGCGCCGACTCCCTCGTCACCTCAGTCAAGCGCCTTCACTGAATCCCGCTACTGGACGTGGTGCCAGCCACAGGACGCTTCAAGTCTAGCGCCTGGGTGTCAAACTCTTGCAATTCACAGGAAATCTACCAAAAGCTGGTGATGAGAAAGAGACTGAGGCACACTTCATTGTGGAAAAGAATTACTAACGCCTGCCTAGTAAGGTGCTTATGTGCCAAGGCCAAAGATGCTGGACTCCCAAGTTAGATGCCCCAGCATTTGGATGTCCATTCTTCCTCACTTTTGTGTGTCACACACAGTCTCCCTTAAGCTCCGTATCAACCTGTATGGCAGGTGTCACCCCACGTTTCAGATGGGGTAGCTCAAGTGCCTTGCCCCAAAGCACACAGAACTCTTTCCACTCAGCCTGTCCACATCCCGTCTCTGAAAACACTAAAATAAACCGGTGTCCTAAGACGCCTTAAAGGAAAAAGGCCGAGACTTACAGGGGTTGAATGGGGCCTCTGAAGCCAGGTGTGGGAACTAATTCAAGTCCACCCACCACCGACTGTGACTTTGGGCAACATACTTCCAATCCCCAAGCCTTATTTCCACATCTGCAAAATCTGAAGCAGGACCACCAGAGAGGGGTGCCTACGGGGTTGGGGGATTGTGAGGCGGCATGTCCCAGGAGGAAGGGAGCAGAAGGGCAGCCACTGTGGGCCTAGGCCTTCCCTTTCTTGTCTCAAGCCTGAAACTGCTGTGTGTGGCAGCAGAAACGCTCTCGAGCCAAGCAAAGGGCACAGATATGCCAGGAACAGCGAAAGAACAAATGCCTCCATTCGTGATAAAAAAGTCACATCTTTTCCATCAGGGCTCCTCACTGCTCCTGATGGCCACGAGCAGCAGCGGGCACTAAGGGAGCAGATGTCACTGCATTCACCGTCACACTAGCCCGAGGCTGGAGCTGCCACCACCCCCACAGCACAGGTGGGAGCTGGGAGGGCAGAGTCGACCACGACTCGCCCGCTGGCCAGTGCTGGCGCTGGGGTCCAAAGGCCCATTCAGCCGCAGGCCGCCTCTGTACAACTCATGCGAGGCTCTCGCAGAAGTCAACTGGAAGTGATCCAATGACTCGTACTCAGTCTGAACAAAGCTGATGACCAGGACAGAAGCCTGTAACGCTGACCCAAGAGCACGCAGTAAGTGACTACGTTTTCATCAGAGACGACGGCACGATTTAAAGAAGAGCGAAGGCCCTGCCCGCCCCTACCTGGACTCGAGGGGCAGCCTTTTCAAGCTCATGGCCCCTCAACAGCATTTAGGAGCACGAGTGGCTATGAAACGTGTTACAGGTCCTGCTCCAGATGTAGAGAGAGATATCAACCCTAAGTCCACCTTCCAGCCCAGATAAACCAACTTTAGAAACAGAAAAGGCCTGTTCCCTCTAAGGATCCCCCGTGGGGAAAGAGAACAAAAAAGGCCCTGGAGAAACAGGAGGCACCGGGCAGTGAATTGTCAATGTTAGAGTCAGCATGGAGGGAGCTAAGGCTCTGGTCAAAAGGACTTGCTTTCTAAGACCTGGCTTTGACCTTGGGCAAGTCACCTTGCTTCGCTATCAGCCTCAGTGTCCTCAGCTATAAAACAGTAGAAACTGTGAAGACTAAGGGGATGCTGGAATGAGGTAATACATGCAAATGGCCACCAGTAAAGGGCTGCGCCTGGCAAGTGTGAGTGCAGCCCCTGCCTCACTCCCACTTTCACTCCAGTTCCTTCTCTCCACTGGACCAAGTTTTGAAGGCCCTTGGTCCACACGCGGGAACAAAGCTGTTCTCGGCTGTGCCCTTCCAAAGCTCTGCAGTCTTTTGTGATGTCTATATCTTTAAAAAAATACAATTTACAAAAATGATGGGGGTGGGGGGTGGGGAGTGGGTTATATGGGAACCTCTCATGTTTTCTAATGTAACGTTCTTTGTGATCTATTAACTTTAACTTTTAAAAGTGCAAAGCAGAAAAAAACACAAAAGCTCTGTAGGTTACTCAGTAAAATGAGGCGCCCCTGCAAGCCACAGCTCCCGAGTCCACGGCCTTGTGCAACCCTAAAGGGAACTGAGAGTGGGGCTCTTCAGAGCACTAGGGCAGGGCAGTTCAGCTGGGCGGGCCAACATTTTCCTACAATGAAACAAAAAATACCAGCGTGCACTCAGTGAGGGCAGTTGGTTTTAGTTTTATACTAGTTGCATATGTTCACTCTGCGTCCCTGAGTAAACTGTCTAACTGGAGGTCGTGGGCAAAAAAATTTACAAGCCATAATTTTAGGAGCACAGCTGGCCAAAGTTCCTGCCCTGAGGAATTTACAGTTTCACTCTGGGGAAGACAAGACCATGAGGCAGCAGCAAACAAAACATGCCACACCTTGCAGGGGCTAAGCTGTGGTCCACTGACCCAGCAAAGGTTCAGGGGAAAAAAGAGAGTGAGAAACAGGGTAGCTGAGCAGGGCCCAGCTCCACTCGGAAACTATGAACAAAAGTGCCTTAGCTGGCAGGAGGCAGAGGGAAGGGAGCACCTAGGAGAGAGGGGACCTGGGAGCAGCCACGCTGAGCACCAGGTAAGACGCTCGGCCCCTGGCCCTGGAGGGCTCCCTGGAGCCGGGGCAGCAGGACACAGGCAGCCGCAGCCTCAAGACAGGGCAGAGACGACGACCGCCTCGAGGAGCAGACATGCAGGGGGAGCACGGGGCCCGGCACGCCTCGGCTGGGAGCAAGCAAAGGGGGGTTCCTGGAGAGGGTGCCATTGGAGCAGCAGAGGCTGGTGAGATCCAAAGGAGGCGGCAAGGGAGAGGCTTTCTGCCAGTGCGCGCCCTGGCCGAGAGTTGCACGCCGCGGGCGTCTTCGCAGGTTGGCCTGAGCACTTTCAGTGGGGAGTGAGAGCATGATGCTGACTCAAAGTTGTTCTGCTCTAGATTGAGGGTCTCAAAGAACAAGCTACCTGGAGCTGGGGGGAGGAGGCCCAAGAAAGAGAGGGAGAACTGGGCGGGCGCTGGGTAGCGGCCCAGGAGCCCTCCTACGGCAGCGTCCACTGGGTGCGAGTGAGCTGTGTGGTGCTAAGGGCCTTAGACTCTTCAATTAAGCTCGTGGTTTGCCAGTTAAGAAAGAAAAAATAGCAATAATAAAAGCTGTCTCAACAACGTCGGCTTCAAGGAGGAGAAAGAAGATCTCGCTCCCCAAACGATGAAAGTATTCCTGGTAGGACGAGAGAAGGGTAGCCAATGCCACTGACAGAACTGGAAGACAGTTAAAAGAGATGGCCAGCTACAACAGCAATTCGGCCAGCAGATGCCTCCCGGCTTCCTGGAAACCTGTTTAAGCAAGCTGGAGAAAGGGTCATGAATAAAAACCAGCAGCAGTGCTGAAGTCTCTTCACTCATCTGTACACAGTGCCAGGACTGGTGACTTAGAATACCCGTGGAGGGCTTAGGAGGTACTGCTGGAAGGGGATGCACCCGTGCAAACGGTCAGCGCGCCAGAGCAACTGGAACGCGCGCCAGGGTCAGAAGAGTGGCCCAGGTGCGGCCACGCTAATCCATCACCTCCCCAGGTAGCAGCAGCAACAGCAGGACTTGACGGCTTTCCTCCATCCTTCCAGGCCTGTTTCCTTCTGTTACAGGTGAAGATGCAGTGAGAAGAGGTGCACGTGAGACACCTTGCCACAAAAGGTGCTAGAGCATGAGGGATTATCAGCCTTACCAACCAGGGGCAAGGGTACCTGTGTGATGTCATAGCATTATTTTTCAAAATCCTTCACTCTCAGAGGGCCACTTCAGAGGAGTGGGGTGAAGACTAAACAGGCTGAAGGGCCCCTAATGCTGCAGCAGGTTTAATCCTTGGCCATGGGTAAGAAGCAATAAGGGGCATTGCTGGAGAATCCAGAATCTGTTCTTTTGCAATTTTCCACGGGGAAGAGTGGGCTGTAAGGCCCTTACAAATGCTTCCCATTCCAAAAACCAATCCTGGGGACCCCTGAGGCCTGACCCCACCTGAGCAAGGCCCCTGAGATCTCCGAGGGCCCTTCACATCCCGTTCTTCGCCTTTTCCTCCCACTAAGCAGTCCCACTGTCTTCCCGGATGGCGTTCTCCACGTCAAATTCCTTAGCCAGGCGCCCTGCACAGAGAAGTTCGTGGGTCCCCGGTGGTGGAGGATATGAAAGCTGAGCTGTGCGTTCGGGGGCGCCTGGCTGCGCTGCAATCTGACCACCCACTCGGACCTCAAGCGAACAGGCTGCCGGCTCGGCCCCACACAAAGGCTCCCGGGGCCCACAGCAAGGCCGCCTGCCTCGAGGAGGGGCTCGGGCCGGGGCGGCCGTGAACCCGACACGGGCTTCGGTCACCAACACGGCCAGCGCTCGCATTTGGGGCAACACGAACCGGGGCCCTCGGAGCCCTGGAGGGAAATCTTGCCGAAACACAGAAAAGAAGGCCGGGGCCGAGCCCGGATGGCCCGGGTAGGTCGGCACGCTTACGCAGGCCGCGGCCGCCGCGGGGGCCGCGCGCACACCCGCACCTCGGCCCCCACGCACGCAGCCCCGCGCCCCGACTCACCATGAACGGGGCCTCAGCGGCGCGCGGCCGGCGGCCCCATGCCCGGGCGCAGCAGCTGGCCTCCTCGGGCGCGCGGCGGACCCGCAGCGGGGACCCGCGGGGGCGCGCGGCGGGCGGGGCGCGCACCCGGGCGCAGGGCGCCGCACCCAATCCGCGCTCCACTTCCGCCCGCCGGGCCGGGCTCGCCCACCGCGCGCTCCCCGGCCTGGGGGCCCCGGCGCGGCGCGGGCGGTGCCTGGGGGCGGCTGCGGCAGGGCGCGCCGCCGCGCCTTCCTCGCGGGAGCGCGCGTGCGCCGAGACCTCGGGATCGCGCACGCCCCCTCCCCGGGCCGCAGCGGCCGCCCAGACCCCCCGGGGAGCGCGCCTCCGCGCCCCCAGCGGCCTTGCGTGGCCGTGAGCGCCGCTCGCCGGGTCACGGGGAAACTGAGGCCGCGAGCCTCCAGGTCCCAGCCGGGGAGACGTGCCGAGCCCGAGCGCGGAGGCCTGGGGACCGGCGGCCGCGGGGTGACGCCCGACCGCGGGACCCGCGTGGTACCCGGGAAGCGGGGAGCAGAACGCCCGGCGACCCGCGCCAGTCCTGGTGTGTGAAATAAAAAGATTGAGAAAGACAGATTACCAGGAGAAACTACAGAAAAATACTAACGCTGGTAATCTCTTTCCAGCAGTTTTTATTCTCCTCGCTCTACTGGGCTTCACGTGTTTTCTACAGTAAGTTTCTTTTACTGAAAGTGTCAAAATACACACTATCTGACAGAAATCGGGTGAGTGGTTGCTTCTGTGGGGGAATGCCTGGGAAGGGGCATGAGAAACTTTCTGGAGGGAGAAAATGTACTCATGATATACGTTATCAAAACTAATTGGATGGCAACCCAAGAACGGATAAACAAAATGTGGTTTATGCTTACGGTGGAATACTATTCAGCTATAAGAAGAAATGAAGTCGGAATGCATATGACCGCATGGATGAACCTCGAGGACAGCATGTGGAGTGAAACAAGCCGTTCACAAAAGGACAAATACGATATGCTCTCACTAGTATGCACTGAAAACAAGTAAACAGTTACACTATAGAGTATCGGTCACTAGGAGATAGAATGCGGTTGAGAAGGGGGAGCTGATGCTGAATGTATGAAGAATTTTTAATAAGGTTGATTGTAAATATGTGGAAAGGGAGTTGACTGTAATTCATTATAGTGAGTACAACACGGCTGATTTATAAATGTGATTGTGGCTGAAAGGGGTAGCCTCGGGAAGTAAAGGTCAGTTGAAAAAGGATAACCTAAGGATTGTATAACTGATTTCAAGGATGGGTGAGGATTGTGGTTACTAGTACAAATACAAGAATGTTCCTCTATTACAAGCTGTTAAGAATATGGTGATAAATGGGGAAAATGCAACTCATGTAACTTAAGAACTGTAGTTTACAGTAATATTGTAATATTTTTACAGCAGCGGCAAAGAAGGTACTATATCAAATATGGGTCAACAACGGGGAGATTTAAGGAGTATGGGCTTTTTCTTTTGAAGTAATGAAAACATTCTAAAACTGAGCTGATGACAGCACAACGCTGTGACGAAAATGAGAGCCACTGAGTGTGCACTTTGGCTGGACTGTACAAAGCATGGGACGGTGTAACAGTGAACCCCATGGTAGATGATGGGCTGTGGTTAACAGTACAAACAGGAGAAGGTTCTCTCATGAACTGTGACAAATACACAATACTATTAGGTGGTGTTAACAGTGGGATGGTTTGTGGGAAAAATACACCAAAAGAAAGCTATGGACTATAGTTAGCAGTACTATTACGATGGTGCCCTCATCATTTGTAACTAATGTTCCACAATGACGTAAGGTGTTGATGGTGGGATGGTGTATGGGAATCCTGTATGATATGCATGATTGTTTTGTAAGCTCACACTTCTCTAATAAAAAAAATTGTGAGAAAAAGAAAACTAATCGAATGGTACATCTCAGATCAAAGCAGTCCACTATTTGTAAAGTATACTTCGATTACCAAGGGAAAAAAAATCAAGTCTGCAAAGGGTCAGAATTGTTTCTGGTGGATCCAGTGTCTGAGGGCTGAACAAACGACATCAGAGCAACAGGCAATCTGAAGGAACCTCTCACAAGTCCCCTAGGCTAGAGTTACAGGCTGCCCCTACCCTGTCCTGCTCCCCAAACCCCAGGCAGTTTTCTGAAACACAAAATTACCAACTCACAGCAGAAACTTCTTCACTCAGAAGCCTAGAATGGCCCCCTGGCTATCATCACAAAGACAGACAAAGCCAAGCAGTGGTCGGGGTGTGAGAAACGAGCTCTAAACACTGCTGAGAGGCATGCAAACACCACCGCTGGATCAGGTTTGGCAGTTCCTACCTGGCTGAACATACAATTACCATACAGCCAGCAGTTCCACTCCTAGGAGTCTACCCAAGAGAAACAAAACATATCCACAGAAAGACTTGCCTGCAAGTGTCCACTGCACCACTGTTCACAACAGCCCAAACTCTACCAATCCAAACGTCCAACAGCCAGGGAAGAGAAAAGGGCCTGAAATAGTAGCGAAAAGGAACAAAGTGCTGATACGTGACGCGCCATTATGCTAGGTGAAAGACACCAGGCACAAAAGACAATTTGCATGATTCCATTCATAGAAAATTTCTTTAAAAGGCAAATCTCGAGACAGAAAGCAAATCGGTGTTTTTTGCAGGGGATGGGAGTGGGACTGGAGATATACTGCAAACAGGCATGAGGGGGCTTTTTCAGATGACAAAAGTACTTTAAAACTAGATTGTGAGGATAGTTGTGTAACAAATTTACTAAAAACCACTCAACACTTATAGTGAGTGAATTTTATGGTATATAATTGCTCAATAAAGCTGTTTTTAAAAAAGTAAAGGTAGGATGATTCTGGCTGGAGGCATTAGGAGAGAGCTTAAGAAGCATTGACCAAAACTTGGAAAGAGGCAAAAGCTGTGATGGGAGTGCGGGGTGGAAGAGGAGTGTCCTTTCAATTCATACCTGGGCATTTTAACATGTCTTCCCAAGGACTATTGAATTTTTTAGGAGAATATGCCTGTGCTTTTTATTATTTGATTAAAGCTCAGGTATCGCAAACGTACATATTAATTTATAAGTTAATAACTAATAAAGAGAAACCCAAAGATAGTTTTTTAAACCAATCAGTTTTATTGACACATATTAATAAAGCATATAATTCACTCAAAGTATACAATCAATGGTATTTGGTATAATCACATAGTTGTGCACTTATCACTTCAATAATTATTAGAGCATTTTCATTATTTCAATAATAATAAAAACAGACAAACAAGAAAATTCTTTACCTCTCAGTCTCTCTATGATTCCCCTGCCATACAAAGCTGCTATTTCTGGCTATTCTTGCACAGTTTTTTGTTTGTTTGCTTTTTTAAAAAATAACTCAATTTCATTGATACGTATTAATAAAGTGTAAAATTCATCCAAAGTGTACAATCAATAGTATTCGATATAATCACATAGTTGTGCATTCATCACCTTAATCATTAGAGCATTTATATTATTTCAGTAATAATAATAAACAAAAATCAGGCAAATTCTTCACCTCTCAATCAATGATTCCCCTGCTGTACATAGCTATTTCTAGCTATTCTTGCAGTTTTTAAGCAGTTTTATTGAGATATATTCATATACCATACAATCTATCCAAAGTATATAATCAATGGCTTTCAGTGTAATCACAATATTGTGCACTCATCACCACAAAAAGTTTTAGAAAAAATTCATTAGCTCCAAAAAGAAAAACTCTTCCACATTCCTTAGCAGTCACCTCTCAATCCCTCTATCCTTGCCTAGCACTACATAACCACTAATCAATTTCCTCTTTATAAACTGATTTATATTTATATTTTATATAAAAGGGTTCATACAATATGTAGTACTCTGTGTCTGATTCCTGTCATTCAGCATAATGTGTTTTTTTCCTATCAACGTACATTAGTTTCACCCATATTAATATTTCAATTGCAGTTTTACTATGCTATACAGTCCCATGTTACATTTTTTAGCTAAGGTACTGTACATTACCTTAGACTTTCCCTTTAAACAGTCATACAATTATAATAATACTGCTACTTATAAACATTATGTAGAGCTTTCACATATTCTATTCATTTCTAAAGATTAACCCACATCCTTTTTATCAATTCTGGTACAAGTTAACTCTAGCTTATTATTCTCTGACCACATTCTATTTTCTGGACCCATATTCAAGTTATTAACGCCATGAGATTACACAATGTATTTAGTTTACAGTAGTGCAAATCATACAGCATTTGTCCTTTTGTATCTGGCTTGCTCCACTCAACATAATGTCCTCCAGGTTCTTCCATGTTGTCATATGCTTTACACTTCATTTCTTCTTACAGCTGCATAATATTCCATTGTGTGAATACAACAGTTTGTTTATCCATTCATCAGTTGATGGACACCTGGGTTGTCTCCACCTTTTGATGATCATGAATAATGCCACTATGAACACTGGTGCACAGATGTTCTTTCATGTCATTGCTCTCATTTCTTCTGGGTATATACTTAGTACTGGTATTGCTGGGTCACATGGCACATCTACATTCAACTTTTTTTTGTTTTTTTTTTCTCTCCCCCCCCCCCAATTGTCTCCTCTGTGTCCATTCGCTGTGTTCTTCTGTGTCCGCTTGTATTCTTGTCAGCGGCACTGGGAATCTGTGTCTTTTTGTTGTGTCACCTTGATGCATCAGCTCTCTGTGTATGCGGTGCCACTCCTGGGCAGGCTGCGCTTTTTTTGTGCAGGGCGGCTCTCCTTACGGGTGCACTCCTTGCACATGGGGCTCCCCTATGCAGGAGACACCCCTACATGGCAGGGCACTCCTTGCGCACATCAGCACTGCACGTGAGCCAGCTCACCACACGGGTCAGGAGGCCCTGGGTTGGAACCTTGGACCTCCCATGTGGTAGGAGGACACTCTTATTAGTTGACCAAATCCGCTTCCCTACATTCAACTTCTTTACGAACTGTCAAACAGTCCTCCACACTGTACCATTCTACATTTGCACCAACAGCGAATAAGTGTTCCTATCTCTCCACGTTCTCTCCAACACTTGTAGCTCTCCATCTTTTTACTAGTGGCCATTCTAATAGGTGTGAAATGATATCTCATTGTAGCTTTGATTTGCATTGCCCTAATCACTAGTGATGGTAAACATTTTTCATGTGTGTGTGTGGTTTTGTTTTGGTTTTTTTTTGCCATTGTGTTTCTTCTTTGGACAAGTATCTATTCAAGTCTTTTACCAATTTTTTAATCTGGTCATTTGTCTTTTTATTAAGCTGTGGCATCTCTTCAATGTATCATGAATATTAACGCCTTATCAGGTATGTGATTTCCAAATACTTTCTCCCATTGAGTTGGCTGCCTTTTCACCTCTTTGACAAAGTCCTGTGAGGTACAAAAGTGTTTAATTTTGAGAAGGTATCTTTTGTTGTTGTTGTTGTTGTTGCATGTGCTTTGGGTGGAAGGTCCAAGAAACTACCACCAACTACGAAGTCTTTAAGATGTTTCCTACATTTTCCTCTAGTAGTTTTATGGCCCTGGCTTTTATATTTAGGTCTTCGATCCATTTTGAGTTGATTTTTGTATAGAGAATGAGATAGGGGTCCTCTTTCATTCTTTTGGTCATGGATCTCCTGTTCTCCCAGCACTGTTTGTTGAAGAGACTGTTTTGTTCCGTTAGCATGGCTTTGGTAGGTTTTATGAAAACCAGTTGGACGTAGAGGTGAGGGTTTATTTCTGGACTCTCAATTCTATTCCACTGATCAATGTGTCTGTCTTTATGCCAACACCATGCTGTTTTGACCACTGTAGCTTTGTAATATGTTTCAAGGTGAGGCAGTGAGAGTCCAACCACATTGCTCTTCTTCTTTAGAATGCTTTTGGCTATTCAGAAGCACTTTCCCTTCCAAACGAATCTGATAATTGCCTTTTCTATTTCTGCAAAGTATCCTGTTGGAATTTTGATTGGTATTGCATTGAATCTATAAATCAGTTTGGGTAGGACTGACTTCTTCATGATATTGGGTCTTCCAATCCATGAACATGGAGTGCCTTTCCACTAGGTTAGATCTTCACTGATGTCTTTCAGCAGTGTTTTGTAGTCTTCTGCATATAGGTCCTGTACTTCTTTGGTTAAATTGATTCCCAGGTATTTGAGGTTTTTGTTGCTATTGTAAATGGAATTTTTCCCGATTTCTTCCTCTGATGATCCAAAACTAGTGTACAGAGACATTACTGATTTTTGCATCTTGATCTTGTTATCCTGCCACTTTGCTGAACTTGTTTATTAGCTCAAGTAGCTTTGTTGTGAACATTTCTAAATACAAGATCATATCATCTGCAAATAGTGAGTTTTACTTCCTCTTTTCCCATTTGGATGCCTTTTATTTTTTACTTTTCTAAGTGCTCTAACTAGAACTTCTAGCACAATGTTGAGTAACAACAGTGACAGGGGACATCCTTCTCCTGTTCCCAATCACAGAGGAAAAGATTTCAACCTTTCCCCACTGGGTATGATGTTGGCTATGGGTTTATCATGTATGCCCGTAATTTTACTGAGCAACTTTCCTCCTATCCTATCTTCCTAAGTGTTTTTATCCAGAAAGGTTGCTGGATTTTGTTGAATGCCTTTTCTTTACGATTGAGATGATTATGTGGTTTTCTTTTCTTCAATTTGTTAATATTGTGGATTACGCTAATTGCTTTTCTTGTGTTGAACCACCCTTGCATAGCAGAAATAAATCCCACTTGTTTGTGGTATTAAGTCTTTTAATATATTGTTGGATTCTAATTGCAAATATTTTGTTAAGAATTTTTGCATCTATGTTCATTAGAGAGATTGGTCTGTAATTTTCTTTTCTTACAGTATCTTTATCTGGCTGTGGTATTAGGGTGATATTGGCTTTATAAACTGTTTTGGGTAATTTTCCCTCCTCTTCAATTTTCTGCAAGAGTTTAAACAGGACTGGTGTTAATTCTTCTTGAAATGCTTAGCAGAATTCACCTGTGAAGCCATCTGGACCTGGACTTTTCTTCGTTGGGAGATTTTTGATGATTGATTCAATCCTTTTTAATGTAATTTAAGTTCTTATATTTCTTGTAGCATGTGTAAGCGGTGCATTTTCCATTTCATCTAGGTTTCTAGTTTGTTGACATATAGTTTCTCATAATATCTTTTTTAAGATTTATTATTTTAATTTCTCTCCCCTTCCCCGCCCCCCCCCCCCCATTGTCTGCTCTCTGTATCCATTCGCTGTGTTCCTCTGTGTCCACTTGTATCCTTATTAGCGACACCAGGAATCTGTGTCTCTTTTTGTTGCGTCATCTTGCTGCATCAGCTCTCCATGTGTGGCACCCTCGGCAGGCTGCACTTTTTTCCTGCGGGGTGGCTCGCCTTATGGAGTGCACTCCTTGTGCATGGGGCTCCCATACACAGGGGACACCCCTGCGTGGTTAAGCACTCCTTGCATGCATCAGCACTGCACGTGGACCAGCTCATCACACAAGTCAGGAGGCCCTGGGTTTGAACCCTGGACCTCCCATGTGGTAGGGGATGCTCTATCTGTCAGCCAAATCCGCTTCCCTCTCATAATATCCTCTTATTATCCTTTCTGTCTCTGTGGGGTCAATCGTAACTACCCACCCCCTTCATTTCTGATTTTATTTATTTGCATCTCCTCTATTTTGTCTTTGTTAGTCTACCTAAGGGTTTGTCAGTTTTATTGATCTCAAAGAACCAGATTTTGGTTTTGTTGGTTTTCTCTATTTTTTTTTGTTCTCAATTTCATTTATTTCTGATCTAATCTTTATTAAATTTCTTTCCTTCTGCTTGCTTTGGGAGTGGTTTGCTGTTCTTTTTCTAGTTTCTCCAATTCACTGAGATCTTTGATTTTAGCTCTTTCTTCTTTTTTAATATAGCTATTTAGGGCTATAAATTTTACTCTCAGGACTGCCTTCACTGTATCCTATAAGTTTTGATAAGCTGTGTTCTCGTTTTCATTCACCTCAATACATTTTACTAATTTCACTTACATTTTCTTTTTTGACCCACTGCTTATTTAGGAGTGTGTTGTTCAGCATCCCATTTGTGAATTTACATATTTCCTGTATATTACTATTATTCTTTAAGTGTATTTATTTCTCCTCCTTCCCTTGTTGTTTGCACTCGCTGTCTACTCTGTGTGTGTGCTCGTCTTCTTTTTTCTTTAGGAGGCACCGAAAACTGAACCCGGGACCTCCCATGTGGGAGGGAGGCACCCAGTCACTTAAGCCACAGCCACTCCCTGCTTTTTCTGTCTCTCATTGTGTTTCCTCATTGTGTCTCCTTGTTGTAGCATCTCGTTGCATCAGCTCACTGTACCAGCCTGTTGCATCAGCTTACTGTCTTGCTCATCTTCTTTAGGAGGCACCAGAAACTGAACCCAGGACCTCCTGTGTAGTAGGCAGGTACCCAACTGCTTGAGCCACATCTGCTTCCCTTTTCTATTATTGAGTACCAGTTTTATTCCATTATGATCTGAGAAGGTGCTTTGTATAACTTCAACTATTTTTTATTTCTTGAGGCCTGCTTGTGACCCAACATGTGGTCTATCCTGGAGACAGATCCATGAGCACTTAAGAAGAATGATTTAGGATGCAAAATTCTGTATATGTCTGTCAGGTCCAGCTCATTTATCATATTGTTCAAGTTCTCTGTTTCCTTGATGATCTTCTGTCTAGTTGTTCTACCTAATGATGTGAGCGGCATCTTGAAGACTCCAACTATTACAGAGACGTCTCTCTCTCCCTTCAGTTTTGCCAGAGTTTGCTTCATGTGTTTTGGGGCACCCAGGTTAGATGCAGAGGTATTTATGACTGTTTTTTCTTCCTGGTGGATTTTTCCTTTTATTACTATATAACAGCCTTCTGTATCTCATCAGTTTTTTTGCTCTTAACATCTGTTTTGTTCAATATCAGTATAGCTACCCCTGCTCTTTTTTGACTACTATTTGCATGGAGTATCTTTTTCCAACCTTTCACTTTCAGTTGGTTTATAACCCTGTGTCCAAGATGAGTTTCCTGTAAGCAGCATATGGATGGCTCATGTTTTTTCATCCATTCTGTCAGAGTATATCTTTTGATTGGGGAGTTTAATCCATTCATATTCAATGATATTACTGTAAATGCATTATTTACTTCCACCATGTTGTTCTTCTGTTTTCATATGTAATATCTTATTTCCATCTGTCTTTCTGCTATTCTTTCTGCTATTCTTGTCTTCTATACTTCTTCCAAGCCTCTCTCTTCTTCTTTTTATTCCAGGTTCTAAGGCATATTTTAATATTTCCTGCAAAGGTGGATTCTTTTTTGCAAACCTTTGTTTTAGTCTGTGAATATTTTATACTCACCTTCATATATCTGAAGGACAATTTTGCTGGATAAAGAATCCTCGGCTGCAAGTTTTTCTCTTTCAGTATCCTAATTTTTCCATACCACTGTCCTCTCTCCTCTGTGGTTTCTGACTGGGTGTCCCTTGTATGTGATAGTTTGCTTCTCCCTTGCTGCTCTCAGAATTTTATATTTATCTTTTATGTTTGACATTCTGAGTAGTATGTGTCCTGGAGTAGATCTATTCAGATTTATTCTGGTTGGGGTATGCAGCAATTTTTGGACAAGTAAGTTTATTTCTTTCATAAGAGTTGGGAAAATTTCAGCCATTATTTCCTCAAATACTCTTTCTGTGCCTTTCCCTTCTCTTCTCATTCTGGAACTCTTATGACACTTATTTCATTGCATTTCATGTTGTAATTCAACTCCCTGAGATCCTGCGCAATTTTTTCCATTCTTTTCTCTCTTCAATTTCAGCTACTCTGTCTTCTGTATCACTTATTCTTTCTACTATCATTTCGAGTCTGCTGTTGTATGCCTCTAACACAAGGATTCTTAAACCTTATTTTTGTTCCACAGACCCCTCTGCCAGTCAGGTAAAAACCATGTACCCCTTACTAAGTCCACACTCTACTGTGTATTATTTAATAAATATATCATGCCCGCATCAACATGTACCCACAGGAATTTTTTTTTAATTTAATTTCAAGCTCACAGACCTCTTGTGAACAACCCCTGCTCTAGTGTGTTTTTTGTTTTGTTTTAGGAACCTCATACATGGTAAGGAGGCACTCAACCACAAGAGCTACGCCCACTCCCCTCTAATGTGTTTTTTTTTTTAATCTCCCCCCCCGCCCCGTGGTTGTTTTGCAATCACTGCCTGCTCTCTGTATCTATTCACTGTGTGATCTTTCCATGTCTGCTTGTCTCGTCTTCTCATCTTTCTCTTTAGGAGGCACCGGGAACCGATCCCGATGTCAGGAGGAGAAGAGAGGCCCTCAATTGCTTGAGCCACCTCAGCGCCCTGGTCCGCTGCGTCTCTCACTGTCTGTCCTCTGCGTCTCCCTTTGTTGCGTCATCTTCTTGCATCAGTTCTCCACGGGGGCATGCCAGCTTGTCTTCACCAGGAGGCCCCAGGAATCAAGCCCAGGGCCTCCCATTTGGTAGACGGGAGCACAACTGCTTGAGCCACATCCACCTGCCCCCTCTAATTTGTTTTTTTTTTTTCCTAATGTGTTTTTGATCTCACCTATCATGCCTTTCATTCCCATGAGCTATTGCTTTTCCACTCAGGTTTTCAAATTCTTATTTTTGCTTGCTCAGTGTCTTCTTGATGTTCTTTATCTCTTCAGCCATATTTTCTTTCGGCGCATTAATCTGACTTTGGAAATTTGTGTGAATCTCATCGATTAGTCGTCTCAAATTCTATGCCTCATCCAGGGCTTTGATATTTTCCTTTGTTTGGGCCATTTCTTCTGTTTTCTTAGCATGGCTTATAATTTTTTGCTGATGTCTAAGCAACTGATTATGATGGTGAGTTTTCTCAGATGCTCAGTTTCTGCCTCGTAGGGATTTAGTGGTGGGAAGCTGTGTGTTACTGCTGATCTCTGATTCTTGGTTCAACTTGTTCTGGGTCTTTAGGACTGTCCCTGTTAGTTGCTCAAATCTGGCTCCTGGACCCAGTAATGGTTTGCAGACCCACTTGTAAGAGCCTTGGGGAGGGAGGGTATAAAGGCCAGGGAAAGCCTTTCTTATTTACTTTTAATTTCTTCACGTGCACTTCCTTGGTCCACTAGCAAACAGCACCCTTTGGCAGCCCTCGCAGTTCCAAGCCTGGTGGGGGCATGCTCGCTACAACATGGGCCAGACCAGTGTGCAGAGGCTCCCGCCTGGAGGCTAAGAGCCTTGTTACTCAAACCTTCTCAGAGGCAGTTCTCCAACCTTTCGGGCAGGCCCCTCCCTTCTCCCAGGTAGGAAATAATTCCACTCCTCTTGGCATCCTCAAAAATCAGTCTTGATCAGTAGAGAGGGAGATCAAAAGGGTCAGAAATCTTTAGTCCCTTGCAGGCTGCCAAGGGAAACAATGGCGCGGTCAAACCTGGCTTAGAAGGGCTCATGGGACAGAGCAGACCAAATTTGTGGCTCAAAAGCTGAGCAGCCTTAGGCTGTGTCCCTCTCTCTCCCCTTTTCTGGGAAGGTGGATCCCTGGGACTCCCTTTGTCTGTAACCGTTGGCCCCGAGGCCTAAGAATTAAAAAATGTCTGCCTTGTGGAGGAGGGTGCTGGCAGTAGCAACTGCTGCTTTTAACTCATGGTTTTGCCGCCAGGATTTTCCTTTATCCCTCTCTCTTCTGGGCAGTGCCCAGCTTTCCCCTGGTGTCCTAAACCCTAGATTTTTTCCAGGCCATTTCTGCCTGCCCTCTAGCTATTTTGCTGGGAGAGAAGAGAGTCCTGTGTTTTTCTAGTCCGTCATGTTCCCAGAAGTCATCCCCAAAGATTGTTTTAATGTCCTGTTGTACACACACCTATTTGTTTCAATCTTGCCTAGCAATCTTATCCTCATTCTTCTTTATTTTTTGCCTATAAATACCCAATTCTTCAAATGCTCTTGAAACCAGCTTTACTTTCTTATACTGGTTTCCTCAATGCATTAGATAAATCTTGGACCCAAAGTTATCTTTTTTTTTTAAGTGAATGTCATGAAAAACAGTGGAGGAACTGTTTTATATTAAGAGAATAAAGGAACATGTAACAAAGGGCAATACACAAACCTACTGGATCCTGGTTCAAAGATCACAGTTTGGTGCAATCAGGGAAATATGCCTAATGGCCTGAATATCAGATACTACCATGGGATTTCTGTTCATTTTCTTGGTGTGATAATAACGTCAGGATTACATAGGAGAGTGCCTTTACCCTTAAGAGATGATACTGAAGTATTTAGGAGTGAGAGGTCATGTTATCGGCAACTTACGAAAGGTTCAATTTTTTGACACTGTGAAGCTCAGTTCTCAGTTTCTCCAAGGCTGGCCCCCCAGCCAAGTGCCTAGCACCATACATACTCTAGAATATATCCAGTAAGTGCTAAAGACAGGGAGTACACAGACTTACTAAATTTAAATATGGGAGAGAGGCAAGACTATGCATTAAGAACTCCCCAATCAAAAGACACAAACTCATCCTAGGGTCCACAGGATGGAGGAATAAAATATGGATTACAGTGGACTTACTGGTATTCTACTATAGAACTATTGTGATTAGTAATGGAAGAAACTGTAGCACTGATGTGGAGAAAGTGGCCACAAGAGTTGCTGAGGGCAGGAAGAGGGAAGAAGAGGTGTAATGTGGGGGAATTTTCAGGACTTGGAGTTGTCCTGGGTGGTACTGCAGGGACAGATGCTGGACATTGTATGTCCTGCCATGGCCCACTGAATGGACTGGGGGAGAGTGTAAACTACAATGTAAACTATAATCCATATGGGGCAGCAGTGCTCCAAAATGTATTCACCAAGTGCAATGAATGTGCCATAATGATGAAAGAGGTTGTTGATGTGGGAGGAGTGGGGGGGGGGAGGGTATGTGGGAACCTCTTATATTTTTTAATGTAACAATTTTTGTGATCTATGGATCTTCAAAAAATACAATAAAAAATAAATGCTCATAAAAAATTTTTTAAAAAAGACTATGTGTTAAGATATGCTTACTAAAACCCACTGCTTATCTTTTCTGGCCGGTTGTAACCCACAAATTACTATAACAATACAATCTCCACACCTAGGTCAGAATTAAGCGCCATTTACAAAGTTTTAACTCTATTTATAGTATATCATGAGATGGTAGGGTGAGAAAAATAAGAAATTTAGATCTTGAAACGAAGTAAAAATCAGAAGACATCCTGGCTTACCCAGTGGACCCAAGGTAAGCACGGGATCTTCACAGGGCGGATATGACCACAGAAGCAGAGGCTGGAGCCACACGGCCGCAAGCCCAGGAGTGCTGACAAGCTCCCAAAGCTGGCAGGAAGGACTGCCTTCTCCCCGGGGGTCTCCAGGAGGAACCAGTCCTGCTGAGGCCCAGATGCTCATTTCAGACTTCCAGCTTCCAGGACCGTAAGAGAATAAGTGTATGTTGTTTTGAGCCACAGCTGTGGCAATTTGTTACAGCAGCTGCAGGAAACTAGTGCAGGTACTGTCAGCATCATCTTCTTTTTCTTCCCCAGATACAGCAACCGCGGTTGTGATAACTTCCTGGGCCAAGAAACTGCTGGTCAGTGGCAGGGCGGGGTGTGAGCCCAGGCAGTGTGACTCCAGAGCCTATACTGTCAGTCATCTTGATATGCTGCACCTGAACCTAGGTTTCAGTTTCCCAGAACAGTGCTCCCTCCATGTCCGCAAGTCCACGTTAACCACCAGACACAGGCGGAAGACCAATGAACGAACGCCAGACTTGCCTACTGACTCATGCCACGCCATTCAGAGTGCCAAAGAGACGGACACCGTCCAAAGTGCTTCCACGCGTGGAAAAAACATGATTTTTAAAATCTCCCAAAGACCCAGTGATATTCTGAGTTCCGCACAAGGAAAGAAGGTAGAGTTAGGAATAACTTCACTCACCTCCGATCGGAAGTTCGTCCCGTGGTGCTTGCTTGTTACATTTCTTCGGGCAGGTTCTGGAGTGCCGACCACATGCCAGGCCTGCGCTGTGCGCCATGCGCCGGCAGGGGAGAAGGCTGGCCTGTGCCTCCAGGGGACACAAGTCTGGGGCCAGCGACCATCTGAAGAGGCCCAAGGAGGTGTCTCCCACAGTTGCTCCAACCGTGTTTTCAAGGGAGTTATAAATACTTAGAAACTTCACCTTCTTCCAGTAGGAATTAGATCAGTATGAAAAAAGTGTTTTCTGTGGCTGTCGTTGTTTTCATAAAAACACAAATTGAACTGCCTAAAGGAGGGCAAAAGCATTTGAAGTCTCCCAGTGACCACCTCTCCAGTCTTCCCAGGAAGCTGCAGAGCCCAGCTACGCCCATGAAAGCGCACCGCCTGGTTCAGGTCACACAGCAGGCCAGCAGGCTGGAGCGCAATCGCCCAGGCCAGGCAGAAACCGGAGAGACGATGCAAAGTCCCCTCCTCATAACGTCTGCAAGTTGCCGGAGAACCTACCATGAATAGCCAGAGGGAAGCTGCAGGGTTCACAGGGCGCGGATTCTCAACACTGACTTATTTACGTGGATGACATTTACACATATGTCACTTGGCTCAGAGAAAGGCCTGCAAGGAGACACTAAGCCGTGAGAGCAGGGGTTCTTAACCTTTTTGGTTCCACGGACCCCGTACGAAGTCCACGGTATACCGTTTGTTATTTAATAACTGTGTTACACCCACACCAGCACGTCCCCACAGTAATTTTTCTGAACTTCAGTTCAAGCTCACGGGCCCTGGCTGAGAAGCCTGCATCAGGAGCGCCATCCAGGAGGAGGGCAGTGCCCCGCAGAGCGAAGGAGGACCTTCCCGATCTGCTGTGTCTGCCTCTATCATCTGGGTATTTTTCAAGAAGGTTTTCATGAATTATTGTTATTATTTGAAGAAAAAAGTTAATGCCACTTAAGATAGAATCTAAAACTGATCCCACCAAATGCAATTTCCAAGCCACACAGAATATTACTGCAGCAAAGATATATATTTTTTTTAATTCTGAGAGAGAGGGAGGATGTAGCCCTGAAGAGAAATGAAAGGAGAGACGCCGATGACATTTACTGAGCTCCAACTAGAAGCCTTCCCCGCTCCAGGAGTGCCCACACTTTGTATTACTTAGCCCTCAGGCGCAAGCAA
Source organism: Dasypus novemcinctus (assembly GCF_030445035.2). Taxonomy (NCBI): domain Eukaryota; kingdom Metazoa; phylum Chordata; class Mammalia; order Cingulata; family Dasypodidae; genus Dasypus; species Dasypus novemcinctus. The sequence goes on along the minus strand of NC_080673.1, from coordinate 203,350,975 downwards.
AGTAGGAGCTACCTTTGCAGAAGAGGAAACGGAAGTTCCAAAAGGCAAAGTAACAAAGGCCTAAGTCGAGGCCACTGACTGTAAGTGGCAGAATCAAGATTCATGGGAAGCAGATGGGGCTCAAGCAGTTGGGCACCCGCCTGCCACATGGGAGGTCCCAGGTTCAGTTCCCAGTGCCTCCTAAAGAAGACAAGAAGACAACAAGCTGATGTAAAGGGATTGCATGGCAAGCTGATACAACAAGATGACTACACGAAATGATACAATGAAGAGACACAACGAGGAAACACAAGAGACACAACAAGTGCGAGCAGAGGTGGCTCAAGCCATTGGGCACCTCCCACCCAAATGGGAGGTCCCAGGTTCGATTCCCGGTGCCTCCTGAAAAAAATAGAAAATAAAGAAGTAGATGAGCACACAATGAACAGACACAGAGAACAGACAACAAGTGCAAATAATGAGGGTGGGGGAGAATAAAAAAATAAATCTTTAATTTAAAAAAAAAAAATTCTGACTCAGATCTCTGATCCCAAAGCTGGAGTTCTCAGCTAGGCCCCTGCCTTCACAGGTCCAAGACCCCTCTGTCTTATTTTGCCAGGTCTGCTATAACAAAATACCACAAATTGGATGGCTTAAACAACAGGAATTTATTGATTCACAGTATGGAGGCTCGAAGCCCCAAATCAAGGTATAGGCAAGACATGCCTTCTCCAAAGTCTGCAGCATTCTGGTGGCGGCCGGCAATCACTCTCTGCCTCTGTCACACGGCCATCTAGGCTCTTTCTGTCTCCTCCTCCAATGGCTTGTACTTTTGTGTCCAAATTTCCTTTGTTTATAAGGACCTCAGTCACATAGGATGCAGGCCCACCCTGATTCTCTTTGGCCACATCATAATAAGATCTTTAAAGATCTCATTAGAAATGCGTTCACAGCCACAGGACCGGGGGTTAGGGCACGAACATCTTTGTGGGAGACATGATGCACCCTATCACGACCTCTCACCCCAGCACTGCCAGACGTCCCAGTGGAGATCTAAGAAAGAGCAAAATGTCCATTTCCTGTCCCTGAATACCTATTTATTCCTGGTAAGGCAACAGAGCAGCTCCAGTGTTTTCACTGAAGCCATGTTCTCTGGATACTGCCTTCTCAAGCCAGCGGGAGAGAGGTACCACTTCCACGTAAGCAAAAAGAAGAAACCCTGAACATTTTAGTTTTAGTTTATATTGTTAAAAAGTATTTTAAGTACAAGATTTATACCTCTAATAAATTAACTGCTACCACAATGTATTAGTTAGCCAAAGGGACGCTGATGCAAAATACCAGAACTCTGTTGGCTTTTATAAAGTGTATTTATTTGGGATAGAAGCTTACAGTTACCAGGCCATAACGCGCAAGTTACTTCCCTCACCAAAGTCGGTTGCCTTGTGTTGGAGCAAGAGGGCTGCAGAGGGTTCAGGCTTCCTCTTCCTCTTAAGGCTCCTTGGTCCCCAGCTTCTTCCAACATCAGCCGCAGCCTGTGACAAGTCTTGTCTCTCTCCCAGGGCTTGTTTCTCTGTGGGTTCAGCTGTTCTGGTCTCTCCACAAGGTCAGTTGTAGACTATTAGGCGCTCTCTCTTTTCCCAGGGCCTCTGCCGTGTCTATGGATCCATCTCTACCCCTCTGTGTTCTTCTCTTGCGTGCTTACTTCCTGGGGCTCCAGCTCAAAACTCCAACCTCCCTTCTCCGTGGTGTGGTTTCTCTCTGAGTCCCCGCTCCTTGGTGGGCAGGAACTCAACATCCTCATGATGTGACCCAATCAAAGCCTTAATCATTATTTAATCAAGTAAAAGTGAAGCCTCTGAATCCAATACACTAATAAGGCCCAGAGGAAAAGACCAGTTTATAAGCATAACCCAATATTTCTTTTTGGAATTCATCAATAATATCAAACTGCTACACACAGCAACATAAGAGACAATCTATCCATAGAATAAAAAACAAATTCAAATTAAACAACCACACTGCCATTTCTGCGTGGAACTTCAGATCACTTCCCGTCTTCCCTCCCTCCCGGAGAGCCATCGTATGGAGATCAGACATTTAATCACCCTGCTGCTTTACCCAAACCCAGCATTAATGGGGGTAGACATTTGGTGAGGTAATTTCCTGGTGGACTCGCCCTCCACCAAAAGGTCCTGGTCCCACACAAATATGCCATCTACCACCTTGACAAGCCAAATCTTCCAGGGCAGGGTTCAACTTCCAACCCTGGGATAAAGAAGGAACTCTGTTCTGGCCACTAGGAACCTGAGAGTCAAATTTTAAGTGTGCCTCTAGCAGTTACAGGGGACCCTGTGAGCTGTATTTTGGAGTATCCATTTATCTCTGAATTCATCTTACTGTCCGTTGCCCAAATTTCCTCAACTACTTTTTTCTATCGTTCTGCATATATTTAAAAAAATTTTTTCCTGGCACATGTAACAAAATTCATACCATGAAAAAGGGTATAGTGTGAAAAGCAGGCCTGCTTCTCCCTATTTCCCACGTACCCAGTTTGTTCTCCAAAGCAATTCTACTCTAATCCATTTCTTAAGTCCTTCCAGATACAGTCTCTGCACTTACAAAGATACACATCCATCTTTATATACATAGAACACACTACAAAAGGTATTCACAGAGGGATTTATCCAGTTTCCACTGTCCCAGCCATTTAGCTAGTTTCCAATCTTCTGTGTTGCAATCAATACCCTTGTACAGCCATCCTGTCACTTACATACCAATTCACCTGCAGGATAAATTTCTAGAAGTGAAAATGCTGGGTCAAAGGGTAACCTAATTGACTGAGTCACTGATTCATTCACACAGGTTTTACTTTTTAAATTGATACACAATTGGCTTTTTCTTGTGTCTATAGTTCTATTTCTATGACTTTTAACATGGTGTGTAACCACCGCCATCACAATCAAGTTACAGAGAGGTTCAATCATCCTCAAAAACCTCCTTCATGCTATCCTTTCATAGTCACACTCTGTCCCACTCCACCCCAGATACTACTGATCTGTTTTCATCACTATAGTTTTGTCTTTTTACGAATGTCATATAAATGGAACCATATAGTATATAACCTTTCGAGACTGGCTTCCTATACTCAGGTAAGACCCCTGAGACTCGTCCAAGATGTTAGGGGCAACAAGTCTTTATCCCTTTTTATTGCTGAGCAGTATTCCATTGTATGGATGATCACAGTTTATTCATTCACTGAAGGATATTTGAGCTCTTTCCGTTTTTTTACAATTATGAATAAACTGCTATAACTACATTCATGTACAGATTTTTATGTAAATGTAAGTTTTCATTTCTCTATAGTAAATACCCAAGAGTGAGATCGCTGGGTTATATGATGAGTACATTTCACTTTATAAGAAGACATACTTATATCAGAGGGGCTGACCATTTTGCATTCCCTTCAGTGAGGTACAGGCTAGGACTTCTGGTAGGATACTGAAGAGGAATGGAGAGAGCAGGCAGCTTTGTGGATCCAAAGTCAGCTCAGTTGCCAACGCCTTTGCAGTAGTTTCCAAATCTGTCCGGCAGGTACAAGGCCCAGTGGCTAGTCTGGGATTTGTGTGGTGCTATATCCCGAAATTCAGTTCAAAGTTGATGTGTGCTATTTAAGGTCAGGTCCACGTCCACAGCTTCAGGGTGAGCCCAGGAGGTCATAAACAACTTAAGGGGTACTTTTCCTGAGCCCCTCCTCTCGTGATCTCCCCAATACATTCCAGTTCCCTGTTTTTCTAGCCACACACTCCCCACTGCTGTGTCCACATGGGTGCCAGGCAGTGGAAGCAGAAAAAGAATGAAGCATTAAGGTTTCACCCCACCTTCTTGGGAACAAAGGCCCTCTAATCAGTTCTTTTTTTGGGAATTTTAGGCTCCTGTCAGCCCCCACTGCTGCTGCTATGAGACAGCTTAGGGGCAGGTGTGCAAGAAAAAAGAATAAAAAAAGAAAAATGGGGTTTCTGCACTCTGAGTGTTAAGAGACCCTTTCCCACTCCTCAAACCAGAATTAGAGAGCTTCTCCTGCTGCCCTTTCCGTGTGCATTCAGGCCATCTATGGGTGGGGACTGCCTTGAGTCCGGGGCATGATTAAGTGGTCCTTCAAACTCTCGTCTCCTTTCCCAACCCACACACTAACCTTTGCTTTTCAGAGTCCTCACATCGCTGCCCTATGCATTATGTTTCGGTTTTACAGCTGCATTCACTGGGAGAGACAAGGTGGAGTGTGCTTACTCCATCTTACCCAGAACTCAGCCTGTTCTATTTATTTTTGTAAACTGGTTTGAATCCATTTTTCAAAGATCTAAGGGATGAGGAAATGAAGGTAGCTTTCTTGTTGTTATTTTATAATTCACCTCTAGGTCTGCAGCCAGTTACTTCCACTGACCACCCAGGCCCATCCCTTTCCTCGACAAGGTGAGATGATTTGTGACTTCTGAGTACCTGCGGCTCAGAGGTGAGGAGCAGGAGTATCACTTTAAGCTGTCCTGAATTGGCCCTCTTCTGGGATTCTCTCTTTAAGAACAAGAGCTGACTTGAAATTCCAGAAGGCTATCCAAGGCATTTCAGGTTATACAGACCCAAATACAACAGACCTTGTACTCAACTTTGCTCACATGACAGTGCTTCATCCAGGACACTGTGAAATATACAAACCTGACCTTTCCTGTAGCTTTCCTTTCCCAAATCAGCAATTCATCAGAGGCCACCCAGCCTTAAACTTTCTCCTCAACCTTGTTTCCTGACAATGCCCATTCCTCTAGTCTACACAGCTAGTGTTACACCGAAAGATTCACAAATTCTGCTTCAAAGCAAAATTCAAGAATTTTCGGCCCTGAGACCCCCTGATATCTGCTCAAATTACAAAGCTTGATTTTTAATTTTTTGAGTGACACAATAGTTTTATTTGAAGCATAAAAGCACACTGTGTTTTTATCACGTAGGCTGGGATTTTCTTTAGGGTTCCTAAGACAGGACTTTTGTTTCACCCTCTATCACAATTTCTTGGGAAATCCACTGGAAAGGGAGCAAGACACACTTGGGGAAGAAATTACTGTTGCTGGGAAGTTGCAAAGAAAGCCTGAACAAGCTTGTTCGCGTGAGCATACACCTAACAGAGCCCAGGACGAGGCCCGTGGCGTGGGGAAAGGGCTCCGCTCCTGGTGTCACAGTGGAACAGCCATCTCCTCCGTGCACAGCACAGGCCCACCCCAACAGGCAACGGGGCCGACTCGGTGATGCTGACCACAGCACGGGCTCCTCGGGGCCCTGCCTGGATGCCCAGTGCAGTCACCCCGAGCCGAGCATTAAAAGGGGGAGGCAGCGTCGGTGTCTCGGACACTCTGCTGTGTGCTGTCCCATCCTGAAGGCTGCACACTCGCGTGCACCGTGCTGCACACGTTGAACCATTCAGGACAGTGGTGCAGGTTCTCAGCCTGCCGGGTCAGTCTTGTCACAAACCAAAAGCCCGAACGAAGGAAGTCTTTCAACTGCAAGTGCTTGAAGGCGGCACGGCGGCCTTCCAGCTCATTCCGCCCCACAGTCTTCAGGTTTGGCGGCAGTGGGTCCCCCTCCTCGGCACACTTAGCCTGTGTGCTTTGCCGGCCACGTCCGAGGGGGTGCCGACCCAGGCGAGGAGCAGGGGCAGCGGGGTGGAGAGGGGCACCCGCTGGCTGGTGCACTGGGTGAGCCCCCGGGCACTGGCATTACCTGGAGGGCTCATGAACACACAGCCGACTGTTTCAGCGTGTCCAGGGCGAGCCCTGTATGCCCAACAAAGGCCCGGGGGATGAGGACGCTCCCAGCCTGGGGACCACACCCTGAAAACCACTGTTCCAGTGTGATTCTCCTAGCTTTGGTTATCTTTATTTCCCTATTAGGGGAATCTCTCTGAAATCACAATGGAAGCTGACTTATCTCCAACATTTTTATTATACTTGAAAAGATAACTGAAAGTAACACTTCAACATTTCCCAAAACAGATAGTCAAGTGTGTATAAAAGCCCAAGACAAGAGAAATGTGGCCAGTTAGAACGAAATCAGTGATGCATCTGAGTGCCCTGGATAAACTATAAGGGGCTGCTGGGCCGCTCACTCCCAGTTAACCAGGGGCCACGCCCATCACTGCTGGAGCACTCACTCCTAGTTAACCAGGGGCCATGCCCATCACTGCTGGAGCACTCGCTCCCAGTTAACCAGGGGCCGCGACCATCACTGCTGGAGCACTCACTCCCTGTTAACCAGGAGGCGCGCCCGTCACTGCTGGAGCACTCACTCCCAGTTAACCAGGAGGTGCGCCCGTCACTGCTGGAGCACTCGCTCCCTGTTAACCAGGAGGCGCGCCCGTCACTGCTGGAGCACTCGCTCCCTGTTAACCAGGAGGCGCGCCCGTCACTGCTGGAGCACTCACTCCCTGTTAACCAGGAGGCGTGCCCGTCACTGCTGGAGCACTCACTCCCTGTTAACCAGGAGGCGCGCCCGTCACTGCTGGAGCACTCACTCCCAGTTAACCAGGAGGCACACCCGTCACTGCTGGAGCACTCACTCCCAGTTAACCAGGAGGCACACCCGTCACTGCTGGAGCACTCACTCCCAGTTAACCAGGAGGCACACCCGTCACTGCTGGAGCACTCACTCCCAGTTAACCAGGAGGCGCACCCGTCACTGCTGGAGCACTCACTCCCTGTTACCCAGGAGGCGCACCCGTCACTGCTGGAGCACTCACTCCCTGTTAACCAGGGGCCGCGCCCGTCACTGCTGGAGCACTCACTCCCAGTTAACCAGGAGCTGTGCCCGTCACTGCTGGAGCACTCACTCCCTGTTACCCAGGAGGCACACCCGTCACTGCTGGAGCACTCACTCCCAGTTAACCAGGAGGCACACCCGTCACTGCTGGAGCACTCACTCCCAGTTAACCAGGAGCCGCGCCCGTCACTGCTGGAGCACTCGCTCCCTGTTAACCAGGGGTCGCGCCCGTCACTGCTGGAGCACTCACTCCCAGTTAACCAGGAGCCGCGCCCGTCACTGCTGGAGCACTCACTCCCTGTTAACCAGGGGCCGTGCCAATCACTGCTGGAGCACTCACTCCCAGTTAACCAGGAGCCACGACCGTCACTGCTGGAGCACTCACTCCCAGTTAACCAGGGGCTGCGCCCATCACTGCTGGAGCACTCGCTCCCAGTTAACCAGGAGGCGCGGCTGGCACTGCTGGAGCACTCGCTCCCAGTTAACCAGGAGGCGTGCCCGTCACTGCTGGAGCACTCACTCCCTGTTAACCAGGAGGCGTGCCCGTCACTGCTGGAGCACTCACTCCCTGTTAACCAGGAGGCGCGCCCATCACTGCTGGAGCACTCACTCCCAGTTAACCAGGAGCCGCGCCCGTCACTGCTGGAGCACTCACTCCTTGTTAACCAGGAGCCGCGCCCTTCACTGCTGGAGCACTCGCTCCTTGTTAACCAGGAGCTGTGCCCGTCATTGCTGGAGCACTCACTACTAGTTAACCAGGAGCCACACCCGTCACTGCTGGAGCACTCACTCAGAGCCACACCCTGTGCCAAACACAGAGCAAAAACACTTGACCTGCATCCCTTTCTTAATTGACGATGACCCAGCGGGCAGGGGTTGTGATGCCCACTTTGCAGATGAGGAAACTGAGAAGCAACTGTAAGAGGCAAAGCCACAAATGAGACCCAAGCCTGCAGCTGCAAAGCTCTCGCCGGTGTACACCTGCGTCCTCGGCTGAACCACGAGCACCCTGAGGCAAGCCGACCTGCGCTCCCAATGCCCAGGCCAAGACCTGATCCCTGACATGCGCTCAGTGGCTGCTGAATGAGCCAACAGCAGGACCATGTGGAGGGCTCAGGCTCATGCTTTCCTACTGTGCTCCATCTCCTGTGTTCAAGGGAAGAAATGATAACACGTGCACACTTTCACCGTACTTTCTATAGCAGATACTATTCTAAGCACGTCACGATATTCACCCATTTAACCCTCACCACCTGGGAGGAACGACCTAATATTCTCCAGGTTTTAGAGAGGATGGCAGAGCTGGGATAAAACCCAGGCAGCATGACTCAAAGTCCATGTTCTTAAATCATTATGGTGCTGCTTTTCCTAAGTAACAAAAAATTACTAAAGTATGAATAACAAAAAAGGAGTTAAGAGTTTCCTAAAGATCTAACTTAACGCTTTAACTCAAACTGTAGTTGTCGTTGCCACATTGAATCACAAGCCTAGACATACAAGGCCCTGCACAAGCCTCTCGAGAGCAGCAGCTGCATGAGCTGACGTCGCAGGCAGCCAGCACCGGGCCTGGGGCGCGGGAGCCCCTCCGCTGGAGGAGGCGCCTGACCCTGCACCTCCAACTCGGGCAGAGCGCAGAAGGATGGGACAAGAGGGCAAGAGACACAAAGCACAAGCACACAGGTCACAGCAGAACTGCATGGCTCACGCAGGTTCAGTTACATTCTTTATTATTGATGACTGGGGCCAGATGGTCCTCTTTGTTGCCATATTGTGTTACCATCTAATTAGCCGACCTAGTCATTTCGGTTCAATGCACACACCCTTTACTTCAAGACCATAATTCAGGTTTACCCTTAAAAAAATATGAAAACGATAACTGAAATAAATTCAAACATGATGTAAGTGATATTAGGAGCCAAGGGAGAACCGATTTAGTATAATTTGTTGTTTGGAAAAGGTGGATTTCTTTAAACATTTTATAATGGCTTGGCTGCTTAGTTTCCTAAGAAATTTATAACTGAGCTCTGCGTACAAACCTATATAATTGTATGCTATTTTAATAGGCCTACACAGTAAATGATTCAAATTCAAAGTTTAACAATCTACAAAAATAATTCCAACATGGATTTACTCAGTAAGTCTTCTGAGTCCAGACAATTACTACAGAGAATGTTATGCAACATTCAAAACAGATTTAACTGCCCAGGCATCAACAATGAAACCTGTGGAAAGCCACCTTGCTGTCCCAGCCAGCAGCCCCAGCGCTGTGCTCTCCGCCCTGCTCCCTGCACTGTGCCTCGGCACTGAACGTTTCAGCACGTCTGTCCAAGTGGCCTCCTCTGGAACCTCACAGCTGCCGCGGCACTGGGGGACCCCACCTTCTCTCGGAAAGGCGACCTCATCACTCCCCAGAGCCTCCCGCTGAAGCACGGTGAGGTGCACATCCCCCGCCCCCGGCCACCTGGGCCCTGGCTGTCCCCACTGGCCGCCCACCTGCCCCTCCCTGCACGGCACTCCTCTCCAGAGGGACTCTGCCGTGTCACTTGCCACGTGACCTTGGGCCAGGCACTGGCCCCTGTGGCTCAGGTCTTCCTTGGTAAAGGAATAATGAAGGATAATAACTGTCTTCTTCATGAGCTTGCAGCAAGTTTTACATTAGCTAAACACAGAAGTACTGACTCATTTAGACTAGCACACAGGCATCACTCATTACTACTCATTCTCCACCACACCTTCCCCAGACGGACTGCCTCCTTCCACACACACCTGCACCCTTCTAGTGCAACATTCCTAGGGGAGCTCCCAAGCACAGGAGCTGTGTCATCTCTGCAGCCCCTGTAACAAGCGTAACACCTGGCTCTTAGCATGGCCTCAGAAAGTGTCCACTGGGGAAGCAGATGTGGCTCAAGCGGTTGGGCACCCACCTACCACATGGGAGGTCCCAGGTTTGGTTCCCAGTGCCTCCTAAAGATGAAAAACAAGACAGCAAGCTGATACAACGCAATGACATGAGGAGACACAACGAGGAAACACAATGACACAACAAGCAGGGTGCGGAGGTGGCTCAAATGATTGGGCGCCTTCCTCCCACACAGAGAGCACACAACAAACAGACACAGAGAGCAGACAGCAAGCACAAACAACAGGGGCGGGGAATAAATAAAATAGTATAAATCTTTAAAAAAGAAAGTGTCCACTGAATGATTACACTCAATTAATATGTAGCCATTGACTAGAAAACTGAGATTTCAGAGGTAAGACTGGCAGGGGAACAAGGTCACAGCACTGGGCAAACAGCAGGCAGCCACCAGGATGCCAAGATCAGGGCCTAGAAGTAGGGGCAGAGGGAGAGAGTCAGGGCTGCCCAGGCCGGGGGCCACCCAGTCCCTGCACGAGCCCCCTCTCCTTGCAAAGAGGACCACGTGCCTCCCACCTCAGGGAGCAAGGCAGCCCCGTGATGAGATGGAGAAGGGGTCACACGGCGCTTGGGTGAACTGAGAGGCCCGGCTTCCCACCTCCATGGAGCACCGGAAGGACTTACACTCCAGTAAACCCATGGGATCAGAGAGGGGGCATGCTTGAAGATAAACAAAATTAATAACAATTTAACTATAAGCACATTTGCAATTACTATTGAAAAAATGATTAAATCAATTATAAGTATATAAAGCTATTCTCTGTCAACTGAACTTTCCTATGTGCATGTCACAAGCTATATGAAATGAAAATGGTTAAAATAAAGCCATCCACACTCTGAATACAGACTTAAATGTAAGGAACTTGGCAAGCAAATAATACAAAGTTTTCCAATTTCAAAGCCTCAGTAATGGGCATTTTTGCAAAGTTCATAAATATATGCTGTATACACACAACAGCATCTTTCTGTGCTTTCATATCTTGTATACCTTTTGCATTTTCTTTGAATCTTTCTGAGCATTCTCCCGGTGTGGTACTTTTCCAAATAACTTCCATCCCAAGTCATTTTGCTTTTCAAGTCTTGCATTTTGTTTTCTAGCAAGCAAATTCCTATAGGAAGAAAATAAAAGGGTTAGGGAATTTCTGGGTATTTACAGAATCACTGTGACAGCCAAGTCACTCTCTAATGAAAATAAGCAGACTGTCCTGTGAGAAACACAAGGTGACAAACCATAGACTTTGATTCCTTAGACTTGATTTTCATCTAAACACAGAATGAGAAGACCTGAAACCAGAAATAAACTTTTCTTATTCAATTGTTATATGTAAATATTCTACAGTTAGAGTAAGGAAATGTGTTATATCATAGCAAAGTATGCCAGAAAAAGTGAACTTTGGGGTGAGACCAAATGCATAAAGCCCTGGCTCAATCCACTCGCTAGCAGTGTGATCCTAGACAGTTGATCAACCTCTCTGAGCCTCAGTTTCCTTATGTTTAACAAGGGGGCACCACTCCAATTTTAATATGGATTGGTGTAAGAATGAAAATGCCTGGTACTTAACCACTGCTTTAAAAGTGATAGCTACCTTAGTGGTTAACCTCTCTCTAGTTTAGTTTAAATTGTCTACAAGGTAAATGCATAAAAATCATCTCTTTATAAAGTATCTTCAAGTATCTTAAAAAAAAAGCCACTTATGAGATGGTCACAAGGTCTTCTCTTCCAAAAACAAGTAAACGAAATTTACACAAATAAATCCCAACTGGTAGTATGAAATAAACTATGTTTTGGATCACACTGTATTGGTAATTCATTAAAAACAAATGGTTTCCAGGGCTCAGTAGACAGTACAAGATGCGCCTGCAACAGCTTGATGTGCTAGAGAGTAAGAAAGTGCTCAAAGACCTATGGGGACATGTCTAACAGAAACAGAAGGCAGCTGAGAGGGCACCCCGTGGCTAAATCTGGAAGAATTTAGTCATCAACATAAATAATGAGAATAACGGATTATAAGCATTGAACGAGACAGGAAGCATGAGCCCAAACTGATACAAACAGACAACAGACTCTAAATAAACGAAGGAGAGGGGAAGCCCTTCCCTAACAAAGTGCCAAAGAATAACCACAGGACGACTGAGGGAGGTAAGGAATGATCAGCAGGAGCCAAAACCAGTGGCTGAAAGTCTGATGAACAGGGTTTCTACACAGTTTTAAAATATCTCCCACAAATTACCTGCTAATTACAAAGACAAAAATAGTTAACTTTACAATGGTGTTAATAGGATGGTTTGTGGGGAAAATACACCAAATATAACACACAAACTATTTACAGATTCGACGGCATCCCAATAAAATTTCCAACAGCCTTTTTTGCAGAAATGGAAAAGCAAATTATCAAATTTAATTGTAAGGTTAATAGGCCCTGAATAGCCAAAAATATCTTTAAAAAGAAGAACGACGTTAAAGGACTCTCACTTCCTGACTTTAAAGCATATTACTTTGCTATAGCAGTAAAAACAGCATGGCACTGGCACTGGCATAAAGAAAGACAAACTGACCAATGGAATCAAATTGGAACCAATGGAATCAAAACCATTCAGAAACAGACTCTCACAGCTACAGTCAAGTGATTTTTGACAAGGCTGTCAAACCCATTCAGCCAGGTCAGAACAGCCTATTCAACACAAGATGCTGGGGGAACTGGCTGTCCATAGCTAAAAGAAAGAAAGGGGGCCCCCAGCTCACACCTTATAAAAATTAACTCAAAATAGACCCTATTAGTAATAGGATAGTTTGTGGGGAAAATACAACAAATATTAGCTATGGATGACAGTAATATTTTGGCAATGTTCTTTCATCATTTCTAATAGAGGTGTCACAACAATGTAAGGGGGGGATAATGTATGGGAATCCTGCCTGCTATGCATGATTGTTTTGTTAACTCACAACTCCAGAAAAAACACTTTATACTGTGCACACGTGGGGAGACAGCCCCGGCTTGAAGGGATGGTGGCCGCAGCCCAGGGGCCTGCGTTTCCCCATGCCCGGGTCCTCACGCAGCACCTGCCCGCAGGTGGGCCTGGTCCTGCGACAGCACCACCAGTGCTGGTACAGACACCACATGCCACCTGACCTAACACCCCGAGCAGCACTCCAACACGTTCCTCTTCAAAAGTGCAAGGACACGGAAGACCAAGAAAGGCTGAGAGGGACGATTCCAGACTCAAAAGAGATTAAAGAGACAGGGCAATGACATGCGATGCACATCCCGTACTACATCCTGGGCCTTCGTGAGGGGAAAAAAAAAACGGTTAAAAAAAAAGAAAAGCGGGAAACGGACTTGGCCCAGTGGTCGGGGCGTCCGCCTACCACATGGGAGGTCCACAGTTCAAGCCCCGGGCCTCCTTGACCCGTGTGCAGCTGGCCCATGTGCAGTGTTGATGCGCGCAAGGAGTGCCGTGCCACGCAGGGGTGTCCCTGCATAGGGGAGCCCCACACGCAAGGAGTGCACCCCGTAAGGAGAGCCGCCCAGTGCGAAGGAGGGAGCAGCCAGCCCAGGAATGGCGCCGCCCACACTTCCCGTGCCGCTGACGACAACACCAGTGGACAAAGAAACAAGACGCAGCTAAAAGACACAGAGAACAGACAACCAGGGGGCAGGGGGAATTAAATAAATAAATAAATCTTTTTTTAAAAAAAAGCATTATTGCGACAAGTGACAAAATTCTAACAGACCATGGAGTAGGTAACAGCAGTGGGTTAGTGTTAAATTTCCTGATTTTGATAATACACTACAGTTATATTCAAGAGAATATCCTTATTTTTAGGAAATATGCTGACGTATTATATTTAGGGTAAAAGGGTCTGAGATCTCCAACTCAATCTTCTAATGATTCAGAAAAATAATAATAATATATATACACAAAGAGAGAATATGATGAAAACAAATGGAGCAGAATGTGAACTGTTGGTGAATCTGGGTATAGGCTATATGGGATTACCTTGTACTTCTCCTGCAACCTTTCAGTAAATTTGAAATTATGTCAAAATAAAGTTACAAAACTTTCACACACAAAAAGAAAAGAAATGGCTTACTGTATTCTTCCTTGTTTCCTACTGCGGTTATCGTGGAATCTATTTCAGACATGGCTTCAGGGCCCAAGGCGGCTTCTATTTAGGTTTAAAGAAGCAAACTTTGTGCTGCCTCCAAGGCCCACGCTGGACACCTAAGGCTCGGCCGGCGGGGAGGGACTGAAGCCCAGTGAAAGGACAGGCACCCGGACCTGGGCGCACCACACAGGGGGTGCCTCTGGGGAAGGAACAGGTGCAGGGGAGGAAAGGTGGGGAAACAAAACGACCCAGGAGGGGAGGGCCGGGAGCGAGGGCCCACCTCCCCGGGTACTCGGGCCTCTCTCCGGGAGGACAGAGGGCCGCCCAGGGTCTAGCAAGGGTGAGGAATGGGCTAGAGGGCACACAGGGGCAACTGGGCGTGTGGCGTATGCGGAGGAAAGCCGGGGCCCCGACTCTCAGGTCTCGTCTGGGACACGAGAGGAGGAGGAGCAGATGTGCCCGGCTGGAAGCCCAGCAGGACCGAGACCTTGCCAGTGCTAACAAATGCACACACGAAGGTGGCACAGGTACAATTCAACTCATCAAAAATTAAAGTTCCTTAGCTTTTTAGCATAAACACTTAAGTTATCCGTGATAGGCCGTGACTTTTTAAAGTTCGATAAAAAACAACCTCAGGCATCTTTGGATATATGATGTTGCATGGATAGAAAAGTTGGGGAATAGATGTGGCTCAAGAAGTTGGGCGCCCACCTACCACATGGGAGGTCCCAGGTTTGGTTCTCGGTGCACCCTAAAGACAACGAGCAAGACAGCAGGCTGGTGTAGTGAGCTGATGCAACGAGATGATGCACCGAGAAGACACAACAAGAGACACAAAAAGCAGGGAGCGGAAGAGGCTCAAGTGATTGGGCGCCTCCCCCCAACACGGGAAGTCCTGGGTTCAGTTCCCAGTGCCTCCTAAAAGAGAAGACGAGCAGACACAGAGAGCACACAACAGACAGGCATAGAAAGCAGACAACGAGTGCAAACAATGAGGCGAAGGGGTGAAATAAATAAATAACTCTTAAAGAAAAGAGAAGTTGAAGCACAACCCCAAAGTAAGTCACTACAAGTAGTAAGGTGTTGTGGCCTCAGACCCTGAACTAAAAGAGCTCGTTCCCAGCCTCAGCTGTGGGCGCCCCAGAGGAGCCAGGTTCTAGAAGAGGGAGCTGGGAGCCTGGCCAGGGAAGAAGGTTCCAGCCCCTCACGCTCCTTTCGGGTCCAAGGCTGCAGGCAGGTGAGCAGACCCAGTCCTGGCCTGGAAATGACCACTAGGCCCGGCGAGCACCGATGCCCTTTGCTTGTCACGGGACCCGGCCCCACAGGCAGATGCTGCGGAAGGACCGGGGGACGGGCAGAAACGTGAAGCCCCGGGGAGCCCGCGTCCTGCAAGGCCTGGGCTGTCTCCCCAAACGCACACAGCGGGGGCTGCTGCAAGGTGCCCCGGGCTGGGTGGGATGGACACGGACGCCCCAGGAGTCAAGCTGCCTATTTTATTAACTCTTTCAAACCCGCCTGTATGGGCTGCAGCCCAGGAGGGCCCCCGTCTGCCCTGCGCTCTGAAGAACACTGGGGTCGCTCTGCGGGGCCTTCCCAGCCCCAGCCAGGGCTTCCTCAGCCGCTGCTCAGAGCAAGCGCTGCCCCACCCTGCCTCGCTAGGCCCTTTTCCCACGCACACCTGTCCCTCGGGTGGGGTCTTGTCACCTCTGCCCCTCTCCCGCATTTGCTGGTGCAGGGAGGCAAACGCGGGTCAGGAAGAGGCTGCTGCCCAGGAGGTGAGAGCCGCATGCAGGAGAAGCTTCTGCTCCTCGCCAGGGCCCCTGCCTCTGCTGAGGGCACCCCTGGGTAGAGCCAAGTCCTGGCCCTGACTCGCAGTGGCCTGGCAAAGCTGCAGAGTGGAGCTGGGGCGCAGGTACTCCCACAGGCACAGGCACCCATGCAGGTCAAGGTAAAGAGAGACAAACCCTGACAAATCAGGGCCGGGACTAGGAACTACGCAGAGGCGCCTCTGAGCAGAGGGAGGGAACCTGGGAGAGAAGGTGGAACAGAAGACCCGGCCGGGAGAGGCTGGAGGAGGAGGAGGTGCCAGCGCTGGGCCTGGCCTCCTGGCTGCCGGCTGTGAGCAGTTCAAAGGTGGGAGTGCCTGGAACTCTCTCGAAGGAGAGCTGAGGACCTGCATCAACTGTGTCCCCAAAGAACACAGGAATCCCCTGCAAAGGGGCCTTCGCGGCAGATTAAGTCCCTCGCTGCCAGAATAAGCCGGTACTCCACTGGCAGCATCCGGTCACCTCCGAGGGAGGGCTGCGGCAGCAGAGCTCTGCGAAGGGTGGGCCAAGCGCCGGGGGCTAATGGGCAGTAATGCCGTTCCAGGCGGCCCCCTGCCTCCACTCACGGCCCTGCAGTCTCCTCAGAACTGTCCTCGAGACCCGGGGGGCCCCAGGCCAGGAGTCCTGTCCCCGCCCCCTCCCACGCACACCCCAGCTCCCATCTCCACCACCCCCATCACCCACGGCACCCCCATCACCCATGCACCCCTGTACCCCTGGCCCCCACAGCACCCGGGCCCCACTTCCCATCTGTTATCACTCCACCACCACCTGTACGCACGGCTGTGTACATCTTAACTCCTTACCAGCCACTGCCCTTCTTCCGTGGAGTCTTCGAGTCCCTCTTCCCACGCATCCAGAGCCGGCTCTACAAGTCTGACCTACCACCTCACAAGCCTGATGGGCCTTGCTTCAGAAGCACCATCAGCGGGCAGGGGCACCCAGGGAGGAGGGCAGCTCCCTCAACAAGCCCCTAGGTCTCATTCATTCTGAGGACCGCAACCATACGAAACAACGAATAATTTTTAAAAGCATCTTGAGTGCACAAAATCCTTCAGTGTCTCTCCAGATGATCGCCAAGCCTTTCAATGTGGCACAGCTGGAGTCTGGCTCAGCTCCCCAGGCCTCCGTTGCCAGCCTACATACTTCCTGGCCGGGCCAGATAGCTGTCATGCCCCGAAGGTGCCAGGCTCACCCTCCCCTTGGCTGTCCCTCGGGTGCAGATCCATGGTCCACCCAGCCCTGGACCCCTGCAAAGCCTCCAGCTGGCCCACCTCCGTCACCCATGCACAGCCTATCACGAGCTCCTCTTCAAAGGCCAGCACCACCTTTTGAAACTGCAGATGGCTCACACCAGCCCCGCCCCCAAAGCACTTCCAGGACCTCCACCTGCTGTGGCACAGGCCCCACGGCGGGGCCTGATCCCCTCTGTCAGTGCACACCGCACCTGCTACCTGTTCTCCTGCGCGCCTGCCACTGGCCCACCTCAGGCCCGTCACGCAGCTGCTCCTCTGCATGCCGACTCCCCCCTGCAAGAGAAGCATCTGCCTACAGCCGGGAGTGGGGTTAAATGAGATAAGGAACCAGGAGGCCTGGACTGGTGCCTTGCCCAACTCCTGCCCCTAAAACAGCCGCCTTCGCCACCACTAGGGCAGGAGCCGACAGCTGAGGAATCTTCTGCGGATCCCTCCCCTCTAGAGGAGCCCAGCACCTTGCCGCAAGAAGGCACTGAAGACGCCTGAAGGGAGAGGGGAGTTTAGGACAACGGTGAGCTCCCAACTCATGTTTAAATAATGCTGAAGAGGCCACGGGAAATAGACTCTGGGGCCGGCGATGATGATGCTATACAACTATAAGGGTAAGACCGGTTCTAACAGCCGGAGAACCTCGGGGCAGGAAAAGGAGAGCAATGTTTCACTGGGGCATTTAGCCAATGACTTGGAGAACACTTATTTCATACAAGGACAAGGAGATAACAGCTCAAAGCAAAAGATATGGGACACCAATGGCAAAGCAATGTTATAAAACAATGGCACAGGAAGACTGGAAACAGCCCAAGGGCTCATGACACATTGCACAACAGCAAGCCATGAGGCTTAAGAAGGAGGAAGGAGGACCTTTTGAAAGGGAACCTCCTATATTTTTTAATGTAACATTTTTTTGTAATCTATGTATCTTTAAAAACAAAAAAGACAATTAAAAAAAGGGAAAAATTTAATTATTCTTACATATTGAAATAAATCTACTTATTTATTGCTAAAAAAAAAAAAAGGCTGTGAACCATCCACTGTAAAGGGAAAAAAGCAAGGAATGCAATAGTATAAAATATACCATGTGCAAAAATGCACGCTTCCTTCCACATCTGCTTAGATATGCATAAACTATTTCTGGAAGAACATATAAACTAATAATATTCATTGCTTTTGGGACACATTATCAGACAGCTAAAGGAATGAGGTGAAAAGGAAACTTTTTGCAGTATGTTCTTTTGTACTTTCTGAATTTTGAACCATGCAAATGTATCATCTATTGAAAAAAAGTTAGTAAAAAAAATAGAAAAGCTGCTGCTAAACTATAAATTTCTGTCAGTAAAAAAAAGAACTGCTTTTGCACCACTGCTACCAGCATCCTCCAAACCTGTAAGGCTTCCTCAAACCCAAAAAGTGCCTGATTCTGCTCCCTGTGCCTAGTGTACAATGTGGCAAGTCCACAGAACTCCCACCGTGTCAGACAGAAAGTGCCTTAACAAGGAGAACACTGAAGACAAAAAGAAATTCCTCAGCAATGTCCTACTGGTACAAAAAAGCCCAACAACAGAAAAGCCCTTTGCAAGAGAGAAGTGATACGGTTAATGTGTTTATTCGGCTGCTTTCATCCTGAAGGTGGATGGCATCCGATGGAGCAGAACCGAGGAGGCCCACGTGCTCCAGACGCAGGCGCCACCCCTCGGGAGCCAGTTCTTCTGAGCCTCAGCTGTTCCGAGAATGATCATTTCCATCTCCTGGGATTAAATACGATGAAGGAGGCGAGAGAGCAGCAGGCACCCACTACGGGGCCAGGGGCTCAGCCTGCTCAATTTCGCTCCACGCACACTTTGTGAGGACCCGCTGTGGACCAACGCCCAGGATATACAACAGTGAATTACTAAAGTGTCTGTCCCCAGCATGCCACCAACAAACAAGCCGAGTAACTGGGGAAGTGCTAGGATTGGACCTCGAAGACTGGGAGTGAGGAGGAATTAAGAAACTTGCCAGATGACAGTAAAGAATGGGAAGGTGATGCCTCATCTGTGCAGGATTCTTAATAAGGCTGTTGTGAAGGTTTTAAAATGGATAGAGGTGCTGGTAGCATATTATTATGAATGTATTTAGGAGTGCTGAAGTGTGTGTGATTATGGTTGAAAGGGAAAGCTTAGGGTTGTGGATGTCACTACAAGGACAGCTACAGGACGAAACATGGGACTGTGTAACATAGTGAACCTTGTGGACAATGTACTTAAGAGAACAGTTCTAGGAGTGTTCTTTCATGAACTAGAACAAATGTACCTCACTATTACAGAGTGTTAATAATAAGGTGGTTATGACAGTTTGAAGTTGTTTTATGAATTCCAAAAAAAGGAAGAGTACACTCTTGAACTAATCAGCATTCCTGCGGGCGTGAGACCCTTCTGCCTGGCGGACACTAGTGGGCGTGGCCCGGGTGGCGTCTCCGCCCTCCTGCTGGGTCTTCAGTAAATGGAGACACAGAGCCAGACACACGCGGAAGAAAAGGCAGCTGCAGTATCGATTCTGCCATGTGAGAGAGAGGGCTGCAGGAAAACAGAGAAGGCCCGTGAGGCGGAGGGAAGTCCTGGAGTCTGGAACCAGCAGAGCAAGAGCTGCGGGAAGCGGTCCCCGAGGGGCAGGGCCACGGAGCAGCTCCAGGCTCAGGAGAGCCACGTGCCTGAGAGCTCACGGCTGGTCTCGGGAGGAAAGCGGAGCAGCCGAGACAGAGAGGAGGCCCCAACGAGACAGCCCGAGGCCTCGCTGCCCACAGCGGAGCTCTGGGAGACAGGAGATTCTGGAGGGGCAGAGATGGGTGGTCATCTTGCTCTGTCATGTGGCAGGACCCTGAGAAGGCATCTCTGTTGGTGCCTTGACGTGGACATTTCATGAACTGTAAACCTGTATGTCAAACAAATCCCCATTATAAAAGCCAGCACAGGGGAGCAGACGTGGCTCTAGCGGTTGAGCACCTGCTTCCCACAGGGGAGGTCCTGGGTTCAGTGCCCAGTACCTCCTAAAAACAAAAAAACAAACAAACAACCGAAAAAACCAACTCAGGGGAGCCAGTGTGGCTCAGTGGTTGAGCACTGGATTCCCACATACGAGATCCCAGTTCAATCCCTGACCCGGGGACCTTAAAAAAAAAAAAGCCAACACATTTTTGGTACTGTTCGTCAGCTGCCCTTCAGCAAACTACGGCAGTGGTATATGAGAGGGAAAGCACCTGATGCAAACTATGGACTATAGTTAACAGTAATACTTTAATATTCGTTCATCAATTGTAGCAAATGAACCACACCAATGCTACGTGTCAATTAAGGGTGGGAAGAAGGGGTATAGTGTTTTCCTTTCTGGAGCAGTGAGAATGTCCTAAATTGTGGTGATGAAAGCACAACTCTGTGATTATGCTGAGAGCCACTGATTGTACGCTTTGGATGGATTGTATGGTGTGTGAATAAAACTTTTTTTTAAAAGTACACTATAGCAAAAAAAGCAAGAAACGGTGACACAGAGACAGTGACACAGAGCTACAGCTGGAATCATCGGCCAGAGAAAGGGGAAGACTGAAGGCGGAGGGCACTCCAGGGAAGAGTGAACAAGACAGCTCCGCAGGTGGGACAGCAGCATAGCCCTACCCCATCACCCACCTCCCAGGACCCTGAAGCCACCTGCAGATACGCAGCAGGGGGAAGCTACCGTGGGGAGGTGCTGGCCAGGCTGGGGGCCGGCCATCGGGAACAGCCATCGGGGCAGCCCGTGGCCAGTGTCCGGCTCTGAGCTCGGCTGCCAGGTGGGACGCAGAGGACAGGAAGCAGTGTTTGTCCTGGGGAGCTCAGGAATGCGGAGCAGCACGAGCCAGGAGTACCCGAAAGGGCTGGGTAACACCTCCAGGCAGTGTGGACCTTCATTCTCAGGAGGGCTGGGACAGCCAGAAAAAAAACCAGTGCCCCCTGCTCATGACTTCCTAAATCCAAGCTCAAACCACACATTCTCCTCCCAGGTACAAGGCAAGAACTGCCCCTATCATCAGTGCAAATTCCTCTCCCAGCAACAGCTAAGAAGGGAACAGAAAGCCCCAGGGGCCAGGGGGAGCAGATGTGGCTTAAGTAGTTGGGCGGCCGCCTACCACATGGGAGGTCCTAGGTTTGGTTCCAAGTGCCTCCTAACAAAAATGAGCAGTACAACAAGCTGACACAACGGACTGGCACAATGAGCTGATGTAATGAGATGACACAACAAGGAGGGAGTGGATATGGCTCAAATAACTGGGCACCTCCCTCCCACATGGGAGGTCCCTGGTTTAATTCCCAGCACCTCCTAAAAGAAGACGAGCAGACACAGAGAGCAGATAGTGAGCACAAACGAGGGGTGGGGAGAAAGAAATAAATCTTTTTTTAAAAAAAAGGAAAGCCCCAGGGGAAGAATAGGTGGAGAATTGCCCAGGCTGGTCAACGGAGTCAGGCCCCACCAGTCTCATGAGGAAGCTCGTGCCCAGTGGAGGGACCAGCAGGCAAAGGCAAGACGTGAACCCCAAACCCTGGCAAAGAGGATGAATTCCAGCCACAGCTCCAATGACGCAGAAACAAAAGACCTTGGAGCAGGAAGGAGACTCCAGGCTACGTGGGTGACCTTCACCTTCCCTTGTGCAAATATTTACTGACCCCCTCCTCTACGCCGGGCACCGCTCTGGGTAGAGCTCCGACCCCACAGGCTCTGCCTGTCAGCGTTAACTGCCACCACGGTGTGAGCCTGCTGACAGAGTCCCAAGGAAAGGGGCCCCGCTGCCCAGCGCTGGGGGACAGAGGGAATCGGCCCCATTAGATGCAGCTCCCAGGTTTCTCCAGCTCCCCCCAGCACAAATGACAAACAGGCTGGCTGCCACCCTCAAGAGGACCACGGAGCCAGCCCCGTGGGCACGCTCCTCCTCCACTCCCGAGCTCTTCCGAAGAAACAGCACAGCCGGGGGGAGCTAGGAAGAAAGGCAGAGAGGCCAAGTGGCCAAGTGGGAGGAAGCAGCTTCCATGCTGTCCCGTCAGGTGGCCGTGGCCATGACCCCTCTTGTTCCTGCATCCCCTGACCTCAGCCAAGGGCAGGGTGCAGCAGAGCTGCAGGTTTCCCGGTGGGAAGGCACCCAGCCTGCACCCGGCCATGTGCCAGGGGCTCCCAACACAGGCAGCTCAGGTGCTATCTGCTCCAAGAGGAGAGCCAGGTGGGAGACGGCCTAGTACGGCCTGTATCTGGCTGAGGAGATTCGTGTAGAGGGAGGCCACGTGGAAACGAGCCACTGTTCACAGAGACGCTCCCTGCACAAGCAGCGACGGGCTCCAGGATCCCCCCTGCAAATGGGGTGACAAGGACTTCTCCCCAGGGCCGCTGAGGTAATGCGTGAGACCATCCGGCACATTTCGGGGACTGGAAGCCGTGCAGGGGCGTCTGCAGGCCCATCAGCAGAGGCGACACACTGGCAGCCTGTGTTCTCGCTCTACACAGTGTTCTTACGTTTGAACTATTTGTCAACATTTTTTTTTTAACCACGGAAAAACCTGGGTTTCTGTCTTCTCTTAAAATATCAGGATGTCTGACCCCGCGGGGCACTATCCTCACAGGACAGTGAGCAGAGCCGCACAGCAGCCTTTTCTTGGGGGGTGCTCCACACAGGACCCTCTGCTCCCCCACACTTCTTTGCACTTGCTACTTCAAGCGTTTCCATCATCTGCCTGTAGGGGCAGATGGAGTTTGGGGGGAGCTTAAGGCTTTCACAATTTGGGAGATCCTCTTCAAGAAAAAAGAATTAATTACATGTAATTACAAACACTAAAGTAGGTGCAAGTGAGGGTCCTGCAGATTGAGCATCATTAACTTGGTCATAAATGCAATCCCGCCTCTTTGGCCTGTGAAACGCGGTATGCGAGGGCAGCTGTGCTGCCTACCTACAGGCGGTGAAAGTCCAGCGAGCACTCAGGTCCCAAGTTCCATCTCTCCGCTCCTAGGCAAGAGACTGTGCAGCCAAAGGAATGACTCCCCTTCTTTCTTAGGTGTTGTGGGGAGGGTTTCACTTTTTGCCCCCTCTAACTAAATTTTTGGTAAGATACTGAAGCCAAAGAAGGCAGTATCAAGCAATTTCAAATGTTCACAGACAACAGAATATTACGAAGTGCTGGGCCCCTGCTGCGAGAGGGGGCCTGGCACAGCACATGACCTGCAGGGGGCACTAAGGATCCTTCACAGATCTCCTCAACAGAATACAAGCCCCTGAGGGTGGGAACCCTCTCCTCTACAGAGGAGAGAACAGTTGTGCTCTGTGCCGAGAACAGTTCCTGGCAGGTAGGAAACACCCACATTTCATGAATGAATGGTTTCTCAAGGAATTTTCACAAAAATTACACGAGAATCACGATGGCTCATTGAAACAGAGGAAGCCAGGAAGGCAGGGGTTGAGCCTGTCCAGGGGCGCACAGTGAAGCGCCAGACCGAGACTCGGGTCGCAGGTGTCCGAGGCGCTACAGGGCAAGTCTGGAGCCAGCGCGCCCCAGAAGGCGGAGGACACCTGGAGCGGAAGGACGCAATCCTCCCCGACCTGGTGGAGCTGGTTCCACAAGCCACTGGCCCTCATCGGGGTTCCTCAAAGCGTTTTGGAGCCTTAAGAAATAAACCTCCAAAGCCCTCCTCCCTCAGCAGACTGTACACTTGAACTCTTATTTGTAATTCATTAATTATTGGGCTTCTTGCTCTGTCCCTCCTCTGTCTCAAGAACAGAAATCCTTAGCAGTTCCTGATTCCAAAACAACCAGCGACAAGGCGACACCCATAGCTGAAAGTCACAGCACTCAGTTCCCACGAGGGCTGCCTGGCCTGGGAGGGACTCCTCTGCGCCACCCTCTGACCCCCAGCCACCTCTGACAGGTCAGCTGCCAGGTGGCCCGGCCCCTGGTGTCCGTCACTGACTCCTTCCAACAGCCCTACAAGTGGAGTCGCCGTTGTGCAGATCGGAAGGTGAGGTTCAGCAAGGTTCTCAGGGCCTCCTGAAGGGACACAGAAATCCTGGTACTCGTCTGGGGTAGAGAAGGCAAACGCTCTGGTCAGTTCCTCCAAAGCCATCTCACGGGTGTTCTTTCTGGATCTGCACCCCTCAACACCTGACACGATCCGCTGCCATGTCTATTCACACCCAGCCTCTGCCTCTGATTTGAAAACACAAGGAAAACAAGCCAGCCCGCTTCAGATATCACAGAGACAGGAGAACCCAAACTAAGAGCACCCCTCAAAGCCAACCCCCTGGGGGTAAAACCCCACCTACTACCCCTTTAGGAAATATGAAAGGAGTGAGAAAGTCATGGAGGCCTTAGGATTGTGACCAATCATTGTGCTGAAGATTCCAAGCTTCACACACAATTAAAAACACACAAGAGTCAAAAACACTTGGAGTCTGCTCTTTCAGAGGAAGCTACCCAAACATCATCTGCTTACTAAGAAGTTCATGGCTACAGGCAATATCTAACTCAAGGAACCGTCCGGAGAATTAGATCCCACCGCCTGGAGACGCCCACCCAGGGCACTGGCACTCAGCAGCCCCCCTCCGCCCAGGAACACCCGAGGAGAAACAACTCCGCCAACCATACTAAAACCTACACACTCGTAAGAGCCTAGGCCAGGGGAGTCTCCAGTTACAAAGCAACAAAGGCCAGGATGGAACCACAAACCTGTCCGTCAACAGGAGGGCGGGGGAGGCGGCCATCGCGCCTCCCGCAGCCGCGCCGCTTGGGAAGACGAGCTTGGAGGAGCTGCCCCTGCTGGCGCCACAGTCCCGCAGGCGGAGCGCCGGTCCTACCCCGACACCACGGGCACCCTTCGGGACCGGCTCTGCGGGCAGGAAGGTTAGGGCAAGCAGGGCGGGCCTGCTGCAGAGGCAGGGCGGGGCGGACAGGGCTCTGCTCCCAGCTAGTCACAGGGAGGGGCGGGCAGGCCGAGGCTGGGGATGACCTGCAGGGGACCTGGGGGCCCAGGTCATCTCAGCCACCAGCCGCAGGCAGGCCCTCCCGCCATGACCCAGGGCCCAGTACCCGGGAGCCACACCAAGGGGACAGGCTAGCAAGCCACGAACGCACCCACAATCCTGGCCCAGAAGCAGGGTGAATCTCATTTGGAACAGAGCTCTGTGCACTCAGGGCTGGCTGTGCGTCTCCTGTGAACAGGCAATCAGATAGTTTGGTGGGCCACAAATGCCCTCTCCAAATGCCTGCATTGTAACCAGTTCTGGCGGAGTTTTTCCTTGTTCATGACTTCATAGACAACTAAAAATAAAAAATTAGGGGAGCGGACTTGGCCCAGTGGTTAGGGCATCTGCCTACCACATGGGAGGTCCGCGGTTCAAACCCCGGGCCTCCTTGACCCGTGTGGAGCTGGCCCATGCGTGGTGCTGATGCGCACAAGGAGTGCCCTGCCACGCAGGGGTGTCCCCCGCGTAGGGGAGCCCCACATGCAGGGAGTGTGCCCCGTAAGGAGAGCCGCCCAGCATGAAAGAAAGTGCAGCCTGCCCAGGAATAGTGCCACACACATGAGAGCTGACCCAACAAGATGACGCAACAAAAAGAAACACAGATTCCCATGCCGCTGACAACAACAGAAGCCGACAAAGAAGACACAGCAAATAGACACAGAGAACAGACAAGTGGGGTGGGGGGGGAGAGGAGAGAAATAAAAAATAAATCTTAAAAAAAATAAAATAAAGTAGAATAATTAAAAGACAAGCCCTAACTAACAACTCAAGTTCAACAGAAATGATCTATCCTCAGCCCACAAGAAATTACTGCAGGCCCCCAAGGGGCAGACAACACGCCCCACGCATCCACAATTCGCGAGTGGTAAAACAACCCTCCTCCTCGCTGTCAGCCAGGATCCTCTTTCATCTCTTTAAAAGAAGAGGGGAGGGGCATGAAAACTGTCTGAAAACTGTGTTTGTGTATTTGCAACTGCACAGAAAGAGACTGGAGACAAAACAGTGAGTGATCGCCTCTGGGAAAAAAGTGGCAGTGATGAACGAAGAAGGAAATCTTAGTTTTACTTTACAAATCTCTGTATTGTTTTTTGGGGGGTTGTTTTGTTTTGTTGAGGTACCAGGGCTAGGGTTGAACTTGTGACCTCATATGTGGGAAGCTGGTACTCAACTGCTGAGCCGTATCGGCTTCCCTGAGTTAGTTTTTTCATTTGTTTTGCTTGCTGTTTGTTTCTGGTTTTTTCAGGAGGCACTGGAAACTGAACTCAGGACCTCCAATGTGGGAGGCAGGCACTCAACCGCTTGAGCTGTATCTGCTCCCCTCTGTATTGTGTTTTTTTGTTTTAAATCAGCTATGGGAGACAGCATGGCACAAGAGTGTTTCGAGGCTCTGGGGACTATGGATAAAACCAACAGAAGGCCCTGCCCAGTGGAGGTGACAAAGGTGGGGGTAAGCGGGGGTGTGAACAGACTCTAACCCAGTGGTTCTCAAAGTGGGGCCCAGGCCCAGCAGCACCAAGACCTGAGAGCTGGCTACAGGCGCTACTGCTGAGCCCTGCCCAGACCTACCGAGGCAGAAGCTTGGGGCTGGGCCCAGAGACAAGCGCTGCAACGACTCGGTGCCCAAGAGCCAAGTCTACATTTCTCGGTCCTGCACACAGGCAGTTCGAGGGAGGCTCCTGGAGATCATTCCACGAAGCCAGACCCCTTCTCCTGCCTCATCTTCAGCCTCTTTCTTGGGGAACCCTGAGTTCTCCCACATTCCAAAATTGCAGCCTCCTGCTCCCACATGTCTCCAAGTTCTTCAGCCTTCCACGAGCATATTTTCAATATAAATAACCTCAATTTTTAAAAGTTAAAAAAAAAAAACCACAACTAAAAAACTTGCAAAGGAAACTCTAGGTGCAGATGGCCTCACTGGTGAATTCTTCCAAATATTTAAGGAAGAACAACCCTCCCAAAAAAACCTATTAGGCTATTCAACCAACATGTTTACAGGTGTCGTTTATCAAGAAAACATGTTATTCTATCAGAACTTTCTGATGTCCCTTCAAGGATCATTTGATATGGAGTATGTATGTATGTGTGTGTAAGCACATTTTTTATTTTTTTCCTTGTGAAGTCTTTTATTATTATCTTTTTCAATTCACATACAATAAAATTGACTTTTTTGGTGTATAATTCTATAACCACCAGAGAACACTCTTACAGAAACTCTTTGAGAATACAGAATACATCCAACCCATTTTATGGGGCTTTATCTTGATACCAAAACCTGACAAGAACATCATTATAAAGGAAAATTATAGGCCATTCTTTTATGAACATAGAATCCTAAACAAAATATTAACAAATCCAACTCAAGGTTACATGTAAAGGATACCGTGTCATGAAAAAGTAGGGATTATTTTAAGAATGAAAAGTTGGCTTCACATTTGGGGAAAAAAAACAATGATATTCACTACATTAACAGAATAAAGAAGAAAAAACAAGTGACCAACAGATGCAGAAGAAAGCATTTGATAAAATGCAATACATTCATGTTTTTTTTTCTAATCTTAAAACTAGGAATAAAAGCAAACTCCTTTAATCTGATAAAAAGTATCTAGTAAAAACAAATGAATTATCTGATAAAAGGCATATGACAACAAACATCACACTTTCCCAGAAATGAGGACCCAGACAGATGTTAGCAGCACTTCAACTCCACGCTGTGTGGAAGGTCCTAGCCCTGCAAGGACGGCAAGAAAAATAAATGAAAAGTGTAAGGATTGGGAGGAAAACCTCATTCACAGACAGCATGATTTTCTTCACAGAAAAACCAAAAGAATCCACAATTAGAATAACTAAATTTCACTGGATCATAGGATTCAGAATCTATACACAAAAACAAACTCATTTCAAACAAACACATCACGTTTTTTAAATCATCAAAAGTAACAATCTTGTAGTAAATTTAATGAAAGAAATCCCAAGACCATTACATTAAAAAAACTGTGGGGAAATTAAAGAAACCCTAAAGAAATGGAAAGAAATACCATATTCAAGAATCAGATTTTTCATAGTAAAGAAGTTAATTCTCTCAAAAATCATCTATAGATTTAATAAAATCCCAAACAAAACCCCAGCAGGTTTTTGTGTGGAAAATGCCAAACTGATTCTTAAATTTATAGAAATATGAAAAGGACCTAGAATAACCAAGACAATTTTAAAGAAAAACAAACTAAGAGCGCTTAATCTATCATATATCAAGACTAATTACATGGTTACAATAACTAAAAGAATGATATTAGTGAAATGAGTGATATTAGTGATTGGATATAGAGAATGATGAACATATACAGTCACCTAATAAATAAACCTTTTACCTACCTCATATACATACCCAAATTAATTTCAGATGGATCCTAGAACTAATTGGTAAAGGTAAGACAATAAAACTTCTAGAAGATAACATAGTATCTCTTTAACATGACTCAAAAAGCACTAACCATAAAAGGAAAAGATTTACTAAATGAGATTCATTACAATTAAGAATTTCTGTGGGAGCGCATGTGTCTCAAATGATTGAGCACCTGCTTCCCACATGGAGGTCCCACTACCTCCTAAAAACAAAGAAACCAACAACAAGCAAACATTAAAAAAAAAAAAAAAAAAAAACCCAGGGGAGCCAAAGTGGCTCAGTGGTTAAGTGCCAGCTTCCCACACACCAGGTTCCAGTTCAATCCCCAGTCCCAGTACCTCAAAATAAAGCCAACCAACCAAGAAAAAAGAAAACAAAAGCATTAGGAGAATGAAAAGGTAAAGCACAGCACAGAACATATTTGCAATACATCTATCTAACAAAGGACTATATCCTGAATAGATAAAGTATACCTACAAATCAGTAAGATAAACAACCCTACACAGCATGAAAGAAGTTTCCAAATGGCCAATTAGATAAGGAAAAGGTGTGTCACCATCAGTAGTCATTAGGGAAATGCAAATTAAAACCAGGATACCCCTACAATGACACCAGAACTGTAAGAGGGGAAAAAAGGAAAAAACTGACAATAGCAAATTTTGGAGAAGAAATAGAGCAACCGGAGTCCCTACATCTTGCTAGTAGAAATAGAAACTGGCAAAACCACATTGGGAAGCCCTTTAGCAGGACCTACTAAAACAGATTCAGCAACTCCACTCTTAGGAATATGTGCACCAAATCACATGTACAAAAATATCACGTTAGTATTATCCTGGACTGTCAGAAACTGAACATACCAAATGTCCACCCATAGACTATTTAGTGGTACAGTTTTGTGACTGAAAACCATAGAGAACAGGAGAAAATAAACACTGCTGTTAGACAATAACCTGGATGGATCTCAAAGTTGAGCAAAAAAAGCCAGACAGAAGAGTATCTACTTGTTTTAGGCAGCCAAAGGGGTGCTTATGCAAAATATACCAGAAATCTGTTGGCTTTTATAAAGGGTATTTATTTGGGATAGAAGCTTACAGTTACCAGGCCATAAAGCACAAGTTACCTCCCTCACCAGAGTCTATTGCCACATGTTGGGGCAAGATGGCTGCCGACACCTGCGAGGGTTCAGGCTGTGAGAGTTCAGGCTTCCTCTCTCCTGGGGCTTGCCTCTCTCTGGGCTCAGCTGCCCTGCTCTCTCCACAAGGCGAATGGCTCGTCTCTCTTCCTGGGGCCTCTGCGGTGTCTAATCGAGCCTCGTCTGCTCCTCTGTGTGCTTACTTCCCAGGCTCCAGCACCAAAACTCCCACTAACTCCTTTGCTCTGCCCTGTAGTTTTCTCAATGCCCTACCGATGTGGCCCAATCAAAGCCTTCATGATTATTTAACCAAGTAAAAGTGAAACCTCTGAATCCAATATGATCTAATACGCCCAGAGGGACAGACCAGTTTACAAACATAACCCAGTATCTATTTTTGGAATTCATAAATATCAAACTGCCAGTCTACTATCTGACTCCAGTTAGCTAAAGTTCATAAAAAGGCAAAACTCACGCACAGTCACAGAGGCTGTAACGGTGGTTGCCGTAGTGGCACAAAGGAGACTTCCGGGGGTACGGGGAAGGCTCTCTGTATTGATTTGGGTGGCACATACGTGCACAGTTTCACTCCATACACTCAGGATTTCTCACTGTACTTCACATGACTCTTCAGTAGACGTGAAAAAGATGAAACAGCAGCTCACCCCAAGTTTCTCTGCAGCCTGTCCAGGCTGATGTGCCCCTCCCCGCGCTCCCTGCGCACTTTGCATTTCCCTCTAACACAGAGCTGGCAGAGCTGTCTTTTATGAGTCATGCATCCCCTTGCCACTCCACTCTGGAAGGATGGGGGATGGACTCCCATGGGCCCTGGCCTTGCACTTAAGCTTGAAACCTGCCGGAGGGCACCACGTTAACAGGACACTCATTAACCAGCTCTGAAACTCACTCCCCCACGTAGGCCTCGCCTGGATAAGGCACTGCGTCGCGTCTGCGACAGGACCCTGTGTGCTCCCTGTGTGTGCACGCCCTCCTTGAAATCGCCGACAGACACTCGCCAACACTTAAAAGAAGGGAGGACAAATTAAATAGGGATCCACTCTCTGATCAGGTGAAGTTTGTACAAGGAGAGACAGAAGTCAGGGTAAAAATGCCTACGGAGTTTGGTATAAAGCACTACTGTACCAAGAAAAAATATGAAAAAATACAAGTTTATTCTTAATCACCACCTGAATATAAAGGAAAAGAGGAAAAGAAGAGGAGTTGCTTGTTAATAATCTGTAAGCATCACAAACCGAGACTGATCTGGAGTGACCATGACATGTCACAGAAGGAATAAAGTTGCTGTTCTTTTACTACTGGAAACCTTAAGATCTGACCTAAGGTGGAAAGAGAACACATGGGGTTTAGAGGCAAGCAGCTCTGGGCTCAAATTCCAGCTTTGAATAGGAAGCTGTCCCCTGACATTGGGCAAGAAATGGACCCCTGTGAGTCTCCGTTTTCTCCCCTGTAAGGTGGAGGCCACCAGTCGCCATGGCTCGGGACTGTTCAGTGTTCTTATTAACACTAGGGGCGTTCTGTGAGCTATTTTAACCCTAACCCTATTCATACATGGGGTTTGTTTTGTTTTGTTTTTAATCATATGACTGGTTTTTTGTTTTTGGTTTTTTTGTTTATTTCTCCTTCCTTCCCTCCCCCCCCCACAGTTGTCTGCTTTCCGTGTCATTCGCTGTGTGATCATGTGTCCACTTGTATTCTTGTCAGCAGCACCTGGAATCTGTGTCTTTTTGTTGCATCATCTTGCTGCGTCAGCTCTCCGTGTGTACAGTGCCACTCCCGGACAGGCTGCACTTTTTTCGTGCTGGGCGGTTCTCCTTACGGGGCACACTCCTTGCGCGTGGGGCTCCCCTACGTGGGGGACACCCCTGCGTGACACGGCACTCGTTGTGCACAGCAGCACTGCGCATGGGCCAGCTCATCACACGGGTCAGGAGGCCCGGGGTTTGAACCTTGAGCCTCCCATGTGGTAGGCAGACGCCCTATCCATTGGGCCAAATCAACTTCCCATACATGTTTTTTTGTGTGTTTTTTTGAGGTACTGGAGCTGGTGATTGAAGCCGGGACCTCGTATGTGGGAAGCCAACACTCAACCACTGAGCCACAGTCCTTCCCTGAGTTGGTTTTATCATTTGTTTTACTTGTTCACTGCTTGAGCCACATCTGCTCCCATACTTGTTACCGTTGTCATTCAGCAGATGCCTACCACACACCATCTGTGTCCAGGCACACTGCCTAGTACCGGGAGGACAATCATCAACAACTAGATACAGGCCCGAGCCTCAGGGAGCGCGAGTCTGATTTTCCACATTTTAAAGATGAGGAAATTGAGAGGCATAACCTTGCCTTAGGCCACACAGTAAAGAGAAGAGTCTGGATATGAACTCAGGCCTGAATCCAAAGTTCACACTTTCCACTTCCAGTGGTTCTCAACCAGAGCTCACCTTCAGAGCTCTTAAAGGATCTTTGGCTCTGGTCTCACCCCAAACCAACTAAAATCAATTTTGAGGTGGGATCTGGAAATCAATTTTTTTTTTCGCTTTTCCCAGACAATTCTAATGGGCAGCCAGGGTTGAGAACTTTGCTCCTCTACTGATAAACCTTCCCCTTCTCATGCTATCACACTTCTTTAATTGATGCCTTAATCTCTATGAATTTAAGATTAACTCCTTTCCAGCAGTTTCCATGAACAGTGAATTGTTTTCTTTTACATTTTGCTTTAAGTTATTTCTACCGCTGTAATCACTAAAGTAAAACCTGCCTTACAATAGAAAGCTTTCTAATACCTCCCCCTTGCCTGTTTTCACTTATCCAGGCTGTTTGCAAGTTCCTAGCCCAGGTGGCCTTGAAAGCTCAGCTGAGTGGGCCCTTCCCCTGCACCCCAGCAAATCGAGGCCGTCTCTTCAGAATCTAGTAGGTCCCTGTCTTGTCTCCCCAGCAAGACCTGGCAAAGCAGCCCCCCTGCCCATGAGGATAAAAGCAAACCCCACTTCCCTGCAGCTCCAGGAACATGGCTCTAAGCTGCACATGGGGAGAGGACCCGGCCACATCCTGCCAGGCTCCGGGGTCACTGGGGATGAGGGGTGGCCAAGACCCAGGCCCTGTCTTTGCAAGGCTCATGGCAGGAGCGAGCCCAGACCAGACTGAACACAAAGTCAGGCTGGCACGTGGCTGCAGGACAGTCGGCGACAGAGGTCCAGGGCCTCGCTCTCCTCTGCCCTGGCGCTGCCCAAAGGCCACAGAAGAGGGGTTTGCTGCACCAGGCCTTAAGGATGCACAGAAGTGGATGAGGGGGGGCCTGGGGCAGGGTGGAAGGGAGCATCCCAGGCAGAGGGAGCAGCAGGCAACAGGTGCAAAGTCAGGGCAGTGGGAAACAGCCACGCTGGGCGAGAGAATAACACCAAGGGTGCCTCTGAATTCCCAGGAGGGTGAATCCCTCAAACCTGAAGTTACAGTGACCTAAAGTCTAAGACTCCATCTCCCTTGCCAAGGGAGAGGCTCGCAAGCTGAAGGAGGGGTCAGGACAGAGGTCACGAAGCAGGAAGCACTTCTGAGACCCTGTCAAGGATATCATCTGAAATGCAGACAACATGCATCAAAGTGCAAACAGGTAATTTTATCGTCAAGGAACGGAAACAAAAGCATTTCCTTATTGTCGGACAGGTAAATGATTCACAGGATGGAATACTACAAAGGACTTAATTCTGATTTATGAGTAATTTCTAATTATGGAGGGAATATTTTCTGAAAGTGAAAAGGCAGGATACGAAACAGCAGAAACAGCATGTGTTTTTAAATGTTTAAATTCATTAAAAGGTCTGAAATGAAATACAGTAAGAAGGAAGAACTAGGAGGTGTAAAAGTGGAAAGAACAAACCAGCACAATGCTAAAATGATTCACGGAAGAAGTATTTAGAAAGTGCAGAAAAGAACCAAATACAATGAATGGCAAGAAGCAGCACAGTAGCAGGTAATATCGAGGCTGAACATAAAAAGTCAAAGTTTTCCTGAATATTTTTAAACAAAGGGAAGCTTTCAGAAAACATATATGTAACAAAGGCCCATCAGGCACACTCGTGCACGCACACACTCAGAAGCAGCCACTGCCAACTTCACAGACACCACACGTACAGTCTAAGCCAACACGGCTGTGCGGCAATGCGGGAGGCCAAGCTGCTAGCGAGGGTCTCCTCATGGCCAGGACAGTAAGAGGAGGAAAAGGGGAAACATTAAGATGTAAAAAGTTAAGTGGACCAGACCGCTTTATTATTTTCTTTAGGTTCATTCGCTCAAAACTCTTTCTTGAACACCTGCTAAGGCCTGCACCAGTAGGGAAACAAAGAACGAGTGAGAGGCCCCTGCTCGGGAGGCTCACAGTTCAGAGGAGGGGACAAATGACAAGAGAGGGTGAGGGGCAAGTCCCAAAGGGATGTCCGGGGCTGTGGGAGCCAAGGTTCTGGAGGGTCGGGTGGTCAGAGAGGGCTTCCAAGAGGAGGTGTCGATGACGCTGACTCCTGCCGCGGGCATCTGCCAGGCAGAGGAGTGGGACAGGCAGAAGTGCTGAGACCAGAGCGGCTGGTTCCAAGAACCAGGAATCAGACACGTGGGCAGGGGCCAGGCCCAGGGGCTCCTCCGGCCACGCCGAGTCACAGGACTTCATTTGACGGGCAGAGAGAACCACTGTTTAGGCAAGAGAATGGCACCAGCACTGAGCTAACCTACTGCAGGTATGTGATTTTCACGAAGAAGGGAGAGCAGGAAGGGGGACCAAGAAAACCACACTGGGGCAGAGACTGCTGGCCATTCGCCAAGCCCACGTCCTCACGTCCTGGGCCCCGGTGCAGCAGGGAATGGCCAGGTGACCAAGGTCCAGGAGAGAAACTACGAGGGAGCGCTGCGTGGTGCTCTGGGCCTGGCCCCCGAGACCACTCACACCAAGTTTCTTCTGCTTGAAAATTAACTGCTCTCAAAGGAATCTCCACTAGGAGTAAAATCCCTCCATTCCAGGGCAGGGACTTAAACAAACAAGCAGCCAGCTAGCAGGGCAAAGGTGAGCCAGCAGACAGCTCTGGGCTCCTCCTCGCCCACTGGCCTCTTGCCCCCTTTCTTCCTCACCTGACTCCCCCCACCTCTGCAGGACGTGGACAGGGTGGAGGGGGGAGCGGGGAGCAGGGGGAGAGAGCCCATGCCCTCTTAACTTCCCTCCCTGGGAGGATATGAATTTTACACTCAAATCTGAAATCTAAAAGGAAATTACTTAAATCTAAACACTTGCAAACACTGGCCATTCCCTGAAACACTTTCTCCATGTATACAGGGTCTAGATTTTAAAAGCCTCTTGCTAGGAGCAAAGGTAAATTAAATTACTATAGAGAAGCCAGGCTGCAGAGGGGCCCAAAACGGCTGTCGGGCAAATCTGGGTGCTTCATCATTCTTCCGTTAAAGAACCTTACAGGAATCCTGACTTAAACCACAACTAGTCACAACAAAGAATCAGCAAAACTGGAATTGAAACAACTCTCAGCTCACTTAACAGAAACAGGAACTAGCAGGCTTGATGTGGCAATCTAGTAGGATGAATGTGCACCGAAAAATAAAGGCAGTGTGGAAGAATTTCATGTCAGCTATACCAAACAGGCAGCGTTTCAAAAGACTTAAACATGTAAATTTATTTAAAATAGTGCCTATTTTTAAATAGGCACCATTCAAGGTAGAAAATAGGATAAGATCGTTTTAATCGTTATTTCCCTAACGCTTTTAAAGTAAAGCAGACTGTACACATCTGGGCAAAGGAAAGTTCATTTTGGAGTGGAAACTGGCTGCTGGTGGAAGAAACGCTCGGCAGGTCGGGCTGGCCCGGGGGGTCTGCAAACCCTGAGGTCCTGGCATCCTACGGTTCACACTCGCCCCTCATCTCTCGGGCTGACCACAACCTGACCAAGGGCAGGACGAAGGCTGGCTGGCGAGGGACCTCAATGCAGGTCTGACGTCTCGGTAAAGACGCGGCGTGCCGGGGTTCCAGCATGCTGCGGGTCGGTCCACAGACGCTGGAGGCCAAGTGAATCTGACATAGGACAAATACTTCCTCCTCTCCTCCACTCCCCAAGACTATCTTGCTTCCAGTCACGAGATTTCTGAAGCCAGCAACGCCTTCTAGAAACAAGGGCAGGGACCACAGAGGCAGCACAGGAGCCTGCCGGGCTTACGGGAACACGACTCGGCCGCACGGGCCGCGGCGTAGACACGCCGGCTGCTGAAGCTTTCTGGGGTCAGTTCACTCCATTTCTGCACGTTACTGACTGCCCGCCCCAGCTCAGCTCTGTCCGCAGGACAGGACAGGAATCGTGCAGCCAGCTCCCCAAACAACGTGGCTGCAACTTCGCCAGGGCTTCCACGGCTCCAAGCCCACACGAGAAAAGGAAACCGCATCAAGCGCAGCCGGGGTACAGAGCAATTTCCTGTTCCTTCAAGTTCAACACCTAGCACTGGCTGTCCCACAGGAAAACCAACTAAGTGGCTTGCTCTTAATGGAGTCGCTGACCACACAACAGAAATCTATTGTGTTCACACTTCAGGGTTGACTCAACCCTGTGTCTCTTGGGCAGTCTGCGCTTACTGGCATTTGTCCATTCCAGCTATCGGCTGCAACGGGACCCCTGACAAAAGCCAGGGAGCAAGCGACCCTGGCCGCCGTGTGGAGTGAGCACTGCGGCGGGCTGCCGCACCGTCACCACTGCAGACAGGAGCCAACCGAGGTGCAGGAGAACAAAGCACCGAGCCGCGTCGCCCAGCCGCCTCTGCCCCCTACACTCCCCGTCTCCAGAATCCTCCGTCACCACAGGGAAGTCCACAACGGGCACCTCCAGAACCCTCCTCCAGGGCGGTGGCCTCCCCACCGGGTATTCAGGGTGCACTAGAGGGACCTCCTCAGAGAGTCTCAAGACCCAGCAAAGCTCGGGAGGAGCAAACAGGGGCCGACAGAGCCTGCTTGGCTCAGGCAGAAGGCCCTCCGCATACCCACCTCCCCAGGATGCTGCCTGACCTCAGTGTCCCTCCCTCTCCCCTGGGATGCCCCAGGGTTCCCAGGCAGGTGGGTCTTTCTGCAGGCATCACGACCACCATGTGCTGTTGTTACACATCAAAGAGACCAGCCAAGGCTGCCATCTAGACCCGTGCTCAACCAGGGACCTCTCACGATGGTGGAATGAAGTCTGTGCTGTGCACACGCGGCTACTGAGCACTGCGATGTGCTAGTGAGACTGCAGGACTGAACTTTCTATTTTATTCCATTTTAGCTCAATGTAAACAGCTACCTGTGGCTGTGGCTACCATACTGGATGGCACACTCTGGACTCTAGTGTAAACACTAGCCTGCAACCTGGGCCAGCTCCTTGTCACAGGGACCAGACTTCAGGCGACCAAAAAGGGCAGCTCGGCTGAAGCGAGCATGAGACGCTGGTCTCCGGGGCCGGAGGAGCTGGTCCAGGTTCTGGGGCCAGAGGACAGAGACTGAAAACAACACAAGTCGCTGGCCAGCCTCCTCTGCCTCAGGGCCTTTGCGCCTGACCAGACCACTCCTGCCCCTCGCTCAGTTCTGGGTTCAAGTGTCAAATGTCACTTTCCCAGCGAGGCCTTCCCTGGCCTCTCCATTGAAAACAGACCCTCGCTGCTCTCCGGGATGCTGCGCCTTTGATTTCTCCGTAGCACTTAAGACCGACACAGAGCGTAAAGTAGGGCTGTTTGTCAGTCTGCCTCACTGGAATGTCGGCTCCTCGGGGGTAAAGGTTTTTGGAGGAAGGCTGCTGAGGCTGCACCCCCAGCCCTGGGTTCCCCTCGGCAGGTACTGGCCAAGGAAATGGCGAAGCCTGACTTTGTCTGCTGAGCCTGTTGTGAGTGCTAAGAGGCACCAAGGGGACCCCCGGGGGCACCCGGCCTGGCAGGGAGGAGTGGTCAGATGGCAACGCAAACGGGGAGCACCGTAGCCGTGGAAACGCAGCGCTCAGGCCTGCGCGGGGATCCACTGCGGAGGGGAACACGGGGCTGCAGGCAGGTGCAGCTGATGCGGGCGGCTTCCTCGGGCCCACCGCCCTGCGGCGTCTGCCCTGACTCCTTGTGTAATACGTGGGCAGGCTGGCTGCAGAGTGACAGTCCCGAGCGGCGGAGGAGGCCGTCCCTGACATCTGGGGGGCTTTAACGGGCTCCTCGCAGCCCTGTCCCAGGCTCCACTTCAGGGGGGCCCACGACCGCCAGGGGAATGGCAGCTGCTGAGGCTGGGGCTACACCTCCAGGCCCTAACTTAGGCGGCCCCCACGCCACCCGCGAGTGGGTTCCAGCCCTGAGGGATGTTCCGGGCAGCAATGCCGCAGGGGAGGCGCCCAAGACGTGGAGCAAGCGGGAGAGCAGCCCGCAAGGAGGGCGGCCGAAGCCGAGCCCGGAGCAGTTGCGATGAGAAGATGGGAACATTCACGCCCTCACCCAGAGGCTGGGCAGCCTAAACAACGGGCATTGCTGCCTCGTGGAGCAAAGCTGGAGGAAGTCCGAACTGCAAACTGCGCTGCAGCACGGCCGTGCTCCCTCCCTGAGGGCTGGCGTTCTGGGGCTGCCTGCCGGCCATCCTCGGTCATTGGCTTTCTGTCACGTGGCATGGCACAAGGCGAAGTCCTCTCCTCTCTCCTCCCGCTTCTGCTGCCTTCCACTCCTCCCTCCGGCTTCTCCCTGTTCTCCCTACAAGGCCCCAGTGATAGGATCAAGACCCACCCTGACTCCGTTGCCCAAACTGGAGCTGAAAACAACACTGTCAGAAGGTGTTCACACCCCCCCGGGGAAGGGATTCAACTGAGGACCGTCCCTCTGGCTCAGGCCTCCACCGACCAAAGACTCCTCTCCTCCTCCTCTCCCTCTTGCTCCCTCTGCTCTCCACCAGAGCCGTTCTGCTGCTCCTCAGGCACTCCCGGCCTGGCTCGGCCTCTCCCTGGCCACTCTTCCCCTGGCCGGCTGCTTGGTGAACCGCCTCTCCTCCCTCCGCCTCTCCTCCCTCCCGGGCTTGCTTAAATCCCTTCGCAGTTAGACCTGCCCTGGGCCTTCTTCAACGCTAACCCATCCCTCCCACCTGTCTCTGCTATCTCATTTTCCCCGTAACACTGCACTTCCAATGTATATAATTTGTCATTTATTTGTTGTGTTTATTATCTGCCTCTTCCTACTAGAAAATAAGCTCTTTGAGGACAAGGGTCTTTGTTTTGTTCACAAATGAATCAAGCGCCTAGAACGGAGCCTTGGCATATGGCAGATGCTCAGTAAGTACTTTTTGAAAGAATGTATGATGAGAAACATCTTTAAGGACCTAGCCTAATGCCTGGTACGCTGCAGGCATTCAAGAAGTGAGTCACGGCTGTGATTTGCTGCCAAAGAAAGCAGGGCCCAGTGACGCGCAAGGTGGCAGCAGGGCCCTGACAAGCCCAGGTGCGCCTTTCCGCAGCACAGCTCTCCCGGCAGGGCCCGCTGCGGGGAGCACGCAGCCTCCTTGTGGGGCGTGTGCAGTGTCCAGCATGGACGCTGGCCTCCTGTGGCTCCCTTTAGCCACGTCTGCAGAGGGGCCCTACCTCTGTGTCATCTCCAAACACAGAAAGACAACCTCGAAAGTAAGCTCAGCTGGAGTTAGAGACAGAGCTCTAGTCAAGGTCACTGTGACCTCCCATAAACCAGCCGCTGGCAAGACCGAGCTGTGTGAAGCAGTGGCTGGAAAAGAGTCAGGCATCCTGTAAACAAGGGGGCTGAGCTGTTGGAAATCTACCTGGCAGAAGAATTCACAGCCGTGGAATTTAAAACCTCACGGTGAGGGGATCAAAACCAGGTCGGTTTAAAAAAATTTTTTTTAACTATATTAAAGAAAAAAAAAAAAAGAAGCAGGTCGGGAAACACAGGGCAGAGTGCAGTACTCAGCCATCTCCCAGCTCTTTACTTAGCAGGAACGGGCACCGCACACACATAGCTTCCTTGCTTGCTAAAAACTTCCCTGCTTCTCTATCCTCACACCTTCCAGAAGGCACCTGTCACGGGTTCCACTCGGCCGCAGGCCTCCTGCCACCGCGGCTGGCTGGCCGGAAAGGCTGAGAGCCCGCCGCAGGCCTCGTGACTCGAAGTTGACTGCAGCCTGCCTCCCACACTTCCACAGGCCCCGAGTCCTCCCAGCACCCGGGAGGAAGGGGCCTGCCACAACGGCTCCAGGCAGGTCTCTCCAGCCTGCTCCCCTCCCGCACCAGGCACCCACCGCAGAGCCCGCCTGCCTTCCTGGCCTGCTTGACAGCGCTCCTCGCTCCTTTCTCCCGCATCCCTTAGCCCTACCAACACTGCCCTGCCAGTCTCCAGTTCATCTCCTTCGGCCCTCCCGGCCCTGAGTGCCCCTCTTCACGATTATGACACAAGAGATACAAGAGGCAGTTTAGACTCTTCCGCAGAGGAGCATGTGCTTTGGAGTCGGTGTGGACATCACAGCTGTGCTGCTGGGGTCTGTGCCGAGGGCCTCTCTGACCCTGTCTCCAGCAAGGACGATAATCTCTATAATCCCCACTTGCAGGACTGGGCAGTGCTTGAGAGAACGGAAAGCGCAGCTGCACTGCCAAGGGGAGGTCTCAGAACAGAGAGCAGATTTAACCCTCCCCGTCAAGGCCTGCCGGCCCCGGGATCTCACTGCTCTGGTCTAAACGTGGTCCTCAAAGCCCTGCCCAACCGGGCTCCTGGCTCCTGCCCACCTTCCCGGTCACCTCGCCTCCCTCTGCTCTCCATCCCAAGCAGCTCATGCTAGGGGGCTTTCCAGAAATGCAGCTCCGATGACGCTGCACGTGCCGGCCCCCCTGCCCAGGACACAGGCTCAAGCCTCACGCACATGGACGCTTCCGAAGGCAGCTGCAGCCCAGCCTCAGCTAGTTCCTTCCAGGTTCCGCCAGGAGGTCCACTTCCCTGTTCATCCTTCTCCACCAACCCTCAGCGGCCTCCAGCATTCGTCTGCCCACCTTGGTACCGCCGTGCTTCCCTTGTTGCCCGGCACTTAGAGCGCAACACCCTGACCAGACATCCTTGCAACTCTGAAAAGTAAAGTCCGGCAGCTCATTTTGCAGTTGAGGACCTCACAGCCAGACAGATGAGTGCCAGCCTTACCTGAGGCCATGCACCAGCAAACAGCTGGGCAGAGAGCACCCAGGCCTTCAGGTGCCACCCCCACTGCTTTCCCAGGTGGTGCAGCAGCACACATGTGCACGCACGCACACGCGCCTGCACACACACACACACCAGCAGCAGCTCAGGCAAATAGCAGGTGCTTCTGCATATCCCTGATGCCAGGTCAGAGTCACCCGGAACATTAAGAAAACAGAATTTATAGAATAGTCATCATTACAAGGTTTCACCTCATTTCACAGGTGCTAATTACAAAACTGTCAAAGCAGTGGAAACCTACAGTCAGGAAAGAAAGCACAAGCCTGACTATGGCAGCCATGTGCCTGTACTTCCTGTCTGCGTGTGTCCCTGCCCCGTGGGACCCCAATACCCCTCAGAAGTGTGAACTGATTCCTATTTTGTAGCTAAGAAACCTGAAGTTCAGAGGGTCAGAAGCCTGCATCATTTTTTTAATCTGCTGGGAAAGTTACATAACACCCTATGGAGGTTTGAAAACTCTATGGACCCCAGAAAAGCTTGTCCTTAGAGCTAATCCATTCCTGCGGGTGTGGACCTATTGTGAACCCAGGGTGGGTCTTCACCCTCTTGCTGAAATCCTTTATAAACAGGGTGAAAACCGAGAGAGAATGTCGCAGAAGCGAGAAGCTGAAAGCAACGAAACCCGGAGGGGCGAGGCCAGCAGAGCCTGCGTGCGCCTGCCACGTGAGGAGGAGTCCAGCACGGCCCAGGAGCGGGTCTTCAGGGGGAAAGCCGTGCCTGGTAGGCCTCGACTTGGACATTTTTCTCCACCTCGAAGCTGTAAGCTTGTAAACTAATACATTCCCACTGTTAAAAGCCAACCCATTTTATGGTCTATGCTTTCAGCAGCCTGGCAAACTAGAACGCACCCCTTGCCTAAGTTTCCCATCTATAAGCCAGACTTATTAACAGTACTTACCTGAATTCACCAGTGTTCAGTGTGGTACAGAGAAACTCCCTAGGCATTTTAAGGAAAAAGGGACTTAACCCAAGGAATTAGACACTTCCAAAATCGCGGCAAGGGCTAAAGTCACTGGCTTTGAGTGGGTCCCCAGGAACGGCTCCCAGAACAGTAGAGAGCCAACACGCCAGGGGCGAGGCCACCTCCGCGGCTGAACTGCCGCCTTCACCCACCACACAGGATCAGGGAGCTGGCATGGCTGCCTCCAGACCAAAGGCTGGTGGGTGGACCCTGGAAAGCAGGAGCCAGCCCCCGTTCCTGCACCGTGGCCTCTGAACATCTGGGAGGTGGAACATGGATACGGAGATGGTGCTGCAGGAAAAGGCAGCAGAGCACAGCCAAAAAGGGTGAAAGGGTCTGGGCCTGGCTTCCGCCTCACATCTCTCACAAACGGGAGAAGTCAGTGGTACCTAATTCACATCCAGAGCCCCAGCTGCAAGGGACTCTGGGAAATAAAAATGAACTTCCCGGAGTCCAGCTCCTCCAGTACAGGAAGGCATCCCAGAAGGAAGGCGGCTGGAGGCTGAGCAAGCCACCCCCCCAGGACCTGCCGCAACACACTATCTCCTTCGGCTGCTGAAGATGAACCAGCTACCACACAAGAGTGCAAGGAACAGCGTCCGGCACGCCGCAAGCACTAAATGCTGCCTGTCGCCCCTGCGCCAAGGTCTGCAGCCCAGACAGGGGTCGTGACGGGCCCCTGAGGGGCACCCACCTTTGCAGGAAGCTGCTCACCTCCCAGAAAACCAGCAATGAGTGCACGTCGCCCTCCCAGTAAGCAAAGCCAGACGCCCGTACTAGCACAGGGACTCCATGTCAGGCCGAGCACTCCCGTGACGAGCAAGAGGCCCCGTCTGAAGTTTTATTTTTCTTAAGCCAGTGATTTCAAACTTCCTCAGAGCCCCTTTTCTTAAGGTGCCACCTCACGTGACGCCCCAGCGGCAGCAGAGCCAGGGCCAGGAAACCACCGGCACGCTGGGCGCGTGGTCCGCTGGGCGCGTGGTCCGCCGGGAGCTTCGCCTGCCCCTTCTCCTTTAATCCCCTCACCCACTGGCGGGGGAGGCGCCATTAACCCCCTCGGGCCCAGGGTCACCCTGAGAATCACAGCGGTTCAGCGGCTTTCCCAGCACACACTGAATGGCTGCGGAGCCGACGTGGCTCAGCGCTTGAGCGCCGGCTTCCCGCACACGAGGCCCCAGCTTCACTCCCTGGTGCCCGTACCTCCATTAAAAAAAAAAAACTATTAAAGAAAATAACAGGGGCTGAGCTGAGGTTCAAACGTGTCTCTGCAGCCCCGCTCTCACCCACCACACTCTTCTCTCTCTCTGAATTACGACCGGGTGCCAGGGCGAACCTGACGCAGACGGAGCTGCCCGGTAGGTGAGGAGGAGCGCACCAGAAGAGCCCACCGCTGCAG
This sequence comes from Dasypus novemcinctus, assembly GCF_030445035.2. Classification (NCBI taxonomy): domain Eukaryota; kingdom Metazoa; phylum Chordata; class Mammalia; order Cingulata; family Dasypodidae; genus Dasypus; species Dasypus novemcinctus. The sequence continues at coordinate 203,307,965 of NC_080673.1, read as the reverse complement.
GGCTGTCCACACAGCAGGGCGCCCCCCGCGCCTGGCTCTCCACGAGCTGCCCCGCTGCTGGACCCCACCCCGGCCCTGTGCGGGCACCTCCTGCTCTGCCTTCAAATGCAGGGCGAGCAGCCCTCCTCAGCAAGCACAGGCTCGCCTCCAGGAGCTAATGAGGGGGCTGCACGGAGGCTGTGTCGCCATCAAAGCTAAGTATCCCCTTCTAGACCAGCGGACGGGCAGCTCTAAACCCCACGCTTCCTGCAGAAAGCAAACACGCCGGGACACAGGCTACTGCAGTCCTTTCACCCCCGCCATCCGAGGTTCCAGATAAACACACTGCACAGAGTTCACTGAACCCCACTCTTCCATCCAAGGGAGGGTCCTGCTCAAATTATACCTCGTTAGCGATTTCCTTCAAGGAGGCAATTAAACAGATGCCAACCTTACATACAACCTGCTAGCTCAGTGGCTCTCAAAAGCTGGGCGAGGGCAGCGGACGTGGCCCAGTGGTCAGGGCGTCCGTCTACCACATGGGAGGTCCATGGTTCAAACCCCGGGCCTCCTTGACCCGTGTGCAGCTGGCCCATGCGCAGTGCTGATGCGCGCAAGGAGTGCCCTGCCACGCAGGGGTGTCCCCCGCGTAGGAGAGCCCCACGTACAAAGAGTGCGCCCCGTAAGGAGAGCCGCCCAGAGCGAAAGAAAGTGCAGCCTGCCCAGGAATGGGGCCACACACACGGAGAGCTGACACAACAAGATGACACAACAACAGCAAAAAAAGAAAGAGACTCCCGTGCCGCTGACAACAACAGAAGCGGACAAAGAAGACGCAGCAAATAGACACAGAGAACAGACAACCGGGGTGGGGGGGTAAAGGGAGAGGAATAAATAAATAAATAGATCTTTAAAAAAAAAAAGGCTGGGTGACTCTGCCCCCTCCTGTGTCTACCCCCCTTGTCACCGCACCTGACAAAGTCTTGAGACTTTTTTCGTGGTCACGACTGGGGAGTGCTAGTGGCATCTAGTGGGGGCAGGCCAGGGCGGCTGCTCAACATCCTACAGGTCACAGGGGAGCCCCCTCCCACAACTAAGATTTACCCAGCTGAAGGTGTCAACAGCACAAGGCTGTGAAGCCCTCCTCGAGACCAGGCTGACTGAGGCAGCACGATATGGGGGTAAGAACTACAGAAAGCTCTAGAAGTTGCATTTTAAAAAGTGATACTATGTCTATCAGAATCATCGGCAGCCCCCACTTACGGGGTGCCGGGAAGTGTGCCAGGTGCTTGGCCTACTCGGCTCTAGCCTCGTATGTCCGTGTTGGGTTCAGAGAGGCGAAGTGCCAGGGCCCCCCACCACAGGGACCGCCTTCGGGCCCCTGCAGGGTCCTGGCTCCTCCCCCACAGGACTGCGGGCTCCTGGGGACAGGGACGTGGTCAGATTCTTCCCCCTCTTCAAGCTCAGAGAGGCTCTCACTATGGTCTGGATGCAGGAAGGGCTGAACAAACGCGGGGGCTGGGCCTGCAGCTCCCACAGGGCAGGGGTCGGGAAGAGCCCAGCCCAGGGCTGCAGCCCGGCCCCCCTGCCACCGCCCTGCTCCTGCCACCCAGGCCGCCCTCCTCAAACAGTCAGAGTCACAACAGGTCATAGTTACAGGGACCTGCCCCCTTCTAGACCTGCCTTCTGTGATACTCCCCAGCCTCGCCCGGCACCTGATCTCACATCAAGTATTCAACAAAGCCTCACTCAGCCCAGGGCCCTGAGGCCTGCCATGTGCCCAGCACTGGGCTGGGTGAGCTCACAGTCCCTGCAACTCAATTTACTTTCCTGTAAAATGCTTAGAGAGGTCCCAAGATTTGTGGAACAGAGCTCCTTTCCCCTTTCAGGAATGCTAGACTAAAACTCTAATACTTTAAGACTCCAGGGCCAAACACACCCCTAGCCCCAGCCCGTGTAATTCACTTATCTGGACTCTGTCTCAGATATTCCACTGCTTCCCAGAAGTACTTAATAGGCCCTCACCATTACAAAATCAGCCAGCTAAACGAGGGTAAGGAGAGGAGAAGCAAGGACCAAAGGGAAGAGAAGACATGTGTTTTCTGCACTACAAGGCTGAGATTTTCAAGAAACAGCAGCTTTAAAAATTATCTGCAATAACAAAAGCACGTGGTGATGGGGTTTCCTTTCAAAGGGGAAGAGGCTCCAACACAGACAGCTCAACCCAGCCACACCCCAGGAAGACAAAAAGGGCAGCTGAGGCAAGGCGCAGCCAGGTGAAGCTGACGAGCTTCCTGGGAGTCCGGATCTGTGCCAAGCGTTACACTTATAAATAGCTTAGTCGCTAACGGGTAGGAAGGCGCTGCTATCCCCATTTTACAGGTGAAGCAGCTGGGAAAGAAAGCACCATGAGAAGGGGGAGGCAAAAACAGCTAACGTAGACTGGACATCAACACAACAGGCACGGGGCGCTGGGCACTTACTAAACGCTTCTTTGGAGAAGAGAAAACAGAGAGGTGAAGTAGCTCGTTCAAGGTCACACAAGTGGGAAGTGGCTGCAAGGTCTGCTGAATTCCAGAGCCGAGCTCCTTCGTCTTTGCTGCTTCCCAGCCGCCCCCACTTCAGCAAAGTTTCCCAAATTTGCCAACGATCCCAGGCGGTTCTAAAGGCTTGCTTCCCAGGCCCGTCCACCTGAGGCTCTGAGTCTGGGAAGGACCCTGACTTAAGAAGCACGCAGGCGGCACCCCCAGGCCAAGGTGCCAACGCTGACCTGGTACAGGAGCAGTCCGCAAACGCAAACCTGAACCACAGCAGCACTGCCTGAGGGCTGCAGCCTTAGAAGGGACACTGACCATCTCCCGCCCACTGAAGACACAACTCTCCGCACGGTGGCCGGACACCTGTCTGTTGACACCCCAGATAAAAGGTGCTCCCACCAAACCACGCCCTGTGCCAGGGATCGTTGCGCAGGATCGGCATCAGGCTCATCCGCGATGGTGCCTACACCTAAGCGGTGGAGGAAGCGAGACGCCAGTGGGATGGACTGCACTCCCCTGGTCTCAGGCACCGGGCACAGACGTCTCCAGCAGACTCCAGCATCTCGAAGGGACACCCCAGGCTGCAAAGCGTGTGACAGGGCTCTGTTCAGGGCACACACAGGGGCAGTCAAGGTCCAGTGCAGAAATCCTCCACCGGCCAGGCGTGGGTCCAGCACCCAAGGGGGAGCAGCTGGGGGACAGAGGGCCGTTCTCCAGCACGCCCTCTGCCAGCCCCACGCCCTTCCTCACTGCACTTCACAATTTGAAGGTTCACCTTTGCTGGTGTGACTGATGTGTCCGCACCCCGCCCCCAGACTGAAAGCCCACCCCAAGGTCAATACCTGTGAGCAGTTCCACCACCACACCATCTCAGGGCCTGGAGCAGGGCCTGGAGCAGGGCCCCGCACACAGAAACTTGTTGAATGAAAAGAGGAGCGCACAAAGGAGAGGCAGAGGCTGAAGGCACTGTCCCCACAGGGCCTAGCCCCGCCTTGGCACCTGGATGAGAGGGCCTCGTGGGGAAGGAGAGGTGGGGTGTTCGCCCACACGGGTGGGGACGCGGCGGCTGCAGTGCAGTGGAAGCACAAGCTCAACGATCAGGCTGTGGGCCAAAACGCAGACCCAGAAAACAGTTGCACAGGAGCCCAGGGCGGACACGGCCAGGGGTGCCCAGAAGCACCTGGAGTCTGGAGTGAGGGGGCTTTGCAAGGAGCTGAACCCCAGGTGTGCTCGTGGGGAATGGAGTTAGAGGCGTGGCTCACTCACTCTGCAATTACCCCTGCCAGCCCCTTCTGCACTGCTCAAGCTCTTAGTGTAAAGGGCTCTTCGGGGAATAAGGCTGCAAATGACACAGCTGGTTTAGTAGCCCTTGGCCGTCACGGGTCACAGGCTGGGAAGTGACAACAGACTGAGCAATTAAGCCAGGGCTCAGAGAAGTGACAGGTGGCAGTGGGGAATCGAACAGTCGACTTATACACCATCTCACCACACACGTAACTCAGGAGTGTCTGAGTGACACGGTGCCTGGCCAACAAAGCAGGATAACACAAGGCACATTCAGACAAGCCAGGGTCCTTTAGGAACAACGTAACTCGGGAAGTAAACGTTGCTCAACTGACAGAGCGTTATTCTACCATATGGAGAGTCCAGGGTTCAATCCCCAGGGCCTCCTGACCCATGTGGTGAGCTGGCCCATGCGCAGCGCAACCGTGTGCGAGGAGTGCCGTGCCACGCAGGGGCACCCCCACATAGGGGTGCCCCACATGGAAGGTGCGCACCCTGCAAGGAGAGCCGCCCTGTGTGAAAAAAAGCGCAGCCCGTCCAGGAGTGGTGCCGCTCACGCGAGAGCTGACGCAACAAGATGACGCAACAAAAAAGAGACTCGGTTTCCCAGTGCCACCGGATATGCAAGCAGACGCAGAAGAACACACAGCGGACGGACACAGAGAGCAGACAACGGGGGGGAAGGGAAGAGAAATAAATAAATCTAAAAAAAAAAAAAAGAACAATGTAACTGGTTTGAATTCAAAGAACTAACTTAGCTCTTCTAGAACACACATGGCATTACCTTGTGAAGAAGTTACTGAACGGTCCCAATATTTTCAATTTACTCCCCTCCTCGACTTCAGCCACACAGTCCTGCTGGTGGAGGTCACTGGTCTCTCTGACGGAGCTCAGGGTGACGTCAGTAAACGGTGGGTCATCATCATTCTCTAGGGTCACGATGGCACTGGAGCTGCTCGTGACCACGAGGTCCAGGATGTCCTCATTGCTGATGGACAGAGTTGCTGACAGCTCTGTGCCGAGGCTGGACACGCTGCAGACGGAGACGTCATCACTGCGGCTCAGGGTTTTGGAGGTGGGGCTGTAGAGCTTCACGGCGTCGTAGCCTGTCCTGGGAAACGTGGAGGACTTGCGCACGCTCTGCTCCCGCTCCTGGCTGGTGGCAGCGGGGGGCGCACAGGACGGCAGCGGGCACGCGCTCTGGAAAGCGCGCTCGGGGGCGAGCTCTGACTCGGATGGCCTCCTCTTCGCGTGGACCCCGCTGCAGGGCACCGGCTCCGGGTTCCCGATCTCCAGTGTAGGGATGCCCGAATCCACCGACTTGAGGCTGTGCCGATCTTCCGAGGCGCCGGGCTGCAGCCTGGGCCCGCACTCGGGCAGCGGGAGTGATGTGGGCACCTGCAGGGTCAGGCTTTGAAGGTTCTGGATGTGCTTTCCTGGCCGACTGTCCAGGAGGCCCATCGAGGCGACACCATTTGTAGAGGTGGAGAGGTTTCCATCGGTCATCTTGGTGCAAGGAGAAACTAGCAAAACACAGACGTGGGAATTCAGTCAGTGCACATAAACCCCAAAGAGGTCACTCTCATCACGCACTGCAAATGCTCTGGCAGCCTTGTTAAAGAAGGAATCCTTGAAAAAAGCCCTACATACCCAATTTTTGATTCAAGACCAGAAACTACTGTTTTAACATACATCGTCAAGACATAAAATAATAGGCAGATAACCCAAACGAAGACTATATTTAGGATAAAAGCACACCAAGTCATCATCTTCAGCATCATTGCCACCACCCTGCCAGTCACATCTCTGACCCTGGCAGCAGAACGACTGTGCTTGGCAGAGAGAGATTTTAATTGTTGTTATCATAAACAGGGCATCTCTGTCAAAAGTCTGGGAATTCATAACCCATGCATCCATCACGGTTCTACTTGTCCTGAGGGTCTACCACCAGGACCTATGGGGCATCGCCCATGCGAAGTCAACGGGCATTGCTGAGGCCTCCACAAGCACCCACACTTGTAGGCCTGGCACAGGTGGGAAAGACCATGGAAAGAAAGGCCCAGCCCGTCCCCGATCTCAGGTTCCTCCACATTAACAATTAACATGAATGACAGCCTCTGCTGCGCGAGTGCATGTGACACACTCGGTGTTGGGTTCTGCGTCTACATCCGCTGTCTACAGCATCTCCACAACAACCCAGGAGGTTAGCGGGCTGTGCTGGGGCTAAACCCAGAGCGGACTCCGACACGCTGACTCTTCCCCCTGCTATACACGTTGCCTAAAATAATGGGCTCATATTCAACATGTAGAAAGGAAAAAGTCAATTATAGAAGTCGTTAGATTTTTAAATAGATTTTTTTTTTGGCCCATGAATGTTTCAGCAACCTGGGCAGAAACTGGAGTTAAACTGTCCAGGGTTCCTAACGTGGAAGTGAGCAGGTGAAAGGGAGCAGAGCTTTACAACTCTGAGGAATAGACATTTAACTTTCATTGACCAAAGCTGGTTATGTTTAAAAAGGCATAGATGTGGCTCAAGCAGTTGGGCACCTGCTTCCCACATGCAAGTCCCGGGTTCACCTCCCAGTGCCTCCTAAAGAAACAAGGAAAACAGACAGAGCAAGTGAAAAACAAAGGGGTGGGGAGAAATAAATTTTAAAATTAAATTAAATTAAATATAAAAGAGATCTTTAAAAATGAGTAGATAAATTAAAAAGGCAGGGCGGTGGACTTGGCCCAGTGGTTAGGGCGTCCGTCTACCACATGGGAGGTCCGCGGTTCAAACCCCAGGCCTCCTTGACCCGTGTGCAGCTGGCCCATGCGCAGTGCTGATGCGCGCAAGGAGTGCCGCGCCACACAGGGGTGTCCCCCGCGTAGGCGAGCCCCACGCGCAAGGAGTGCGCCCCGTAAGGAGAGCTGCACAGCGCGAAAGAAAGTGCAGCCTGCCCAGGAATGGCACCGCCCACACTTCCCGTGCCGCTGACGACAACAGAAGCGGACAAAGAAACAAAAGCAGACAAAGAAACAAGACGCAACAAATAGACACCAAGAACAGACAACCAGGGGAGGGGGGGAAGGGAAGAGAAATAAATAAATAAATCTTTTTTTTAAAAAAGGCATAGGTGGGGAGCAGATGTGGCTCAAGCAGTTGAGTGCCTGCTTCCCACATGGAAGTACCTGGGTTTGGTTTCACGGTGCCTCCTAAGAACAAAAACAAACAACAGCAAACAAAGAAAACCAACCTGGTGGTTGAGCACCGGCTTCCCACACACAAGGCCCTAGGTTCAATCCCTGGCCCCAGTACCTCAAAAAAAAAAAAAAAAAAAGGCATAGGTGGGACATTTTAAATTAAGGATGATGGTGAAGGGGGGAGTTCTTCCCCCACAAAAAAAAAGTTTCAGCTACATTGGTGATTTGCCAAAACTAAGGCCCTGTGAAGTAACTGAGAGGCAAACAACAGGTCAAGGCGATACTGAGACCATTTAACAAGTCAACATAATTTATAAATCTTGATTATTCATGAGAAACACTTACCAAGCATTGTCCAGGTGCCAAACAGGCTAGGTGTTATGCCCTGCATTGGCTCTAATCATGACAACCCTGGCAAGGACAGGTGAAGAATCCATGAGATTCAGAGAGGCTAAGTAACCTACCCAAGGTCACCAGCATCAGAAGCTGGATTCAAACCAGGTCTGACATCAAAGCCCAAAAATGGCTTACTGGAGGACTTAAAAAGACAGGCCCAACACTTGTGATCAGCTGGTCAGTTGAACCCTTACCAATGAGTACACTTTTTCTGTACATATGCTGGACTTCACAGGAAAGTTTGAAGAGTGAACGGGGGTGGGGGCTGAGAAGGGGAGGATGCAGGTTCTGGAGGTAGACAGCCTGCGCTCAAAGTCCAGCTCCTCCACGCGCCAGCTGTGCAACCTCAGTCTAGTTTCTTCACTTCCCCGTGCCTCTCTTTCTGTGTAGTAAGACGGGGACAGTAATGGACCCTATCGCCTTAGGCAGTTGACAAGATTAGGGGAAGAAATACACGAGAAGCCCTTAGGCTCGTGGTGGCTGGTGGCCATCTTTCCTGGACGCCCGACAAGGCCACTCAGTCCCATTATTTGAGCAATCATTTGCATAAACAAGTCAAGCACAGCCAGCCTGTCCGCACCTCCTCACCCATACAGCTTCTTCCTGCCGCTAACTGAGCTCTGGGCCTCAGCTTCCCCATCTGAAAAACAGAGGTGATTAACAACCAGGCTGATCTATCCCTGAGGGCCCTGCCTGCTCGACAATCTAGAATTCTACACAACTTAGGCCCTAAAAATGTCTACGTCTACTCCTAAAACAAGCATTAACCCACACACTCGCTTTCCTAAAAAACCTTTTCCATCCTCTCTGTAAACATCTATTTCAAAGACAAATCTTCTCCAAGGCCTCAAAGACCCCACGAGCACCCGCAATGGGCTGGAAGGCATCCCCTGGGCTGAGGCTGGGGCCGTGGAGGTGCGCAGGTGAAAGGGAGCAGAGCTGGGGAGAGGCTCTAATCAGTGTGGGAGACAGACTCTAAAGCAGGTCGATCAGGGCCTTCAACCGTGACCTGCAGGGGAGGAGCTCATGGCAGGAGGGGAGCGGGTGGAGAAGGGGAAGGGAGGGGACCTCACGTGGAGGAACTGCAGGGACCCAAGCAGGCACCAGGGACCAGGCAGAAGCCAGGCGGGGCAGCTGAGACGCTGAACGTGGGGGAAAGCGGATGGTGAATCCAGTTTCACAAAGGCACAGAGTGCTGCGTGGAGACCTGTCAGGACCTGCCGGGACCAGAGAGGACGCTAAGGTGAACAGAACCTGTTCCCGTGACCGGCCTCAGTCTGAGTGCCACCTCTGCCTCTCTCCAGCTGGGTGACTCTGTGCCAGTTACCGTCCCTCCCTTACTCTGTTTCCTTAATGTTTCCCAAACGACGTATTCACTCAGTAACCCTGAGAGCCAAGCACGTGCCAGGTTCTTGTTAGGGCTGGGGACACAGCAGAGCTCACAATCAAAAGGGTTCAAAAACATACGACAACAAAGTCAGCTGTCAGCTTCGGGGTGGGGGAAGGCCATGGACATCCAGGGCAGGCTGGGGTTAAGAGGCTACCTGGAAAAACCCACGCCTAAACTAAAGACATGGGTTGGTGGCAGATCAGCCCGGCAAGTGGAAGTGTCCCAGGACAGCTGTGGGACTGCTGTCAGGACCAACCGTTCCATGCAGAGACCCTCAGAGGGCCCAGCACACAACCCATCCTTTACAGATGGCAGCCAAGGCCACCAGGTGCTGACATCCTGCAGACACCATCAGCTGGTCGGAAGCACTAGAGTCCCTGGACCCCACCAGGAGTAGCCAGCTCCTGGGCTAGCCTCAGCAAGTAAAATAATCAAGCCCAAGTCCAAAAGGCGAAATCCACAGGTGCACACAGACCCTTCCAAAGCAGAGCTTACAATTCATGACGGAGCAAACTGTGCTCTGTGCAACTTTCCTATGGTAACGGTCTCATGACCTGGCCAACAGTGATCACTGCAATGGTCACTGCCCACACCTCCCCAAGGCTGGGGGCTGGATTCCACAGGGCCAGCTCCTCAGGCCTCCTGGCCAACCCTCCTCGTGCTGGCCAAGCCCCTGTGGCTTTGCGTCACACGCCCAGAGCAGGGCTGTTTAACCAGGGGTCCACAGACCCAAGATTTCAGGGGGTCCGTGAGCCTGAATTGGAAAAAAAAAAACTTACTGCCTTTATTTTTTTCTGCCATCTAACTGAAATCCAGCCAATTCCTTCACTTATTAAGGTATGCAATAAATAAATTACATAAGTATTCATTTCCCCTGACTGGCAAAGAGATCTGTGGAACAAAAAGTTTAAGAACCCCCGTCCCCGAGGGACAGCAGGGGATGCGGGTTCCACAATCCCTTCCTCCAGGCAGCTCCCCACGCGGCAATGGCTCCCTGGACCGTGCGCCCGGCTCTGGCCTCAAAGCCACGCAGGGCAGAGGTCGAGGTCTCCCAGGCGGAGGGGCACCCCCGGCCAGGGGTCGGTCGGGGTCGGTCGGGGTCTACGGGGTGGAAGGGGGGTGTCCCCGGCCCGGGTCTCCTACGAGTAGGGGTGGTCCCTGGCCAGGGATCTCCTAGGAGGAAAGAGGCCCCAGACCCGGGAACCCCAAGACCAGCGGGGGGGCGGGGGGACAGTTCTAGGCGGAAGGGGATTCCCCGGCCTGGGTCTCGTAGGCAGAGGGGGGACCCCAAGGCCAGCGGCGGGGCCGGGGCGCTCGGCGCCCTCTGGGAAGCTCGTGCGATTGTGCGCGCCGAGCGGGCGCCCTGCGTGCAGGAACCTCCTGGCTGAGGGGGGAAAACTTTTCGTCAAGTTCCGGAAAAACTGCGTGTCACAGCGCGTGGCTCGCGGAGGGGCCGCCGAGGGGCGAGGCTCGCCCACGCCCGCAGGTCCCGCACGGGGGCCCCGGGGACCTCCCGCCCGCGCCCCTGGGGCCCGACGCCGTGGCGCTGGCACAGCCAGGGGCGGGGAGGCAGCACTCGCGCCCCGGCCCCCCGCCCGCCGCGCGGCCTCCCCGCCTCAGGCCGCCTCCCCGCACCGGCCGGGCTGCAGCAGGTGGCAGCGGCCCCGGGCGCCCCTGCCCTCCCCGCGGCCCGCGGCCCGGCCGCCCGCCGAGGCCTCAGTACCCGAGTTAGCGCAGCTCCGACGCCATCGCCGGGGCCCGCGGGCCTGCAGCCCAGGCCCCCCGGGACCCGCAACTCGCCGGGCGAGGGCGCCGGGCGCGCGGCAGGCGGGCAGGTGCGCGCGAGCCGCCTCCAGGGCACAGCGGCGCGCGCCCGCCCCGCCCCCGAGCGCCCGCGCCCCGCCCCGCGCGCCCGCGCCCCGCCCCGCGCGCCCGCGCCCCGCCCCGCCCCGCGCGCCCTCGCTCCGCCCCCACGCGTTGGCGCTTCCGCCGCCCCCGCCGCTACTCGAGCTTGACGCTGCCGTGCTGCCCCTCCTCCGGCCCGCCCGTCCCCTCCCGCCGGGGGTCTCCGGAGCGGCGTTGCCGGCCCTTTTCCCTCCCGAGGGCCAAGCGGAGCTGCGAGGGGCGGCCCTGAGGGGACCTTCGTGTCCGCAGAGCCCCCGTGGGCACCCGACAAGGGCCCTCTCACCTGCTCGGCTCCACCCGCGGCCATCTTGGAAGTGGGAAGCGGCCGGGAGGGGGAGGGGCGCGCGCGGCGGGATCAGGCGTGGGGAGCCGAGCGGCGGAACGCATCGATGGGCGCCCCTTCCCCTGGGCAGGTGTGCGGGAGAGAAATGCCTGGGGTGTCCCCGGGCCAACGGGAGGAGGGTTACTGTGCGAGACCTGAACCCCGGCCCTGGCTATTCGGCCTCAGTCTCTAATCTGTAAAACGGGTTCTAATGGTAACTCTCCTTTATTGAGCTTTTACACCGGGGCGCTGCAGTCGTCCTAACTTTTCTGCACTTTTAGAACTCCCTGGAGGGAGCAGATGTGGCTCAAGCATTTGAGCGCCTGCTTCCCACATGGGAGGTCCGGGGTTCAATCCCCAGCCCGGTACCTCAAAAAAAAAAAAAAATGCAAAGAACATTCTGGGGATTTGTAAAATTTCAAAGCCCAGGCCAGTTCAATCACAATCAGGGAGCTTGAGGGAAGCAGACAAGCTTGGAAACCACTGGCGTAGCATTTATTTGCGTTTTATATCATTTGAACGTTGCAAAGACTTAAGAGGCAAGATCTGTGATCAGAGCCTTTTCACAGAGGGAATAACAGGCTCAGAGAGACGAAGTGCTTTGCCGGAGGTCCCACAGCCCTTCAGGTAGTAGAGAAAGGTCAGAAGCCAGATGCCCCACCCCAAACCATCTTTCCCGGTCTTGTGTGTGCAAGAAAGTCCTTGCTGGCCTGTCAGTGATTCTCATGCCCTGCTAGAATGCCAGCTCCGTGAGCCAAGCCATGCTTGCCCTTGCACTGCTGTGTTGTGCCTGGCACTTAGTGGGCATGTCAGAATTTGTTGAATTATTCTTAATGTTCTGGGGACATCATGGAAGGAGCGAGACTCCAGTGGCTAGGAGCTGGGAAGCCTGGGTCTACATAGAGTCCCTGAGAGCTGTCACGGCCAGAGGAATGACCACACAGGAAACCTCAGAGAGACCTAAGTGCAGCTCCATCTAAGGGGAGACCAGCTGGCCAAGCCTCCAGGGACAGGAAGGGCTATCTCCCCGACTCAGAAGGCATCTGGAAGCAAGCAGCAGAACATTTGTCTGGGCTCTGATAATTAGGGATGGGCTGAAGAACCCCTAGCTTGCTTGTTTCCCCTCCCCAGCTCGTAGCTCTAAAAGGCACTTTTAGCACCTATTAGCTGTGACGGTGGATGGCTGAGAATTTTTAAAAGGTACTTTCTTGCTGTGGTACCTTAACACACCTCACAGGGCGTGGTGCCTAACAGATGCCTAATACACAACTTTCTGCGTGGTTTTAAGTAAAAATAGCACCAGGTCCCCTTCAGACCCCAGATATTTACCTGTATTAGCAGGAAGGGGCAGACTTGTTTCTGTCCTGTCTTAATTAGCAGTTTAATACATCGGATGAATAAATCTGCTTTTACAGCATTCCTTGTGACTCCCCAAATCCCTTCCAGCCCTAATTCTGAGTATTAGGGTTTTAAAACCCACATTGACAAGGAACCATTGTTCTCTACCCAGAGACAGAAAGGCTGAAGTTGGCAAGCTTGCATTTGGCGCCCTCTGTCTGACTTTTTTGCACTCTCTCGCCATTTGCCGCCTCCGGAGCCCAGAGCCTCTTCTGGGTAGCCCAGTAATCACTTAAGACCCTCTAGTATGATTTGACGCATGTCTTACCTTTTGCCATCGGTGCCCAGAAGCGTTCTATAAACATCCTCCGGGCCACTGGAATCTAACAGAAGCAAAAATGCAACAAACAGGATTTAGCTGCGTGGCGTTAGGCGGTCCCGGCAGCTCAGAACCTCACACCCACCCCCTAGCACGGCGAGGATATCGGGGCTGTTTTCGTGATGAAGTAAGTTGGTGCGCAGGAAAGGCCAGCATAGCATCTGGCACATGAGTGGCCAAAAAACATTTGTGCCGAGGAAAAACAACATGCACACAAAGCAGTTAGCTGCTGGCACTGGCTTGTCTTCCAAGAAAAAGGGTCAGGGGCCCCTTGCAGGTCTCATCAGGGAGAGGAGCACGTTCCCAAGTTAGGTCCCTCAGGCATCCACGGGGTGAATTAAGGGCAACAAACGGGCTCTCACCTCCGCAGGCGAAGGGCTCGTTCTCGGGTCCGGCCCCCTCCCACAGCCCGGTTCCCCCTGCAGACGTTGCCCTGAGGCTCCCAGAATAATTGTCACCCACGATCCTTCTGCTGTGCACGTGAAGGCACAGACCAGTGCCCCGCAGCCCGGGGTCTGGCTGACTCCTCCTCCAGGAAGGCTCCCTGCACCTCCCCCAACCCTCCCCATCTCTCCAAGGCGCCTAGCACTTCCTCCTCCCGCTGGACAGAGAGCTAAGCACCAAAGGAAATAAATGTCCAGCATGTTTGGGGAGCTCGTTCCAGCTCCCCAAGAACAGGATGCAGAGGGACTGCACCAGCCAGCCTGCCAGGCAAGGAGCGGCCTCTTCAAGCATTTTAAGCCTGACCCCTGCACCGCCCTGAGCGGAGCAAGAGAGCCTTGGCCTAGCATAGGGGAGTAGGGATGCCCTTCCCAGATGGCTCTGGCCCTGTGCCAGGCCCTAGGGACACCAGAGTGACTGGCAGCCCGCACTTCCCGCCCCCAGCCCTGTGGGACAGCCACATCTCCTTGCCCTGTCATGGGAATTAAAAGGGCCACAGGGAGTGGGGGCGCTTGGCAAGCGCTAAGCCTTCTTTCAGGGAAGACGTTCTCTTAGCAGGTGGACAAAATCCCAGAAGGGTCACAGGCAGGGGTCAGAGCTGCCACCACCCTTCAGATGATCCAGCCCACCCTACCCTCATCATTCAGAGGGGAAACTGAGGCCCAGAGATACAGACAGGGAAGGGCCCAAGGTCAAGTAGGCTCGGGGGTAGGCCCAGAACCAAGCTCCTGCCTGCCAGCCCCCCAGCCTGTTCTCAGGAGATGTGGGGAGTTCAGTCTCCCCAACACATCGTGTCCCCACCCCCAAATAGGAGCTCCACAAGGGAGGATCTGCCGTGGGCGCCGCATAAATGCTGGGTGAATGGGTGGGCTGAGCTGGGTCCCAACCCCAGGGCCGACCCAGGTGCCTTGCACCTTGCCTCCCGTTCAGAGTCCCCTCCGCCCCCCAGGGCCTAGGCACTCGAACCCGCGCATGAGGAGCCCTGCCCGAGGCCCACCCCACTGCGCAGGGCAGGTTGCGCAGCATTAACTCATTTCCAGAGAGCTGTCCTCTGGGCCAAGCGCTTTCAGAAGGCCCTGGGAACGCTCGTCCTGCCTGCCCCACACCTCGCAGTAGCCTCCTTCACCACGGTGATGGGAGTTCTCGTTTTTAGGGCACAGTGCCTGGAATTCAGGTTTCTTGTGTTAGTTCAGAAAGTTGAGCAGTTTGAGAAGAAAAAAAAAATCTGAGATGGCCGGAGGTCAGTTTTGCAGCCACCTCGGCTGGTCTGTAGAAATCAGGCGGAGCCCCGGGGATGGGAAAGCGTCGGCACAGCCAGGGGAGGCACCTGTGCGCTCTGCAGAAGGCGGTTCTCGGTCTCCCACGAGCCCACCAGCCCGCATCTTCCTCCCAGTTTAACAAGCACGGTTACCTGTGTCCCAGCCCGCGGTAGACGGAAACCAGCAAGCCCAGGCAGGCAAAGCTCCTGGAATAGCACATTCATGAACAGGAAAGCCACGGCTCCAGCCAAGAAGGAAGCGCCCAGCACAGCTAAAACACAGAGAATCCTTTTTAGTCCAATAAGACACTGGAGAGAAGCGATCCGTATGAAACTACCCTAAGACTCTGGCTGTAAAAAGATGTTCATCACAGCGGTGTTTACACTAGGGAAATGGGCATAACAGAGGTGTCCAGCAATAAGGGAGCAGGTAACTGAATGGAGGCACGTCGAGGCTGCCATTTTGAAAATCTCTAGAATTTATTATAATGGGGGCAATGCGTAAGTAAAAAATAATGCTAAATTGTAAAGAAAGTATAAAGTATATGGAACACACACCCACAGGATACAGGACCGGAAGAAACACAAAAGAAGCTTCAGACACATGGGATTATCTTGTGTCTCCATATGTTTTGTGGTTTTAAAATTCCCCCCAACAGGGAAGCAGACTTGGCCCAGTGGTTAGGGTGTCCGTCTACCACATGGGAAGTTCACAGTTCAAACCCCAGGTCTCCTTGACCCGTGTGGAGCTGGCCCATGTGCAGTGCTGATGCGCACAAGGAGTGCCGTGCCACGCAGGGGTGTACCCGCGTAGGGGAGCCCCACACGCAAGGAGCACGCCCCGTAAGGAAAGTCTCCCAGTGCGAAAGAAAGTGCAGTCTGCCCAGGAATGGCACTGCATACACAGACAGCTGACACAAGATGACGCAACAAAAAGAAACACAAATTCCCGTGCTGCTCACAACAACAGAAGCAGACAAAGAAGAACACGCAGCAAATAGACACAGAGAGCGGACAACTGGGGGGTTGTGGGGAGGAAGGGGAGAGAAAAAAAAATCCCCCCCAAAAAAGCACGTGCTGCATTTCTACTGGAGCTGCATCAAAATGGCTTTGCAGTGCACCCCACAGACCCAGAGGAGCTAGTGCTGGGCCCTGAGGTGAGGGCTCCAAGCCTTGAGATCAGCCAGTCAACACAGTTCCCATTTCCTGGGCGGGACACTGGGGCTTCAGGAGGTGAACCAACTGATGCAAGGGTGACCCCGCCAGCCAGTGAACCCCCATTTCACTGGCAGAGTTGAACCCCGGTCGGTCTGGCCCAAATACCTGAGGCCACTGGTTCCCAGAGCCTCCCCGAGTCCTGGCCTGGGAGGAGTAGCTTCTCATGAAGCCTCTAAAGAGTGGATTCCACGGCCCTGGGGCTGGGGGGGGGGGGCGCGGGCGGGACCCCAAGGGAGCCCCTGTCCCCCGCGGTTTGCTGAATCTTAAAAGCTGGCCCCGGCCTGGAGCCCTGGAGGCTCTGGGTACTGAGAGAGTCCCGGAAGGCCCTGGGGACGGACGAGACTCCGCATCCCTGCACCCCGAATGGAATTTTCCGAAGAGCCTTGTGTGTAAAGGCATCACCCTGTCGCCGGCTGCCACCACCGTCAGAAAGCAAAGCCCTATTTAGAAGCTCGCAGGAATTGGGCCTCACGTGGGAGCCGCAGAGGGAGGAGGCGTGCGCAGGATGGTGGGGCCACCTGCTGGTCCCCATGCACGCACGAGGCGGCCGCGGCCGGAAGCACCCCCTCCGCCAGCGCGCGGGGCCTCTGTCAGCCCCGAGGACGCTCACGGCCCCCCCCCCCCGGGGCTCCCCAGGGCTGCCCCGGCTCTCCCCGTCTGTGCCTGTGCCCAGAGGTCCCTGGAGGTCCTTCCACCCCTGACCCGGACACCCTTCCATGCTGGGCTCACCCCGGCACCCAGGGGCCCCGGGCCTCAGCGATTATCCCTGGCCGCTACCCCCACCCCCTTCCCCAGGCAGGGGCGAGGCGCTCCCCTGGCCTCCTGCTCGGGCCCCAGCCTCGGCCTGCAGCCTCCTCTCCGTGCCAGCCCCTGTGCCCCCGCGGCTGCCCTGCAGAACACAGCGCTCCCGGCTCATTCCCGGGCACGCTCCGCGGCCCCGCCTCTCCGCACGCCTGCCCGGGAGCTTCCCGGGAGGGCGCCGTCTACACCGCCTGCGGCCCTCCTCTCTGCCCGGCCTGCTCTCCCCCGCCCACCCCCAGCCCGGCTTGAGTTGCCCCGGGACTTGGGGCAATGCCGTCCCTGGGGCCAGAGGGGCAGGAGGCGTCTGTGTAGGAGGGGGCTGGAGGGCCTCCCGGGGGGGCGGGCAGCGCTCCGACCCGGGCCCAGTTCTGGAGGCGTGGTCTGGGTGGTGCCTCCGGAAGGGGCCACGGAGGCCACCGAGCCTGCCCTCTCCCCAGCCCACGCAACGAGGAGACGTCAGGATTAGAGAAGCCCCTCGAAAGGCTCACGCAGAGAGACTCCCTGGGGTCCGGAGCAGCACACGCTCAGGAGCCAGGAAGACAGGGTTCAAATCCTGGAGCGGCCACTTACCACCGCTGTGTGCTGTGGGTGGAGGGCGCACGCGAGCCTCAGTTTACAGCTGTGTGGCCATGGGGGTTAAACTGAACCTCAGTTTGTTTTTCTTTTAATTCTTTATTTCTCTGCCCTTTCCCCCCCCCCCCAAGTTGTCTGTTCTCTGTGTCTATTTGCTGTGTCTTCTTTGTCTGCTTCTGTTGTTGTCAGAGGTACCGGGAATCTGTGTCTCTTTTTGCTGCATCATCTTGCTGCGTCAGCTCTCCGTGTGTGCAGCACCATTCCTGGGCAGGCTGCACTTTCTTTCCCACTGGGCGCACTCCTTGCACGTGGGGCTCCCCTATGTGGGGAACATCCTTGCGTGGCAGGGCACTCCTTGCGCGCATCAGCACTGCGCATGGGCCAGCTCCACACGGGTCGAGGAGGCCCGGGGTTTGAACCACGGACCTCCCATGTGGTAGGTGGACGCCCTAACCACTGGGCCAAGTCTGCTTCCCTGAAACTCAGTTTATGGCTGTGTGGTGATGGGGCTGCACCTGGACCTCACTTTACAGCTGTGTGGTGAAGGGGGGAGACAGGCGGAGACCTGGGCAGAGTTGGGCGGCCATCTTGCTTCACCATGTGGCAACATGCCAGGGTCAACAGCAGCTGACTTTGGTGAGAAAGCATCTCAGATGGTGCCTTGATTTGGACATTTCATGGCCTTGTAACTGGAAGCTTTTACCCCAAATAAATCCCCTTGGTAAAAGCCAAGAGAGTTCTGGTTCTTTGCATCAGCAGCCCTTTGGCAAATTGACGTGGGGGGTGTACCTGAGCCTCAGTTTTCAGCTGCGTTTTCCAATCTGTAAAATGGGTCTCCCTTTACCTGCCTTGGCATCGGTGGGAGCCTACCGTGGTGCAGTGCGTGAGGACATTGAGTTCTGGTGTCTGCCCATGTAGTGCCACAAGGATGATTTTAGATGGACACTGGTGAGCACTTAACCTTTTTTTTTTAAAGATTTATTTTATTTTTACTTATTCCACCCCCCCGCCCCTGTTATCTGCTGTCTTGTGTCCATTCACTGCATGTTCTGTCCACTTGCATTCTCAGTGGCACTGTGGATCTGTGTCTCTTTTTGTTGCGTCATCTTGCTGCACCAGCTCTCCGTGTGTGCGGCGCCATTCCTGGGCAGGCTGCGCTTTTCACGCAGGGCAGCTGTCCTTGCAGGGCGCATTCCTTGCACGTGGGGCTCCCCTACGCAGGGGACACCCCTGCGTGGCAGGGCACTCCTTGTGTGCATCAGCACTGCGCGTGGGCCAGCTGCACACGGGCCAGGAGGCCCTGGGTTTGAACCCTGGACCTCCTATATGGTAGGTGGATTCTCTATCACTTGAGCCACATCCGCTTCCCACTTCAGCTTTGATGTGTTGTCAACATTAAAGACAAATGCTCACGTCCACCTACAGGAGGAGACAAGTGCGCTCTGTCGTCATCGCCGGTGATCCCCCCGTGCCCCCAGGAGATGGCAAAGCCCTCGAAGCAGGGGTAAGGTCTGCTTCCGGGGGACCCTGGCGCACAATCGGCAGCGCTCACCGCCTTGTGCAGAAAAGGACGCTGAGATGTGGGAGCTCCTCCTGCCTGGAGCGCGGCCAGCTGTGGCCCCACAGAGCATCTCCATGCCCAGTGTCCTCTGCGCTGGAACATCAGGGCTGGGGGCAGGACCCTCCCGGCCACCAACCTTCCTGCTGGACTTTGGCCGTCCTCGGGGCCGCTGGCCCAGGAGCGTGCTGGTTAACCAGGCAGTAGCATGAGCTCCCCCTCAGGTTGAAAAAAGTTGCCCTCTTATCTTGCTCAGATATTTGCTAAGGATTTAGTGGGTGCCAGGTTGGGCAGCGAATACTCAGAATCTATCTTTTCTCAGTTGATAGGGGAAACAAATGCATGAAAATATATCACCTCATTTAATTCCTTTTTTTTCCCTCATTATGGAAGGAATTCATGCCCTTGTGGGAATTTTGGCAAAAACACATGTAATCAAAGAAGAAAATACTTAGTGCTTGTCAGGCCACCTTCCAGAGATGACCCATTAAACACAGAGACACTTCCTTCCAATCTTTTTTTTCTTTCTTTCTTTTTGCATATATGCACCAGAAATGAGTTCGAGGAACAGCAAAAGACAGTTCTAGATTGGATTCCTGATCTGCTGATAATTAGCCGCTGCAACAACCTACCTGAGCTTCCGTTTGTCATCTCTGAAACAGAGCTTGAAAAATACCTCCTGCCTCACAATATCACAGTTGAACTCCTCATTCTTCAGGTGGAGAAACTGAGTCCCGGGGAGGGGAGGTCACAGAGTAGGGGAAGGCCAGAGCCAGGAGAACCCAGCTTTTCCGCTCCCCGCCCAGGTCCAGCCCAGCTGGGGTGAAGCGTGGGTGCCTTTCAAACCACCGGGGGAGAGGGGACGGTTTCTCAGGGAAGAGCTGCCTCTTCCAGGAGGCCTGTAAACAGTTTATGCCTAAATGGTAGTTGATAGCCTGACGGGAAAGGACTGGAACCAGCAGGAAAAGCCCTTCCTTGCAGTGTGAAGCAGCCTCTGGGCCGGAGGTTTGGGAATGTTTTAATTGCATGAGGATGTGTGAACTTACGTGGCCAGAGCCTGGAGGAAATCAGACCTACGGAACATGCTGACCACGTGGGAACGTCCACAGACACTAGCCTGCGGCAGGGTTTTACTGTATGTGCTCCTTAATACCTTCCGCGGATTCTCAAGTTTTCTATAATAAGCTTATGCTGTCTTTGCACTCTGACAAAAAAAGGCTTTCCTAAAACGCAGTGGTGCAAGGTAATAGACTAACAAGCTTGCAGGGAGAGTAGGTTTACCCCTTCACAAGCTCCCGGGAACCATTTCTGCCTGACGGTGAGTGCTCAGAGCCAGGGAGAGTGTTCAGAGGTGGGTGCTCAGGGGACAGTGCTCAGGGGGTGAGTGCTCAGGGGGGAGTGCTCAGAGCCAGGGAGAGTGCTCAGAGGTGAGTGCTCAGGGGGGAGTGCTCGGGGATGAGTGCTCAGGGGTGAGTGCTCAGGGGGGAGTGCTCAGGGGGTGAGTGCTCAGGGATGAGTGCTCAGGGGTGAGTGCTCGGAGGAATGCTCGGGGGAGTGCTCAGGGGTGAGTGCTCAGGGGGTGAATGCTCAGGGGGAGTGCTCAGGGGTGAGTGTTCAGGGTGGGAGTGATCAGGGGGGAGTGCTCAGGGGTGAGTGCTCAGGGGTGAGTGCTCAGGGGTGAGTGCTCAGGGTGGGAGTGCTCAGGGGTGAGTGTTCAGGGTGGGAGTGCTCGGGGGGAGTGCTCAGGGGTGAGTGCTCAGGGGTGAGTGCTGAGGGGGGATAGTGCTCAGAGGGGGTGTGCTCAGGGGGTGAGTGCTCGGGGGGAGTGCTTAGGGGTGAGTGCTCAGGGGTGCGTGGTAAGGGGGGATAGTGCTCAGGGGGTGAGTGCTCAGGGGTGAGTGCTCAGGGGTGAGTGGTAAGGGGGGATAGTGCTCAGGGGGTGAGTGCTCAGGGGTGAGTGGTAAGGGGGGATAGTGCTCAGGGGGTGAGTGCTCAGGGGTGAGTGCCCAGGAGGTGACTGCTCAGGGGGCGAGAGCTCAGAGCCCCGAGCCCCGGAGCTGCAGAGCAAGTGCAGGCTGAGTCCCAGGGGACGCACGATGCTGATGGCATAGTCACAGAAACCAGAGATGCTGCAGCGGTGCCTCGGGCAGGAGGGAGGCTGAGCGAGGGGAGGCCGTCAGATTTGCAGGGTGCCAGGCTGGTGCTGTCTGCTGTGGGAGGATGGCTGTGCCTTGGCAGCGCGCAGGGTTCGAGTGCCCAGAGGCCTGGCGCTCGCCTGCCACGGTGGGTCGGGGGCTCATCCTGGCTTTCCACGTGTCCCTTCCCAGCCCTGTCACTCCCTGGCTGGGGGACCTTTCCAAAGCAATGACCTTGCCAAGCCCTTTGATCTGGGAGCCCGTGGGGGAGGGACACAGAATTTAAAACTCTGGGATTTGAATGACTGGAGGGGAGTTGGCAGTGCGCAGTGGAAGCGCAGGTGCGGCCAGGCTCAGGCCACATGCCACCCAGAGGTCATTTCAGGGAACCAAGGCCATCACCAGTGGTCAGGAGACCCTCACATGGACAGGCTGAAGGGCAGCGGAGAGGCCAGGCAGGGCCAGGGCGAGCGGAAGCCTCTGGGAGAGGAGCCGACAGGGCGCGCGCTCCAGGTCTGCAAACCTCACCGCCGCCGTCGGCACGTGGCCAGGGCCCCCCGGTCAGTGAGAAAACTTACATGAAGCCATTAGGGCCGACCACACCAAGCACGTAACGTTTCAGCTTCTTGAGGCGGCATCTTCCAAGGACGAAGAGAGCCAGCCTTGTGGAAGAGTCTCGCAGGCCATGGGAAGTAAGAGGCTTCCAGGGAAACCACGTGACTGGCTTTATTTTTAGAGATTTATTTATGTCTCCCCGCTCCCTCCATTGTCTGCTCTCTGTGTCCACTCGCTGTGTGTTCCTCTGTGTCTGCTTGGATTCTCATTAGGCAGCTCTGGAAACTGATCCTGGGACCTTCTGGAGTGGAAGAGAGGCGCTCTCTTACCTCAGCTCCCTGGTCTGCTCCATCTCTTACGTCTCTCCTCTGTGTCTCTTTTTGTTGCGTCATCTTGCTGCACCAGCACTCGCGTGGGCTGGCACTCCCACGCGGGGCAGCACTCCACGGGGGCCAGCTCGCCTTCACCAGGAGGCCCTGGGTACTGAACCCTGGACCTTCCATATGGTAGACAGGGGCCCAATTGCTTGAGCCACACCCACTTCCCGCTGCTGGCTTTTAGAAGGTGACCTGGCTCTGCTCATTGTACGTGCCATTGGGGCTAAAATCAGAGATGGATGACTGCCACTGACTTTCAGCTTTCCTCTGGAGAAGATAAGCAGCGTGCCAAGGAGTACAGGCAGGTGGAGGGGAATGAGACTCCCCGGGCGGATCTGCGGGGCCCACTGCGACATGCCAGGATCTCAGGGGCCAGGGGGCACCCAAGGCCTGGCAGGTCGGGGAAGCTCGTGGCTCCACCTTCCCCACAGCTGCCCGAGCGAGCACTTTAAGCTGGACGGGGCTCGGGCAGCCCGTGGGGCAGGGCGTGTGTGGAGCCCTCCCACTGCAAAGCATGCTGGGGGATAGATGAGCGCGCTGAGCTGCAAGCAAGGTTCTGTTGAAGTCCCCCCAAAAGAGCCCACCCCGGAACCCAGTTTAGGGAACGGCCTCTCCGCACAGATGTGCCATCTCCGTGGAGCGGCCGAGTCACCAAGGCCCTGTGCTGCTGGGAACAGCTCAAAGGGGCAAACGACCTTCTGTGCCCACCAAGTAGCTTGTCCCAGAGAGGAAGGACAACCTGGTGGCAGGAGGTGGCAATTCTGGTGACGGGGAACACCAGAAGAGGTTTATGGACGACGGCCAGGTTATTTCTGTGTTCTTCCAGGAAACATGAGAACAAGAAAAGCCGCGTTTATTTGTGACATTTTAAAGGAAAAGGGTTTCTGTTGTAAATTTTTAGTTTAATTAATTTTTTTGCTCTGAAAATGGATAACCAGGCAAGTATGGGAACTCTGTGCTTTCTGTGCCATTTTTCTGTCAACCTACAATTGCTCTAAAAATAGTTCATTATTTGTAAAAAATTGATAACTACTTCTTTGGCAAGTAGCTCACTCTTTGGCATTTTATGTGATGCTCTTTTTTTTTTTTTTTCCATTTTCAAAAAAACAGGTATTTTTGCTGTAAGATGAAACAGGCACTTCCTGTGCTGTTCCGTTAATCGGCGTGATTCGTTTGTATTAAATCGATGGTTTCCAGACACATGTGCCTTGACAGTCACTGTTTCTCCCCGTCCCTCGCCTCACATTAGCAAGAGCAGGCCCAGCGTCGAAGCTGCTGAGGGCAGCCTCAGTGAGAAGGGCGCGATCACCCTGCAGCGGGCGGCTGGGCTCCGGTGTCCCTCAACGGACAGTGATGCCAAAGCCAGACTCCCCTGCGTGCCAGTCCCAGCCCTCTGCCTCCAGCCTCTTCACCGTGGGAGGCTCGCTGGGCTACCGGAAGCTCATCACCCTGAGCTGTAACCTGGTAGGTTAATCCCAGGGCAGCCTGCGAGGCTGGGGCAGCGCGGCGCCGTGCCCTGCAGACCACCCTCGGACGGGGCAGCTGTGCCTGTGGAGACGCCGGGACGTCCCCGCTCTCGGTTTCCCTGGTCTTTTCCACTCCCGTGTTCGTTCATTCATTCGTTCATTCGTCACATAAAGGTGAATTTGCAGAGTAGGGGGCTTGGTATGGCCAGGCAGCTCAGGCAGGCACCCACCTGTGCCAGGTCCTGACGGTGGCGGTGGAGCCCTGCCCAGCCCCTGCAGCACGGGGCTGGCCGCCCGCTGTCCCAGCAGCCCACGCGAGAGGTTCGTCTTGGGCACGAGGTGCCAGGCAGGACCGAGGGCTGCCGCGGGGCCCTGGACAGCTCGCCCACTTCCCTGGCAGGGGCTCCTGGCCGCCAGCTGCCTCTCCGCGGGAACGAGTACTATTTCCATTGCTTATTTTTTGTATTCTGTAAAATTTTATTATGGAAAATGTCAACTATATACCAAGTAGAGAATAGTGTAATAATAAGCCCCGGTGTGGGTTAGCCAGGGGCTGCCAATGCGATATGCCAGAAATGTGTTGGCTTTTTATAATGGGAATTTTATTGGGGGAAAATTCCATCAGCATCAACTGCCTAAAAGAGGCAAGCTGGGCTCCATCCTCCCTCGCAGGATGGCCAGTGGCAGGGGCCAAAGGGGGAGCTGTGGAGAGAGGGCAGAAGGGAAGCCACACTCCCAAGGGTTTCCTGCCACCCTCCAGCACTTCCAGGCCGGCAGCGCCTCTGCTGCAGGGATGGGGGCGGAGGACCAGCAGGGAGCACTCACAGCGCCCACCCGCGTGCACGCCACACGCATCCCATCAGCAGGCGTTCCTCGCACGGCAGGCCCCACTTCTAACAGTCACCTTGACTTGTGAGTTCAGGTGTTGTCACCTACTGCTCTAGCAGCCAGAATATCCAGCCATTAGGGCTGCAAAATGGGGAGACCCATTTTTTAAAATATAACACAACTATTGCCTTAATACCTTCTCACAGTTTATAAAAGGCCTCCCCATCCACAACTAATTTTTTTAAGATTTTATTTATTTCTCTCCCCTTTCCCCCCATTGTCTGCTGTGTCCATTCGCTGTGTGTTCCTCCATGTCCGCTTGTATTCTTGTCAGCAGCACCAGGAATCTGTTTCTTTTTGTTGCGTCATCTTGCTGCGTCAGCTCTCCGTGTGTGCCACTCCTGGGCAAGCTGCACTTTCTTTCGCGCTGGGCGGCTCTCCTTACGGGGTCCACCCCTTGCACGTGGGGCTCCCCTATGCTGGGGACACCCCTGCGTGGCACGGCACTCCTTGCGCGCATCAGCATAGCACGTGGGCCAGCTCCACACGGGTCAGGAGGCCCTGGGTTTGAACCCTGGACCCTCCACATGGTAGGCAGGCGCTCTGTCAGTTGAGCCACGTCTGCTTCCCCCGTCCACTATTAAATAACAAGCACTCCACTCCCCTGGAGGTGGCTGGCTAACCTCCCTTTTCCCCTCGTGAGGACAATGGGAGCAGAGTAGGGAAGCGGCTGGGCGCCCCACCCAGTGCTCCTTGGCATCAGCACATACGGGGCTCAGCCAACTGCAGGGAAGGGAGAAAATGCCCGGGCAACCTTCCTTTAAAAGCTACAGAAGTTCTGGCAGATTCTCTGTGGTGCATCCGCCAATCTTAAGATCCCTACCAACTACAGAGACCACCGCTTGCCCAGGCACAGACGGTTTCCACTGCCCTCCATTCCCCTCTCTTCCCACCTAGCCATCCTCCACCCCAGCCAAACCCGGCCGGCACCCAGAAGTCAGATTCCAATAACCGGACCAGGAACTTTGGGTATGGCCTGGCCGGTGGACCTTGGTGGGCACTAATGAGGAAGTGAGCCTTAGTGGAGCCAGGCACATTATTCTTTTTAATCCTGGGGAACCAAGAGTCGCCACTCCCACTTTACAGATGAGGAAACCAAGGCTCAGAGAGGGCTGAAGGTCACATAACAGGGGGCAGGGTCAAGTAAGGCCCATGCAGTCCAGCTCCACCTCCTGACCTACAAGGTCACACCACCGGGACTGGGAGAGGGAGGCCTCATTTCTGGGTTCAGCTTCACAGCCCCAGGGAGCCAGGGCAGAAGCGTCTGCTGCCTTCTGAGGCTTCTGTGCTCAGGAAGAGGCACAACCCTTGCACGTGGGTAAACCTGCTCGTTGTGCTCCCTCCTTCCTTCACCCACCCCATCCCGCCCCTTCGCTGGCAAAACCCCACCCAGAGATGCCAGGGGGCCTGGCAAAGCCACACAGCAGCCTGTCAAGGCAGAGCTGGGCCCAGCACACTTCACTCTGCACTACCAGCTTCTTGGGTCCACAAGGTCTGTGGGTGGGGAGCTGTGGGGCTGTCAGGTGGGGAAATCCGGGGGCAAGATCAAGAAGGGTCTTCTAATGAAGGCGGACTGCCCAGGCTACAAGTGGGGCTCTTCCCACTTTTTTAAGATTTATTTCTCTCCCCTTGCCCCCATTGTCTGCTGTGTCCACTTACTGTGTGTTCTTCTGTGTCTGCTTGCATTCTCTGCAGCACTGGGAATCTGTGTCTCTTTTCGTTGCATCATCTTGCTGCGTCGCACCAGTCCTGGGCGGGCTGCACTTTTTTCGCGCTGGGCTGCTCACTGCGGGGGACACTCCTTGTACATGGGTCTCCCCTCTGCAGGGGCCACCTGTGTGGCACGGCACTCCTTGAGCGCATCAGCACTGCGATTGGGCCAGCTCACCACACCGGCCAGGAGGCCCTGGGTTTGAACCCTGGTCTCCCATATGGTAGACAGATGCTCTAGCAGTTGAGCCACGTCCGCTTCTTGCTCTTCCCACTCTGAAACCCTGAAAACTTCTGAATGGTCATAGCACAGGCAGGCTGGAAAGACCCTCTCAAGTTTATCTAGGGGAGATCAAAGAGGAAGTGAACTGTGCTGTCAGGATCCCCAGAGAACTAAGGCCAAAGGAGGCATATTGATTTAGAAAATAGAATTTGCTACCAGCCAAGTTCAGGGCTTAGCACACAGTGGACTGTTCGTACACGACTGGTGTATGTTTCCAAATCCTATTTGCACCAGGCTAGGGCTGGAGAGCTTGCCACCTGACGTCCCTCGCTTTCCAGGGCTGTAAGTTTCCTCTGATGAGCCGGCTTCAGCAACAGGAACTTGCTGTCTCGAGGCCACAGTCGCGGCACCGGCAGGGCTGTGCTCCCTCTGAAACCTGCAGGGTTCTGGCAGTGGCTGGTCATCCACGAGGTCCTGTGGCTTGTGGCACAACTCATCTCTCCTCTATGTCCCCATTTCCTCTCATTTATAAGAACACCAGTCATGCAGGACTAAAGGCCAGTTTGGCCTCATCCTAACTAATCACATCGTCAAAGACCCTATTTCCAAATAAGCTGACATCCCCAGGACTGGGATGAGTCAGGAGGTGAGCTGGTCTTTTTGGGGAACCCAATGGGACCCCTAAGGGTGACTCATGCTTTGAGATTCTTTTTTTTTTTAATTAATTAACTTATTTATTTATTTTAAAAATTACATTATGAAAAATATGAGGTCCCATTCAACCCCACCGCCCCCGCCCCCCACTCCCCCCACAGCAACACTCTCTCCCATCATCATGACACATCCATTGCACCTGGTAAGTTCATCTCTGAGCATCACTGCACCCCATAGTCAATGGTCCACATCATAGCCCAGACTCTCTCACGTTCCATCCAGTGGGCCCTGGGGGGATCTATAATGTCCCGTAATTGTCCATGAAGCACTATCCAGGACAACTCCACGTCCCGAAAACGCCTCCACATCTCATCTCTTCCTCCCGTTCCCCACACCCAGCAGCCACCATGGCTACCGTTCCCACACCCATTCCACATTTTCTCTGTGGACATTGGATTGGTTGTGTCCATTGCACATCAATGTCAAGTGAGGGCTTAGATTCCACATGGGTACTGGATGCACTCCTCCCGCTTCCAGTTGTAGACACTCTAGGCTCCATGTTGTGGTGGTTGACCTTCTTCAACTCCATGTTAGCTGAGTGGAGTAAGTCCAATAAATCAAAGTGTAGGAGCTGAAGTCTGTTGAGGCTCTGGGCCTGGGTGTCATATTATCAGTCCAGAGATTCAAATCCCCTACATATATCTTAAACCCAGCACCAACTACAATTCCAATAAAGTAGCATGCAAGTCTTGTGAAAAGAGATCCCATCTGAGTCCAATTCCATCACGCAGAAACACCAGCTCCAAAGAAGGGCTATCTGTCATGGCAGTGAACCCCATCTGCCATGACCATAGAACCCGTGGGTCTCTTTATCCCTCAAAAGAACCAATACCTGGGGTTGTATCTACCTTATCTGTCTCTTAGACTCTGTTCAGTTGTACATAGGGGTATTCCTTCTGACAACCTCCAGACTCTTTTTTAGAGACTCACAGCCTTATAATCTCATTTCTCCTTTCCATTTCCCCCTTACATTAGGTCAAACAGCTTCCCGAAGTCATGTTATTATATGTAGACAGGTATATTCTGCTGTTCCGCATTGAATCTTTAATTCAAGGTCATTTTCTAGTTGCTTCTTCAGCTGGTATGTGGTAGTGATCCCTCGGTGCCAGGGAGGCTCATCCCCGGGTGTCGTGTCCCACGCTGGGGGGAATGCGTCGCATCTACACGCTGAGTTTGGTTGTGAGAGTGGCCACATTTGAGTAACATGAAGGCTGTCAGGAGGAAACCCCCAGGCACAATGCTACTCTAGGCCTTGTTCTTATTGCAGGTGTATAGGCTCAAAAGTGTAACCATTAGTATCACGAGCCCACTGTTGGGCCCTCCTTCCTTCCTGGTTCTTGCCGTTGCACCTGGAGGATTGCAGCTGCGCTCCCACGGCCCACAACAGTGACCCCCCAGCCAGGAGCCCAGTACCCCCCCAGCTGTTGTTTTTGTTTCCACTATGAGTATATATAGACATTACCATATACCCTGGGCATATGCCCTGTATGCTTTGAGATTCTTGTGGGACCGACAGCATTCCCGACAGTACAGGCTAATAAAACCTATGAAGTGGCAATTCCTGGAGCTTGGGGGCGCCTCCCCAGTTGTCTCAACGGGCGCACACGCCTTCCCTCGGTCCCTCCTCCAAGGTGACTGCCCTGGGTGCTGGGTCTGGGGCCATTCCAGGGGTCCTCGGGGGGCTGCCCACTGGCCCTTGTCAGGGGACAGCCATCTTTGAACTGGAAGCAGCCACGAAGTGTCAGGACCCCCCATGCAGCTCACCCCCAAATCTCAGAGTTGCAGAAAGCAAGCCTGGAGACCTTTTAGCTGCTAATTAGCGGCTTAAAGCCAACAAGATGGCACCGCAGCCGCAGACGATGGTGACCTGCTTTCCACTTCCACTCCAGCGAGAGACCGGAGCTGCTCCTGCGGCTTCATCACACTCACCTGTCGGGGTGGGGGGCACCGCCTGTGAGGAGACCCCTGAGGCTGGAAGCGGGGGCAGCAGGTGGGTGGTGGGGTCCGGGAAGCAGGGGAGGCTGGGGGAGTGAGGGGTACAGAAGGGCGCTTCAGATTTCCACAAAGCACCCTGTGGGAAAGAGAGGGCGGGCAGCGGGGGCTGTCAGCAGGACAGCCAGGGGAACTTACAGCTGCCGGGGGTGGAGTGCAGCACGGTAGGCGAGTCAGGCTCTGCCAAGTACTTGTGTCCCTTTGGTGGGGACCCCAGCCACTCTGAGTAGTACCCCCACTGTCAAAGGGCTATGGTGAGGCCTGAGCGCTAGAACCTGACAGCTTACTAAAAACTTCCTCACTTAAGCAGCTCTGAAATTTTAATACACTCAGCTAGTTTTCTGTTGATCTGATTTTGGACGTTGGCTCTGCACTTGGTTCCCTGAGGCACATACACCAGACCCTCTCAGGTTCGCTCACAGGAGTAAGCAAACGCCTCAAAGCCAGACCAGGCAGAGTGGGGCCAGGGGCACCGCAGGGCCCGGGACATCTGCGCCTTTTCTCAGAGACAAAAGGTTTGACGCCCTTGGGCGTCGCTGGGAAAGCAGCCACTTCTCAGCTGTGGGGTTCTGGCTGCTGAACCCCAGGACAAGCTGGACATAACACTGGATGGAGACACCATGCAGACCCCTCCCGGGACCCCCGGCCTCGCTGGTCCTTCCCCCTTCCCCCTCCTGTGCCTGTAACCACCCCAGCGCCCACCCTCTCTGAACTGGTTTGGGGCAGACCCCCCGGTTTCTTGCTTGTCTCTCAGCAGGCTCTTCTGTTTCAATCAGGGAGCAAGCCCAGCCCCGCAGGTGGACACCTGGGCTGGGGAGGAGGGCTGCGCTGTCATCACAGGCTCTTGGCTGCGGCTTGCGGTACAGCCACAGTTGCACGAATGTGACACCAGAAGCAGGGTGTGTGGCGCCACCGGGTGGCCCTCGGCCCTTGGCGAGGAGGCGGGCGTCAGGCAGCCCAGGCTAGCAGAGTCCTCTCGAGGCCGTGCCCTGAGCACAGCGAGCAGGCTCCTGGTGTGGCCCGGGCTGGCCGCCCCTCCTCGGGACACCCCCGCCAGCTGGTAGACGTGTGGGTCCTGAGGGTCGGGGAACCCTGGCCTGCTCAGGGGCTCCCCAGTCAACAGCCGCGCTGCCTGTGCAGATGCTCCCCCGCCTGAAGGCACCCGTCCTGGCCAGAGGAGATGCCTGCTCTTGAGTGTGTGGGGGCTGCTGGGGCCCTGGCCTGGGGCTGTGGTGATGTAGTGACGGTGGCGACGGGCCAGAATGGCTGCCCGCTGCAACCTAGAAGTGCGTGGGGTGGGAGCGGGGCGTTATGAGCCTGTCCCCTTGGCACACCCCAAGGCTCCCAGGCCCCCTTTCCCACTGGGGTGCAGGGCAGCAGAACGGTCGGTCCCTGCTGTGGTGGGGAGGGCACAGGGAGGACGTTCCCATGCCACGTCATGTGGAAACAGCTGGGCCTGTGTCGTAGCCTGGGAGGGTGGTGGCACTTGCCCCATTCCCCGGCTGGGGGTGGGGCAGGGTAACTCGTCCTATCCCGCCCTCTCAGAGGGTGCTGGGGTGGCTCGTGGACCCCACACATGTTCGAGCCCACAGCGCCCTTCCAGCAGGTGGCAAACAGGGCGTGCACACTGTGCCTGCGATCTTGGAAGAACCCAGCTCGATGGGGCTAGTGAGTCAGGGTGGGCCCAAACCAGGGCTGCAGCTCGTGTAAGCAAAGGAACTCTGGAGGCGGAGCAGGGCCCACAGGAGCCCAAGGAGGCGGAGGGGCCAGGCGGCTGGGCGACAGGGGCAGGGTGGGAGCCGAGGACCCCGCTGCCAGGGCCTCCTCTGCCCGCCTGCCTGGGACACACTGGGCTCTGTGGCTGCCCTGGCCCTTTCCCTCTGGAAGTGGGCTGTTTCCTCAGTCTGGAAACAGGGTGGGTGTGACCACACAGCCACATGGTGGTGACCAGTCCCCAGCCAGCATTGGCTGGGCTGAGCGGAGGAAGCCGAGGTCCTGACCCTACGGGGACACCCTTCAAGGGCCTTCTGTGACCAGGCAAAGGGTGGGATGGAAGGAAGCGAGGGGCCGACGGGAGTGGAGGTGATCGTCCTCCAAGTCACTGGACGCAGGCAGGCGGGGCCCTTCTTTCTCGGCATGTCCAGGCGGGGGCGTCCATCCTGGTGAGCAGCACGCTGTAGGGCACGGGGTCTCCCCTCGGCCCAGCACAGGGCTGTGTCCTGCTGACTTGGTATCCTTGTACCTCCTCACCTCTACGGCCAAGCCCTGGGAGAGGCCCTCGCAGGAGCCCCCTGCACACGAGGACACCGAGACGTGAGGTGACACGACTCCCCTGAAATCACATTGCCAGCGAGTGACAGGCCAGGACTCAACTCCGGCCTTGGCTGCAGTCTCAACCACATAAATCACGTCTGCAAATGACGCAGGAAATGCTAACTCGTGTGGGCAAAAAGAAGAAAAAGAAGGCTTGGCAGAGGCGTAGCCTTACACTAGTGAGGTTTTGGTAAGCCAGGAGGCCTCACGAGTGTCAAATCCACTCTGGAGCCCCAAGGTCTCGTTCCAAACCTAGCTCTGCTACTCAGCAGGTGCAACCCCGGGCAGATGCCTGCCTCCTCGCTGTGCCTGAAGTCCTCGTCTATAAAACGGGACCTCTGTACCTGTGTCACAGGGCTATTCATGAATGCCTGTGCAGGGCTTAGCATGCACGGTGCGCCCCAGGTGTCAGCTGCACTGAGATTACCAGCACAGATGGTACAGCATCTGTGACAGCGTTCAAATGTCGTGGTAAACTGAGGCAGGTTTCCCTCAAAGTGCCCATTAAGCCAGGCTCGTTGTGGGCTGCTATCGACAGTGCCTGCCACGCTGCCATTGCCCACTGCTTTTAAGAGGAAGCAGGCGCTGGGCCGGGTAGACACAGAAGCCCTTGGCCTGGCCACAGCCATCACAGCCTGTGCCCAGGTCCTGCCAGGGTGGCACCTGCAGCAGCAGCAGCAGCATTGAGGACAACAGCAGTGGCTTTGACTGTTCTAAAAACACTTCATTGTGATGTCAGAATTGCTGGGGACAGTCACAGGCTCAAGGGCTGTTTCTAGGAGACTTGCCAACTGCACAGAGCAACCCTCTGAGAGCCTACATAGCAACTGCTCCAGCAAGAAGAGCACGTGGGAAGCACCACAGCAAAGGGCGGAGGCGATGGCCATTATGGCCAGCAGGCACATCCCAGAAACAAGGCACACGGACAGGAGAGGAGGGGACGACAGCATGCCCACACAGGCCTTGGCCTCCCCTCCTGCCACCCAAGGGGTGGCAGCCTCAGGAGCCCCCCGAAAGGCAGGGAGCCTGCCCCCGTATCTCTGAGCGCAGTGCTCAGCTAGGCCCCACCAGGAGGACGGAGACTTGGCCCAAAGTGCTCCCAAGTCAGCTGCTGAAGTGCACTGGCCTTGGGACGACACCCACAACTGGCCACAAAGATGAGAGCTAACGCCTGCAGGGGG
This sequence comes from Dasypus novemcinctus, assembly GCF_030445035.2. Classification (NCBI taxonomy): domain Eukaryota; kingdom Metazoa; phylum Chordata; class Mammalia; order Cingulata; family Dasypodidae; genus Dasypus; species Dasypus novemcinctus. The sequence goes on along the minus strand of NC_080673.1, from coordinate 203,275,846 downwards.
GTGCCACACACACGAGGCACTGTTTTAGGCATTTGGCATCTATGAACTTTACCTAAGATCATAAAGCAAACAAGCAGTAGGGCCCAGGTTCAAAATGAAGAGTACAAAGTAAGGTGTCAGGTCCAGTCAGAGCAGATATGGATGGTTTAAAAGGTGGTGCTGGCCAGACAGGAACTACATGGAGGAAAATCGAGCTGATCTTAAACCTCATTCCTTATATACAACACCTAGACTTCAAAGATTAGCCCTACCTGAGAAAGTATATACATTCTAAAGAAAAACATGGGTGTTTTTATATTCCTAAGGTGGAGAAGGCATTTTAAAAGTTGCTTACTTGTGAGCCTATACGCCTGAAATAAGAACAAGGCCTAGAGCAGCACTGTGCCTGGGAGTTTCCTCCTGACAGCCTTCATGTTACTTAAATGTGGCCAGTCTCGAAGCCAAACTCAGCATGTAGATGCAGTGCATTCCCCCCAGTGTGGGACATGACACCCGGGGATGAGCCTCCCTGGCACCGAGGGATCACTACCAAATACCGGCTGATGATGCAACTAGAAAATGACCTTGAATTAAAGGTTCAACGCGGACCAGCAGAATATCCCTGTCTACATATAATAACAGGAGTTTAAAATGCTGTTTGACCTAATGTAAGGGGGAAATGGAAAGGAGAAATGAGTTTATATGGCTATGAGTCTCTAAAAGAGTCTGGAGGTTGTCAGAAGGATTGCCCTTATGCACACCTGAGCAGAGTCTCAGAGACAAATAAAGTAGATACAACCCCAGGTATTGGTTCTTTTGAGGGATAAAGAGACCCACGGGTTCTATGGTCATGGCAGATGGGGTTCACTGTCATGTCAGTTGGCCCTTCTTTGGAGCCGGTGTTTCTGCGTGATGGAACTGGACTCAGATGGGATCTCTTTTCACAAGACTTTCATGCTACTTTACTGGAATTGTAGTTGGTGCTGGGGTTTAAGATATACCTAGGGGATTTGAATCTCTGCACTGACAATATGATAGCCAGGCCCTGAACCTCAACAGACTTCAACTCCTACATTCTGATTTATTGGACTTACCCCACTCAGCTAACATGGAGGTGAAGAAGGTCAACCACCACACCATGGAGTCTAGAGGGCCGACAACTGAAAGCAGGAGGATTGCATCCAGTATCCATGTGGAATCTAAGCCCCCTCTTGACATAGATGTGCAATGGACACAACCAATCCAAGGTCCACAGAGAAAATGTGGCATTGGTGTGGGAAAAGTGGCCACGGTGGCTGCTGGGTGCAGGGAATGGGAGGAAGAGATGAGATGTGGAGGCATTTTCGGGACTTGGAGTTGTCCTGGGGGGTGCTTCACGGATAATTACGGGACATTGTAGATCCCCCCAGGGCCCATTGGATGGAACGTGAGAGAGTATGGGCTATGATGTGGACCACTGACCATGAGGTGCAGCGATGCCCAGAGATGTACTTACCAAATGCAATGGATGTGTCATGATGATGGGAGAGAATGTTGCTGTGGGGGGAATGGGGGATGGGGGCGGTGGGGTTGAATGGGACCTCATATTTTTTGAATGTAATATTTTTTAAAAAATGAAAAAAAAAAAAAAGTTGCTTACACCCCACCCCCAAGGAACCATAAAATAAAAAACCATAAAGTAAAATTTATACACTTTTTTAATAAAACCCACTTCTCTCCTACCCCTAAACCACCATACCCAGATGAAAGGCAAATGCTCACCTGGAAAGAAGTACTTGCCTCAGACAATCAAAATTGAGGATCAACTTCCAGAATGAGAAAGGACACCCAATGTCAACAGTAGGCCTGAACCATCTGGCTTTGTGTGTTGCCACCGGCACTGTTTTGATACGCAGAAGCAAGCTCTTCCCAAGACCAAATCTCCCCACAGGAGCTACCACGCCAGAACAAGGAGATAAGCATTTACAGGGGTCCACATAAATCTCCATGGGCAACAGGCGTAAGGAAGGAACATTCTAAATGCCCATCAACATGCGGCCTGTTAAATCTGCACAAAATGGGATAACAAGGCCATGAAACAATGACATAGCTCTCCAATGACTGACGTGAAAAGAAGTCTGGCTAACAACTTATTTCTGAAGTTACAGAGAAGCAGTTACAGCGCAATCGCTTAATATAAACTTTTCTGTTTTCTCTGAGCTCATATATGCAGAGGTGTCTGGAAAAGTGTTTGCACAAATATAAGCAGTTATTGCCTTAGGGTGCTGGAACTACAGATGAGTGTTCCTTCTTTTACACTTAAAAAATATACACTGATTTCTTTTTCACAATGAACACCTACCAATTTAACACATTATCTCTCTCTCTCTCCCTCCTTCCCTCCCTCTCTCCCTATCTAAATAAAACGCAGTTTTTCTCCCCAAAAGAAAATGAAAAGACTAAGCTTTGTCCACCACTGGGGAACAGAAATACCATTCCGTGCAAGGCCTGGTAATGACTCCTGTGCATGCGTGTGCAACCCAACCACTTTCTTTGCCAGCAGAGCAGCACCCCAGCATTTGCAGCGATGCCTGTAAGAAGAGTTAAATAATTTTCATTTGGAAAAATGTGACCAGAGTACCGTATATCTTCTGCTGAAGCACACAATTAAGAGGAGGCTGTGGTTCTTTATAAAAGAATGCTTTGCTATGATAAATAAAAACAAAAGACTTTTCGAAAATTTTTATTTCGTGTTAACTCCACAAGAAAACAAAAAAAATCAGTTACTCTGGTGTACGTGAAATCAGAACAATACAACCACGGGGAAAAAAATCTCAGCCCAGGAATGGAAAACGGATACTTCAGTGCTATGGATATGCAATGCGCTTCATACCACAGTGCGTCTCAGCGTTTTGCCAACTTTTTTTTTTTAATGCTTTTCCTTTGGGATCAGTCATTCACAAAACTAAAAACCACACTTCAACTCTGTGGCCGAAAGCTGCTGAGCTTCAGCCGCTTAACTATGAAAACAAAGAAACACATAATCTGCTCATTCCCTTGCCAGCCACCCCCAACTCCATGGCAGGTGCAGCACCTTCCCGTTGAGTGCAAGAGGGTCTGTACCTGTGCCACCTGGAGCCCTTTCTGGATAAAAAGCAGCTGTCCCAAATCAACTGAGCTAAAGGTTGTGTCTGAAATATATTTATTTGGTCTCTGCTACATAAACAACGATTTCTAGGATAATCGCCGCTGCAGTGATTTCAGGAATTTACAACTCCCAATTCTTTTTTGCCTTTGCTGTTAAATTATATTTCAGTGCAGATGCTAATCAATTTTTTAGGAAGCTCTGGAAGAAAGGAAAATACATAAAAACTTATCTGAAGTCTGTAAATAAATAACAGTAACACAAAACCTTACACACACGCGCGCACACACACACAAACCCACTTTAAAGTGTCAAAATGTGCTGTATAAAAACAGACCCTCCCAGGGGGGAGAGGAAACCCAGGCGGCCCTTACTGTCAGGACATCCAGCACCTGAGTGACTCCACAGCCTTTGATGGTTTTTCTGTTCTCAGTTAAGAAAAAGGCAACAAAACCCAAACGCTCAAAGCAAACCATGTATTTCTAAGCCAGCTCAGCAACTGATTATGTTTATTGCCTGCCAAAATTTAGTGGTGACGCTGTCAAGTTCATCAGACTTCTCTGTGCTTTCTGATGTTACAGACATGCTACATTAATCCCACAGATTAGGGTTTTTTGCTTTTGTTTTTGTTTTTATTTTAAAAATGAGTTGGCTAAAAAAGAAAAGCAATCTAAAATGTTTAGGTTTTGCAAATATTGCTCCTCCTCGCGTCAACTTATGGCATAGTGTGGCAAACGCTCCAGGAGGCAGTCGTCACGCGCGGCCCGCCTCCCACAGTGCACTGGCGGTCCAGCTGGAAGGCAAGAACTGGGCAGTCACCGCCAGCACAGCGACAGCACAGGCAGCTGGGAAAACAGTGACTGTGCCCACCCCCCCACATGCTGAACTTGCCCAGAACATTCTCACCAACACAAAGTGAGATAGAAGCGACACTAAAGTACAGCCACAAGAGCTGCTAGCTGCAGCAGCCAAAAATTTCTTTGGGGTGATGAGCTGACCTTTAGTGCAAGGCAAACATTTATGATTTTGATGTTTGGGGGTTTTGACTCAATGTAGATCTCCAGAAAATAATTTGCAACTCAGGTCCTCACTATATGCTGTAAGAATCACCACAAACAACGCCAAATGGGGTTTTTGGGGTAAATATGATTCCCAGTATGAGAACAGATGGAGGGTACTCTTACCCCACTGTGCCTCATTAGACCACCTTACACCCCAAATCCTTGGCTTTTTCAGCTAGCAAGAAAGTCACAAGCCTTAGTATCTTCTACGATACTAAAGTGGGAAAATCCTAAGAGAGAAAACAGTCTTTTGTAAGCCTCTAAAAGCACACCTTTGTGGTTTCTACTTGAAATGCACATGAGATTTACTGAATGAAGGCTGTGGACAAATCACCCACGCTTCCCTCTTGCCTTTGGGGAGGCACTGATCCACTGCAGGGTAAGTGTTTATATCCCAGTTCTTGGTGAACAAAGCCTAAATGTTCCAAAGCTAAAGTCTCTGAGTAGCAGAAGTGGTTGTTGACACTGCAATGCTAATAAGGTAAGAGTGAATATGACTGCAGTTAAGATGCAAAAGGCAGTGGTACTTCTAAGACAAGCACATGCACACCCATTCTCGATTTGACAACACAATCTAGTCTATTTCAAATAGCCAAGAATTTAACAGCTTGGGGGAAAAAAACCCAAAACAAAACAAACAAACAAAAAAACCCAAAACTTCAACAGGATAGCTGTCCCTCAACTCTAAAATAAGCAAGAGAAAGAGAATTACTGATCTGAGTCAGTTAATTGAAGAAGAAACCTAAGTTGTTGTTGAAGATTAACAGGCCTCACCAAAGGGTAATTTTCCATCACAAATCATTTGAAACGCACTACTCTGCAGGTTCAAAGATGAGTTCGAGAAAAGAGCTCCTCCTCGCTGGGGTCCGCCCACTCACCCCCACCCTCTGAGCCTGAGTCTTCTGAGCCGGAGCTGGCGCTGGAGCACATCTTTCTGCGGAAGCCATTGGACTTTGCTCCCGAATTTCTGTCTCCTGTACACCTTGCTTCATAAACAGAAGACACCTAAGATTAAAGGAACAAGTTTTAATAGATCAAAAAACACGCGGTCTTTTTTCTTCTTCTTCCAAATGGGCATGTGAGATATTGTTTATATACAGAGATTAACAAATCGTTTTCCTGTGGAGAGTTAAAAAATGAAGGACCCAAATCCTAATTCTATATGTTCTATCACTTGGGGAAAAGAGCTGGATGTTAGGGTAGGATAAAGAGAATTCTTTCATTTTCAACAAGATTTTGAGTCCCCCTAGAGGTCAGGCACTCTGCTGGCTCCAGGGAACTGAACAGTGAGCCAGACCTCGTGCCCTCTTGGGGGACTCACATTCCAACAGAGAGGACAAACAAGTAAACCACGAGCAAAACTGAAGATGGCGGCAACGAACCTGGTGTTACGACAGACGGTGGGGGGTGCTTCAGATGGAGGGCAGGGAAGGCAGCATCCTCAGCCGAGCCCCGAAGGCTCAGGAGCAAGGGGCCTTGGGGTGGTGCTGCTGAAGTGGGTAGCTGGCACTTTTTAGGGACAACTCTGTTGTGTGGGACTGTCTCCCCGACTAGGGTAGTTAGCCCCTCTGGCCCCAGGACACTGTTTATGCACATGGTGGACCGTCCTGGTCACAGGGACTAGCCATGCCCTCCTCCCTGTTTCCTAATGGGAGCACCAGCCCTGGATGAGACCCCCCGAGGCAAGAGCACAGAGAGGTGGCTGTACTGAGGGGAGAGTGCAGGGACATGAGGGCAGTAGGGGGCATACATAGGGCCTCAGGGGCTGTGGACTGTCCAGGGCAGTGGCAAAAAGGTCCCAGAGTGGGCCTGCTGAGGCCCACAGCTCGGCTCTGCGCATGGTGTGTGCCTGCATGACCTCCCACACACGGCTCTTCATTTTTGTGTGCCTCGGTTTTCTATTCTGTGAAATAGGGGTGATCACAGTACCTACCTCAAAGGGCTGTTGTAAGGATTAAATGAGGTCATACTTGTAAAGGCATTCTGTCTTGCTTTGTGGAGAGAAGATTGGAAAGGGATAAGAAGTGGAAGCAGGAAGACCCATTCAAAGGCCATGGCAGCTGTCCGGGCGAGGTGACAGTGGTTTGAGCTCAGTGGTAGCGATGGAGATGGTGAGAGTGGGGGATGTGAAATGGCTGAGAGGTGGAGTTGTCAGGCTGGCTGACAAGACTGGGCGTGTGAGGCCAGAGGAAGAGAGCAATGAAGAATGGTTTCTAGGTTTGGAGCCTGAACTGGGAGGTGGGGAAGAGGTGGGGGAGGAAGCACACACGCTGCTGACATACATGTTAGGTCTGCCAGGCCTAGGACAGGAGGATATAGCTGCCGATAACGGAGTGTTGGAAGAAAATGCTTCCAGGACTTGAGCTGACACTGACAATCAACAGTGGGATGTTTGCTTGGAGTCACCCACTCTTTCATTCATCAAGCCTGACAGAATGCTGTCTGCTTCACTGGGGAAGGCTGGGACTTGACCAGACCAGGTATAGGACCTGTACCTGCTGTCAGGGGCTCGTGGTCTTGTGAGGAGACAGACATGCAGAAACCAAAGGCAGTCCACTCTTAAGGCTGCTACCAGGGGCACCCTACTCAAGGGGCACAGAGGCTCCGAGAACGGTCGGTCAGTTCCTCAGAGGCCTGGACAGGCAGGATAAAGCCCCCTGGCAGGGCTCCCTGTGGCAAACTCTGAGAGACAGAAAGGCACCCACCTGTGCACAGGCTTTCAGGCGGTGCTGAGGGTCAGACCTACATTTACAATGTCCCTCTGGTAGTGGTGGGCAGGAAAGGCTGGAGAGAGAGACTGTGGCAGGGAGGGAGATTATTCAGACACTTTTGCAGTAAATGGTTGAGGTTGTGTTACGATGTGGACCCACACTGAAGGGCCAGACATGAGAAGGTTTAAATTCACAGAGCTGGTGGTTCCTGGGAGGCAAGGGAGAAGAGTGCGAGCTAGAGGACCCAGGTTTCTGCCAGAGTGCCAAAGGAGGTGGTGGCTGCTTATTAAGTCAATAGTAAGGAGGACAGTCCACTTACCCTATTAAAATCTAACAGACGCTCTTCGTTACTGGGAATTTCTTTAACATCTGGATATTCTTCTATATCATTCTCTCCCTTGGCATTTGTATAACATTCTTAATCATTTTGAATGGAGAGGGAAAAGAGGGAAAGGGGGAAATTCCATTAAGACACAGTTATGAAACATACAGTCTTGTTTCACTACTCGTTGAAAAGACTCCTCAACCCTCTGGAGAGTCTAAGTATCACGAAAAGCATTTGTGGTTGCCCATCGGCCAGCCAGGTGTGCACAAGGAAAATGCTAGGCCAACTTCAATTTTAAAATTCCTCCACTGGATTGAGTGTTTTTAAAAGATAGGCAGGTGTGACCACACATTCCTGTTACTCTACCATGAAACACTCAACAAATAAATGTTCACGCCTATAGCGGGACAGCCCTGGAGAAAAAGTGTAAAGACTGACAAAGTCCAGGCTCTCAGGAACTAACATGGTCTGGGGGAGACAGAGAAGGTACAATGTAGGAGCAAATGAACAAGAGCATTTCAGACAGGAGGAAGTGCAATGAGGAAAAGAAAACAGGGTGGCATGCTTGTTTGTTCCTCTTCAACTCAGAAGCCTACTCAACTATGTATTTAATAATCTGTGAAATAGGGAAATGAGGAAGTGGTTCATTTGGGTAAGCAACTGGAATTAGATGGAATCAAGTAAATCACTTTCACACTGGCTCTCAAACTTGGTTGCACATTTAAATCACCAGGGGAACTTTAAGAATAAAGTTCAGAAGCCCAGGCCCTGCCACCACAGCTTCTGGGGTAGGGTCTGGGCACCAGCAGTTTCTAAAATGCTCCCAGCGACTCAAATGTGCAGCCGGGGCTGAGAACCACTGGTCTTAATTTTATTCACCTTACCTCTATGGAATTAGGTGCTGGGGCAGAGGCAGCAGTGAAAGGTGGAAAGGACATGAGCAGGTCTGGATCTGAACCCTGGCTTTGCCCTTCATTGTGTGTAAATCATTTAATACCTCTGGTCATTTGTTTCCTCAAAACTGGGATACCATCTCCTGCTCCCTCCTTGCCCTACATGCCTAGCCTGTACTTAAAACCAGAGAGGACAAGGCTGGTACTCAATCCAAGCTGTGCCCCTGGCCAACGGAGGGTGAGCTCTGCCCAAGGGAAGGTCGCTTGAGCCCGCCCTGCTGGCCTCTTGCTAAGGCTGTGCTGGCCACAGTGAGGACTCTTCGTAACCTTGAGCTCTGACGGTTTCAGGGATTCCATGTTACAAGTTTTAGATGTGTGAAAATAACCCAGGCTCTGCGATGAGACAGACATTGGTCAGTTCCTGGTTCTGCCAATTACTTGCCATGTAATTTTGGGCCCATCATGTAACCTGTGAGCTCCAGAGGGTCCCAAATGAACGAAAGGGATAAGTGTGGAATGCTCCGTGGCCGGCATGGTGCTCAATGACCCATCACTGCTACAAGCCAAAGGTATGGGACCGATGGGGAGGGTGCTGTGCCCTCAGACAGGGCCACTGGCTAACAAACAAGCAGACTCTCTTCCTTGGCTTACCTAACCCCATTCAGCTCCCCTCCCTGCCCCGCCTCACCCGGCAGCACTCGGACTGGGTGAGGTGGTGCCTTGGGGAAGCAGACCCGTCCCTTAACAAGGACATGGGCCCAAGGAGTCAGGTCCAGGCCCACTCCTCCCACCCCTTCATTTGCTCTTCATGCTTTAGGCTTTCAGGGTGCCACAGAGCTGCAGGAAGAGGGCAGATGCTGAACTGCTGCCCCTGGTTTGGACCACGTCGATGCTGAGATAGGACTACGTGCCAGGAACTCTTCTAAACACTTCACTCTTCACGACTCCCCCAAAAGGGAGGCACTCTTCGGCTTCAGTTTACAAATAAGGAAAATGGAGACACGCAGAGGCCCAGGCCCTTGTCTAAGGCCTAGCAGCTGACAGTGGAGGCACTTGATTCCAACTCGGTTTTGGTTCCAGAGCCTGAGCTCTTAGCCATCACCTTTACTGTTTCCCTATAGGACTCCTTCAAGGCTAAAATAAAACATGCGCTTAGGTGAATTGGGCCTTCAAAATGTTTACACCCAACTACATGCTTTTTGGAGAAAGCGCCGAGGACTGACATCTCACATTCCGCAGCCTCGCTGCAGTCCACAGGGCCCTGGGGCCTCAGGCTCCTTGCCACCCTGTGACCTCAGCCCTTACCATGCCCCATGCTCTCACGCTGCCACTCCTTCTTTATGGAACACACTCCTGTGCCAGCACGTGCTTCTGCCATGCAGTTTACGTCCTCATCCCCTTCTGCTCAAACACCACCTGACTGGAGGTGGGCACATGGTCTGTTCATCTCTGCATTCCCAGCACCTGGCACCAAGTGGGCATGGTGCTGAATGCATGCGTGTAGGATACACAGCACAGGTGTGGGGGTGGAGGTGGAGCTCGGGCCTTCATGCTGGAGGGCTCCCCACGCTGCTCAGGGAGCTGCCCAAGCTGTGTTGCTCAGAGTCCCCATGTCCTTGCTTTACTATAAAAAGGAGACAGGGCTGCTCCTCCCCCTTCCGGGGTTGCCAAGCACCAGGTCAACCCCCAACTTGGACATGTGGACTTACTAATCATCAGCAACATCGGAAGCTTCAAGAGCCAAGACAAGAGTCCACACTACTTCTACTGCGTAGGAGAGTGGCTACCTGTTTTCTTGGCTAAGATTCTCCTCAAACAGTATGTCCTTAGCCCATAAGCTAACAGACTGATGCTTCAAAACGTCACTGCAGGGGAGCAGATATAGCTCAAGTGGTTGAGTGCCTGCTTTCCATGTACGAGGTCCCAGGTTCGATCCCTGGCACCTCTAAAAAATAAACAAAAAACTCAACTCCCATTGGGGAGCAGATATAACTCAGTGGTTGAGCACTTGCTTCCCATGTACAAGGTCCTGGGTTCAATCCCTGGTACCTTCTAAAGGAAAATAAAAAGCATTATGTTCTACAATCGTTTACCAGCACCTACACGAGATAACCAAGAACCAAGAGCTAGGAGATGGAACTGGATTCCTTAATAACTAGTGACAGAAAACTACATTAGGTACCCAGGGTCATCCTTGACAACTAACGAAGCAGACTCAGGGTATTTGCATACTCTATCAAGCCCCAGCAGGGAGGGGGATCTTCCCTGCCACCTGGGCTCCGCCTGCTGCCTGTCCTCTGCCTCCCCAGCCCTCCCAGGTGTGAGGCCCTTCCGACTTGTATTCCACTCATTGTGTCGGTGCCTCCACTCGCCCTAACCAGTCAGAACCTATGTGAAGGCAAGGTGTGTGCGTCTACACCCCTGCCATCTACCTCAGCACCACGGAGAATAGCCGCTACAGTGGGCAAAGCTCCTGGACCACAAGAGAGAAAATGTGGATTGGAGCCCAAGGTTAATGGTTAACTGTATGATTTTGGATAGACTGCTAAACTTGAGACTTTAAGAATTAGGGGCAGCAGCTCATCAAGCTTTTTTGAGGGTTGTAAGAAAGAAAAGCTGGCGAGCACCCTATAAAGAGGAAGGACCACCCAGATCTCACCTAACGGCAGAGCAAGAGCAACAATAGGCCTTTAACAAAAGCGGCGAAATAAAGAGGCTACAACGAAGACCCAGCCCTAGGTTCTCCTCCTCACAATCTACCCAAGCCTGTGGAAAAGAGGAAGGCAGAGTTCTGGGAGGGTGACTGTGGCTACAGAGCAGAGCAAAGCAAACAATCCCAAGGAAGCCCACCCCAACCTTCAGTGCTGATAAGGAGAGTCCCAGCTATGAGGGAAAGAGCCAAGCAAGGCTCTCTGAGCCACTGCTGAGGGCAAGGCACTATGGGTACATGAGAGGAGCCGCTGGCTGCAAGCTCACTACAAATTAGCTGGGAGACCCAGTAGACATGTGAACTTGTAAATACTAACGAAGGAGTCCTTCAGGACTCTGGCAGGAGCAATTCATAAACAAATACTCAAGGAAACAGGAACTCAGGCGACATAATCCAGACAAACTCCGTCTCTTAAGCTAACCCATTTAGGTGGCCTCCTTCAGCTCCAACTTTCCCCCAAATTCCAGATCAGAATTTCTTACAGTTCCTGGGCCTGTCCACCTGGAAGGTTCAGACTGCTCATTCATGCCCCAAACTAAAAGCATCTTCCTCACCAAATCTGCTTCTGCTCCTGTCTCTCACCTCAGTAAATGGCAACTCTATCTACTGGCCCTCACTGATTCCCTACCTGCTGTTCACCCTGTGCAGAAAACCATTCAACAAACTATGGCATCCTCTACGAAACCTCTTGATCATGGTTTTATTTTTTTTTTCTTCAAGATTTCTTTCTCCTCCCTCCCCCTGCCTCCCCATTGTTTGCTTTTGCTGTCTGCTCTCTGTCTGTTCACTGTGTGCTTGTCTTCTTTTTAGGAAGCACTGGAAACCAAACCTGGGATCTCCCATGTGGGAAGGAGGTACCCAATGACTTGAGTCACCTCTGCTCCAACTTGTGTCTCTCATTGTGTTTCCTTGTTGCGTCATCTTGTGGCAGCAGCTTGCCATGCCAGCCCATCGTGTCAGCTCCCTGTCTTGCTCACCTTCTTCAGGAGGTATCAGGAACCAAACCCAGGACCTCCCACGGGGTAGGTAGGCACCCATCTGCTTGAGCCACAACCACTTCCCAATCCTGTTCCACTTTAAGTTTGCCCCATTCCTGGCCTCAGTGCAGGCCTTCTGTACTTCACTCCCGGACCAGGCCAAGAGCCCAAGAGCCCAAAAGCCTAGGCATGCTCCCCTCAGTTTTTCAATTTCTTTTCCACCCTGTTGCTAGCAAGAACTGCTCAAACACTCCTAACCTTGACAACCCCCAATTTGAAAGAAATCATGTCAATGGTTTCAACCTTGGTGCAGGTTAAATGCTACTTAACTTAGGGGGGGCTCACACATCTCCTGAGGGAGCCCCAATCCCTTGCCCCTGGCAGCCTTCCTGGAGGGCCTCTGGCAGGGCTGACGTGCCTTTCTCCGCGATTCGACAGCTGAGCACTGCTTTTATGCCTTTCCAGGCTTTTCTCCTACCTTGGACAATGGCAGTGTTGAAAAGCAAGGTTTGGCTCTCACTCATCTGTGTCCCCAGTGCATGACAAAGTGCCAGCCACCCAGAAAACTCCTGGTGAATATTTCTGGGATTGATATTCTATAATCATAGCAAAAGAATTTACTGCTCTCAGTGAATCAGAAATGTACATGAATGAACTAATACAACTTTCCTTACCTTCACACTCAGATGCAGGAAAAAGAGGAGAATACAAAGCTTTTTCCCACCAGGTCTGCTTTTCTTGACTTCTATTCATTCTTTGTACATCAGTGCTCAACACAGGAAACTGTTCAGATTAAACCAAATATAGAAAAGTTTTACAAACTTTCAGGATACAGTAAAAAATATTCAAGCGCTATAAATTATGAACTACAAACCCAGAAAAGGTACATTTAAAAACCAATGTACTCAAAGCATATTAAGAAGATTTCCTTAGGAAGCAGTTCTACTGAAAGCTGAATGAAAATCTTAAGGAAAAAAAAAGCACTTCTTCTTAGAAGGCAAAAACATGTAACAAGAAATATCCTCCAAGAAGGCAAATTTCCAATTTCAGAAGTGCAGTAGGCAAGAGGGAGGCTGCCCTGAGCCCTGGAGTGGCATGAGGACTCTCTTCTATGGCACATACCCAGGAGAGAGGAAGAGAAATGGAATAGAATGAACGTCTTATAGGGAGAACATGACACCATGTCTTTAAAACAAAATCGCCCACCTAAGTGAGGATGAGAAAGATGCTGAGCCAAAACCCCATCGCCGTGCAGCCAGTAACCTCTGTTTCAAAGCAGGAAACAGCCATCCCAATCAGACGAGGGAAAGGCTCCTGAGGGCAGGGGAGTCTTGCATGCATCGTCGAGGCTGAGCGTCAGGCGCCCAAGCCTGGGAGAGAGACCTGGGTCTGAACCAAGGCTCTGTCCTGTACTAAGGGACTCTGCAGTTGCTGGACCATGCCCACCTCCTGGTGACCTTCCTGTGGCTAGGAGTTGACAAACAGCAGCTGTCATTAATTACCAAGGAGGAGTGTCCTTGTGAAGGTAACGAAAAGACTTGTGACCAGACATAGTCACCGAATATGTGCTGGTCTAAGCTGACCAGGGCGGCCTCTTCTACCAGCAGCCCCTGGAGCAGGCCCTGGTCCCAGCACCTTTGCACCTTCTCCGTCCCTAACGCTGTGCTCCCAACAGACATCTGTTCAATGGATAGGACTGGAAATACTGCATAACCCTTTATTTTTCAAAAAGACCTTTCATTACATGTTCAAGTATTAAACCTGAATTGTTCTGGAGCTGGTGAGCATCAATTTTCTATTAGAATTTTGATATGCTTTTAACTGTAAATTAATTCTGTGGGTCTAAAATCTTTTCATTCAGTATTGTGTTTTTTATTTTGTAACTAAATGGGAAACATACTTCAAACTCTCATTTTAACCTAATGGAACTTTTCAGAAAGATGCTTAAAACAGAGGTAGAAGAACTGTACAGTCTATCCAGAGAGGTTAGGTAGCCTTCACTATTTTCTCCTGCAGCTTATTCTAACTGTAAACTTCAGTACTGTTGTTAGACAAACAGATGCCAAGGCCAAGAGAACCGATGAGGCTGGGCTTAATGCAAACAGTGCTGGCAACCTGCCAAGTCTGCAGGTAAGTCAAGGTGACTGACAGCACCTAAAGCCTTCCCAGAAAGGCCTTCCCTTCTCTCGATGGCACACCTAGACCGTCAGAAGCTCTAAGTGCCATTCAGGTGGAGCAAGGAAGGCTTCCCTGCCTGGAAGTGACTCCACCATCCCCAAAGCACTGCTGATGAGAGACTGTATTTGGTGGGTACAAGTTTCAATTTAGAAAAGAAAAGGCCCTGGGTCAGTTGTGGAATGATCCATGTTTTAATAGTGTGAGTACTCATACTTATCCTCTAATCCTCTGTGCATATTCTGTGGGAATGGGACCAGGGTAAAGAAGGGGGAGAGAGTCCAGCATGGAAAAGGAAACTTAGGTGGTACATGGCACAGACGGGTTTGGGTCAACATGAACCGAGAGGAGGGAGGAGAATAGAAACCAGACTGTAAGCTCCTCGAGGGCAGGAACCATGTCTTCTTTATTGCTGTGCCTCCAGGCACAGGGCCTCGCACCAAGTGAGTCCTCACACCTGTGGACCTGAAGAAAGCGCTCTATCTGCTGGAAGCCCCTGGTTATCAAGTTATCTCTCCCACTGAAACCACCCTTCAGCTGATGCCCATTTCTGCCATAAATTTAGGAGTACTTTTTAGTTATGGACAAAATGAATGAAGAAAAAACAAAAACGAAACAGAATACAACACTCTCCTCTCGGCTCACTCTCCCACCTCGACATCTTTCCTCAAATTTCACCTTCTCAAGAAATCCTAGCTTGAGACCATATTATCACAAACTCCTCCCAACCCTCCGTCCCACCATATGCCATGCCCAGCTCTTGGCCTTTCCGTTCCCACACCAGTTATATTCTAACCTACAGTATCACTTACAAAGCCTCGTGAAACATTCCCAGCTAGGGGTGAAGAGAAAGGTGTTTAGGCCTTGCTTCCTTTTGGACTCCTGAAAGTTGTCCTCTAGGGACCCTTTGCCACAGTCAGTTCTTGGTACTTTGGGTCACAGAAGGAAAAGAAACCCTTCTACAAGCCTTGTTTTTTAGAAAAGAAAAGAAGAAATGTAAATGAAGAGAAACAGGGTGCAATGAGACCATCCAAGACACTAAGCTTTCCTTTACACTATATTCCAGGCCTGAGCCTCTGTGTTCTGAACAGTCGATCTTCCACCCGCAGTCAAGGGGGCCCTCGGCAGAACAGCAGCAACACGGGCCTCGGGCACAGGGCCGGCGCCACCCTACCCCACCCCCTCTCCTCTCCTCTGAGCCGTCCTTGGCTTCCTGCCTGCTGACTTCCCCAGCAGGGTGTCTGCCAGGCACAAAGGCCTTCTCCCGAACTGGACTGTCAATTCCTTCACGACACGGCCTATGCTATGTCTACTGCTGCTTTTCTATACTTCAAGGGGCTTGGTACTAAGGAGGTGACCAAGTAAATGACAAAGAGAACACGTTTGCCACAAATTCATGCACAAACGGACACTCAAGACACTCTGCTTCATCTCTGCTGCTTTATGCTCCAGAAACTGCAAGCTTACTGCTCACAGCTCCTCTGCACACCTGAGAGGGTGTTAGCCCCTTTACCACTGCTCTTCCTTCTGCCTAGTCCGCCCTCTTCCTCCACTCTGCCCCCCTGGACGCTCAAGCATGTTCAAAGCCTTGCTCAACTCCTGCAGGCTGGGGAGGGTTTTCCCCTGGGTTCCCACACCAGGCTGCGCTCACCTCCACCAGTCCACCTACCATGGTACCTCAAATTATGTTTATCCAAACACCCTCAGAAATAAGGGACAGGTTGGGTAAATTACAGTAGTTTTTTAATGCAGAAAAAAAAGAAAAAACTGAGAAGAGTGATTATAATAAAGAGCCATTTCAGGGGCGGGGAGGAAAAGGAAATATACATGTACAGGTATCACTTATCTATGTATAAAATATCCTGAAAGTAGGTAACATGTGGTTGCCTCTGGGAGCTTTTCACTGGGTGCATGTCCTCTCGCAATTCCTGAATTTTGAACCACATGAACGAATTATGTATTTCAATGGAGTACTTCATAGCAAAGGTAATGTCTTACTCAACTAAGGCACCTCCCTTAGCAACTAGCACGCAACAGGTGTTCAGTGAACATGTGCTGAATTGTACCAAGGTTTGGAAAAGTATCCTAATTGCTTCCATGCTCCTGAGCACCAACTCTACTAAGGAGAAAGCCTGTATTTTAGTTCACTTACTCTGAGCTAGGACAACTGATGACTTTTAAAAAGGCGGCTTCCAGGCTGCCCTCTGTAAAAATGGGGGAAGAGCCTAGAATCAGCTCCTGAAGACTGACTAGGCCAGGTAAGAAGTGGAAAGACACAGGTTCTGGTTCCAGGCTGGCCCCAAACTGCATCACTTGGCCTTTCTATCTTTCTGTACCTCAGATTAATGTATAAAGTGAGTTCTGGGAAGCGGATTTGGGCCAATGGATAAGGCGTTCCCCTACCACATGGGAGGTCCATGGTTCAAACCCCGGGCCCTCCTTGACTCGTGTGGAGCTGGCCCATGAGCAGTGCTGATGCGCGCAAGGAGTGCCGTGCCACGCAGGGGTGCCCCCTGCGTAGGGGAGCCCCACGCACAAGGAGTGCGCCCCATAAGGAGAGCCGCCCAGTGCAAAAGAAAGTGCAGCCTGCCCGGGAATGGTGCCGCACACAAAGAGAGCTGACACAAGATGACATAACAAAAAAGAGACAGATTCCTGGTGCCACTGATAAGGATAGAAGTGGTCACAGAAGAACACGCAGCAAATGGACACAGAGAGCAGACAAAAGGGGAGTTGGGGGTGGAAGGGAAGATAAATAAAAAAAAAAAAAAAAAAAGTGAGTTCTAACCCAGCTTGAAAATGTAATTAAACTGCAGATGACAGAGGCTCAGAAAGATTGATACTAATTGTACTAACAAATTCTAGACTACATTGTTAAAATCTGCTCTTTGACCTTGAATAAAAGGGGGAAATGGCAAAGACAAATGAGCTGATATGGTTAAGAGTCTTCCAAAGAGTCGGGAGGTCATCAGAGGGGTCGTGCTTACGCACACCTCAGCAGGACCCCAAAAAAAAGCCAAAGTAGATACAACCCTAGGTATTGGTTCTCCTGAAGGCTTCAGAGATCCACAGGGTATATAGTCATGGCAGATGGATTTGGAGCTCTGTGCTACGTCAGAGGACCCTACTTTGGAATTTGTGCTCCTGAGTGTGACAGAGCTGGACTCAGATGTGACTTTTCTACACATGCCTCTTCTGTCACTTTTAGTGAACCTGTAGTTGGCGCTAGGGATGGTCCATACTCAGGAGACTTGAATCTCTGGACTGCCCATGTACCAGCTGGGCCCTAAGCCTCAGGAGAGTGGCGACTCCTACTCTCTGGTTCATTGGTCTTACCCAGGTCAGCTAACAGGGAGGTGAAGATGGTCAACCACCACACCAGGGAGCCAAGAGTGCCTACAACTGAAAGCAGAGGAATTGCATCCATGAGCCATATGGAATCTAAGCCCCCTCTTGATCTAGAGGTGGAGGGGACATTGCCATGCCAGGGTTGACAGAATGAAGGAATAAAATATAGACTAGAGTGGACTTATTGATATTCTACTATAAAACTATTTTGACGAGTAATAGAAGAAATTTTAGCATCGAGGTGGAGAAAGCGGCCACAGTAGTTGCTGATGGCAGGGAGAGGGTAGAAGAGATGTGCTGTGGGGGAATTTTTGGGATTCTGAGTTGTTCTTAATGATATTGCAGGGTCAGATGCTGGACCTTATATATCCTACCATAACCCACTGAATGTATTGGGGGAGAGTATAAGCTATTATCTGTGTAGTGCAGCAGTGCCCCAAAATGTGTTCACCGAGTGCGATGAGTGTGCCGCAATGATGAGGGAGGTTGTTGGTGTGGGAGGAGTGGGGTGGGGGGATGGGGGGTATACAAGAGCCTCATATTTTTTAGTGTAACATTTTTTGTGTGTGATGTATATATCTTCAAAAAATACAATTTACAAAAATGATGTGGTGGGGGTGGGGAGTGGGTTATAAGGGAACCTCTTGTGTTTCTTGTTTTTTTTTATGTTTTTTAATGTAATATTCCTTGTGATCTATTAACTTTAATTTTAAAAAAATTAAGGAAAAAAAATCTAAACTATAACACCAAAATGTCCTCTGGGAATTTTATTGGTGGTTAAGACCTTTCAAGAAAACCCAGAATTCTGATAACACATAAACACATCAACATACTAGAAAGCGAAGGAATATAGTAGTAGCATGATGTAGAATCTTGCTTCTTTCCTCTTTTTCTTTCTTCCCAATCTGGAACCAGGTGAAATACAAAGTACATAAAGGAATATTTAAGGATGAAAAATGGGGCAGTAAACAAGCAGATAAAGGCTAACAACATTACTGTTTTTTTTCCCTACCAGTTCGGATTTCAGTTTTTCAATGGGATTAGGTAGGTTTGCGTCCCTGTAAAGATCTCTACGCAAGCTAGCTGGAGCAGCAATTCTCAATTCACCTCGGGGCACTTTGGATTCACCTAGGAAGCTTCCTAAAATCACAGGCGCTCAGGCTCCACACCAAGGCACTCTGATGTGATGCCACAAAAGAGTAAGGCCTGGTCCATGTCCAAAAGGAGCTTATAATTTGATGCTAGGGTGGTGTGGGGTTAGGAAGAGGGGCGAGAAGAAAAATCAGGAAAGTTGTCAGGGAAGGAGGTGGTATGTGAAAGAGGCTCGTGGTGTAGGTTTCAACGTGCAAATGTGGGTGGAGTGTGCAAAAGGGCAGATGGGGGAGGGTGAACGCATTTCCTCTCTGGCCACACAGGTGTCAGGACATCTAAACATCTCCAACTGTATTTTTAATAAGCTGCTCCTGGAAAAAGACCAGGTACCTCCATATCAAATAACAGTTGCAAAATGGGCACACCACTATGTTTTTTTTTTGATGAAAACAGGTCATTGCTGTGTTATTTCCAGTACAATCAATTTAACCTCAAAATGCTTAAGACTATATCCAAGGGGCACAATGACTCCCATTAACAAAAACTATTAAAGCCAATCTCATTTGATAGGCTCAACATATAATTCACAAGCTGCAGGAGTATGTATTTTGTGTATAACCAGGGACATCTATATAGGTTTTGCAGAAGTTATTGCGTTGTATTTGAATTGCAACTTAATTTTTCCAAGGACCATAATGTATTTTTTAGAACACTACGCAGATGTAACTTACTTTAAAAAAAATTTCAATCCATTTTAAACCGTTAAATGTTCAATTATATAAGAATGATACATTTAAGATAATTTCCCAATGACTGAAACCTATCTTTCACTGCATGGTATGACTGGTCTTGGATAAGAGCATAACCAAAGCCTTTCATCAAATACAAATACATACACACATACCTCTTCCAGCTGTCCTGAGGAGACCGGATTATCTTCATAAGCAGGAAACTGACAACCTGCTTTACAACTGCAAAAATTATTAATCTCTTCCTCGCACTGTGCCATTATTTTGCAATTTGCTTCTGAGTTTTCTAAATCTATTTCTAGAGATTCATTCATGCTACATTCCAAACACTGATTTTCCTTTCCAACTGGCAGAATTCCAGCTGATTCCTCCTGGGAATCCAGTGATGTCTGAGCACTCTTTTCCATTCCAGATTTTTTTAACCTGGGAAGGAATTTTCCAGACTCAAGCTCCGATTTTCCATAGTAATGGCCTTCTTTCTCTGCATCTTCTTCTAGAGGTTTGAGATCTGCCTGTGGATCTTCAAATACATCAACTTGAGAAGGAATGGGAATATTTGCTTCATCCTTCTCAGATTCAAATTCTGACTCACTCCCTCCTCCTGGGGACAGTTCAGATGCAGAGATTGGGCGAAAATGAGTCCTAGGAGAGATCCGAATAGCCCTGTATTGTGTTCTGTCAACGCCACATATCCTGGGGTGAAACACTTCACTGTCTGAATCAGAGCAGAGGATTGATTTCGGTTTAAAACTAGGGCTGAAGGATGCAATCCCTTCGGGTTCAAATGAACATTCTACATGAAGAACCTGTGAAAATGGATTGGTTAAGTCAAAGGAAGAGAATGAATATTCAAGTCCAGGGTCTTCAACTTGAAAGTTACCACAAGCTCCTAGTAAGTCTTCATGGAAGATAAAAGAAAATCCCTTATTTAATCCATTTTCCCCACTCTTCGGCTGATCGTTCTGTTCAAATGACACGAAAGGTTTCCACAACTGCCTGTGACCAGGAGCAAAGCTGTTTCCTGGGGTCATGAAGACATCCGTACCCGCTATTGTCACTACATCAGAAGCTGCACACTGTAACAGGCTTCCTTTTGTCTGGCTGGGTGGTACAACGGCCCATTCCCCATCGCTGTTAAAGGATTTGAGTTCTCCATAAACTCCTCCAAGAATGAATGCATTTTCTTTATCTTGGGCTACATCCCAAGGTTTAGAGGGTGTAGTATAATCACCACCATCCACCTTTGACAGCTCACTAGAAACAAATGCTCTCTTCTCCAGGTTCTCTTTCTGGCCCTCCCATAAATGGTATTCTGATCTCTGCACAGCTTTATGGGGCTCCTGGAGGGTTTCCACTTTAGCCTCGGTATCCAAACAGCAGCAGTAGTTATTTACATCTGTTGAAAATAACTCATTATCGATTCTTTCTATTTCTACCATAGCTACAGAATTTCTATCTGCCATATTTGTCCAAATGTCTTTAATAACCCCTGAGCTGTAGCCATCTCCATGTGGGCTGCTTTCACCACATACTTGTGTAGTTTCAAAGTTTTTGTTTTCTGCTTTTTCTTCTAGCTGAATACCACAGACAGATTCTAGTTTAGATTTCTTTTTGAATACTACTGTAGGAATTTCTGCTAAGGTTCTACTGTTTTGCTGGCAAGTTTCATCTTGCAAAAAATCTAAAAGTTCTTCATCTACATAATTTGACGAGACTCTAGGAACTACATAATTAATATCTTCTGCATTAAACTGCGTGGATTCTTCAAACTGAATATTTAATGTCTCATTGTCTGAACGTGTTTCTTCTGAGTGGGACCATGGACTGCAAGTTCTTGTTGAAAGATTAGAACAGTGTTCATTTTCTTCAAAGGCACTATTTTTGGTCCATATTAGCAATCTAGATTGTGTTTTCCCAAGTACATTAGCACTAGAATCTGTATTTTCGTTTCCCAAGTTGAGTGTTGTTTCAAAAGAAAATGGTAAAACAGAATTACTGCATTGCACTTCAAACACTGAAAAACAAGAGTTTATACCAGATCCTTCATTAATATCTGAAAAGAGCTCCTGATTGCCAGCAAGCAAGTGTGAATTGAGTATTGTGCTGTCTAAGACAGGAGAGAGTCTAGTTGGAGAATCTCCTCCAAAACTCTCTCCATCAGCATCACCAGAACTGGACGAACAGCACTCCCAAAACCGAGCCAGACTGCCAAGGTCTTGCAGGAGTAAGCCCTCAGCTCCCACAGAGCTCGCGGAATCTGTCCATATTGCACGTTCCCCTTGCAACTCCATTCCATCTAACACTATGCAACATTCTGCCTCAAAATCCGTTTTCTCTTTGCTTTTTTGTCGAATCATGTTCAAAATCCGACTTTCTCCTTGCATTGTTTCTGAGGCACCAGGATCCAACATGGATTGATCAATATCCACTTCATAGAAGTGTGTTAATTCTGATAGATGAATGTCATCCAAATATTTATCATCCTCCGGTAGAGAACATAATGAGGTCCCAGTGAGGTCAATATCCTCATTTATAACCGCAGGCATTTCTACAAAATGACCATCGATGAAAGTACCTGCTGCGAGGTATGTTTTATGAATATTATTGTTGCTGATACAAAGACCATGCACTGATTCAGACAATTCTTCTACTGCTTCTGCTGTCAGATCACTTGTATCTTGCCTGTTTCGGTATGTGGTCTCTAGTTTACTTTTTCTGCTCAAAGGAACAAAATATTCCGCAATGGGTTCAGTATACCACAATGGTTCCTCTTTATATTCTTTGTCATTTCTGCTTTCCACGTACAGGTCTTTTGCTTCAGTGCTATCAGCATCTTTTCTCCCGACTTCTTTTAATGGCCTCTTACCCCGTTTGCACAGCTGTTTGACAGAACCACTGCTGCCACCGCTACTACTTCCAGCATGAATGTTTCTCTCAGCCTTTTCGCCAGCCTTCAGCAAAAGCCTGCTTTGCCCATTCCGCCCTTTTTTGTTGCGAATTTCTCGCACCTTGTGCCTTACTTTAACACACTTCATGGGTGTTTTGAACTCTCCCTGGTTACCGCTGGAACTGGAGCCTGCCTCACTGGAGCCTGAAGACCAAGAACGAGGACGAATCTTTCCTTCAGGTTTATGTCGGATTTGCTTTTTGTACAAAGCAGGCTTTTCTTCAGTTGTGCCATCACTGCATTTATTCTCCTTCTCATGCAGAGCAGCGGCCCCTTCACTGCTTCTTTCCCTGATGGCTTCGCCTCCACTGCTGCAATCCCGGGGGGAGGCTGTGTCTGTGCTGGCTGGAGGGGCTGTGGAGGATGAGGAAGGGCTGGAGGAAGAGCAGACTTTAGGCTTGTTCCACACAGTCAGGATTTCTTGCAGGCAGACAGGTTTCTCAGAGAGTGGTGGGAATGCTTCATAGTACCTGAAAAACAGAGCAGAGAGTTCAACAGTGAGCACTTTATTATATTAGGTAAAACAACTTCACCATCAGAGAAACAGGACATTTCATTTGAACACAGTCCACATTTATGACATCCAAGACTTAACTTTTCATTATTTATAATACAGTTTAATACGCTTTATATCAACATCAGTCCCATGTATCAAACACCTTTATGATAAGAAGTGTGATAAGTGCTATGAGAATATTAAGAAAATATTTAATGTCTCCGTCTATTTCCTCAACTGTTTAGTGATAAGATTTACATCACAAAGTTGTTTGGAGTGTTGGAAATTGATGTAGATGAAAAGCTAGGGAGCAAAGTAGCTAAGAACATCAGCTCTGAGGCCAGACTCCTGAGTTCAAATTCTAGCTCTGCCACTTAATAGCTATGTCCCCTTAGGCATGTTACTTAACCTCTCTGAGGCTCTTTACCTACCTGCGAAATGGGGATATGAGTGTGAGTGTGAGTGTCTACCTCACAGAGTTGTTGTGAGGATTAAAGGAATTAATATGTAAAATTAGTCAGAACAGCACCCTCTTGTGTGATTATCATCGTTATTGTTATTTTATCCCGAGGCTAGCACGCCGGCATCAAGAAGATCCTCAAAAACGGTAGGAACATCCTGAGTGCTCAGTGAAGAGGATGCTGGTGAGGTCTAGAACAAGGAGACAAAGGGGGACGACAGCTGAGCCTTGACGAAGCTCGAGAAACATGCAAGTTTAGCGAGTACCACCGACAAGGCCTGGGGAACCCATGGGAGTCCACAAAGACAGAAACGTGTTGTGCTCATGAAATGAAGCCTGATTAGACCAGCCTGAAAACTGGAAATGGAGGGGAGGAAAACTGAGAATGCTAGTTTCAGAGGGCTTGAAAATTGGGAAGAAGAGTTTTCAATCTGCTAAGAAACTGGGAGCTGCTGAAGATTACAGAGCAGGCTAGGTTGCCAAAAGGGAAAATTTAGTCATATTGGCTACTGAGGAGACTGAGGTTCCGGAGGCAACATTCAAGATCCCATAGAAATGGTGAAAGGTCATATTTTCTAGGGGCCTGAACTGGATGCTCCTTCTTCTCAGTCTATACCACCAGAGCTGTCCAACAGGAGCACACTGTGAGCCTCAAATGCAATTTTAAATGTTCTAGTAGGCGCTTTAAAAGAGTAAAAAGAAACACTAGAAAGAAAGAAGGTGGGATTAATTTCAATACTCTATGTTTCATTTAACAAGTACATCTAAAATATTCTCATTTCAACATGTAATCAATATTAAAAAATGGTTAATGCAATATTTTACATTCTTTTACATGAAGTCTCTGAAATCAGATGAGTATTTTACACCTCAGCACATCTCAGTTTGGACTCACCACACTTGGAAGTACTCAATAGCCACAGGTGGCTGGTGGCTACCGGGAGGGACAGTGCTAGTCACACAAACAAACTGGCATTTGGTTTCTTAGATTTTAGAAATTCAAAACTTTCAAGTAAGATTTATAATAAAGGAATCCACCACCTTGCATATCAAATATTTACAAAGAAAGAACTGAAAGTATCCTTAGAAAACTGGTTTGGCAAGGTCACTGATTTGCCCAAGTTTCCTATGTGATAAGCAGTGGGAATTCAGTTCCCTTGTTTGCAAAACAAGGAAAAGGATTACTGCGAATTTCCAGGGTGATGGCACATGATTGAAGTTAGTAAACAATAACCTTGCTTGTTTCATTCTTTTACTCACAAATATATACTGCATATGTACTGTAAGGATAGAACCACCTTAATAACCTTTGAATTCTCAGTATCAAGCATGTTAAATGCCCAAAAATACTTCCTGACTTATAAAATATGAAACTAAATAGATGACAAACAGAAGATGTAAACCATTTAACAGTTATTAGTCTGAATTTAACAAATGGACACTTTATTACTGAATACAACTGTACATACATTTCCACTTGATCCTTTGCTGTTGGGGATAATTCTGCCTCTGGAGAGGGAGACCCCTCTAACTCTTTGTGAATCTTCTCTTCTGTTATGAAACAAAAATTCAGAAAGATGTGTTTTATATCTAGTTAATAAAATGCCCATGTTTTTAGAAGTTTCTCAAGTAATTCAATCAGAAGTTATATAGGTGTTTTGGGCTTAAAAAGAGACCTCTATATCAATCTGTCTTTTTAATAAAAAAGGTGTTTCTTCAGTGTGCCAGAGGGAATTCTGGGACTAAACTACATGAGCATCAGGGCTAAGAGGTGAGAGAGCCGCTGATCTTGCTGCTGGCACAGTGCTCTCGGGACACTTAATTAAGAACCTGAGTCCCATGAGTTACTTACTAATTAGACCAAAAGGAGGGAGCAACTATTCAGATTCCAGAAATATTTTCTCATAAAACTCTGAAGTCCAGGAGCTTTATATGGACTCGTCTTGACTACTACTCATCTGGAAAAAATTCTTCATCACAAGGTGCTCTCTCTGAGACTCAGCGTCCAGGTGAGCAAGGGCTCTATTTCTACTAATTAAGAAGCCATGGGCTATCCTCTCAGCTCAGCCCATGACACTGCCTTAGATTAAGAACAAGGAAGCAAGCAAAGTGCACCTGTGACAGGCAGGCTTACAGCTTGGTGGGCAGCAGAATGACCATGAGGAGGGCAAGGCAAACAGGGGTCTTTAACTTAATGTGTGGATTTCATTCTTAGGGCTTACAGAAAAGCCAGGGAAAGCAGCTCTGAAGGTTTACAGGTCCAAATGATGGAGTGAGCGTGTCTAGCCTACCCACCCAAACAATCTGACAGTCAAAACAGAAGTTCCCCCCAAACCAGAAATGATAAGTGTCAGCACCTTTGGACATCCTAATTTCAGTAGGTAGATATGAACTGGGAGGTTGAGTGGGATGGAGGGGAGGGGTTACGTATTTGTGGAGGGGAGGGTGTCTGAAGTGGGAGGAAAAGGAGAAAAATATCTCCCCGAATCTGTGAGTTTCAACAAACAAATGAGATGTCTCTTCTCTAGTGGGTGTTGGGGATCAGGCCATGCCACTGGGAACCGGGATCTCTGCCAGTGGCTGCCGAGGGCTGATGTGGAAACTACAAATACAGCTGAAGACGTATATGATGCTGGCCTTGTGATAGATACCGAATGAAGATGTTATTTGTGTTATCTGTCTTTTTTACATAAATCCTAAGATTTTCCTCAATTCAAATTTCCTGGAGACTGGAATTACTGTGTGCTGAACATGGTTCTTTTGTAGCAGCTCTCTTACCTTGCTTACTCTGAAGGTCTTTCAGTCTGGAGCAGAGCTCCTCCACTAAAGTCTCGATACCAGAGCTCTGCACAAAAACAAAAGTACACATTAGTTTACCAACAGGTGTATAAAAATCAGGTATTTGTACACATCTGTTTTAATGAAGATTATATAAATCAGCCACTTTCTGAGAGAAATATTTAAATGAGCATCAGAGTTTTAAACTTACAGGTCTATAGATCCATCTCCATATATATATATTTTACTTATTAAATATATTCAATGGAACTTACTGATAACATGTGTGTGAAAATGCTAAGGTATCTCCCAGGGTGGTATCTGCCTTCCTGCAGGATACCATCTTGCTCATGGGCAAAGTAAAGGCCGAAATGCCCATCATGTGGCCAAAAGTCAGTCACCTTTAAAAACATCACTAAATATCTATTTTGGGGGGGGGGGAGAAAACAGATGTAGCTCCCACATACGAGGCCCCGGGTTCAATCCAATATCTCCTAAAAAAAAAATCTATATGAGCATGGTCTTTTACCAGATTCAATACAAAGAAACCAGAGCAACCTCACACAGGTCCTCTAGGGGCTCAGTCTGAAGAAAACACGGAGGTGCTTTTCTTTTCTTAAGAGAA
Source organism: Dasypus novemcinctus (assembly GCF_030445035.2). Classification (NCBI taxonomy): domain Eukaryota; kingdom Metazoa; phylum Chordata; class Mammalia; order Cingulata; family Dasypodidae; genus Dasypus; species Dasypus novemcinctus. The sequence continues at coordinate 203,249,396 of NC_080673.1, read as the reverse complement.
CACTTTTGCAATAAATGTCTTTTTTTTTTTTTTAAGTTTCTCAAGTTATTCAATCAGAAGTTATATTCTGATTGAATTATACCAGTAGAGGCCTGGAGGTGAATGTGGAATAATTGTTTTCTTTTGGGGTCATTAATGGAGTAGATGTCTCTATACAGAATTGGGGTAAAACTTAAGGAGAAGGCATGAAGGAATTTGAAAACTGGAAGGATAAGAATAAAGTTGACCTTTATGAAAAATGAATGTTGGAATTAGGCACAAGCAAATACTCTTTCATGAGGGAGACTTGTGTTAAAGTTCTCTCTCACAAGAGGAAAGAAAAATCTTTTACAATGGACAAAAAAAGTGAACACATGTCTTAGAGACTTTGAATTTATCCAGGGACCAAAAGTCCTATCTAAACTGGAATTGTGTCTCTTTGGATAGGCCTGATCCAAATCAGTGCCATGACGGAGCACTCTGCTAACTCCGCACCCTCACTGGGGCCTGGAGGGGCTAAAAATAGAACTTCACCCATTCACTTAACTCTAAATGACTCAGCACAAGCATCTGGATTTCCTAAACAAGAAATCCCACAGTTAGACAGTTTGAGCAGCAAGAATACAAGGAAAAAACAGTTAATCGTAAACGTCAATAGTGACATTCCAGCCACATCATATCACAGCTTTTAACAGGGAGAAATGATAGAGGAAGAAAGGGAACACGAGCCAGGTAAGACCCCTGGCCTTTCCTCAAAACACTCTTAAAAACCATGGCAAAGAGCAGCCAGAACCACTGCCCCGCCTACACAGGGCCACCCCAGAGAGCCTGCTTACCTTACGGCTCCCGGTGTGGCAAGGATCGCAATTACGCTCCATTTCCTCCCGAGCCTGAAAACCAACACCAGCGCCAGCGTCAGCCGCACACCGCTCTGCGCAGCGAGCCTGGGTCGCTATGTTTTTAAACCCTGTGCTAGTCTCCAGTGCAGAGCACCGAACCTCTAGGGATCACTTATGCCCCTTCTTTCCACAGTCCCCCATGGCTGCCATTTAGCACACGACCTTATCATGTGCACCATAACCTAAGGCCTGGGTAGTATTTCTGAATGCTTTTCTGTGGAAATCACCTCCACACAACAGTAAAATGTAATTGTTCTAAATAGGAATGTGGCTGAGAAGTGTGTGCTCTCATATATAATCGGCAAAAGAAGCAATGAGCTTATTCTGTTTACAAAAGCAAGCTCTATCAACCAGGATTTTGTTTTCCTTTCTTGAATACTGCAGCATTCTACTTATAGTTTTTGAAAAATCATTAGAACACTGGCATTAATTATTGCAATAGCAAAACTGAGAGTCAGATGGCCCCAGGCAGGTATTATAGTAAAAAGCCATGGTTGTAACCACTGGCCAGGACAGCCAGGCCTACTTGCTAATAGCCATAAATAAGTACAATAAAAATTGAAAAGGGATTACTGAAGTGAACTAACAGAACGAAAATGTTATGGTCAAGCTGTCAATGAAAGTTTTATTACCCACTCTCTTAATTATATATTTAATTATATAATTAAACTATTGGATAACTCTAATAACCAGAAATTAATAGCATACTACACCCATCAGGGCATTCAAGAGTTTTTTGAGAGTTAACAGTATCTTATGGAACAAAAACAGAATAAGTTATAAGCGGGATTTTAGTGACAACCCTAAGGGAAAACATGCTGTAGGGTAAAAGAAGAGGTGAACATATTACTCCTCAACAGCTCATGAGCTGCTTTCCCTCACTGCCAAATGGATAATACCTACCCACCTCTCAGGACCAGATGAACATACATCAAACTGCTCAGCAAAATGCAAGAGTATTCTAAATTCAAGTTATAGTACTCTAAATCTGAAAACTGGGGAACCACGCATGGTGACTGGCAAGTTTCCAGATATGTTTCATAAGGGAGGCAGATAAGGAATCTGCAGAATGTACAACCATCTACTGGTTTTCTCACTCACTCACTTCCTCAGCAAGCCGATGGCCCTGAACACCTCTGATGAACCAGGCAGGTCACGAGGAGAGTCCCTGCCCTTGTGAGCTGGCTTAGGCTGGGTTCCTACAGGCCTGGGTCTGAGCACCTGTCATTTTATATACATGCTGGGCAGCAAAGGGTTTATGTGCCACTTTCTCTGAACCTGACACCACCACCACTTCCCTCTCACAGATTTTTTTCCTCCTCACAGATTCCTGAGGCTCCTGTCAGCTTGCCTGATACAGCCACTTTAGATGTTGGTGCCAGTTCTAGACTTTTGTACATGTCTTTCATTGTCCAGAACCTCATTCTATGCTTTGAGTTTGACGTAGGAGGAGTAAGAAAGACAATTTTCTCCTATTACCCCAACTCCTCTGAATTCTGTCTGGACACTGGGCCTGCTCTCTCTCTTTGACCAATACTGTCCTTGCCACAGCTATGCTTTCTGCTCCTAGGCTGCAGGGGGGAGGGGGAGTGTGCTAAAGGGATTCACCATGATGGAGCGCGAGTCTTTTTTTTTTTTTAAGATTTTTAAAAAAAATTTATTTCTCTTCCCTTCCTTGCCCCCCCCCCCAGCTGTCTGCTCTCTGTGTCCATCCATTGTGTGTTCTTCTGTGACCGCTTCTATCCTTATCTGCAGCAACGGGAATCTGTGTCTCTTGTTGTGTCATCTTGCTGTGTCAGCTCTCCATGTGTGCAGTGCCATTCCTGGGCTGGCTGCACTTTCTTTCGCGCTGGGCGGCTCTCCTTATGGGGCACACTCCTTGCGCGTGGGGGTCCCCTATGCGGGGGACACCCCTGGCACGGCACAGCACTCCTTGCACGCATCAGCACTGCGCATGGGCCAGCTCCACACGGGTCAAGGAGGCCCAGGGTTTGAACCGTGGACCTCCCATGTGGTAGGTGGATGCCCTATCCATTGGGCCAAGTTTGCTTGCCTGGAGCTCGAGTCTTGGCCAAACACAGCCACCAGGGTCTTATTGCTTCTGGAAAATCCTTTCTATTTGTTCCCCACCAACTTTCTATCATCTTCCCATTGCCATATTTCTAAAGCTTCTTCATTCACTCCATGTTTCCCATACTTCTCAACTAATGACCAGAACTGTTAACATACAGTGTATGTCTGCCTGTCATTCTGGCTAGGTCCATGGCTTTCATCAAATACTTGAGTCTGTGAGGCTAAAAAGTAAAAAATAAAACAAAAAACCCAAACCAAAACAAAAACCATTAGCTGCAATGGTTTTAGTAATCTAGTAATCTGATGTCTAAGTATATACTTGTAAAAAGTACTGTAGGGGGAGATGAAGGTCAACCACCACACCACGGAGCCAAGAGTGCCTACAACTGCAAACAGGAGAATTGCATCCATCATCCAAGTGGAATCTAAGCACCCTCTCCATACGGAGGTGGAGCAGACATAACCATCCCAGCGTCCACAGAATGGAGGAATAAAGTATGGATTAGAGTGGACTTATTGATATTCTATTCTGGAACTATTGTGATTAGTAATGGAAGTAAATGCAGCATTGAGATGGAGAAAGTGGCCATGGTAGCTGTTGAGGGTGGGGAGTGGGAAGAAGAGATGTGATGTGGGGCATTTTCAGGACTTGGAGTTGTCCTGGGTGGTACTGCAGGGACAGTTACTGGACATTGTTAAGTCCTCCCACGGACCACTGGGTGGACTGGGGGAGAGAGTAAACTATAATGTGGACCACTGGCCATGTGGTGCAGCAGTGCTCAGAGATGTATTCACCAAGTGCAATGAATGTCTCATGATGATGGAGGAGGTTGTAGTTATGGGAGGAGTGGGCCGAGGGGGGTGGGGGCATATGGGGACCTCATATTTTTTTAATGTAACATTAAAAAAATAAAGACAAAAATTAAAAAAGAAAAGAAAGTACTGTAGGGAAGCAGTTGTAGCTCAGTGGTTGAGCACCTGCTTCCCACATACGAGGTCCCAGGTTCAATCTCCAGTACCCCCCTTTAAAAAAATGTATTGTACATTTCCACAAGGATAGTCATGCAGGAATGTTCACTGCTGCACTTTTTTTTTTTTTTTAAGATTTTAGTTATTTATTCCCCCCCTGCGCCCCCCCATTGTTTTTGTGCTTGCTGTGTGCTCTCTGTGTCTGTTCATCTTCTCTTTAGGAGACACTGGGGACTAAACCTAGGACCTCCCATGTTGGAGAGAGGCACTCAATTGCTTGAGAACCACCTTCGCTCCCTGCTTTGTTGAGTCTCTCACTGCCTTTCCTCTGTGTCTCTTTGTTGCATCAGCTTACTGTGCCTGCCCACTGCACCAGCTCACTGTCTTGCTTGCTTTCTCCAGGAGGCACCAGGAACCAAACTGGGACCTCCCATGTAGTAGGTGCCTCCATGCTGCCGCCCTCTTTATATCAGCCAGAAATGGGATACCATTTAAAAGGCCACCAACAGAAGAATATATAAAAATAGCTTTATAGCCTGACAATGGAAAACTACTTAGCTGAGATAAGAAATAAATTATATCATGTTACCAACATAAATTTTTTAAAATGTTAGTAAAAGCAAGTTGAAAAATATATACAGTATGTTATCCTTTATATAAAGTTTAAGAACATGTAAAGTAATGTCATATATATGAATATACTCACAAAGGACATTTAGTAAAAGTACAAGGTAAAAATGGCCAGTTAAGTCCTAAGTTCAGAACAGCAGTGCCCTCTGAGCGGGACGGAGAGGAACGGCATCAGGGAGGGGCATGATGGGCCTTCACCTGGGTTTCTTGTTTTATTTCTTATGCTCCATACACGGATAGCTGCAGTTGTAGCCTCTATACCTATTTCTATGTCTGCCTTTGCACCCCACTCCATAACTCCACAACTGCCGATTTTTATGCCCTTTTGTTCACCTCACCATCAAGACTTTTACAATAGACCCTCCCGCTTCTGTTTCCCTTCTCACAGACTTATTTTTCAATATTTGAAAGATAAGGAAAATTCCTGTGAAATTTTCAATTTTCCACCCTTTTTTTTTTTTCTTAAAAAAAAAAAAAAGAGAGAGAGCTCAGAATATTTGGCACTATCTGGCCCACATTTGCCCCATGCCTCACTGCTCCCCACTGTCTTACACCTGGTCTACTCACTTGGCTTCCTATTCAGCCCCTAGAGACATATAACATTGCAAGCTTTGGGGCTAGATAAGCAAGAATAGAGGGCCTATTACTTAGCCTTCTCCCCTACAGAACACTCAACTCCAGACATGCATGCTGCTTTTTCAAAGTCTCCACTTAGCTCTCTCAGGTATCCCTCACACTAAACTCCACATTCATGCACAGCCCCACCCACAGACCTAGTCCTTCCCGAGGGCCCTCTTCCTAAGTAAAGGGTACTTTCTTTCTTAAAGTTGCTCACGCCAAAAACTGGGGCTCTCTCCACTGACTCCTCCCTTTTTCTCTATCCCAACATCCAATCCTTTCAGCTCTATCTTCAATATATATCTAGAATCCAACCATTTCTCACTATCATCTACTTTCTGGACACGGTGATGACTTTGTAACTGGTTTCTCTGAATCTGCCCCCTGCCCCCCCCATCTACCCCACCCCACCTTGCCCCACTGAGCCTCAATAAGCCCCAATGTGACCAGTCGGATCACATCACCCTTATGCTCAAAACCCTCCAACACTTCACACCGTTTCAGAGAAAAGCCAAAGTTCTCAAAGTTTCCAAAGACGTCCCAGCTCCATCCCTACTATAGGTCTAGGCCTCTACAGTCTGTCAACCCGTGAGCATCCTCAGCACACTCGTCGCCTCTGGCTTCTCAGGGAGTCTGGCCTGCAGACGGAGCACAGCATCACCACTTACCAAGTACATACAACAGCCAGACAAGTACCTGACACATTCGAAGTGCTCAATGCATGTTGCTTATCACTGTTTTGATGTTCTTATTATTACAAAGGAGGAGTTAAATTCAAAAGGCAGCAGGCAAAGAAACAATTAATATATTTGGTCAAAATTAACCTTGAACATAAACCACCTTGAAATACTTTACATGTGTTTTTTTCTCTTTTTTGGTAAATATAACCCTGTATAGCATATAAACAATGCATATGCAAAATGCTAAGATGTACTGTGCACCTGTGCTGGCCACAGAGAAGGTGGGCTTAGCCACATGGGAGCACACAAGCAAGGGAAATGGTGCAGGTCCATACTTTATATGGCTCTTTAAATTAAATAACCACAGACTAGTTAGTTACCCAGGGTAAGCAGCAGCCTTGGTACTTTCAAAACCAATTTAACTGAGTTAGGTTATGATTACTTACGGTCCAAACAGGGCCTCAACAAGTCTAGACTCTTCTCATTTTCTCCCAAAATGGGAGATGAAATGGTAGCTTTGATTCACTTAAAAGTAGCTCAATAAAAATAAAACAGAATTTAACTAATAATAAAAAGAAAAAAGACAATATCAAAAAGTCCTGACTCTGGGAATTTAAAGAAAATGGGACCAAGTAAAACATGAGGATTAAAAAAATCCAGGGAGCAGATGTAGCAAGTGGTTGAGCACCTGCTTTCCATATACAAGGTGCCGGGTTTGATTCCTGGAACCTCCTAAAAATGAGCAAACAAACACCAACTCTCACTGGGGAACAGGTGTAACTCAGCAGTTGAGCATCTGCTTTCCATGTATGAGGCCCTGGGTCCAATCCCCAATACCTCCACAAACAAAAAAAGTTGGCAGAGTTTTAAATTGTGTTATATTTCTAAAGGGGAGAAGGAAGAGAAGTCTGAATCAGGTATATGCTATATCCACTGATAACAGAAACAAAACAGACAGCTTAGGATAATATCAGTAAATAAAATATACAAATATGGAGAATTTGAGCCCAGTCCCACTCATAAGTCTGTCTATTAATGAGTCATAATAGCCATTCCTTTTTTTAACAGGTCCCATTACTAACTGTAACCAAAGCAAATGCAAAAAAAGTTAGGAAAAAATGAATACCCAGAGAACTGTATGTTATTTGCATGTATAAAAGAAAAAGCAATTAGTAAAGCCAACTTAAGCTTGGACCTAACAATCAACAAAGCGCATCATCAGTCAGGATATTCTTGGAGGAATAAAAATTCACCACGTGCCTGCGGCTCTTCATTGGTGCTGCCAAATTTCATCAATGTATACAATTAAATTTTGACAACTGAGTTCCCACACTATTTTGGCAATGTCTCTCAGATAAAATATTGGGTGAGCAGGTCAAGAGTGGAGGGTATAATCCGTTTCAAGCATGAAATGGAGGTATCGCGTAACATTGCAAACATGTAAAAGGGGAGCCAGAGAAGTAAGCCATTCTACTAAAACCTGACACAGGGAACCATCTGGTAACTGCGGCTAACACTGTAACCCTAACAGTAACATATACACACACCACATGCAATGTATTATCATATGTATCCATTTACCTACCTAATTTCCTAACATTGCCTATAGTACTGGCTTTAATTGTTGTCATTAGCATTTTAATTAATTAAGACTGCCAACTTGGGTTATAATTGTTTCAGTTGTGTTTACTGGTAGCGACTGTCTCAAGAGCTGTATTGAGAAAGCATGGTAAGAGAGCACCAGGACAGGTCGGAAAGCAAAGCACAATGCTATGACTGCCACCATGCTTGATATTTAGTAACGAACAACTCACATGCAATCACTCATTGTGGCCAAGACATAAATGGAACTTTTGTATTATAATGTCCTATGTAGGGCTTCCTTCCTCCTTTCTCTCCACTAAAGCCAACAGACAGATTCTAGAAACATAGAGGAGACATAGCAAGCCTATAATTCATAAACCATCACAGAGAATCCGTTCTATTGGACAGGCAATAATCAGAGGGTTCTTTTCAAGTTCTTCCCACTGGCTGACCATAGCCAGGGGCGCAAATGTAAAGGATCTTATACTGACGCACAGATAATAGCATGTGGCTCCGGAGTGGGACACTGGGACTTGAGAATTTTTTCTTTGAAGATTTGGTATTACATCTGGCACATTCATTTCCTCAGCCTATTTTAATTTATTAAGACTAAAAAATCATTATTAGGAAAAGTGAGAGAACAAATTTTTTTCTAAAATGAAAAGAAAAGAGCAAGAAAGGACAAATACGTTTTAACTGAGTTGAAAACAAAATCCCACCAATGACAAAGGAAAAGCATTTTTCCAAAGCAATAACCCAAAGAATCAAAGATCTTTGCAAGCGACTATTCTGTCCTTGCAGTTTCTACCTCAAACAAGTTCTTTTCAGGACACAAGATCCTCAGCTAGTGTGAATTAAACAAATCAAACAAGTTACAGGAGTAGGGTTTTGCATTACTCTCTGATGAAGTTTCCATACATTGTAGTCTTTCACAGTTGACTTCAGCTGCCTTGGTTGTTCACTCCACTTAACCACAAGTCGAAGGCTAGAGTCATTTCTCAGCAGCTTTAATCCAAAGCAGAAATAAGATCCTTGCCCAGATTGAAACTGTCCTATTCATATTTTCCTTCCAACCATGACTCAGCAGCTTCTTTGGATTTTGCTCAAAGAATTCACCTCGACTAACCTCTCGCTTTTAAAAATTGTCTACATTCTGCATTCTAAATTCAATTCCTTTAAAAGCTCTAAATTACTTTGCCAATCTACCACTTCAGTGTCCTGTTAAAACACTTTTCGGTTAACTGTCCAACCACAACCTGCTCTCTGAGACATGCCTATCACTCACAGCCCCTGCCCAAGGGGTGCCCCCGCAGGCAACCTCACCCCTTTGCCACAGTTTATAAAATCAGGGTACCAGAGCATGCGGTCAGGCTCTTTTGCACCACGTGTTTGCTGAAGTAGAGAGCAGCCTTCAGATAGAGAAGGAATGACCCAGAAGCATGGAGAGAAGTGAATGAGAGGCTGTGGGTCATTAGCAGAAGTGCTTTGGCTACTGACTGTACATTTCCCAGTTCAGGCCTACCTGAGGCCTCTATACTCCCAGCATTTGGAAGTGAGATATCTTACATCCTTTATGTGTACTTCCACCTTTTCTTGAACTAGATCGTGTATATTCCTACTCTTTGTAATGAAATGGTACCCCATCAAGATAGCCACATAAGGAGTAACTTGCAAATACTCATCCCTTGAGTCTATAAGGCAGCTGCTTCAAGCAGTTCAGAGGTTTAAAAAAGCAAACGGGGAAGAGAAAAGGAAGGAGAGCATAAAAAGGCCAGATTTTTGAACCGTGCACTTAATTTAGTATCATTTACATGACAGGACTCTGCAAGGTACTAGGATACGAAAGGACAGAAAACTCATAGTCCTTCCCCAAAGGAACACAGTGGCTGTTGGTGATTTGAATCATGTCCCCCACAAAAGGCATGTGCAGGTCCCAATCCCTGGTCCTGTGGGTGTGAATTCATTTATCAACAGGATCTTTGAAGATGTTACTAATTAAGATGTGCCCAGACTGAATGAGGGCCTTAACCCAAAATGGCTGAAGTCTTTATAAGCAAAGGAAAATGGACACAGGGAAGCTAGAGGGATCAGCAGGAAGCTGGAAACCAATAGAAGCCTCTCCTGTACTTTCCCTCTCTTCAACAATGAATGGTCTTGTGGATCTTCTAATCTAAAAGAAGAAAGAAGAGAAATGGGAAGTTGTGGCCATGTGTATTGCCATGTGACAGAAAAACCAACGACAAAGGATTGCCACTGGCAGCCCCAGAAAGCCAGTCTTTGGGGAGAAAGCGACATCTGGCTGACACCTCAATTTTGGACTTCCCCTAGCCTCAAATCCATGAGTCAATAAATTTCTGTTGTTTAAGCCATCCCACTGCATGATATTTATTTTAGCTTAAAACAACCCTAAAGGAAGACAAAAAGGAATAACTGCTGATGGTCCAGTGTGTCATGGCTGGCCCCCTTTTTGGGGCCAGTTACCACCATCTTCTTTATCCTTTTATTGGGACAATGTATCCCCAAAATTCTAAGTTTATTTCTTCCAGATTCAATGCCTTCCAGAACAAGGTTATTAAGTCATATGGGAATTTCATCCAGGTCCAACCATGGTACCATACCCTCCTTCCCTCAACCTCAATAGATTAGCCAGAGAGTTTCATACCCCATCAGGCAGGGACTACTGGTAACCAGCAGGAAGCAGCTACAGAAGAATGACTACTGCCCTTCAGCTCCCCCTTAAGAATAAGGGTATAAACTCTCTGAGGGGGTCAGGGGGAGCTGAGGCAGGTTAGTACAGGAAACTAGGGAAGGTGGCTGGTCTGAATAAAGCCATAACAGCTGGGACCCTCCTGGTCAGAACACAAACATAAGACTCATCCCCCCACATCCCCAAATACACCCAGAAACCTCGAGGAAAAGCAGCTGTTTGAGAACAAAGCTGTAACTGTTAGAGCTGAAAAGCCTGCCAAGATCTGGGTGACAAGGTCCCATTTCAAACTCCCAGGCTCAAATGAAGTCACGGATAACTTCAAACAGAAAGGCCTCCCCATGGGTTCCCTGAAAGCTGACAGGTGAAGGCAGAAAGTCAAACAATCAGGACAGCAAACAGCTGAGATCCCTCCTTAGTATGGCAAAGGGGGAGGAGCAAAGGCCTTAAAAAGACCCACCCGGGGCCCACGCACATAACTCATCCTGTAACATGCCTGGTACCCATGTCTTGCATGTGTACTGTATCTCTTGTTTCTTAATAAACTCGTTACTGGCCTTATTAAACTGAGAAAGGGAAGCAGGGGAAGGATTAACTATTTAACCTTGTATTATAAAGTTTTTAAACCACACTATGCCGATAAAATGGTAAAAGCAAAATTTCCTTAGTAACTATGGTCTCAGAGATTATATCTTATAGATTAATAAAATAATTCATAGTATTAATTCAAATAGGTGATTTTTATCATTTTAGGATACTAAACGATGTGAAAAATCTTTTATATGCAGTGATAAAAAAGCAATAAAATAGTCATATAAATTTTTTTTAAAAGCCCCCCAAAAAGGGAACATAATAAGCAGACGTAGTGTTCTTAAAGTATTAGAACTGCTATCCCACTTCTAGACATCTATTCAAAAGAATCAAAAACAAAAAAACAAAAAACCACTGGAAAATATTCTGGAGAGCATAACAAAAAATCAAGAGCAAACTAAACGTCTAGTAATAAAGAGGAAATTTTTACTGCTGCTGTAATATTATTTGAAGAAATATACTTAGTCACTAAAAAGAATATAGACAATGCAATAAGTAGATATATATAATGTTAAGTTGAAAGAAAGGTATAACATTTTGTATGTACTCTGATTATAATGATGGTACATATAAAATAATTTTACATATAACAATATAAATGCAGGAAAAAGCAAGAATGTCCATCTTACAGTAAGAGAATAATTTATTTTTCTAAAAAATCAAATTCTTTTATTTACAATTTTTTAAAAAAAGTACTCCCTCCCTTTTTTCCTCTAAGTATTAGAAATAAAACTTAAACTTACTTCATCAGAAGCAGATCGAAGACACTGAACAGCAGCCTGTTTTTTCATTTCTTCTAGAGTTAGATCTGAAGACTTTTTCTTACTCTTTCCCCATTTCTTATAAGCTCCTTTTTCCCAGCCCAGGAAGATGTCATTCTCCTAAAGTGAGATTGAACAAGGTTAAATGATGAAGACTAAATAAAAAGTTTCAAAAACTACTGTTTCCCACATACTTATACATACAGTACACCCTCTATACCAAATATATTCATTCACAAAATGGAACACACTATAAATTGAGACATCACAGAATACTGTCAAGACACTGTACTTCAGAAAAACTAAGTTCGGTATCTATTATTTAGATTATTATTTCTGGGATGATCAAGGTCATGGCATGCAAAGTTTTATGATCTTGGTAAATCTGAAACACCTGCATGTATAGTAAATATTAACTAGTAAATGACATTTATGTATAGATGTAAATATCACTTTAATTTCAGTATAAATCCTGTATTATATGCACAAATATCCTCTCTCCTGTACTTTTTCATTCTTGAATAATGACTGGCCTTGTGGATCTTCTAATCTAAAAGATAAGGGAAGTGGATGTGATTCAAGCAATTGGGTGCCTGCCTACCAAATGGGAGGTCCTGGGTTCGGTTTCCAGTGCCTCCTACATAAAACAAGCAAGACAGCGAGCTGACATGATGCCTTGGCACAGTGAATTGATGCAGAGAGCTGACAAAACAAGATGATGCCATGAGATGACACAACAAAGAGACACGAGGAAATACAGTGAGACACATAACAAGCATGAAGCAGAGGTGGCTGGAGCAATTGGGCACCTCCCTCCCACATGGGAGGTCCTGGGTTAGAGTTCTGATAACCTCCTAAAAAGAAGATGAGTACACAATGAATGGACACAGAGAGCAAACAGCAAGCACAAACAATGGGGGGAGGGGGAAAAAGATAAAAGATGTAAAATGTAAACAGAAGTATTTTAAGTTAATTTAAGTTTATATTTTTCCTTCTTTTGTGTGACCATTTAATAAAAATCTGAAGAAAATTTGAAAAGCAAAAGGAAGGAAAGAGAAGGTCATCCCTGATCCCAGAACCCAGTGAAAAACGAGAATAATCTGGGCTACTGCATTGTCATGTTTGTATGCTTTAAAAAAGTACACCGCCATGTTACTACAAATTCTTTGGTTATATAATATTCTAAGATGTAGGTTTACTTAGCTATTTCCTTAGATTGGGACAATAAGATTGTGTTGTATCAGTATATAAGTTTAGGGCGTAATGCCATCTTAGTAATATTAGGTCTTCAAATTCATGAACATTGGACGTCTTTCCATTTAGTTAGATCTTTAATTTCTTTCAATATTGCTTTACAGTTTTCAGTGTACAAATCTTTCATTTTTTTTGTTAAACATATTTCTAAGTATTTTATTCATTTTGATAATGCTATAAATGGAATTGTTTTCTTAATTTTATTTTTGGACTGTTCATTACTAGTATATAGAAATAAAACTGATTTACATATATTTTTCTTATATCCTGCAACTTTGCTGAATTTGCGTATTAGTTCTATTTTTTTTGGTAGATGACTCAGGATTTTCTATAAATAGGATTATGTTATCTGCAAAGAGAGAGAGTTTTACTTCTTTCTTTCCAATCTGGATGCCTTTCATCCCTTTTTCTTGCCTAACTGCCCTGTTAATGTGAATTTGTAAATAAGATTTTACGTGGAAATATCTTTTCACACAAAAAAAGTAATGCCAAATACTGATATCAATCCAAAAGCATGACTTTGTCTGAACATACTAATTCCTTGAAAAGCATTTATAGAATTCTTTTAGGTTCTGTTCTTGATGTGTGCCTTTTAGCGTGCCACTGAATTGCACATAAACCACTTCCAAGTGAAAATTAGATGGAAGCTCCACAACTGAACAGTTAAATAGGTTGTGAAATACAGAAATTTCCTTTGCATTGTGTCAAGGTCTAAAATGCTGCTGGAAATGTCATTTGAGTTCAAACAACATATTTCCTGCAAATCTGTGTGAGAATGGCCACCTCACTTATTTTAACTTTTAACACCAAGGGAAATGCTTAAAGCAACCTGACATTATTTGTGATTCAACGTTACTTACTGAAATGACTTCATGGCATATAAATCTCTATAAAGAGATAGAAAATTTTAAAAGAAACCAAACCGAAATACTGGACTTGAAGACCACAATAAATGAAATAACTTCCCTAGAGGGTTTTCAACAGTAGATTGGAGCTGGCAAAAGAAACAATCAGTGAACTGGAAGACAAGAAAACTGAAATGATTCAGGCAGGGCAGAAAGATAAAAGAAGTAGAAAGAGGTAATAGACAGAGCCTAAGAGAGCTGTGGGACACCATCAAGCATACCTATACACACATTATAGGAGTTCCAGTAGGAGGAGAAAGGCGCAGGAATATTCAGAGAAATAATGGCAGAAAACTTCTCAAATTTCCCAAATTTAAAAAAGACATGAATATGCACAAGAACCATCCCAGACACATAGGAGTCAAACAGTTCAATGCCCAGGAAAAGGTGCAAGTTCCAAAAACTACAAGAGAAGAGCAATATGTTATAAATTAGGGAGTCCCAATAAGCTGATTTCTCATCAGAAACCATGGAGACAAGAAGTCAGTGGGACAAAATATTTAAAGAGCTCAAAGAAAATAATTTCCAACCAAGAATCTTGTATTTGGCAAAAATGTCTTTCAATAAGGAGAGAAAGAAAAATACATTTCCAGGTAAACAAAAGCTGAGGCAATTCATCAACACTAGATCTACTCTACAAGCAATGCTAGAGTGAGTTCTTCAAAATGAAAAGAAAGGATACCAGGCAGTGGACTGAAGCAGCATAAATAAATAAAGACCTCTGGTAAAAGTGCCCATATGGTTAATTATAAATGCTAGTACTATTATATTGGTGGTTTTTTTTGCTTTTGGTATATAACACCAATTTTTACTTCTTACCGATTATGCAAATGCATAAAAAGTTATGACATATCTATGGTTTGGGGCATACCGTATATTAAGATGTAATTTGTAGCTAGAGTAACAAAAGATGGGGTTATACATATAGGAACATGAACGTGTATCCTACTGAAGTTAAGTTGGTATCAAGTAAGATGTGACAGTTGTAGATACAGGATACTGAATTTTAGCTCCATGGTAACCACATTTCTGAATATGAAAAACATACAGAAAAAAACAAAGACTCAAAATGGTAAATACAAAAAAAACACAAATCTCAAAGTAGACATTAACAGAAGAACTAAGGATCACTAAGGATCAGAAAGTGAAAGGATGATCAGAAAAGGTATAAGACTTTCAAAGACAAAACGGCAGAAGAAAGTCCTGCATTATTGATAGTTGCTTTAACGTAAATGGATTAAAGACAGAAATTGGCAGGATAGGTTTTTTTTTGGAAAAAAAAAAAGCATGAGCCAACTATATGGGTATACAAGAGATTCATCTTAAATTCAAAGACACAAGTAGGCTGAAAGTGAAAGGATGAAAAAAAATTCTATGCAAATAGTATGGGGTAGCTATACCATCATCAGATAAAATAGTCAAAAATGGTATCAAAGGACAAAGAAGGTCATTATATACTGACAAAGGGGTCAATTCAACAAGAAGACAAAATTAATAAAATATATTTGCCTAATAGCAGAGCCTCAAAATATATGAAGCAAATATTGACAGATTTGAAGGGAGAAGTAGATGGTTCTACACTAATAGGAGATAGCAATACAGCACTTTCAATAATGGATGGAACAATTAGTAGATCAATAAGGAAACAGAAAACTTGAACAATACTATAAACCAACTGAATCATGGACTAATATAAGACAGCAGCAGAATACACATTCTTCTCAAGTATATATGGATCATTCTGCAAAATAGACCATATATGTTAGGTCACAAAACGAATTTCAAAAAATTCAAAATACCAAAATAAGACAATGTATCTTCTCTGACTGCAGTGGAATGAAGCTAGAAATCAGTAACAGAGGGAGAAGTGGAATATTCACAAATAATGTGAAAATGTAAACAATCAATGGGTCTAAAAATAAATAAAAGGGAAATTAAGAGAAATCTTGAGATGAATGAAAAGGAAAACACAACATACCAAAATGTATGTATAAGATGTAGAAAAGGCAGTACTGACAGGGAAATTTATAGCTCTAAAATGCTTACATTAAAATAAGAGGAAAGGGAGCTCAAGTGGCTGAGCGACTGCTTCCCATGTATGAGGTCCCAGGTTCGATACCTGGTACCTCCTAAAAAAGAAAAAAAAAGAATCTCAAATCAGAAATGTAACCTCACAACTGAAGGATATAGAAAAAAAAGAGTAAAACAAACCGAAACCGAGCAGAGAGAAAGAAACAGCAAGGATTACAGTGGAGATAAATGAAATAGAGAATTAAAAAAAAAAAAAAAAAAACAGAAAAATCAATGAAACTAAGAATTGGTTCTTCGGAAAGATCAATAAAATCAACAAACCTTTCGCTGAACTGACAAAAAGAGAGGACACAAATGGTCCTTGGAATAGAGCAATGAACTAAGTCAAATTCTTTTATATTTTCAAGCTCACAAATGAGGTACATGCAAATATTTATAGCTGCTGCTGAGCCATGTCCCTTTAAATAAAAGGCAACAATTCCTGAACATGTTACTTATTTCCCCCTTTCTCTCCATCAAAAAAGAGGGAAAAGTGAGTTTAGGATTCCTCTTTTGAGTATTTTTCTCAATTTTACTTAATTTTTATAGGTAATATAGTCAATCACATAACACAAAATCCTAAGTGTACAACAGGGTGCACTCCTCCTCCTCCCCCACGGCACTTAGTCCCTCCAAGTCCCCTGGTTTTGAGACATAAACCAAGTTACACATTTCTTGTGTATCCTCCCAGATGTTTCTTGCACTTAAGCAAACGTGAATTGCTATCCATACACATAGTCTTCCAGAAATAATAGCTTGTTATGTATACATTTTTCTGCATTCTGCTTTTTTCACTTATATTTTGGAGTCCCGTCATTCTATTTTTCCTGGCTTTATGTACTATGTGGATGCATTGTAACACATTTAACTAATAGAAGGCTTTCTTATTTTATATATATATATACACACACACACACACATTACAGCAATTAACCACCCAATTTCAAATGAACACAGTATAAAAAGACTTTTCTATTTTATTCATTTTTTTATCATTTTAGTCTTCTATGCTGTACTAATTAAAAATTCACTCAGACCTAAAGATAAAATATTAGAAACATGCCAAATATTCAAAAAAGCTAAATGAAGTGCAGTGTGATTTTTCAACGTCATAATCTTCAAGAGAGCACCCAATTATCAAGTACCACAAGAAGCTAATGGCTGAAGGACTTCTCAGCATGAGAATCTACTGCCAGGTCCTTTTTTAGATGCTCCTGTGAGGTAATATAAGGTAGCTTTCTGACTATCTCTAGCTGTCTTCTATATTTGAAAAAAAAAAGGAAACTGGAACCTGGAAGAAGAAAAAGAACACAGCCTTCTGAAATACAGCTGGTCCCACTGACGTCTGCGGCTGGTTGCTTAGCATCCACCCCTGCCTCCCACGCCTTCCTGTTCACAGCCTGGTTCTGAATAAGCGAAACCTGTCGTGGGTTTGAATGGGACGACTGCCACTCCCATCTTGGGGTTCTAATTGGCTTAATACAAACCCAGCACATTTCGTCCCTTTGGCTCAGAGGGAGCCATGTGGCCAATGAGAAGGAGCACTTCATGGATTCTGCTGCACACGTAGGAAACCATTTCCTTTGGTGAGCGTGTGGGAAGATGATACCAGAAGCACTGTGCTCACTGCCATGGCTCTCCAGCCTCAGGGAGCTGCCAGAGGCAGGCAGAGGCAGCAAAGAGACGCAAGTGGTGCCGTGATGCTCTCAATCAAACCTAGATGGGCCAGCCTTACTTCTGCACTTGGAGTTAAGTGAGACCTTTTTCCCCTTACGGTAATTTTGGCCAAATTTTTAGTTGCTTGTGAATGAAAGATATATTAGGATTTGAAGAAAGCCTCTAATTAATCAATTCACTGACATTTTCTTATTAAAGAACTACACTGCCTCCAATAATAGCTCCAATCAAGAATAATTTCAGGGTAAAACTACCTTAAAAAGTTTTTCTACTAGGTCTTTAGCCAGCAATGACAACTTCCTCCCTGCTCTCCCTGCCTTCAGTCACTCAACCCAGCCCTACTCACCACCATGCCATTTTATACTGCTGGCTAAATATAGCAATGGACTCTTTGTCTCCAGGACTAAAATATAAATCCCCTAGCGCAGCATATCAGGTTCTTTGTAATATGCTTCCTGCTTGCTGTTCCCAGCCTAATCTCCTCCCGCTCCCTCACCACACTCTCTTCTGGCCCCACTGCCCTGGGCCCCTTCCTGTTTCTGTGACCTTATACACACCATTCTTTTCACCTTCCTTCCAGCCCATCCAACTGTTACCTCCTGTCACTCCTTCTGTGCGCCGTGCCCAGCAATCCACCCTCTGCACTCTCGGCATTTTACAGAGCCTTAGGTTGTCAGTGATCTCTCAGGGACCATCCTTAGCCACCTCACTATACTTGGTCACTAGAAGATAGAATGAGGATAGAGAACTGGGAGCAAAAGACTAGTTTGTGCAGAATTTGTAATGAGGTTGACTGCCAATGTTTGGAATTGCATAGAGGTTTTGATAGCACATTAAAGTGAATGTAGTTAGCACTGTCAATATGGGGGTATGATTATTGGTTGAAAGGCAATGTTTAGGGCTGTGTATGTGACTAAAAGAAAAGTTAAAGGATGAAATATAGGATTGTATAGCATAGTGAACCCTGTTGCACATGAATGGGTTAACAGTACAAATATAAGAATGTTCTTCCAGGAAATCAGAACAAATGCACATTAATTTACAAGATGTTGATAACAGGGTGGTATTTGAGCTAAAATGAATCTAAAGCAAACTAAGGACTGTATAAATAGTAATACATGAATATCTTTTCATAAATTGTAAAAAAAAAAACCATCCTAAATGACAGGAACTAGTCACAAAATACTGCATATATTGACTCCATTTATATAAATTATAAATATAAACAATTTATAGAGATGGAATTAGACTAGGAGATATGTATTGCAAGGGAAGAAGGACTGAGAGGTGACTGTTAAGGGGTGGGGGTTTCTTTTTGGAGTAATGAAAATGCTCTAATATCGACTATGGTGATGAATGCCCAGCTCTGTGATTATAATAAAAGCCCAATGGCAGTGCTGATGCGCGCAAGGAGTGCCGTGCCACACAGGGGTGTCCCCCGCGTAGGGGAGCCCCACGCGCAAGGAGTGCACCCATAAGGAGAGCCGCCCAGCGCGAAGGAGGGAGCAGCCTGCCGAGGAATGGTGCCGCCCACACTTCCTGTGCCGCTGACGACAACAGAAGCGGACAAAGAAACAAGACGCAGCAAAAAGACACAGAAAACAGACAACCGGGGGAGGGGAGGGGAATTAAAATAAATAAAAATAAATCTTTAAAAAAAAAAAAAAAAAGCCCAATGAATATACAATTTGGATGGATTGTACGGTATGTGAATATATCTCAATAAAATTGCTTAAAAAAAAAAAACAGAAATGTGAGTTTTTAAAAATGTATAATTTACATTTAAACATTTTCTCTCAATTCCATGAAAAAAAGATTCTACAAAAGAAACATCTTCATCTGATATCTGAGGAGGCAGATGGGTATGAATCTGTATATGCATTGGTGGTAGTGTGAGGCTTTTATGGACCCCAGAAAATCATGCCCTTAGAGCTAATCCATTCCCATGGTGTAAACCCATCGTAGGGGGGACCTTCTTTAGATTAGGTTACTTCAGTTAAGGCATGGCCCAGGGTGGCTCTTAATCCTCTTACTCGAGTCCTTTATAAACCTGATGAATACAGAGAAAAACCCCAGAAGCTGACAGAGAGCCCTGGAAGGCAGAAGCTTGGAAAACAGAAGCTGTGGGCAAAGGAGTCGAGGGGAGAAGGCAGAGACCCACAGATCGCCACATGCCTTGCCGTGAAACAGAGTCCAGGATTGCTGGCAGTCTTTGGGGAGAAAGGCCTGATGATGTCTTGATTTGTACACTTTTCTCAACCTCAGAACTGGAAGCCTGCAAGCCAATAAACCCCCATTGTAAAAGTCAACCCATTTCTGGTATATTGTTTTTGGCAGCTTTTAGCAAACTAAAACTAAAACTAATTCCTACTTTATTTTCATGTTCCTCATGTGGAAAGGTTTATGCTTTTTTTTTGCCAAACACTAGTGCTTAAACAAAATATTTCTAAACCTGATGGTAATTTTAAAAAGTAGTCAACTTTCGTATGAAAACCAAAGCTTATTAATATTATTCAAGGTCATTCCTAAGAGCTTAAGGGGGATAATCCCTAGCTTATTTTCAATGCATAAATTCATAAACTGTTCTAAACACGCTTTAGCTGAAAGGATCCTGTATCAGTCAGCCAAAGGGGTGCTGATGCGAAGTATCAGAACTCTGTTGGCTTTCATAAAGGGCATTTGAGGTGGCAGCTTACAATTACAAGACCCTAAAAAGTCTAACTCAAAGTTACTTCCTCACCAAAGTCTGTTGCCATGATTTGAAGCAAAATAGTGGGCAATGTCTGCAAGGGTTCAGCCCTCCTCTTTCCTCGTAAGGCTCTGGGGACCCAGCTTCTTCCTATCTCAGCTGGAGGCTGGCATTAAGGCTCTTTTTTCTCCCTGGGGCTTGTTTCTCTCCAGGCTCAGCTGCTTTGGTGTCTCCACAAGGTCAGCTGTAGACTCTCAGGCTCATCTGTATTTCTGGGGCTGTGTTTATGGAACACTCTTCCTGCATATCTACTTCAGTGTTCTCCTTCTCCATGCATTTACTTCCCAGGGCTCCAGCATCAAAACGCCAACTCTCTCCTCTGCCCTGTAATTTTCTCTGTGAGTCCCCACCCACCAAAGGGGCAGGGACTCAACATCCTACTAACGCAGTCAGGCCTTTATCATAATTTAATCATCGAATCAAAGCCTTTATCATAATTTAATCAAGTAAACCACTCTCTCTTCCTGCATATCTGCTTCTGTGTCTATTTCCATGTGAGAAACTGTTTTATCCCCTTCAAAGGGGTGGAGACTCAACCCTGCATGCCTTAATGACGCGGTCAAGTAAGAGCCCTAATCTTGATTCAATGAAGTAAAAGTGAAACCTCTGAATCTAATACAATCTAGTATGCCCAGAGGAACAGACCAGTTTACACACACAATCCAGTATCTATTTTTGGAATTCATAAACAATACCAAACTGCCTATCTATCTATCTATCTATCTATCTGTACCAGAGCCACTCTGCTCCTTTATATAATTTTGAAATACACTACAAGAATTTTTACACACAGATATATTGGCTAACAGCACCATAAAATATTAATTTAAAAATGCAAATGATATATAGCTAAAAGGTTAACAAAAAAAGTAAAAAATAAGTCACTTCCACCTCAATGTCAATCCCCAAAGGTAAACTATTGTTCAGTTGATATATGTCCAATTACATTTTTTAATAGTGAGATTTATCCCACATACCGAAGTATATGCAACATAAATGTACAGTTTTAATAATAAGCATATATACTGGTACACCAATCAGGTTATAGGCAGACCTAGAATCCTCCCAGGAACCTTGGAAGCCTAACCTGTCATAATCTTTTGGTACCTTTTAGTTTGTGTAAGGTATTTTAGATTGGAGACAATATTCCTCTGAATTTTAAAGGTATTACCCCACTACATTCTCAACAGCAACACTGCAAGTCAGAAATCCCAATTCTTTGCATAAGGCCTGTTTTTTCTCTTTGGGAAACTATAGCATCTTCTTTGTCCTTAATGGTTTAAAACCACAAAATTATGTGCCTTGGGGGAGCAGTAGTTCAAACACAGTTCTAAAACTCTTTGACATTCCTCCATCAAGAGATTCCCTTGAATCCATGGAAGTTTGTGACTGCTCCAACTAATGAAGGACAGTGGAAGTGATACTATGTGATCTGAGGGTTAGGTCAGAAAGGCCTTGCAGCTAGGTTCTTGCCTGGTTCTCTTGGGATGCTCACTGCAAGGGAAGCCAGTTGCCACACAAGAATTCTGACTACCCGAGACCCACATGCAGATGCTCTGGTCAATAGTCCCAGCTGAGCCCTGCCTCCTAGCACTCCTTGCCCAGGTAACAGACACAGGAGTGAAGCTGTTTTGGCCCTCTAGGCCAGCCCATCAGCCTTCTGAGTACCACTGAGTGACTTCAGTCAAAGCCACAAAGAGCAGAAGAATCACCCAACTGATCCCTGCCCAAATTCCTGAACTAGAGTATCTGCCAGGCATAATAACATGAATTTTTTAAGCCACTAAATTCTGGGATAGTTTGTTATACACCAACACTCCTAACAGAAAAAAAGAATCTTTTATACTAAATGTATCTCTTCTGAGCTCAAAAGAACACCCCCTAGTCCTCAAATTGTGCTTTTTGGTGAACAAAATACATGTTCATTCCATCTTTATGTACCATGAAAACATATGCTCTTTAGCATTCTACTTTTTTTTAAAAAACCTGGTCACTATACCACAAAGGAATAATGGTAATCGCCACTGCAATCTGTCTCCAGTCTAAGAAAACACCTTTTCAGGAGACCTAATCATGCCAAATATAAGAATAACATCCAGAAATGCTATCACGACTGTGACAGCTTGAAATTATTTTATGAATCACAAAAGAAAAAGATTATGTTTGTGAACTAATCCATTCCTGTGGGTGGGAAACCCTTTCAACTGGACTAACTCAGTGAGGCATGACTTGGGTTGAGTTTCTGCCCCCTTGCTGGGTCTGATAAAAACAGACACAAAAAATGAGAATCACCATATTTGATCCTGCAACGTGAAAGAAAGGACTGCAGTTTTGCCCATAACTGAGCTGGAATGAAAGAAGCCTCCAAGAGCCTCAAAGAGCTGAGGCCCAGGGAGAGATGAGCCATATATGCCTGACAGCTCGCAGCTGAACTCCGGAATACAGCGGAGCAGCCGGAATTGATAGAGGCGGCCTGGAAAGAGACAAGTCCTATGCCTGACTGCTCAAAGCTGAGCTCCAGGAGCTGGGCTCTGAGAAAGGGTAAGTCTGAAAGGGAAAAGAGACCTGGCAGAGATCAGTGGCCATCTGGATTTGCCATGTGGCCAGATAACAGGACCAAAAGAAGCTGACTTTGGTGGGAAAGCATCTCTGCTGATGCCTTAATCTGGACTTTTCACAGCCTTGGAACTATAAGCTTTTACCCAAATGAATCCCCTAAAAGTCAACCTATTTCTGGTACTTTGTGTTGGCAGCCCTGTGGCACACTAAGACATATGACCATGCTTGCTGAACCCATAATTAGAATACCCGACAAGGCTAAATATTTTATATTGTGATTGTTCTGGAAAACAATAAGAATATAGTTTCAGCAGCCTGTTATCTCTGCCTCTATTAAAGATATTAGCCTGACTGCTAGGAGAGGAATGATTAATAGGAGAAAAAGTTATTTTATGGAGGGATGGAAAGATCTACAGGGAATGGCAATAACAATAATAGTCAACATTTACTGAGCCCTCACCTTGTGTCTGTTACTGCTCTAACTATATTATAAGCACCTAAAACAATGCCTGGCTCAAAAAATGTGGTCCATGAGTCTCCTTTAATTCTCAGTAATGCTATCAGATAGCACATAAAGTACACATTTTAGAAATGGGGAAACAGGCACAGAAGTGTTAATTTGTCCCAGAAGTAGTGTAAGTCAGAAAGTAAACAAGGTGGGATTAGAACCCTGGCAGGCATGACTCCACGGCCCATGTTCTTAATTAAGTACATGAATGTGATGTACAGCAAGGGGTGAAAAAGTAAGCAGTCAAGAATTGCAAAAGGCAGAGACAGAATATGAGGCTGTGAGTCTGATGGACACTCAGGATAAAGATCAAGATGCCAGAAAGGAAACTGTGGTCTGAATCAGTTGGTACAATGATTTTTCATCTTATAACTCCTCTCATACCTCCATCTTAATTCTTTATAATCTCCAATGATAAATTTTATTCCACCACAACCCCATTCTCGAGAATGGTCCTTGTCACTTTTGGAATCAATACAAATACATGCTGTGGTAGTTTGATATTATTTATGAAGGCTAAAAAGAGGTACTGATTAGGTTTCTAAACTGGTCTGTTCCCCCGGGCATGATATCCTTTGATTGATTTAAACTCAAAGGCTTTACGTTTATTTGATTAAATCAAGATTAGGGCTTTGATTCATCCACATCATTAGGGTGTGCACGTTGAGTCCCTGCCCCTTTGGTGGGCTATATAAACAGACACTCACTCAAGCAGAACACAGAAGCAGATATGCAAGAAAAGAAAGAGAGCTCCATTGACACAGAAGAAAACTTTGATCCTGCAGCCCTGGGGTGAGCTGAGCCATTCGCCTCATAGTTTGATGAAGAGACCAGAGTCCTGAGCAGCTGAGAAGACCTGAAAAGAAACAAGTCCTCCAGCCTACAGCTGAGACAGGAAGAAGCTGGACCCAAGGAGCCCTGAGAGGAAAAGGAAGGCTGAACCCTCACAGACGTTGCCTGCCACCTTGCTTCAACATGTGCCAATAGACTTGGGGGAACAAACCTTGAGTAGAACTCTTAAGGGCCTTGTAACAAGCTTTTACCCCAAACAAATACCCTTT
Source organism: Dasypus novemcinctus (assembly GCF_030445035.2). Classification (NCBI taxonomy): domain Eukaryota; kingdom Metazoa; phylum Chordata; class Mammalia; order Cingulata; family Dasypodidae; genus Dasypus; species Dasypus novemcinctus. The sequence goes on along the minus strand of NC_080673.1, from coordinate 203,225,122 downwards.
ATAAAAGCCAACAGATTTCTGGTACTTTGTATCAGCACCCCTTTTGGCTGACTAATACACATGCATATACACATTTTTCCATCAGTAATAAGTTGTAACATCCTAGCTAGGGAAGGTTCTAGGAAGAAACCCCTGGCTTCCTTCCTGGAGCCCTATAATTCTAGTTTGAAAAATATTAACCTAACTAGACATATTTAGCCAAATAATGATAGAATAAAAATAAGGAAGTGCTGTTTGCATGCAGATAACACTGCCTGTCACATAAAATTTATCTGATTAAAGCCTGTTGAAAGAATGTTTGTTGAAATACAGTGAAGCACCCAAGGATCCCAGGATGGGGCAGACTGTTGTGTGGCTACTGCTGAAGAGTCCATAAACTGTAAAGAGAACTGTAAAGGGAAACACTGCAGAAGACAGCTTTTTGTAGTAAAATGCTATGTTAACAAGGACATACCACAAGAGTACATCACAAGGGAGCTAGCCATCAGTACTGGCATTATTCTTACATGACCTGTGGGCAAATATAAATAATGCAATAATCCAGTCACATTTCTAGAAAGGATTATGAGGAGAAACTTGCTGTTGACTCTCAATCTAGCACAACCTCAAGCCCAGGGACATCAACTCCCCTTTACTTCAAAGTTTTACTCAGTTTCCCTTTTAATCATTTTAAAGTAAAACTGTAAAATCTCTTGAACTCATGTAACAAAAACTCACTGTAGAGTTACAGGAACCAGGAGTGATCTTCCAGGTCTCCTAGCAATGCATGTTCCAGTGTCCTTCACTTCCTCTCTAGAATGACTTGACTCAGATTCAACCGTGAACTGAGAAGACACAGGAGTTTTTCCCCAGGCTAAAACCCACAAGTACTTTGGGAAAAAAAAAAAAATCAATACCACAGAGTTTCTAAAGCTTGTCTTTAGAGTGTTCTTATGTTACTCAATCAACAATTACTTGTTACACATGAAAACAAACAAATACCATCCAGCAACAACAAAAACCCTGTGACATAAAATGAGCATGGGGTTTAAGTCTGACAGACATGGGGTTGATCCCAACTCATCACTCACTGCATGACCTTGGTCAGACCACCTAACCTCTCACGTCTCCAAATGGGTAAAAAGATGAAGCAGTGCATCGAAACGTCAACTAATAAAAGAAGGAAAAATTGAGTTATAAAAACCACTATTTTGCGACTATCAAAGTACTAACTGATTCAGGCGGGACTCATCAATAGATGGTAACTCTACACAATCCAACATGTAATAATTACAAAGAGAAAAGTACCAGGCTTTACAATAAAGAAAGCTGGAGATACCATCAAACCAAAGTCAACACTGCCAAAAATGACACAACGTGCCACCTGACATGATGCCTGGAGGAGAAGGAAAGTTCATGGCTTATGTGATGTTACTGCAGAGAAGGTATAACCTGACTCCAAACATGAGGAACATTAGACAAATCCAAATTACGGGATATTCCACAAAATAACTGGCCTTTACTCTTCAAAGATGTCAATATTATGAGACACAAAAGATGAGGAACAGTTCCAGACTAAAGGAGATTAAAGGGATGTGACAACTAAAGTCAATGTATGATCTCAAATCAGATCCTAGGTGAGGGAAAAAACTAAAGAGACAAAAACTGAAATACTGACCATATATTACATGATAACGTATACTGATTTTAAATTTCCCAATTATACTATGGTTATATAGGAGAAAGTCCTTAATCTTAAGAATATATGCAAGGGAAGTGGATTTGGCCCAATGGATTATACTACGGTTATACAAGAGAAAGTCCTTGATCTTAAGCATATATGCTGGGAAGTGGATTTGGCCCAATGGATAGGGTGTCTACCTACCACAAGGGAGGTCCAAGGTTCAAATCCAGAGCCTCCTGACCTGTGTGGTGAGCTGGCCCGTGCAGTGCTGATGCGCTTATGGAGTGCTGTTCCACACACGGGTGTCCCCTGCGTAGGGGAGCCTCACACACAAGAAGTGCCACCGTAAGGAGAGCGGCCCAGCGTGAAAAAAGTACAGCCTGCCCAGGAATGGTGCCGCATACACAGAGAGATGACGCAACAAAAAGAGACACAGATTCCAGGTGCTGATACAAGCAGACTCAGAAGAACATACAGCAAATGGACACAGAGAACAGACAACTGGGGGGGGGAAGTGGAGAGAAATAAAAAACAATCTTTAAAAAAAAGAACATAGCAAACTTTACTAAAAAATATATATATATATATATATATAAAATATATATGCTGACTTATTTAAGGTAAAGGGTCATAACATTTGCCATGTAACCCCAAAATGTCTCAGGGAAGAGAAAGAGAAAATAAAGCAAAGGTGGAAAAGTGTTAATAAGCGGTGCCTCTGGATGAAGTATACATGAGAGTTCTTTGCACTATTCTTGTGTTGTAAATCATTTCAAACTAAAATGTTAAATTTTTTAGTAAAATGAATATATGACCTTTGCCTATAAGGATCTTATGATCTGAGAAAGGTAATATATTCTTGTAACTATAATGAAGAGCTCTACAGTAGAAACGTGGTCAAGTATGGCAGACATGGTTTTCACAGGGAATTACCAGAAAAGGATTCACAGAGAAAGGTGACTTGAGCTTTGAAGGAGTGAAGAAAAGTAGTTTATATTTACATCTAAAAATGATATCTGATTATCTGAGAGAACGTTGATGAGAGCACAGTAATCAGGGCCAAAAAGGACTATTCTCTAGTCTTTCAGTATCTCCATAGCTACCTTTCAGAAGTCTATGTGCTGAGGGAAATAATACTCCACCCACTCCCTACCTTGGTCACAGACCATAGCCAAAACTTGCCTACTCCCTTTACCCCAAAATAAGGTTTGGGGAAGCAGTGTACATGATCTTCCCCTAGAGTCATAGATCTGCTTTTGCCACTGTTAAAAGGGATTTATAATTTCAGGGAAAAGTAACTTAAGAACTGACTACATGTCACCTCTTATGAAGGCTTCACCATCACAGGCATCCTTTTCAACTTGGCCATCCTGATTAGCGTGTATCTGCTACCCTGGACTAACTGGAGAACAACACTAGACGTCTTTTATTTTCCTGTGGATTCTCCTCGTAAGACATGTTATCTTTTCACTAACCTTCATCTGTCCTATGTTCTAAAGAACAAATCAGAACTTTGGAAGGAAAATAAAAAACAGTTGCAGACACTGATAGTTCCCCTGCCCCCCACGATCACCCCTACAGCTGAAAAAGAAACCAGGAATATTCACAAACAAGTCTGTTCAGCAATGAGTTCAACTATAATCTTAATAGTTTTATTCCCTTCTCAAAGCCCTATAGCACCTAGCACATAAATACTTTGTGCTAATAAATTTATTGGTGCTGATTAAACATTCTAAGCTGATATTACTAACATTACAACCGTAAGACATGACAGATCTTAATAAAATCGTATTTAAAAAAACTATTCATTCCCTTTGAGCACATGTTTACAATTAAAGTACCATGATTTTTTAATTATGAGAAATATCTTTCTCATACCTGGTGTATTAGTCTGCCAAATACACCACTTTGTATGTGCTGATACAAAGTACCAGAAATCTGTTGGCTTTTATAAAAGTATTATTTGGGGTAAAAGCTTACAGTCCCAAGGCTGTGGAAAATTCAACTCAAGGCATCTTAAGAGGTGCTTTCTCACCAAAGCCAGTTGCTACATGTGGAAGCAAGAGGGCCGCAGATCTCTGGCTGGTCTCTGCCTTCCCCTCTGGGCTCACCCTTTTTACTTGAGCTCCGTGGGCCCAGCCTCTTGGAGACTTCATGCTTAAGTCATCCTGTAATACTCTCTCTCCAAACATAGGGCTTACGTCTTTCCAAGCCTCCTCCATCAGTTTCGACTGTTCTGCTCGCTTCCCAATATCAGCTGTAAGCTATCAGAAAAATGGCTCATCACTCCCCAGGGTCTCAGCTGTTTGAGCCTTAGACTGTTACTTGGCAAGAACAAAAATGACAGAGCTCTCTCTTCCTGTGTCTGTCTATAAACGTCCATTTATATCAGACCCAGCAAGGAGTCTGAATCAAAAGTCCCAAAGTCCAATCACAAACCCAAAGCAATCTTTTCAAATAATCTAATCAAAGGACCTTCAGCTGAATTTAAAGTAATCAAAGGGAATCACATCCCGAGGAATAAGTTAGTTTACAAAAATAATCTTTCTCCTTTTGGGATTCATAAAAATAACCCCAAACTGCCACACCCGGAAATAAAAATTCTTCCATGCTTTTGGATTTAACATTTCACTCCCCATCCCAAAGAAGTATACTAAAGTTTTGGTAATAAAATTATACAATATACTGACTACCAAAATAACAAATTTTCTGATCATTAGGTTGTAAATCAATCCCTTCAAAATCTTACTTGACCTAATTCCCACCAGTCAAGGCAGTAAATGACCTGAAAGCAAGGAAAATGCAGAAGTGTCCAGCTCGAAACACTAGGAAACACAAGCAGTGAGAAAAATAAGCTCTGTATACCTGATGCATGAAAATTCATAAGCATCTTGGGGAAATCTATGTGATTGGTTTATAGGACAGGAGACTTTATTGCAGTTTGGAGGGAACAAAACTAATTTCTTCTGCAAAGGGAACTGTTCCTGCTTTCAGCATTAACAAGAAGAAATGCCCACGAAGCACTCCTTTCCACTAAGAGTCTGTAAGAACCCATTATTATTTTTTACAAGATTTATTTATTTATTTTCTCCCCTTCCCCTCCTCCCACCCTGCTGTTTTTGCTGTCTGTGTTGTCTTCTCTTCTCATTTTCTCTCCTCTAGGATTCACTGGGATTCGATCCTGGAGATCTCTGATGGGGAGAGAGTTTCCCTGTCAACTGCACCACCTCAGTTCCTGGTTTCTGCTGCGCTTCACCTTGACTCTCTCCTTGTCTCACTTCTGATGTGTCATCGTCTTGCTGCATGACTCATTTGCGTGGGGCACTGGCTCACCATGCAGGCACTCATGAAGGCACTGGCTCACTGCGCAGGCACACTTTCTCTTCTTTTTCACCAAGAGGCCCCAGGGATCAAACCCAGGTCCTCCCATATGGTAGGTGGAAGCTCTATCACTTGAGCCATATCCGCTTCCCAAGAACCCATTATTTTTAAATGAAATTTGTACATGGAAGCCATAGGAGCCCATCAGTTCCCTGTTGATGAACCCACTTCCCTACTGGAAGGCCAGAGGTCAAGTTTCACTCTCAGTATCTCCTCTTAGAAAGTGAAACTGAGGTTGATCTTTTTTTCAAGAGCCTAGATTTTGTTGGTTTCTCCCATTTAAACTCAGCACCTAAGTCATAAAATGTGTAATGACTTATGGCAAAGTTATGTGCATTACCGAATCTGTAAGACTGCTGATTCTGATTTGCAATATGCACTTTGACGAATAAGCAATTGAACATTATTCTTGCAGATAAAGTGAAATATTAAACTTAGAGAGTTAAGCTTAATATAAAAACAATTAATGCAAACTATGGACTACAGCTAATAGACTGTAATATTCTTTCATCAACTGTAACAAAGGTATCATAGCAATGCTAAGTGTCAATGATAGGGGAGTATAAGGGGAGCATGGGTTTTTTTTTTACAGCAATGACAATGTTCTCAAATTAGTGATGAATGTCCAACTCTGTGATAATATTAAGCCACTTACTGTACAATCTGAGTGGATTGCACGGTGTGTGAATAAAACTGTTCTTAAAAAAAAAAAAAAAGAATAAAAGCTCATGCTAATGGAAAAAAAAAAGTTTAACAGCCACACAGATTAGAATGTCTGGTCATCAAACTCATTCTATGAAGCCAAGATCACCCTAATAGCAAAGTCAGATAAAGATATTAGGAAAAAAAGGAAATTACAGACTCATTTCCCTAATGAATATAGATGCAAAAGTCTGAACCAAAGTACTTGCTAACCGAATCCAATAACACATTAAAAGATTTATTCATCATGATCTAATGGGTTTTAGCACAGGCACACAAGGGTGGTTAAACACAAGAAAATCAGTGTAAAACGTTAATAAATCGAAGAAAAATCACATGATCATCTCATTTGAAGCAGGAAAGGAATTTGAAAAAATACAAGGAGGCAAAGGTGGCTCAGGTGTTTGGGCTCCCATCTACTATATGGGAGGCCCTGGGTTTGTGCTGCCACGGAGAGCTGTCAGCAGACACCAGGTACAAACAACAAGGGCGGGGGGTGGAGTGTGGGGGGTGCACGGGAATAAATAAATGAAATAAATTAAAAAAAAAAAAAAATCCTTTCTTGATAAATCACCCCGAAAGATAGAATTTGACGGAACTTTGTCAACACAATAAAGGGCAAAGATGAAAAATCCACAAGTAGCATTATACCCAATGTTGAAAGAATTAAAGCTTTCCAGTTGAGATCAGGAACAAGACAACAATGCCCCTGTCACTGCTGTTGTTCAATACAGTCCTAGAGGTTCTAACTAGAGCAATCAGGCAAGAAAAAGAAATAAAAGGCATCCAAACTGAAGAAGAAGACATCAACTAGGATAACAGCATTGATATTTGCAGACGATATGATCCTATACCTAGAAAGTCCTGAAAAATCTACAACAAACTTACAAGAACTAATAAACGAGTTCAGCAGAATGGCAAGATAGAAAATTAATATGCAAAAATCGGTAGCATTTCTATATAATAGTAATGTGCAATTTGAGGAGGAAGTCAGGAAAAAAATTCCATTTACAATGGTGACTGAAAGAATCAAATATTTAGGAATAAACTTAAACTAGTACATAAAGGACCTGTATTCAGAAAACAACACTGCACCGCCAAAAGAAATCAAAGAAGACCTAAATAAACGGAAGGATATTCCATGTTCATGGACTGGAAGACTAAATATTTTAAGATGTCAATTCTATCCAATTTACAGATTCAATGCAATACCAATAAAAATTCCAACAGCCTTTTAAAAAGAAATGGAAAAGCCAATTATTTAATTTATTTGGAAGAGTAAATGGCCCTGAATAGCCAGAAACATCTTAAAAAGAATGAAGTTAGGGGACTCTCACTTGTGGATTTAAAACATTATTACATAGCTACAGCAGGGTATGGCATAAAGATAGACATACAGACTGATGGAACCAAACTGATTCTTCAGAAACAGACTCTCACATCTATGGTCAAGTGATTTTTGACAAGACTGTCAAAGCCCATGCAGGTGGGGCAGAACAGTCTATTCAACAAATGGTGCTGAAAAAACTGGATATCAATATCCAAAAGAAAGAAAGAGGGCCTCTATCTCACACCTTATATAAAAATTAACTCAAAATGGATTAAGGACCTAAATATAAAAAGCCAGAACCATAAAACTTGTCAAGAAAATGTAAGGGAAACATCTTCAAGACCTGGTGGTAGGTGGTGGTTCCTTAAACCTTACAGCCAAAGCACAAGCAATAAAAGAAAAAAAAAAAAGGATAAATGGGACCTCCTCAAACTTAAATACTTTTGTACTACAAAGACTTTGTCAAGAAGGTGAAAAGGCAGCCTACTCAAATGGGAGAAAATATTTGGAAAACACATTTCCGATAAGGGTTTGATTTCCATGCTATATAAGGATATCATACAACTCAACGATAAAAGGGTAAGCAATCCAATTAAAAAACATACAAAAAGACGAATGGGCATTTTTTCAAAGAGCAAATACAAATGGTGAAGAAGCACATTTAATAATGTTCAATATCACTAGGTTATTAGGGAAATGCAAATCAAAACAACAATGAGATATCTCACACCTCACAGAATGGCTATTATTTAAAAACAAAACAAAACAGAAAACTACAAGTGCTGGAGACAATGTGGAAAACTAGGAACACTCCTTCACTGTTGGTAGGAATGTAGTATGGGGCAACCTCAGAGGAAGTCAGATTGGTGTTTCCTTAGAAAGCTAAACAAAGTACTGCTATATGAACCGACAATCCCTCTACTAGGAATATATCCAGAACTTAAAACAGGGACATGACCAGACATTTACACACTGATGTTCATAGTGGCATTATTCACAATTGCCAAAAGATGGAAACAACCCAAGTGTCCATCAACTGATGAATGGATAAACAAAATGTGGTATGTACATATGATGGAATACTCTGATGCTGTAAGAAAAAATGGAATTGGGACACATATGACAACGTGGATGAACCATTATGCTGAGTGAAATAACCCAGACACAAAAGGACAAATACTATATGGGCTCATTAATATGAAATAAATATAAAGACTAAACACATGGATTAAAATCTAGAGTGTAGGTTACTAGGAGATAGGATGAGGGCTGAGAAGGGATACTGACATGCTTAATGTATGTAGAATTCTTAATTAGCTTGACTGTAAAAATGTGGAAATGGATACAGTTGATGGTAACACATAAGAGTGAGTATAATTAATGGCTGATTTATAAATGTGATTGTGGCTGAAAGGGGTAATCTAGGGATATAAATATCAATTGAAAGAAAGCTACAGAATAATCTAGGGACTGTATAACAATTACAACAACTGACTTATATTCAAAGTTTGTGGACACAGCAGACTGCAGCCCACACATTAAATAGTTCAGTTCTGGAGCTTAAAAAGAGTTCTTCAAAAAGAATCTAGATAGGCAGCAGACTTGGCCCAGTGGTTAGGGCGTCCGTCTACCACATGGGAGGTCCGCGGTTCAAGCCCTGGGCCTCCTTGACCCCTGTGGAGCTGGCCCATGCACAGTGCTCATGAGCGCAAGGAGTGCCATGCCACGCAGTGGTGTCCCCCCATAGGGGAGCCCCACGCGCAAGGAGTGTGCTCCGTAAGGAGAGTCGCCTAGCACGAAAGAAAGTGCAGCTTGCCCAGGAATGGCGCCGCGCACATGGAGAGCTGACGCAGAAAGATGACGCAACAAAAAGAAACACAGATTCCCATGCCGCTGACAACAACAGGAGTGGACAAAGACGACGCAGCAAATAGACACAGAGAGCAGACAACCGGGGTGGGGGGGGGAGGGGAGAGAAATAAATAAATAAATCTTAAAAAAAAAAAAAAAGAATGTAGATAGACACAATCATCAATTTTCAAAAAACATTTAGAATACATAAATACCTGTTCCTGCAGGTCGTAGTCATAGCTGTCATGTAGCAGAAGACTGAGGACATATCGAGTGTAAATCATGGCATCAATGCCACATTTCTCTAGCTCTTGTCCCAGCCAGGTCTGCACTGGACCCAAAGCATGAAGCAAAGACATTTCAGAAACAGATACAGGGTCTGGATAAGAGCTTGAGGAGCTTTCAGATGGCAAACCATCCACAACAACTGTACAGATAGGGCGCATGAACTTAAGTTGCTGACATCCTTAAAACGTGAAGCATTTTCTGCAGTTGATATTCTGATGGTATCTGGAGGGGATTTTCACTCCAGGTAAAAGGAGAGATTCTTGACATCTAGGATAAGCTTTTATTTTTGCTGGCAGTCAGCCATGTAGAGCAGAATTTCCCTCTTTAGGCATGATGAATGAATCAACATCCTGATAGCAACATACATGTAGATGTGATTTTCTACTTTAATTTCACATTGAGGCCAAATGTAAGTCTCCGGCAGAACCTACAAAAATGACAGAAAAACAAATGTATGCATTATGTAAAGATATAAACTATTACTGACTTGAAAAATAAAATCCAAGTGAATGGATCCTCTTTAAAATGTCTTTTGTATTTGGAACACCAATTTTCTGCCGTACTGTTCTACATCTTAAACTGATACCATTTTAAAAGTTTAATATCATTTAATAGAAAGGAAATATTTCAGACATTCTTATTCTCCTGCTTGTACTCCATTACCAGCTGTTCATTTTACCAGCATAGAGATTCAACTAACAAAACTTTGTTTATCTGTAATGCTGAAAGAATTAACCTGGTTTAAAAAATCACTAATTTATATTTAAGTACAAGAGAAGTAGGTGGGCAGTAATTTCATTGAGACATTGGTTTAAAAAAACAACAAAGCAGTATTTAGGCGAAACTTGGATTTGTTTTACAGTCATACCAAGTTATGCTGTTAAATCTATTGTAGCTTTTCTTCCCACATACCTAGATTGCCTTTCTGATTACTTGTGACAGCTGCCACTTAAATTAACAGCTTTTCTCCCTAAATTAACATACTTTCAGTGTATCAAACTAATCTAATAATGACTTTGTTAAATTATAGTAATTCTCTGCAAAAATTCTGATTAATTTTTACAACTAGAAAATGAAAAATAGCATAGTGACAGGTAAATTTTCACTGACTCTGCTTTTCAAAAACTTTACCGTTTTTTTCTCCCCACTCCCCCCCACTGTCTGCTCTGTGCGTCCATTAGCTACGCATTCTTCTGTGTCTGCTTGTCTTCTCTTTATGCTGCACTGGGAACCAATCCTGGGAATTTCCAGAGTTGGAGAGAGGCACTCAATCTCTTGCAGCCACCTCAGCTCCCTGGTCTGCTATGTCTCTTACTGTCTCTCCACTGTGTGTCTTTTTGCTGGGTCATCTTGCTGCACCAGCTCTCTGCCTGGGTCAGCACTCCTACACAAGCCAGCACTCCTGTGCGGCCCAATGCTCCACATGGGCCAGCTTGCCGCACAGGCCAGCTTGCCCTCACCAGGAGGCCCAAGGAATTGAACCCTGGATCTACCATATAGTAGACGGGAGCACAATCGCTAGAGCCACATCCACTTCCCTGACTCTGCTTTTATATGAATTTTAGGACAGTAAGTAGGCTACCAAAAATGAATTTTAAAGGAGTATTAATAATTACTGCTAATGAAAGTTTCAAATTAGAGACACTCTTCCCCAAAGACTTAAGGCTTATAGTTGCTTGCATTTCATCCATAACGACAAGGTAAACATCATATACACTAAATATAAAGGGAAAAAAATCCTTAAATCCACCATAGGTCTAAGTTACTAATGTGTCACTATTTATTTGGCTACTTAAAAAAATCCTCTCTACCAGTCTATCTTTTCTGAATTATGAAAAATTTAGATAAATTAAAAACAATTTTCTGTAACTTTCATCAACTTTCAGGTGACTGTCAAAATGAAAATATTTTCCACCAATCATTTAATACATTTGGATCTTAGGACGTAGTAACTAACTGCCAGCAAGATCACAATGAAAAAATCTGTTTAATTCTGGAGACATCACTTGAAGAAGGCTGATAAATGGGTACTCATTCAGTGAAGATTAACCAAGATGGTGAAAAGAGGAAGCAATGGCTGCAGGCATTCAGTGAAGGAAGAGATCTGATATTAAAAGACAGCCATCCTCAAATATCTGAAGAAAAAGAGAATATCCATTTTCTGATAAAATCCCTCCCCCATCCCCAGGGTGAGAGTCCCAAGGAGGCAGATTTTAGCTTAAAGTAAAAATAATTTAACAATTTCAAATGTCTGAAAACAAAACCTGCCCCTTCAGGAGCTACTGAGCAAGATTTTACACTTTTAGGAATATAAGGACCCCCTAAAAACACACGAAGTACAGCCTTATATATCCATAGGTCTGTCTACACCCCCTATCTCATCCCCATTAAGTTTTTGTTTTTGTATAGCTTTAAAGAATCATCTTCATTCATAAACAAACACTGACTTACTTAAATATGCCAGACACTACCCTAGGAGTTGGGATGAATAAAACAATCCCTGTACATAGTCTCTTCCCTGTTACCTTAGATTATACATGGTCAATGAATTAAGATATAATGCTGTTAAAGTCTGCCAAAATATATAAAACACACTGGTACTGGAATGTAGAGGAGAAAGTGACTTCTGTCTAGGAAGTAAGGTAAAGTTTATGGAGGTGATATACAATATAGGTCTTGAATGAAAAAACTGGGGGTGTTCTAGGCAGATTTGCAAATCTCATGGTAACTTTATGGTACCTTTGGGACATTCAGAGATTAGCTGGAAAATCCTTTTTTTTAGATTTTTTTTTAGATTTCAGAATCTAAAAATAAATACTTGGGAATCCTTAGTAAATATGGTGGTGAGTAGTAAAGCTCATGTGGGATATTTTACAGAATAAGAAGACGTAAGAATTAGCTCTTGACTGACCACTGGAGACCAGAACGGATTTGGAAGGGCTGATTATGATTACTTTATACTACCATTTTGTCTTATCTGGTGTGGAATCAAAGGTCCTTCTTGGGAAAATGGACTTAATACCCAGAAAACAAGTGAAAGATTGATGGAGAAGGAAGACTTCATAAGTTTCATCCTTGAGATAAAACGAGAGCCAGATGCTCTCAGGATATCATCTTTAAAAAGAAGCTAAACTCAAGACGAGGGACAGAAAACTTTGTAGGATTTCTATTACCTCTGTAATGTAGCTATACTTTTGGTTCTGCTATCTAACATTTGCTCCCCACAGTGAATAGCAATACACCCGCAAATTTAAAATGGGGGAAGGTGCCTGGATGGTTATTTCCAGGATCCACAAGAAGGGAGGTTCCCCTCTCAAGTCAGTCTTGGGGAAGAAGCCCACAGAAAAACAACCAGAAGCAGCCTAGGAAAACAATGGAGCAAGATGAATGAATGTACAAGATTTGAAAAGAAGTAAGGGGACAAAGGGAATGGGAAAATTGGTCCCAGGAGCTTTGTTATCACCAAGATCTCACGAAACTCCTTAACACTAACCAAGGACATTATAGTAAAGTGCTGCTAAACATCAGATGGAAGTTTACATACAAGACATTTCTTTCAGTCCTTAAGATTTTATTATATAATTTCTATACATAGATTAAATTAGGTTAAATCAGAAGGTACCACACTTTTAACATCAATTCTCAAATTCTTCCCCAAAAAACAAAGAGGTGGGATTACTTCCTAACTCACTCTGTAAGTACCTGATACTAAGCCAGAAAAGACAATACTAGAAAAGAAAGTTATGGATATGGATGTAAAATTCCTCAACAAAATACTAGCAAACCAATTCCAATAGTATAGGTGAAAGAATTATACACCATGACCAAGTAGGATTTATTCTAAGAATGCAAGGATGGTTCAACGCACACAAAAATTAATCAATTTTTAATCAAGAGGACTTGGCCCAGTGGTTAGGGCGCCCGTCTACCACATGGGAGGTCCGTGGTTCAAACCCCGGGCCTCCTTGACCCGTGTGGAGCTGGCCCATGCGCAGTGCTGATGCGTGAAGGGAGTGCATGGCAGGGGTGTCCCCCGCGTACGGGAGCCCCATGCGCAAAAAGTGTGCCCTGTAAGGAGAGCCGCCCAGCGCGAAAGAAAGTGCAGCCTGCCTAAGAATGGTGCCACGCACACAGAGAGCTGACAGAGGATGACGCAACAAAAAGAAACAGATTCCTGTGCCGCTGACAACAACAGAAGTGGACAAAGAAGACACAGCAAATAGACACAGAGAACAGACAACAGGGCTGGGCAGTGGAAGAGAAATAAATAAATAAGTAAATCTTTTTAAAAAATTAATCAACGTAATATACCATATTAATAAAATGAAAGGAAAAACCCACAAGATCACAATTGATAGAGAAAAGGCATTTGACAAAATCCAGCATCCTTTCGTGACAAAAAGTACTTAAAAACTAGGAATAAAAGGAAACTTTCTCAACACGATAAACAGCGTTATGAAAAACCCACAGTAAATAACATACTCGATGAAAGTGTAGCTTTCCTGCTAAGATCAGGAACAAGACAATGATGCACACTGTTACCATTGTTATTTCACTGTACTGGAATTTCTAGCCAGAGCAATCAGGCAAGAGAATGAAATAAAGGGCATCTAAACTTAAAAGGAAGACATCACATTATCCCTATTTGCAGATGACATGATCCTATATTTAGACAAACCAATAGAATCAACAAGAAAGCTACTGGAACTAATAAAAGAATTCAGCAAAGCTGCAGGATACAAGATAAAGATGCTAAATTCAGTTTGGTTCCTGTGTACACCACTAATGAACCATCTGAAAAGAGAAGCAATTCCATTTACAAAGCATCTAAAAAAATAAAGTACCTAGGAATAAATTTAACCAAGGAGATGAGAGACTTGCTTGAATGTTGAAAACTACAAAACATTGCTGAAAGAAATTAAAGATGAACTAAATTAAATAAATGGAAAGACATCCTGTGTTCATGAACTGAAGACTTACTATTGCTAAGATGTAACTACTAAAACAAAAACAAAACAAAAAGATGTAACTACTACCTAAAGCGGTCTATAAATTCAGTTATAATCCCTATAAAAATTCCAGCAGGCTTTTTGCAGGAATGGAAAAGCTGATTCTCAAATTCATATGGAATTTCAAGGGGCCCCATATAGGCAAAACAATCTTGAAAAAGAAGAACAATGTTGGAAAAGTCACACTTCCTGATTTCAAAACTTATTATAAAGTTACATAATTAAAAGAATGTGCGGAAGCGGACTTGGCCCAGTGGATAGGGCGTCCGTCTACCACATGGGAGGTCCACAGTTCAAACCCTGGGCCCCCTTGACCTGTGTGGAGCTGGCCCACGTGCAGTGCTGATGCGCACAAGGAGTGCCGTGCCACACGGGTGTCCCCATGCAGGGGAACCCGACGCGCAAGGAGTGCGTCCCATAAGGAGAGTCGCCCAGTGCGAAAGAAAAGTTCAGCCTGCCCAAGAATGGCGTCGCACACATGGAGAGAGCTGACATGGAGAGCTGACACAGCAAGATGACACAACAAAAAGAAACACAGATTCCCGTTCCGCTGACAACAACAGAAGCGGACAAAGAAGAACACGCAGCAAATGGACACAGAGCAGACAACAGGGGGGTTGGGGGGGGGGGGAAGGGGAGAGAAATAAATAAATTTTAAAAATTTTAAAAAATCTTTAAAAAAGAATGTGGTGGGAGGGAGCAGATGCGGCTCCATCAGTTGAGTGTCCGCCTCCCACATGGGAGATTCAGAGGGCAACAACAAGCAAAACGAACAAAAAACCCAGGGAAGCAGCTGTGGTTCAATCAGTTGGGCTCCTGTCTACCACATGGGAGGCCCTGGGTTCGCATCCAGGGCCTCCTTGTGAAGGCAAGCTGGCCCATGCATCACAGAGAGCTGACGGCCAGTGTGCCATGGAGAGCTGGCGCAGCAAGATGACGCAACAAAAAAGGGAGACAAGCAGATACAGAAAAAAATGCGCAGCAAATGGACACAGAGAAGAGACAGCAAAGAAAGGAACAAGCTGTGGGGAAGGGGAGGGAATACATAAAAGAAAAGAAATCTTAAAAAAAAAACTTGACTATTAAAAAAAAAACAAGGATGCCACGTGATTCAAGGGGTGAGTGCCAGTTTCCCACATACAAGGTCCTGGATTTAACCCTTGGCCCCCTGTACCTCAATCAATCAATCAACAAATTAAAAAAAAGAATGTGGTACTAAGAATAGACATGTAGATCAATGGAATAGAACTGACGGTCCAGAATTAAATCCATACATAAATGGTCAGTTGATTTTTGACAAGGGTGCCAAGTCCATTCAACGGGGGAAAAACAGACTCTTTAACAAATAGGGATGGGATAACTAAAAATTCACGTATGAAAGAATGAATGCTGATCCCTACCTCTCGCCACATATAAAAATAAATTCAAAATCGATCAAGGGTGGGAGGGGTAGGAGTGGAGTATACTGGAATCCCTTAATCTTTTTTTAAAGGAAGTACCAGGGATTGAACCTGGGACTTCGTACAGGGAAGCAGGCACTCATCTACTGAGCTACACCCGCTCCCCTCCCCTGTACATTTTTTTAAAATGTGTATTTATTTTTATTTATTTTTTTGAGGTACTGGGGGCTGGGATTGAACCTGGGACTTAAGCTGTGAATGTTTTACCAGTTTTTAAAAAAATTTTAATAAATACATCAAAAGCTAAATATCTAGCTAGGTTTTCATGCAAGGTATTATATAACCAAGACAAAACTCAACTTTATAATAAAGGCAACTTGCATTCAAAATGAACTCTACCCTTATATACATATTTTAAATCAATTTAATTGATACATACTAATAAAATATAAAATTTATCCAAAGTGTACAATCAATGGTATTTGGTATTATCATATAATGGTACATTCATCACTTCAATCATTATTAAAGCATTTTTATTATTTCAATAATAATAATAAACAAAAAACAGACCAAAAAACAAGAAGATTCCTCACTTCTCAATCTTTCTGTTTACCCTGCTGTACATAGCTGCTATTTCTGGCTGTTCTTGCACAATTATTTATTTGCTTATTAAGCAGTTTTACTGAGATATATTCACATACCATATGATCTATCCAAAATGAATGCTAAAGGCTGTGGAGTTTGTCTTTCTATAGTAATGGAACTGTTCTGAAATTTTTAAGATGATGAATGTACAACATTGTGATTATATTAAAAGCCATTGATTATATACCCTTATATTTTATTAAAAGGCCAAACACCATGAAATAGTCCAGCTATTTACCTGAATTACAAAAGTAACATGATTCAATATGAAAACTGTCTACAAGTCTGACAGTAATAAATCACAATATACAGTGCAAAAAGGAAGGACAGGTAGCATTTTAAAACAGCAAGACCCAATTTTATGCTGCCTACAAAATATCCACTTTAAATATAAATACACAAATAGGTTAAAAGTAAAGGGATTGGAAAATTACACCATGCTCATACTAATGGAAAGAAAAGTTGGAGTGGCTATATTCATATCCAACAAAGATTTCAGAGCAAAGAATTTTAAGATTATAATTTCATCATCTTGATGAAAGAGGTCAATTCATCAAGAGGACGTTAACAGTCCTGTTATACAACCAATTTCAAACTACACAAAGCAAATACTGACAGAAGTACAAGGAGAAATAGATAAATCCACACTTATTTTCAATACCCCTCTCTGAATAATTTGAAGAACAAGTAGACAAAAAAGGATACAGAAGATGGGACCATCAGCAGCAGCTAACTTGACCTAATGATGTATGTATATAACATTCTACCCAACAATAGCAGAATGCATATTCTTTTCAAGTGCATACAGGACATTTATCAAGATTATATTCCAGGCCATAGAGCTTGTCTCAGCAAACTTAAAAAGGATTCAAGTTATACAAAGTTTGTTCCCTGATCACAAGGAATTTAATTATAAATTAATAACAGAAAGACGTCTGGACAATCTCCAAATATTTAGAAACTAAAGAACATATTTCTAATAATAAGGAAAAGAAGAAATAAAAGGAGAAGGATTTTTAACTGAATGAAAATAAGCACACAATAAATCAAAACTTGTGGATGCCGCTAAAGCAGTAAAGGGAAATTGATAGTAATTAAGTATTATTAGAAAAGGTTTCCAAACAATGATCTGTTTCCACCCTAAGAAACTAGAAAAAGAATAGTAAATGAAACCTAAAGTAAGCACAAAAAAGGAAAGAGCAGAAACCAATTAAATAGAAAAGAGGAATAGAGTAGAGATAAATCAATGAAACCAAAAGCTGATTCTTAGAGAAAATTGATTAACCTATAGCTAGAATGATTAGGAAAGAGAGAAGACACATATTACAAATATTGGGGATGAGAGAGGTGCTATCCTGCAGATTCCTCAGACATAAAAAGGATAATACAGGACTATTAGAGAAAGGCTACACCAATAAATGCAACAACTTAGGGTGAAATGAACAAATTCCTTGAAAGACACATAAAGCTTACTCAAGAAGGGAAAACTGAATAGCCTTGTATTTATAAAAGAAATTGAATTTGTAGTAGAAATCTTTCCAATAAAAAAAATCTCGAGGCCCAGGTGATTTCAAAAGGTAAATTCTACCAATTTTTTTTTTAAGGAAAAATAATTCCAATTCTATGCAAATTCTTCCAGAAAACTGAAGAGGGAATATTTCCCAAACTATTTTAAGAGGACAGCACTACACTGATTGGGGAAAAAAACAACCTAGAAAGTTATTATAAAAAAGAAAACTGAGGGCCGGCAGACTTGGCCCAGTGGTTAGGGAGTCCGTCTACCACATGGGAGGTACACGGTTCAAACCCCGGGCCTCCTTGACCCGTGTAGAGCTGGCCCATGTGCAGTGCTGATGCGCGCAAGGAGTGCCCTGCCACGCAGGGGTGTCCCCTGCATAAGGGAGCCCCATGCGCAAGGAGTGCGCCCCATTAGGAGAGCCGCCCAGCGGGAAAGAAAGTGCAGCCTGCCCAGGAATGGTGCCGCACACACGGAGAGCTGACACAACAAGATGACGCAACAAAGAGAGACACAGATTCCCGAGCCACTAACTACAACAGAACCAGACAAAGAAGATGACGCAGCAAAATAGACACAGAGAACAGACAATGGGGGGGGGAATAAATAAATAAATATTTTTTAAAAAATAAAAGAAAGAAAGAAAACTACAGACCAATATCCCTCATGAACACAGATGTAAAATATCCTAAACAAAATTTTAGGAAATTGAACCCAACAATATACATCAGGCCCAGAGAACACAGAGATATCAGAAGAATGCCCTTAATGAAATGGTGTGATTGTCTTTACCACAGAACCTTTAAAATATTAGTTTCACTGAGAACAAGTTAGTATAGGCACTTACTTTCCCCAGTATTTAATGTACAAAGGCCTTAAAAGATTCATATCGTCAAACCCTCAGTTCACTCTAAGGACTGATGGAGAAATATTGTTTACTTGAAAACACTCAAGAGTATGGACCAAACCACAGGATTTTCTCTGGTGTCAATAAGAAACTTCACTCTCCTTTCATCAAGTGAAAGGGTTCAAGAAGTAACTGAGGAAAAAACCAGCAAATGTATGCAATAAAACAAAACAAGCGCACCTTCCTGTGCTTTTGAAAGCTGGGTAAGACCTTACTTGTATTATTACCACTAACAGAACTCTTCAATAACTTGTTCAATAGCTGATTCCATATAATTTAAAAATAACTGACCACTAGTGACCACCATCTGTTTTTTACTCTCACAACTACAGACTGTGAGGACCAAGAAAAAGAAAGAAAATGAAAAGTAAAGGCTGGTCAGTCTGGTGGCTTCAGACTATGCAGCAGGCACCTCTGCAGCACCTTTCAGAGGGGACTACAAGCTGGGCTCCTGAGCTCCACAAGACAGGTTCCTCCTGCCCTGCCCGGATAGGTCTCAACACACAGTGACAGCATTCTTGGACCTAATCGGCCCTTGCTTTGAACCTCGTCCTGTTAGCCTGTCACCCAGGTACAGCATATTAAACACTAAGCTTCCTCTACCTAAGCAGCAAAACTCTGATAGAGTTGGGCATTTGGCCAAATTAGAGATTATTTCTAATTCTGAACTTCTGAAAAGAGGAGACTTGGCGAGCATGGTGATTCATCAGTTATCTCTGTTTAATTAATTAAAACTTATTTCAGGTGCGACCCACCACAGGGACTATTCACCACTAGTGGTCAAAATAATGGGGAGATCTGAAAAACAAAAACAAATCCCATTTTCAATCATCTGGCAAATACCCAAATTTCAAACCCTATTTGACTTTATACTCATTCCAAAAGTGAAATTTAGTCATTACAACGTTAAATTTCATCTCTACAGGAGTTTTAAAGGAAAAGTGTTACTATAAATGTTCTTGAGGTTTACCTAAAAGGTCCTTCAAAGTATCTAGAGTGTCTTTCTCCCGTGCAGAATTAACCTGCATCATCCTAAAGAAAGGGTTGTATAAATGGTCATTCAAAAGCTCCCACAGGGAAGCGGATATGGCTCAAGTGATTGGGCTCCCGCCTACCACATGAGAGGTTCCAGGTTCAGTTCCTGGTGCCTCCTGGAGAAGGCAAGCTGGCACAACAGGCAGGTGTGGCAAGATGATGCAACAAGATGATGTAACAAAGAGACGCAAAGAGGAAAGACAATGAAAGACACAACAAGCCAGGGAGATGAGGTGGCTGAGATGATTAAGCACCTCTCTCTCACACACGGGAGGTCCCAGGTTCAGTTCCCAGTGCCTCCGAAAGAGAAGACGAGCAGACACAGAGAGCACACAGCAAATGGACACAGAAAGCCACTGCAAACAATGGGTGGGGGTGGGGATAAATTTAAAAAATCATGTTTCAAAAAAGCTCCCACAATAAGTACACTTACTTTATCAATTCTTTTATTTTTTTATTCTAAATTTTAAGTGGTTTCTATTAAGGAAGCTAGTTATAATAGATGCCCCTAATTCCGGAAGGTGGCATGTGGAATGGAAAGGGCACTAGCTAGGAGTCATACTATCCAGGTTTTGCAGTCAGTCTTAGCTCTGCTACTTAATAGCTGGGTTTCATGCCCAGCTTGGGGTCTCTGTTTACTCATCTGTAAAACAGAAAAATACTTGCTCTGTCTCACCTCTCAGAGTTCATCAATGCATTTTGTGTCATACAAATGGAGATATTACAAACTAGCCCCCTTAAATGTTTATTTGAGTAAGCTTAGGTTCCTTCACTAATATGATTATCCAAAGAAGAATCACTGATTTGATTTTTCAAAATATATTAGCCTTTTAAGACAAAATATACTCATATTTCCTTAACTATCCTTTTAAAAAAAAAAATGAACAGACCATAAAATTGCCTTCACTTACAATCACCCAGTTTTCGTTGTATCAAGGCCTCTCCTCTGGTGACGTTTTACGGTGCTTGCGGTACTGCTGAGAGTCCAGAGGGGCTAAATGCAGAAGGACTGTGCAAACAGCCGACGTGTGGAGCGACCTCTGCATTCAAACCACACTATCCCCAAGCAGACTCAGAGCAGCTCAGCACACGCTGAGCTTTTTGTGTTTCCAAATGTGTGTATTCTCACAACATTTTAAGGACACTAAGCATTAAAATTAGTTCTAGTGTTGAATGAAAACTGTGCCCAAAAGAAGGGGGCAATTCTATGCAGGCTTTGGGTTCAATTAAAGTCTCCTGGCCTAAATTTTCATCCGGGCCTGGAAGAAAAATGTGGTCAAAAGGTGGTGGAGAGGCAAGCCCTGCTCTGTCCGCCCATCCCCATCTTGACAACTCACAGGACAAACCAAGGGAGCCCTGGACTAGTTTAATCCTCCCTCTCCCACCTCCCCAGGCTGGGTCTCCAGGTATCAGTCAGTGACCCAGGCCTGTCACTTTTATGATTAGACCTGGGCCTAGGGAAAGGAATCAAATTTTCAAAATGAAAGCATTTAATCATTTAATTCTTAAACAATCTAGTCTACACGCTTTCAAAGTGATGTAATTAGTCCCAAATGCTTTTGTCCACTAAGGAAAACAAAAAACAGAGCTAAGTACTTAAGTTATTACATAAGCAAATCCTTTTTCAACAAACCATCAGATGACACAGGATAATGCCACAAATTTCAAATAATAACAATAAAAGGCTTTTGTGCATGTGTGGCGGGGTCATTTTGAAGAGGTTGACTAATCTTCCAAACTCTCAACCCTTATTTAAGGATGTTCTAAGAAACACAGTACCATCTTTTCGTACCCTTCATAACACCACATACATTACTAAAATATTTCAAATTTCAGCTGCCATTAGTGCTCCCTAGGTACTTATTTAAGCCATGAGACACATACACTCTATAGTTCAATTTCTTTAGTGCTTGAGTGAAGCAGGCATGTGGCCAGTTTAAATTTCAAGGTGTTTCCCTTGTTCTGTTCTAATATAATGTAACCATTTCTCGGTTTAACCATAAACGAGAAAAATACTTTCTCTTGACATAGTACATTATTTATGGAATGTTTTCTCAGTTTACCTGAGTTACAACATAACTGATCATTAAGAGCCACAGAGAGTGAACAGTTATAAATTAGGCTTCTCTGGGCAAACTTGTGGAGGAAAATCAGGGCCGCTCTGTTCAACCACTACATTCACTTGCTGAAGTGTTCTACTAATTAACATCTTGGTAGGCTTATTACCTGCGTTTTTTCTTTGCATAGCATTTTAAAATGTTTTAGTAATTCAAAATAACAAATATTAATATACTTTTGTATTCAGCTTTCTTCATCTCACATCACCCCATGATGTTCATTAAATCACCCTGGTGCTGTTCTTGGGCCTTACTGTGCTGTCCAATATGGCAGCCACCAGCCATATGTGGCTATTTAGAGTACCTAAAAAATCATTTCCCCCGTCACACTAACCATGCTTTGAGTGCTCAACAGCCACATGTGGCTACTGGCTAATGTATTTAGAGTGTAAATAAGACATTTCCATCATCACAGAAGATTCTACTGGATAACAATAGCTTTGAGTCTCTACAGCAAATGATCACGTTAGGCTAAACAAAGAATCATGAGCCAATTTCTAGAGTTCACAGAAGCCTCCCTATGCACCTGTGGGCTTTATAAGACACTCTCTTCCTTAAGCCTAGAACATGGCATGTTAAGTACACCTATGCTGAGATAAAACGTGCCAAAGAGGAATTGTTTGAGAGAATGGTAAAATGTCTTAATGGTATTTTTTTTTAGAGAAAGTCTTTTTTTTTTTAAGATTTTTTTTTCTCCCCTTCACTACTCCCCGTTGTCTGCTCTGTGTCCACTCGCTGTGTGTTCTTCTGTGTCCACTTGGACCCTCCATGGCACTGGGAAACCGTCTTTCTTTTGTTGCATCATCTTGCTGCATCAGCTCTGTGTGTGTGGTACCACCCCTGGGCAGGCTACGCTTTTTTCACATGGGACGGCTCTCCTTGCGCGTGGTGCACCCCCACACGGGGCACCCCTGTGTGGCATGGTATTCCTTGCACATGGCAGCTCTGCATGTGGGCCAGCTCACCACACGGGTCAGGAGGCCTTGGGTATCAAACCCTGAACCCTCCCATATGGTAGGGAGAGGCTCTTATCAGTTGAGTCACGTCCGCTTCCCCACCTTTATGTTTTATATGTCTCAAACTTCAACAGGTCAAATTTAATTCCAGGTCAACATCATCATGGAAAGTTTTATGAAGAAATGAGATGGCAGAGGGCAAAAAGAATATATGTTTACTGACAAAGCAAAAAAAGAAGGGAGAGTAACACTGACAGAACTTGGGAAGAAAGGTTACTTAATCAAGGTAGGGTAAATCATGCTGCAGAAAAATAAAACCCCTAAATCTCAGTAGCTTAACACCAAGGTTTAGATCTTGTTCGTATTACTGTTCCAGCATGAACTGGCAGAGAAGCTCAGGATAATCACTCAGCATAATCACTATGGGACATAGGGTGACAGAACAGCCACCATCCTGAATCCTGCTAATCTAGGAGCCAGAGGAAAAAAAGACCTGTACCATAGCATGCAACAGTGCTTTGACAACTTCCCCCTGGGAGTGAGTCACTCCCATGTCATTAGCCAAAGCAGAGGGCCAATCCTCCCAGGGCAGGGAAGCAAGGGGAGGAGAGACAGTTGTCAAAAGCCCAGATGACTACTTCAAAGGGCAATGAAGCAAAGCAAAATATGGGCCTCTTGATAAGATGGTTTTAAACATACAGTTCACTAGGAAACAATTCCAAAGCCCACCACTGTTGAAACCAGCACTCTGGTAAACTTAGGCAGAATATTAGAAGCACAGATGAGTTAAAACATTGTTAAAGCAAAAATAATCCTGGTGATATGCTCTGATAAAGTTTCAGGAAGCAAGAACACTGCTGAAGCACTAACACCTAAATGAGGATGGTATCGATTCCTGCCCTCCTCCTTCTAAGAAACCTTCCGTAAGGGCTCAAGATACCCTGCTCTCCATCTTCATCATCCTCTGCATCATGATGTCATCCTTTCACTTTGTTCCCTAACTGCTTCCTAGGCATGTATTCCTTCACAAATGAGGCTCAGAGTTCTTAAGAGCCAAACTCTGAAATATTCCAAATACTATTATTTAGCAGAATGCTTAAGCCTTGACAGGTGCTCAAAATTGTGTTGAACTCAGTACAATAAATTCTGAATAGGAAAGGTTTGGGAAATAAAGCAATATTCATAACACTAGCATGTGGGGTAGGAAGACCCAAATCAGGTCAAGTTCTGAGCTCAGAGGCAGGGGTGACTCTCTAACCTCAGAACTCTAACGCAGTCTTTCACCACCCACACCTGCAATGGAGGCACTGTGCATGGTGTTACTGAGACAGAGCCAAGGACCCTCAGGTTTCTTCCTTCTGGATTTACCAGCCTATATTAGTTGGCTTTGGTCTTCATCCTTAGGTAAACCAGCTTGTGCTTCTTGCCACTGAAACCCACTGCCATTTCCTTCTGATACAGTAAGGTACTTCTGTAATTATGCCTTTAATCTCACTCTGTATTTTTAACTGCTCCTTCCTCACTACAAACTGCACAAGTCTGTTAAAGTGTTCAGTATTCAAGGGTCTGCATTATCTGCAACTGTCTTTTCATAATCATTCCAAGTGTCTATAGGATTTTCACACAAAGTAAAAACCTTGAAGGGGATGGGGTAAAGGATCTATGATAGAACAAAAAGTAAAAAAGAGAATACAGAAAAGAGAAGAAAATGGATGTTTGAGAAACTAAGATTCTGCTGTTTGGATTCTACTACTTTCCACCAAGATCTTAAATAACATTTGCGTGGCAAACCAGAGAGTAAAAACACATAATGAGGTAGTTAGGCATTTTGAATAATTCTTATCTGTTATTTTCTGATCTCAGTGCTTCAATTTGTAACAGAAGGTGTTGCTTTTCATCTTTAGTAAGCAGACTGGTTCCAAAGCCCATCCAAGGCCAGAGAGAAAAGCCACAGAATCTATGACCTAAACTAGAACTCTGTCATTGAAGAATGGAACCAAAAGCTTAAGCTGACAACAAAAACCTGTTTATCCTAGGTATTTGAAAACAACATATGTAGAAATGGGCAGTTAGACCTACAGTCTTCTGCCCCATTCTAGAAGTCTGTCATGCCCTAGGATATGATAATAAGGCCTATTTTTAAAATAATATTACCAACAAGACTAGCGTTCTTTTATGAAAATAAGCAGACCTGCATAATGATTAAGAAATTTAATTTTTACTAGCCAAGTTATCAGAAATGACCTAAGTGCATATTTTCCAATGACAATTAAAACGAATTATTTCCATGAATCCTAAGATTGTTCTTAGGGATAAACTACTTGATAGTAAATGGAACTATTAGATATCTTAACAAATTGCAGGTGTGTAACAGACCTGGTTAATCTTTATGATTTCAAGATAAGGAAGGTAAAGAAGGAAAAAGCCAGTTTTATAAAGTATAAGTAAAAGCAATCAGTTCTGGGTAAAATAAGAAGTACTAAAGAGACTTCCATTAAAGCAAAACAAGTAAGAGCTCTATCAAAGATGTAATGACACTAACTAAGGGCAGATTTCCATCTGGTCTGATCACTTCTCTACTGCCCATAGTACTACTGTCACATGCTTACAGACCTGAAAGTTTTGATCAGCCTCCATGCTTTTATTTTAACGATTCAACAGATGAACTGCTTTATTTCTAACTTCTACTTATTTAATGATTGATGATCATCTTTTAATATTTCTGCTCTGAAAAGCTAAACTGCTTTTCAGAGATTAAAATTTCTTTGCCAGTTGTCATATTACAATAACCAATACGGATGACAGAACTCTTCAGAGGACTACAAAAATGACAGTATTTACACATTTTTAAAGAAGTCCTTTTGAGTATTTTATGGATTTACAAAATGCCTTTTCTTCCTAGAAGGGTCAAACTTCATGCCAGACAGTTTATATGATGAGAAAATATGCAAGAAAGCATTTGGATCAGAGGGGAGGGGGAAATGTATACACTTACATCTAAGTAAAATGCAAAACATAAAACAGCTAACAAAACCAAAACAAAACAAAATAAAGCTATTATGAAATTCTAAAAGATTTTAGAAAAATTACTGAAAGAATAATGGAATGAAATTTTAGAAATCTAAAAATTTTAATTAGGAGAAATTGAAACTGATCTTCAGTCTAAGAAATGCAAACTTTCAAAAACCCTGAATAAGTTTATTTGGAAACAAAAATTTCAAACAGTAGATTTAAAGAAATTTTGCATATGCGAAAAGCTATAGCATGATTAAACCCACCGTCAATGGTGAAACATTATATAAAATGTCAGCTCATAGTGCACTAAAACAATTTTGTAAGTGATACTGACTGCTGGTTGTCAAAATGTCTGCATAAAATCTCTACAGCTCTCACCTACTGAATTTAAAACCACAAAGTCATCTATCTTCTGAGTTTCAATGAATGAGGAAAAGAAGGACCTGAAATTCTGCAACTCATTGCTGAGAGGTTAATATTTAATTATAATAAAAAGCCATAAGCTATGTGATGCTTATTACAGTTCTCCAAAATGAAATAGATAAATCTAAATCAGTATAAAAATTTCATGACGATCTGATTCATATCCTTCTAGTTAGAAATCTGAAAGGGTCAGAATGATAGTCTCTATTTGATTATACAAAAGATAACCAATTAAGAATTCAAAATAGGATGAAAGTAAATGTTTTCATTTTTCATCCATTAATTATATGCTTCAAACAGTAAATCAAATCTTTAGATGCAGCTCTTAAAATAACTACAGGAATTCTTTCTAGCCCCTAGGAAGGTATTTAAATGAACAGTGTCAACCTTTAAAGAATAACTGGCTGCACAGTTTTCCCAAAGCCTATTCTGGGTGATATGAAAATGTATTGTTTTGCTATAGAACTTCTTCCTTTTGCATAAATTAGGGTAATAGTGGAGCTGAAACAAAAACAGGTTTATTTCAGTACATCTGGAGGTTTTTAATATGCTAATGTGCATCTGGAACTTCCAAGAAGGAAACCAAAGTATACAGCATTTTCCATACTTATTTAATTATGCACCCCTTTTGTGTTCCACAGAACGCACTCTGGGTAATATGAGCTACTAATTGGAAAGAATTAACATTTCCCTAAGGCACAAGTTAAAATCTGAATTTCCCACGATTGAAAAGTTTAACTGAAGATATAATTTAGGATTATTAAGTCTATCTTTCTCCTTTTTCTCTCTTAAACAGCTTTCATAAATTTTAATATTTTATATAGTACATCAACTAGTACTACTTTTAGTATGGTATCAAAAACTTCCAGATTTCCCCCAAGCATGCCTCAGTCCTTGTACATTATCTTTTAATTATGTGTGCATAGAGGTTTATTGGCTAATGTCTTCATGCTTACTGCATTCTTTGGAACTGTTACAAGAGCAGGGTCCATAGCAACGTGCTTCCTGCGGCATCCTCCTGCACAGCTGTTAAGCAGGGATGAGTAGGTACTTACAACCATTAAATATTCCGTAGGCTTTTCCAGACAACCAAACTGTTGTTAGTGGATCAACAGACAGCCATCTGACAATAGGATGTTGACAGCAGAGGCAGCGAGGGCGCACTGGAGCAGGTGGAGGGCCAAGGAGGAAGACTACTGAAACTTTAGTAGGGGTCAGCACAGTTGCTAAGAGATTTAGACATACCGTGCTCCCCGATTTATTAGTACTGAGGCATCACTGAATTTGTGACCACGCTGAGGATCCCAGTGCCAATTCAAGCCAAAGCCAGCATTAACATGCACACACATCTCAGAACTCTCCCTAGAGTGATGGAAGACAGACTCCTCAAAACTCAAAACACAGATTTTTAAAAACAAGTTAACAATGTGATAACATTCTGAAAAATACCTTTCAAATACTCAGCTTAGATTACAAAGATGATACATTTTGGATTGAATTTATTAATAATTTATTTAAAATTTCCCTGGGAGTAGATGTGGCTCAAGTGGGTAAGTATCTGCCTCCCAAATGGGAGGTCCTGGGTTTGGTTCCCAGGGCCTACTGGAAAAAAACAAAAAACAAAAAAAGGACAAACAACAAGCAAAAACAAATCAAAAAACCAATTCAGGGAAGCTGATGTGGCTCAGTGGTTTGAGCGCTGACTTCCCACATGAGGTCCAAGGTTCAATCCTTGGACCCCAGTACCTAATATAAAAGCAAATAAACAAACAACAACAACAAAATTAATTGAATTAAATAATTATTTGTAGAAGCCAATATAAGTCAAAATTCTTTAAAATTTCACTATGATCATCAAATTATAAATATTATTACATTACAAAGGCAAATATAAAAGAAGAAAAAAGGTAATACAAATATACACTGCAGGGCTAAGAACACAAAAAAATGGAAGAAAAATAGTGAACTATTCAAACACTAAACATAAAAATCAACTTTCAAATGCCTCAAGTTAAACAGAAAATCGGTTATTCCTTTCTTAAAGATTATGGTCAAATTCTCTATCATGAGTAAATATTTGATTTTAAGGTCCACAGTAAGTATTCTACTCAAGAGAATATAGAATTAGACAACTCTAGAAAGAAGGAAACCATCTATCTTCCCCTGAAATGTTTAATAAGATATGGTGAACTCATCCAACTGAATCTTCCAAGTACTACCCAACCATCACCACCAAGTGCCTTCTGTCTAGAATTGTGCCACAGACCCTTGAGCATTCATGTGTCAACGGCTTACAGTGATGAAGATCTGTGTGTCTTATGCAAATGTCACCCCCCAAATTCATTTCTCCTACCCTGACCTCACAGTCTAATATTTCCAACCACCTACAGGGTATTTCCATTAGAACGTAAGCTAGCAGGGCTCCTGAACAGGTGGGTCTGGAGCAGCCTGTACACCTATCACATACCTGCACTGATACCTTAGATCCACATCCTATCGGGAAGGAGAGAGGGAGGGAAAGAGAGGGAAAGAGAGACACCTCACATAAATTCCTTTCATTCTTACTTCTTTCCCCTTCCCCCGCTCATTGTCTGCTGTGTCCATTCGCTGTGTGTTCTTCCGTGTCCACTTCTATTCTTGTCAGCGGCACCCAGAATCTGTGTCCCTTTTTGTTGCGTCATCTTGCTGATGTCAGTTTTCCATGTGTGAGGCGCCATTCCTAGGAAGGCTGAACTTTTTTCCGCACTGGGCGGCTCTCCTTACGGGGCGCATTCCTTATGTGTGGGGTTCCCCTACTGGGTGACACCCCTGCATGTTATGGCACTCCCTGCGCTCATCAGCACTGCGCATGGGCCAGCTCATCATACGGGTCAGGAAGCCCTGGGTTTGAACCTTGGACCTCCCATGTGGTAGGCCATCGCTCTATCCATTGTGCCAAATCCGCTTCCCTGTGAATGGTTTTTCTTCATTCTTCTGTTGGACTGTTTTTCATTGATTTGCAGGAATATATGGACACTAGTTCTTTGTTATAGATACCATAAATATTTCTCCCAGTGTATGGCTAATTTTAGTTTCTTCATGCTATCTTTCAATGAGTGAAGTTTCTTCATTTTAATATACTGGATTTGTCAATCTTTCCTTTTTACTGGTGGCACTTTTGGCATTTATGCCTTTGTTACTCAAAGCGTGGTCCAGCAGCATTAGCATCCCCAGACGCGCAGTGACCAGAATCTGCACGTGACCAAGATTCTCAGGTGATATATGTATTTTAAAGTTTGAGGAGACTATTTTAAGACATTCTTCACTACCCCAAGGTCAGAAAGTTATTCTTCTGTATTTTCTTGTAGAAGTTTCCAAGTTTTTCTTCTCAGGTCCACTGAATTACTGTTTCCAACTATTCCTTCCCTTCTCTGAAGGCACTGTACATCCTTTTCCACAGAAAGCCCCTGTTGTCGCCATGTGACTGACTGGCAGTGCCTCCCTACACGGGATCCATCCCTGCATTGTTCCATGTGCCTGACTTTGGCCAATGGAATGCAGTGGATGTAACATAGACCATATTCAAACAGAAGCTTTAGAAGTGATCACATGATGCAGCCTGGCCTGGGTTTTCTCCCCATATCACAGTTAAATAAATGGTCTAAGGCTATGCCTTCTACCAGGTGGGAACAAATGGATAATTTTTAGTATACACAGAATTTTTCTCTTCTTTTTTTTTCTTTTCAGCCCCTCTGACAGATCAAGCTAACAAGAAAAGAAATGGGGGGAAGCAGACTTGGCCAGTGGTTAGGGCATCCATCTACCACATGGGAGGTCCGCAGTTCAAACCCCGGGCCTCCTTGACCCATGTGGAGCTGGTCCATGCACAGTGCTAATGCACGCAAAGAGTGTGCCCTGTAAGGAGAGTTGCCCAGTGCGAAAGAAAGTGCAACCTGCCCAGGAATGGCACTGCACACACAGAGAGCTGACACAGCAAGATGATGCAACAAAAAGAAACACAGATTCCCGTGCCGCTGACAACAACAGAAGCGGACAAAGAACATGCAGCAAACAGAGAACAGACAACTGGGGCTGGGTGGGGAAGGGGAGAGAAATAAATAAATTAAATCTTTGAAAAAAAGAAAAAAAGAAATGGGTTTGGGGAAATGAGTCCCAATTAATATGGATAATAGCCTAGTATCTTTGCAGCATTTCTCAACTACATCTGCTTGAAACTGAATTCTACTGCAATTTATCTCAGTAAAAAAACATAGGAAGTAGGTGTAGTTCTGGTTTGAGCATCTGCTTCCCATGTATGAAGTTCTGGGTTCGATCCTCAGTATCTCAAAAAAAAAAAAGTATATATATATATATGCAACACTTCCAGAAAGATGGAGGATTATAAAGGCAGAGGGCTCAATTCTCTACCAGAAAAAAATAGCAGAAACTGTCTGGAAAACTGTTCCAGGACTTCAGACACCAGGGGAAGGCTAGACACCACCCAGAAGAGAGGGGGGCAAAGGAAAGGAATCTCAGCTGGCTGAAAATATCTAGCAAGTAAAGCTGCAGCAGCTGCTGCTGGTGCCCATCCTCCCACTCTCAGAACAAACAGCATCAGGTCCTCCAGCTCCTGCCAACAGCCACAGACTGAGGGAGTTGCAGGGCTCCTCTTCCCCAAAAAAGGGGAGAGGGAAGGACACAGTCTATGGCAAACTCAGATTTTGGCCAGAGAACTTGGTCTGCTGCGTTGGTGGGGTCTCAACTTCATTTACTCTGAGAAACTGCAGGGAGCTAAAGATAACTTGCCTTCTTAAACACCCTGGGCTGCCCTGGGCTGGCTGCATCGGGAGGAAGGGAGCAGCCAGCCCAGGGAGGACAGCAGCTTCTGAGAAAGACTCAAGGGTGGGCCTGTCCTGAGGTGGTAGCTTCTGCACCCCCACACGCGCATGGTGACAGTGACTGCATTCTCCACTAGGGTCAGAGACCGAGCTGAGAGTTCTGCCAAAGAGCATCATGTTAACATGACCAAGAAAGCACGCACAAAGAAGGGAAAAATAGTAAAAAATTAAAAAGGCAACCTGGTCCCTTTACTGCCCCTCTCTCCAAGGCCTTTGAAAACTGGCCTGCACCGCATTACTGGGTCCTCAGCCCTGGTTTGAGCAGTTAAACAAGCAATCCTAAATATCTAGAACAAGTTGAAAGAAAAACCAAAGAACAGTGGTAGCACACAGCTACTTAACAGTAAATCCCTGGGCAAGAGAGTGAAACTGAACAGCATAAGAATAGATATCTAGACATCAGCAAAAAATTACATGCCATACTAAGGAAAAGGAAGATATGACTCAGGCAAGGGACCAAATCAAAGCTCCAGACTAGACACAGAATTTGAAACACCTAATCAATGAAGTTCATACAAATCTCCTAAACCTAATCATGAAAGTTGAAGGACAACATGGGTAAAGAAATATGACACTAGGCAAGCACAAAGGAAAATGTGAAACCTTAACAGAGCTTATATGAATGAAAGAGAGAGATTAAAAATAGAAGCATATAACAGCAGATTGAAATTATGGAAAAAGGAACCAGTCATACAGAACAGCTGAAATTTAAGAGAACATCAAGAGAAAAGAAGGGGGAAAATCGAGCAGGGGCTTGGAGAGCTGAATGATAGCATGAAGCATGGCAACATACATGTCATGGGAAATCCAGAAAAAGAGAAGGGAAAGGGGGCAGAAAGAGTAGTTGAGGAAATAATGGCCAAAAATGTCTCAACTCTCAAGAAAGACATGAATATATGTGTCCAGGAAACACTGCATATTCCAGTAAGAATAAATCCAGATAGACCTGACTTCCAGGAAGATGGCAGACTAGAAAGACATGGGACCCTCTCCTCTCCCAGAAAAATAGCTAGAGAACAGACAGAAACAGCCTGGAAAAAAAATGTTCCAGTGTTTAGGATACCAGGGGAAGGTTGGAAACTGCCCAGAAAAGAGAGGGCCAAAGGAAAAGACTCTCAACAGCAAAACTGTGAGTTAAATCTGTAGCTGGAGCTGCTGGCATCCTACCCCACCCTACAGACAATTTTGAGTTCTCAGGCCTTGGGTCAGCTGTTACAGACAAAGGGGGCCTGCAGGGATCCATCTCCCTATGAAAAGTGAGATAGAGGGACTCAGCCTAAAGCTGACTCAGTTTTTGACTCACAAATTTGGCCTGCTGTGTCCCATGAGCACTTCAAGTCCAGGTGGGGTCACGCCATTGTTTGCCTGGGGAGTCAGCACAGGAATAAAGAGATCCGACCCTCTAAATCTCCCTCTCTACTGACAGGAACTAGTTGTTGACACAAAGGGTAGTGGAATTATTTCCCACCCAGAAAGAGAGGGGGTTGCCTGAAAAGGCTGGAAAACAACCTCTGAGAAAGCGTGAATTATGAGGTTCTTAGCATCCAGACAAGATTCTCAATCACACTGACCCCATTTGTGTTGCAGTGAACCCACTCTGACCAGGATTTGAACTGAAGAGCCTGCCAAAGTGCACCATCTGCTGGCAGACCAAGGAAGTGAGACAAGGAAATTAAATAAGAAAGAGAGGCATTTTCTGGCCTTTACAGTCTCCCTCCCCAAGGCCCTAGGAAGTAGGTCTGGTACCCATTACTGGGTCTAGAGCCCAGATTTGAGCAACTAACAGGGATGCAGGCTGAATCAAGAATCAAAGTAAAGCAGTAACACACAGCCTCCTACCACTAAATCCCATGAAAAAGATAAACTGAGCATCTCAGTAAACTCAATACCATAATGCCTAGACATTGGCAAAAAATTAAAATCCATACTAAGAAAATGGAAGAAATGACCCAAGCAAAGAAATACATCAAAGTCCCAGATAAGCCACAAGATTTGAGACAACTAATCAACAGGATTCATACAAATTTCCAAAATCAAATTGAGCTGAAAGACAATATCGCTAGAGATAAAGGACATCAATAAGACACTGAGCACGTACAAGGAAGAATCTGAAAACCTGAGTGGAAAAGTAACAGAGCTCATGGGAATCAAAGACAGAGAGGTGAAACTGAAAACACATTAGAGGCATATGTGGCAGTTTGACTGTCTATGAATCCCCCAAAGAAAAAGACTGTTTTTAAAAAAATCTATTCTAGGTGTGATACCCTTAGATTATATTGGATTCAGTTGAGGGGTCCTTGATTAAATTACCTATTTATGATTAGGATTTTGATTTGACCACAACAGTAAGGCATGACTCAGGTTGAGTCCCTGCACCCTGGGTTGGCCTATAAAATGGACACACACACGAGAAGACACCAGAGAAAAGGAGAGAACTTTGTCATTTTTGATCCTGTGGCCCTGAGAAGAGATAAGCCATACAAAGAAGAGGTAGAGACCAGGCAAAGATCAGAGATCATCTTCCTTCAACATGTGGCAAATGACTTCAGTGAGAAAGCAACCCTGAGTTGGACTCTTCAGGGCACTGTAAATGTAGGCTTTTATCCCAAATTAACACCCTTTATAGAAGCTAACAGATTTCTGGTACTTTGCATCTGCACTGTTTTGGCAGACTAATACAGCATACAACAGCAGACTCAAAATGAAAGAAGAACGAATAAGCAATACAGAAGACAGAACAATTGAAGAGAGAAAAGAAAGGAAAAAATTGAGCAGAGGCTCAGGGAGTTGAATGATAACATGAAACACAACAACATAGGTGCCATGGGAGTTCCAGAAGAGAAGGGAAAAGGGGAAGAAAGAAATCCTGTCCAGAAAAGTAACAGAGCTCATGGGAATGAAAGACACAATAGGTTAGATCAAAAACACATTAGAAAAAAAAACACAAAACACATTAGAGGCATTCAATAGATTTGAATGATAAAAGAAAGAATAATTGATATAGAAGACTGAACAGCTGAAATTTAAGAGTAAAGACCAGAGAGAGAAAAGAATGGAAAAAAAATGAGCAGGGGCTGAGAGCTGAATGACAACACAAAACACAACAACATATATGTCATGGGAGTTCCAGAAGAAGAGAAGGGAAAAGGGGGAGAAAGAGAATGCGAGGAAATAATAGCTGAAAATTTCCCAACTCTCACAAAATAAATGAATTTATATGTCCAAGAAGCATACCGTACCCCAATCAGAATAAATCCACGTAGACCTACTCCAAGACACATACTACTCAGAATGTCAAATGTCAAAGATAAAGAGAAAATTCTCAGAGCAGCAAGGGAAAAACAAACCATCACATACAAGGGACTCCTGTAAGACTTAGTACAGACTTCTCTTCAGAAACCACGGAGGCAAGACAGTGGTATGATACAATTAGGATACTGAAAGAGAAAAACTGCCAGCCAAGAATTCTTTATCCAGCAAAATTGTCCTTCAAATATGAAGGTAAGTATAAAATATTCAGAAACAGAAACTAAGAGATTGCAAAAGAGAATCCACCTTTGCAGGAAATATTAAAAGAAGTCTTAGAACCTGAAAGAAAAAGACAGGATAGCCCTGGAGGAGAGCATAGAAGAAAGAATAACAGAAAAGATAACCAAAAGAGTAAAAAGACAGACAAAAATATAAAAGACATATGAAAACCAAAGAATAAAATGGTGGAAGTAATGCATTTACAGTAATATCATTGAATGTGAAAGGATTAAACACCCAAATCAAAAGACACAGGCTGAAAGAATGGATAAAAATACACGAGCCATCCATATGCTGCTTGCAGGAAACTCACCTTAGACCCAGAGTGATACAAAACAGGTGAAAGTGAAAGGTAGGAAAAAAAGATACTCCATGCAAATAGTAACCAAAAAAGAGCAGGGATAGCTATACTAATATAGAACAAAACAGACTCTAAATGCAAAAAAGTTATAAGAGATACAGAAGACCACTGTATGTTAA
This sequence comes from Dasypus novemcinctus, assembly GCF_030445035.2. Classification (NCBI taxonomy): domain Eukaryota; kingdom Metazoa; phylum Chordata; class Mammalia; order Cingulata; family Dasypodidae; genus Dasypus; species Dasypus novemcinctus. Next base: position 203,189,996 of record NC_080673.1, on the reverse strand, counting down.
TAAAAGGGACAATCCACCAGGAAGATACAATAGTCATAAATATCTATGTACCGACCAGGGTGCCCCAAAATACATGAGACAAACTCTGGGAAAACTGAAGAGAGAAATGGACATCTCTACAATAATCATTGGAGACTTCAACACCCCACTCACACCATTAACACCCCACTCACACCATTAGATAGAACAACTAGACAGAAAATTGGGAAGTGGACTTGGCCCAACGGATAGGGCGTCTGCCTACCACACGGGAGGTCCGCGGTTCAAACCTCGGTCCTCCTTGACCCATGCAGAGCTGGCCCATGAGCAGTGCTGATGCGCGCAAGGAGTGCCGTGCCACGCAGGGGTGTCCCCGCATAGAGGAGTCCCATGCGCAAGGAGTGCGCCCCATAAGGAGAGCCGCCCAGCGCGAAAGAAAGTGCAGTCTGCCCAAGAATGGCGCTGCACACACGGAGAGCTGACACAACAAGATGACGCAACAAAAAGAAACACAGATTCCTGTGCCGCTGACAACAGAAGCTGACAAAGAACATGCAACAAATGCAGCAAATGGACACAAAGAAGAGACAACTGGGGCAGGGGGGAGAGAAATAAATAAAATAAATCTTAAAAAAAAACAACAAAACAGATTCCCAGTGCCACTGATAAGGATAGAAGTGGTCACAGAAGAACATGCAGCAAACAGACACAGAGAGCAGACAACTGGGGGAGGGCAGGGGGGAAAGGGAGAGAAATAAATAAAAAATAAATCTTAAAAAAAAAAAAACTTATGGGATGCAGTGAAAGCAGTCTTCAAAGGGAAATTTTTAGCCCTAAATGCCTTTATAACTAACTAGAGAAACTAGAAAAATCCCAATGCAAGCACAAAGAAAGAAATAATAAAGATTAAAGCAGAAATAAATGAAATTTTAGAAAATCATCAAAACCAAAGTTGATTCTTTGAGGAAATCAATAAAACTGACAAACCCCTAGCTAGATTAACAAAGAAAAAAAGAAAGAAGATGTAAATATAATCAGAAATGAAAGGAGAGGAGTTAGACTGACCCCACAGAAACAGAAAGAATCATAAAAGGATATTATGAGAGGGAAATGGACTTTGGCCCAGTGGTTAGGGCGTCCGTCTACCATATGGGAGGTCCGCGGTTCAAACCCCGGGCCTCCTTGACCCATGTGGAGCTGGCCATGCGCAGTGCTGATGCGCACAAGGAGTGCCGTGCCACGCAAGGGTGTCCCCCGCGTAGGGGAGCCCCACGCGCAAAGAGTGCGCCCGTGAGGAGAGCCGCCCAGCGTGAAAAGAAAGAGCAGCCTGCCCAGGAATGGCGCCGCCCACACTTCCCGTGCCGCTGACGACAACAGAAGCGGACAAAGAAACAAGACGCAGCAAATAGACACCAAGAACAGACAACCAGGGGAGGGGGGGAATTAAATAAATAAATAAATCTTTAAAAAAAAAAAAAAAAAAGGATATTATGAGAAACTGTATGCCAACAAACTAGACAACCTAGATGATATGGACAAGTTCCTAGAAATGCGCAAACAACCTACACTGACACTAAAAGAAATATAAGAACTTACCAAACCAATCACATTTAAAGAGATTGAATCAGTCATCAAAAATCTCCCAGCAAAGAAAAGTTCAGGACCAGATGGCTTCACAGGTGAATTTTACCAAGCATTTTGAGAAGAATCAATAATAGCAATCTTGTTTAAACTCTTCCAAAAAACTGAAGAGGGAAAATTACACAACACATTTTATGAAACCAACATCACCCTAATACCAAAGCCAGATAAAGATACAACAAGAAAAGAAAATTACAGACCAGTCTTTCTAACGAACATACATGTAAAAATTCTCAACAAAATAGTTGCAAATCGAATCCAACAGCATATCAAAAGACTTATAAACCACAAGTGGGCTTTATTCCTGGTATTCAATTGCTGATTCAACATAAGAAAATGAATCAATGTAATATACCACACTAACAAACTGAGGGAAAGAAAACACATAAGCATCTCAATCGATGCAGAAAAGGCATTCAACAAAACCCAGCACCCCTTTTTGATGAAAACACTTCAAAAAGATAAGAATAGAAGGATATTTCCTCAATATGATAAAAGGCATTGTATTAGTCAGTCAAATGGGTGCTGATTCCAAATACCAGAAATCTGTTGGCTTTTATAAAGGGTATTTATTTGGGGTAGAAGTTTACAGTTATACCAGGCCATAAAGCATAAAGTACTTCCCTCACCAACGTCTGTTGCCACATGTTGGAGCAAGATAGCTGCCACTGTCTGCAAGGGTTCAGGCTGCTGCTTCCTCTTAAGGCTCCATGGTCCCAGCCATTCCAATATCAGTTGTAGGTTGGGATAAGTCTCATCTCTCTCCCGGGGCTCAGTTTTCTTTGGGATCAGCTGCTCTGCTCTCTCCACAAGGCCAGTTGTAGATTATCTGGCTAACTGTTCATCTTTCTTCCCAGGGTCTCTGCCATGTCTAATGGAGCCTTGCCTCCTTCTTCATGTATCTGCTTCTGTGTGTTTACTTCCCAGGGTTTCAATATCAAAACTCTTACTAACTCCTCTGCCCTGTGGTTTTCTCTGAGTACCCGCCCACCATGGGACCCGGGACTCAACATCCTATTGACATGGCCTGGTCAAAGGCTTAATCATTATTTAATCAGGTAAAAGTGAAGCCTCTGAATCCAAAACAATCTGATATGCCCAGAGGAACAGACCAGTTTACAAACATAATCCAATTTCTATTTTTGGATTTCATAAATAATACCAAAACTGCTACAGGCATAGATGAAAAACCCACAGCCAACACTGTACTCAATGGGGAAAGGTTGAAAGCTTTCCCTCTAAGATCAGGAACACGACAAGGATGCCCACTGTCACCACTGTTACTCAATATGGTACTAGAAGTTCTAGCTAGGGCAATTAAACAAGAAAAAAAGAAATTAGAGACATCCAAATAGGAAAACAGAAAGTAAAACTCCCACTATTTGCAGATGACAGGATCCTGTACTTAGAATATTCTGAAGTATCCACAACAAATCCACTTGAGCTAAGAAATGAGTTCAGCAAAGTGGAAGGATACAAGATCAACATGCAAGAATCAATTGTGTTTTTGTATGCTACTACTGCAAAATCTAAGGAGGAAATCAGGGGAAAAATTCCATTTACAATAGCAACAAAAAGACTCAAAGACCTAGAAATTAATTTAACCAAAGAAGTACAGGACTAATATGCTGAAAACTGCAAAACAATGCTAAAAGAAAATTTAAAAGACCTAAAGAAATGGGAAGACATTCCATGTTCATGGATTGGAAGAATAAGTATCATGAAGATGTCAATCTTACGCAAACTGATTTATAGATTCAATACAATACCAATCAAAATTCCAACAGCCTACTTTACAGAATTGGAAAAGGCAAATTCATTCATTTGGAAGGGAAATTGCACCCAAATAAACAAAATCATTAGAAGAGCAACATGGGAGGAACTTCAGTCTGACCTTGAAACATATTACAAAGCTACAGTGGCCAAAAGAGCATGGTAATGGCATAAACAGAGATACATCAATCAGTGGAATAGACTCGAGATTCCAGAAATAAACCTTCACCTCTATGGTCAAATGGTTTCTAACAAACCTACCAAGTCCATGTTAACAGGACAGAACAGTCTCTTCAACAAATGGTGCAGGAAGAACTAGATAGCTATAACCAAAAGAATGAAAGAGGACCCTATCTCACTCTCTATAAAAGAATCAACTCAAAATCGATTAAAGACTTAAATATAAAAGCCAAGACCAAAAAAACTACTAGAAGAAAATGTAGAGAAACATCTTCAAGACCTTGCAGTAAGCGGTGATTTCTTTGACCTTACACCCAAGCACATACAATAAAGGAAAAAACAGATCCATGGGACCTCCTCAAAATTAAACACTTTTGCACCTCAAAGGACTTTGTTAAAAGGGTAAAAGGCAGCCGACTCAATGGGAGAAAAATATCTGGAAATCACACATCTGATAAGGGTTTAGTATCCAGGATATATAAAGACATGTTACAACTCAACAATAAAGACAAACAATCAAATTTAAAAATGAGCAAAAGACTTAATACACATTTGTCCAAATAACAAACAGAAATGGCAAAACAACACATGTAAAAACGGTCAACATCACTAATGATAGGGAAATGCAAATCAAAACTACAGGGAAGTGGAATAATTAGGATGGAGAGGAGGCAAGATGGCGGCTGAGTGAACTTCCCGGTTACTAGCTCCTGGAGGGAATCGGCTGGGAGGCGTTGGAGACTCTTTGGGACCGGGCTGTTTCAGGATTTTTCCTGGTCCCAAGGTGTTTGGACATCGATTTGGAGGGAAGGTAACAGAGAGGATCCGTCTGTGAAATATACACGGAGATCCCAGCTACGTGTGGAGGATTCCCTCCTTCGGTAGGCAGAGCCGAGGCAGCTAGCACCGTGCCGAGCCCCGGCGGGCGGCGGCCAGGGTAGCCTAGCTGGGCCGCGGTGGGCAGCGGGCGGGGGATCCGAGCCACGCCGCGGTGGGCGGCGGGCAGGAGCCGAGTCGCGCTGTGCCGCGGCGGGCGGCGGGCAAGGGAGCCGAGCCCAGCCGAGCCTAGCCACACCGCGGCGGGCGGCGGGCGGGAGAGCCGAGCCCAGCCGAGCCCAGCTGAGCCGCGGAGGGCGAGGGGGCCGAGCCCAGCCGAGCGCAGTCGATCCCAGCCGCACCGTGGAGGGCGGCGAGTGGGAGAGCCGAGTCGCGCTGCGCCGCGGCAGGTGGCGGGCAGGGAAGCCGAGCCCAGCCGGGCCCAGCCGAGCCCAGCCGAGCCGCGGCGGGCGAGGCAGCCGAGCTCAGACGAGCTTGGCCGAGCCCAGCCGCGCCGCGGCGGGCGGGGAAAGCCGAGCCCAGCCGAGCCGCGACGGGCGGGGGACCCGAGCTCAGACGAGCTTGGCCGAGCCCAGCCGCGCCGCGGCGGGCGGGGGGACCGGAGCCCAGCCGAGCCCAGCTGAGCCCAGCCGAGCCTGGCGGCGGGGTTTCCGTTCTTTGTTTTTTTGTTTTTTGTTTTTTTATTTTATTTTTGTTGTTGTTTTTTTTTTTTGTTTTTTTTTTTTAAGATTTATTTATTTATTTAATTTCCCCCCCTCCCCTGGTTGTCTGTTCTTGGTGTCTGTTTGCTGCGTCTTGTTTCTCTGTCCGCTTCTGTTGTCGTCAGCGGCACGGGAAATGTGGGCGGCGCCATTCCTGGGCAGGCTGCTCTTTCTTTTCACGCTGGGCGGCTTTCCTCACGGGCGCACTCCTTGCGCGTGGGGCTCCCCCACGCGGGGGACACCCTTGCGTGGCACGGCACTCCTTGCGCGCGTCAGCGCTGCGCATGGCCAGCTCCACACGGGTCAAGGAGGCCCGGGGTTTGAACCGCGGACCTCCCATATGGTAGACGGACACCCTAACCACTGGGCCAAAGTCCGTTTCCCTGTTGTTTTTTTTTTTAATCCTCTCTTTCCTGTCCCCATTATTCTTCTTATACTATTTTATCTTAACAGTGTAATAGGTCCTACAGGAAATACCTCACATTTGCTGGGTTTCCTCACCCTCCACTGCCTCATTTCTCTGTGAATAGATTTAACCTATCTACAATATCCCCTTTCCCCTACAACTTGATATCCTCCACCATCTGCTATCTCTCCTATATTCCATCTCCCTTTCTTTGATCCACAAACTGTCTAACTCTTAATTTCTAATACCTTTGTTTAGTTTTCCATCTGGTATTCGTCCCTGAAACTATTACCTTTCTTTTCTCTTTCCCTCTCTCACGAAAACAATAGCCTCTTAGTACGTACCACATTCCTCCCATATTCAGTCGTCTACCTCATTATAGGTACTTTCCTACTATGATAACTCTACACAATTTACATGATCTAACCTCCATCCTCCCAGAACTCATATTGTTGCTTTGTTAACATATATCACCAATACTACTTCACACTTTTTCCTCCCTTACACAATTGCCTTTCCCCAGCACTAATACTTTCCTTTAAAGTGAGCTTAACTAGCAATAAGAAATTGGAATAAGAAGAACAAAGTGACAAAGAGAAGATATAACACTTACGCAAAAACAACAGCTAATTAATCTCCAAGACTAGACAAAGAAGCTAAGGAACTGATTAAACCCATCAAGAAAAAATGTTGACAAGACAGCAACAAAAATCTACAAACCAAACCAGTAATCAGGAAAACATGGCTGAATCCAATCAGGAAGGGGGGCAGGAGTTCGCACAAGCAATGAAAGATCTCAGAACATTTATCACCGACAAATTTGATGAAGTAATGAAAGAGGTTAACAGCATGAAGACAACACTTGGAGGGGAAATTGCAGACATGCGCAAAAAAATAACAGATATGATGGAAATGAACACCACAATTCAAGAAATCAAAAATACACTTGCAGCAAATGTCAGCAGACTAGAAGAGGCAGAGCAGAGAATTAGTGATGTGGAAGACAGTGCATTGGAAATCAAACAGATAGTAGAAGTGGTCAATAAAAAGGTAGAAAAAATCCAGATAGGACTTAGGGACCTGAATGATAACGCAAAACGCTCAAACATACATATTATAGGCACTCCAGAAGGAGAAGAGAAGGGAAAGGGGTCAGAAGGAGTGTTGCAGGAAATAATGAATGAAAACTTCCCAAATCTACTGAAAGAGACAGATGTACATATCCAAGAAGCACAGCGCACTCCACTGGTCATAAACCCCAACAGGCCCACCCCAAGACATATACTTGTCAAATTATCCAATGCTCAAGACAAAGAAAAAATTCTAAAAGCAGCAAGAGAAAAGAAAACCATCACATACAAGGGAAACTCCATAAGATTAAGTGCTGATTTCTCATCTGAAACGATGGAGGCAAGAAGGCAGTGGTATGATATAGTCAAGGTACTAAAGGAAAAAAATCTCCAACCAAGAATACTCTATCCAGCTAAACTAGCATTCAAAAATGATGGAGAGTTCAAAATATTCACAGATAAACAGAAACTGAAAGAGTATATCAACAAGAAACCTCCTCTTCAAGAAATTCTTAAGGGAGTTCTGCAGGAAGAAAGGAAAAAACAGGACAGTCAGAGATGGAGGAGAGTGTAAAAGCAACAAGAAAGACAAAAATAGAAGGGGAAAATAAAATAATACAAACAAAATATAACAAACACAAATCCAACCAAAATATGGCTACCATAAATAACTCTCTAAACGTAATAACACTGAATGTCAACGGACTAAACTCACCTATCAAAAGATTCAGACTGGGACACTGGATAAGGAAATACGACCCATCTATATGCTGCCTACAAGAGACACATCTTAGACCCAGAGACTCATGGAGGTTGAAAGTGAATGGCTGGAAAACAATCATACAAGCAAACAACAACCAAAAAAAGGCAGGAGTAGCTATATTAATATCAGACAAAATAGACTTTAAATGCGAAACAATTGTGAGAGACAAAGAAGGATACTATATTTTAGTGAAAGGGACAATCTGTCAAGAAGATCGAACAATCATAAATATTTATGCTCCTAACAAGGGCGCCTCTAAATATGTGAGGCAAATGCTGGAAAAACTAAGTGAAAGAATAGATGCATCTACAATTATAGTGGGGGACTTTAATACACCACTATCAACTCTGGACAGAACATCTCAAAAGAGAATCACTAAAGAAACAAAACATTTGAACAGTATATTAGAAGAGCTGGATCTAATAGACATATATAGATCATTACACCCAAAAACAGCAGGATATACATTTTTCTCAAGCGCACATGGAACATTCTCCAAAATTGACCATATGCAAGGCCACAAAGAAAGGCTTAATGAATTCAGAAAGATCGAAATCATACAAAACAATATCTCTGACCACAGTGGAGTGAAGCTGGAAATTTGCAAGGGACAGAGACCCAGACTCCACATGACAATTTGGAAATTAAACAGCACACTCTTAGAAAAACAGTGGGTCAAAGAGGAAATCTCAAAAGAAATCAATGACTACCTTGAAACAAATGATAATGATAACACAACATAACAAAATTTATGGGATGCAGCAAAAGCGGTACTGAGAGGGAAATTTTTAGTCATAAATTCATATATCAAAAAAGAAGAAGGAGCAAAAATTGGAGAACTAACTGCACTTTTGACGGAATTAGAAAAACAACAACAAAGTAACCCAACAGGAAGAAGGAAGGAAGGAAATAACAAAGATAAGAGCAGAACTAAATGAAATAGAAAATAAGAAAGCACTTGAAAAAATAAACAAGACCAAGAGCTGGTTTTTTGAGAAGATCAACAAAATTGACAAACCTTTAGCAAGACTAACAAAGAAAAAAAGAGAAAAGATGCAAATACACAAAATAAGAAATGAGAAAGGTGATATCACCACTGACCCCACAGAAATAAAGACTACCATAAGAGGATACTTTGAAAAACTATATTCCAACAAAAATGACAATTTAGAGGAAATGGACAAATTCCTAGAAACTCATAAGCAGCCCATACTGACGAAAGAAGAAATTGATGATCTTAACAAATCAATCACAAGCAAAGAGATAGAATCAGTCATTAAAAATCTCCCAACTAAGAAGAGCCCAGGGCCAGACGGCTTCACAGGTGAATTCTACAAAACATTCCGGAAAGAACTAACACCAATCCTGTTGAAACTATTCCAAAAAATCGAAACAGAAGGAACACTGCCTAATTCCTTCTATGATGCCAACATTACCCTAGTACCAAAGCCAAACAAAGACACCACAAGAAAGGAAAATTACAGACCAATTTCTCTAATGAACCTAGATGCAAAAATACTTAACAAAATACTTGCTAATCGTATTCAACAACACATTAAACAAATTATACACCATGACCAAGTGGGATTTATTCCAGGTATGCAAGGATGGTTCAACATAAGAAAATCAATCAATGTAATACACCATATAAACAGATTGAGAGAAAAAAACCACATGATTATATCTATAGATGCAGAAAAGGCATTTGACAAAATACAGCACCACTTCCTGATAAAAACACTCCAAAAGATCGGAATGCAAGGAAACTTTCTGAACATGATAAAGAGTATATGTGAAAAACCGAAAGCCAACATTGTTTACAATGGCGAAATCCTGAAATCCTTCCCTCTAAACTCAGGAACAAGACAAGGATGCCCATTGCCTCCGCTCCTATTTAACATTGTCTTGGAAGTACTTGCCCGAGCACTGAGACAAGAACCAGATATAAAAGGCATTCAAATTGGAAGGGAAGAAGTCAAAATTTCATTATTTGCAGATTACATGATCCTATATATAGAAAACCCTGAGAGATCTACAACAAAGCTCCTAGAACTCATAAATGAGTTTAGCAAAGTCGCAGGTTATAAGATCAATGCGCAAAAATCAGTAGCATTTCTGTACACCAATAATGAGCAAGATCAGGAGGAAATCAAGAAACAAATACCATTCACAATAGTAAATTAAAAAATCAAATACTTAGGAATAAATTTAACTAAAGAGGTAAAAAACTTATACATCGAGAACTATACAAGATTGTTCAAGGAAATCAAAGAAGACCTAAATAAATGGAAGAATATTCCCTGTTCATGGATAGGAAGACTGAATATTATTAAGATGTCTATCCTACCAAAACTGATCTACACATTCAATGCAATCCCAATAAAAATCAACACAGCCTTCTTTAAGGAACTAGAAAAACTAACTATGAAATTTATTTGGAATAGAAAGAGGCCCCGAATAGCCAAAGACATATTGAAAAAGAAAAACGAAATAGGAGGAATCACACTTCCTGACTTCAAAACATACTACAAAGCTACAGTAGTGAAAACAGCATGGTACTGGCATAAGGAGAGACACACAGACCAATGGAATCGAATTGAAAGTTCAGATATAGAACCTCATGTATATAGCCATATAATATTCGATAAAGCCACCAAACCCTCTCAACTGGGAGAGAATGGCCTATTCAACAAATGGTGCCTGAAGAACTGGATAGTCATATGTAGAAGAATGAAAGAGGATTACCATCTCACACCTTATACAAAGATCAACTCAAGATGGATCAAAGACCTAAATATAAGAGCCAAGACCATAAAGACCTTAGAAAGCAGTGTAGGGAAACATCTACAGGACCTTGTAATAGGAAATGGCTTCATGAATATCACACCAAAAGCACGAGCAGCAAAAGAACAAATAGATAAATGGGACTACCTCAGAATTAAAGCCTTCTGCACCTCAAAGGAGTTTGTCAAGAAAGTAAAAAGGGAACCCACACAATGGGAGAAAATATTTGGCAACCATATATCTGATAAGAGACTTATAACTTGCATATATAAAGAACTCATATATCTTGAAAACAAAAAGATAAACAACCCATTTAAAAAATGGGAAAAAGACTTAAACAGACACTTCTCCAAAGAAGAAATACAAATGGCTAAAAAGCACATGAAAAAATGCTCCAAATCTCTAGCTATCAGGGAAATGCAAATCAAAACTACAATGAGATACCATCTTACTCCCATAAGATTGGCAGCCATGAAAAAAACAGTAGAATACAAATGCTGGAGAGGATGTGAAGAAAGGGGAACACTCATCCACTGCTGGTGGGAATGCAGAAGGATCCAACCATTCTGGAGGACAGTTTGGCGGTTTCTCAAAAAATTATCCACAGATTTGCCATATGACCCAGCAATACCACTGCTGGGTATATACCCATCAGATCTGAAAACAAGGACACAAACCGATATATGTACACCAATGTTCATAGCAGCATTGTTCACTATCGCCAAAAGTTGGAATCAATCCAAATGTCCATCAACAGATGAGTGGATCAATAAAATGTGGTATATACACACAATGGAATACTACTCAGCTGTAAGAACCAATACACTACAATCGCACGTGATAACATGGATGAACCTAGAGAATCTTATGTTGAGTGAAGCAACCCAGGCATTGAAGGACAAATACTATATGACCTCAATGATATGAAATAAGTTAACTGCCTCAGAGAGCTAGAGTCTGGAAAAGTGGCTTACAGGAAATCGGGGGGTGGAGGAAGGATGTGAGTTAATGTCTGCAGGGGTGGAATCTGTGATGAGCTGGCGGTAAGTATGAGCACAAAGAAGGGACAAAATGGGGGCAAGGGGTTACCTTCGGGTGGGGTTTTCTGGGTTTCAGGGGGGCTGGGGATGGGAAGAGGGGTAATATTGTCCAAGAAATAGGTGGGAGGGAGGGGCAACATACGAATATGGGAGAATGCCAGAAGTTCGTTGAGAACTAAATGTTGAGTAAAACGTATCAAAGTATAAGTAGGAGGGTTACCTGGTTAGGACGCTCAGGGGGTATGGTCTGATGTGTGACGGACTCCGGAGGGAATAGCTGAAGGCTCATTTTGCCAAGGTGGGTTCTACCATTGGGTGGGGTGGACCCATATCCTGGGGAAGACTAATGCCGTCGAATAGAGAGAACTGTATCTCTCGTGAGAAAGGACGGCTCCCAGGGTATTAGATTGGCAGGCGTTGTGGGCCCTAAGGGGAGGGGAAAATGGATGTGGAATGGATGGAACAAAGGTAAATAAGGGGGCAAAAGAGGAGTTATGTGAGAGTACACGAGGATGAATATAAAACAGCTAATATTACACCAAAAACATATAGGGGACGACAGACTAATAATGAAAACCGTAAGACAAAACATAGGATAACAAAAAAATTTAGAAAACTGTACAGCCTAAAATATGGACCACATAGTAAGCACAAATGTCACCTTGTTTGAAAACTATAGTGTTGGAATCTGTACATCAGTTTCAGGAAATATGATATGAATAAGTTAAAAGATTATTGCTGTGCAAGGGAAAAGGTTTTATGGTGGATCAGGGGAAATACTGTATATTGTATATATGAATTTAAGTGATCTAAGACTCTTCTGAAGCTGACATTATGTTGGGATTCACTTTACGGGAAGTTTTGGATCACAGAGTGGTTCAACAATGGCAGCAGAGGAATACTGATATGGGATGTTATTGACAGGATATATATGGTTGACAGGGAGTTATACAGGACATATGCCCAGGGTATATGGTAATGTCTATAGATACTCATAGTGGAAACAAAAACAACAGCTGGGGGGGTACTGGGCTCCTGGCCGGGGAGTCACTGTGTGGGCCCTGGGAGAGCAGCGGCAATCCTCCAGGTGCAACGGCAAGAACCAGGAAGGAAGGAGGGCCCAACAATGGGCTCGTGATACTAATGGTTACACTTTTGAGCCTATACACCTGCAATAAGAACAAGGCCTAGAGTAGCATTGTGCCTGGGGGTTTCCTCCTGACAGCCTGCATGTTACTCAAATGTGGCCACTCTCACAGCCAAACTCAGCGTGTAGATGCGATGCATTCCCCCCAGCGTGGGACATGACACCCGGGGATGAGCCTCCCTGGCACCGAGGGATCACTACCACATACCAGCTGAAGAAGCAACTAGAAAATGACCTTGAATTAAAGATTCAATGCGGAACAGCAGAATATACCTGTCTACATATAATAACATGACTTCGGGAAGCTGTTTGACCTAATGTAAGGGGGAAATGGAAAGGAGAAATGAGATTATAAGGCTGTGAGTCTCTAAAAAAGAGTTTGGAGGTTGTCAGAAGGAATACCCCTATGTACAACTGAACAGAGTCTAAGAGACAGATAAGGTAGATACAACCCCAGGTATTGGTTCTTTTGAGGGATAAAGAGACCCACGGGTTCTATGGTCATGGCAGAAGGGGTTCACTGCCATGACAGATAGCCCTTCTTTGGAGCTGGTGTTTCTGCGTGATGGAATTGGACTCAGAGGGGATCTCTTTTCACAAGACTTGCATGCTACTTTATTGGAATTGTAGTCGGTGCTGGGTTTAAGATATATGTAGGGGATTTGAATCTCTGGACTGATAATATGACACCCAGGCCCAGAGCCTCAACAGACTTCAGCTCCTACACTTTGATTTATTGGACTTACTCCACTCAGCTAACATGGAGTTGAAGAAGGTCAACCACCACAACATGGAGCCTAGAGTGTCTACAACTGGAAGCGGGAGGAGTGCATCCAGTACCCATATGGAATCTAAGCCCTCACTTGACATAGATGTGCAATGGACACAACCAATCCAATGTCCACAGAGAAAATGTGGAATGGGTGTGGGAACGGTAGCCATGGTGGCTGCTGGGTGTGGGGAACGGGAGGAAGAGATGAGATGTGGAGGCGTTTTCGGGACTTGGAGTTGTCCTGGATAGTGCTTCACAGACAATTACGGGACATTATAGATCCCCCCAGGGCCCACTGGATGGAACGTGAGAGAGTCTGGGCTATGATGTGGACCATTGACTATGGGGTGCAGTGATGCTCAAAGATGAACTTACCAGGTGCAATGGATGTGTCATGATGATGGGAGAGTGTTGCTGTGGGGGGAGTGGGGGGCGGGGGCGGTGGGGTTGAATGGGACCTCATATTTTTCATAATGTAATTTAAAAAAATAAATAAATAATTAAAAAAAAAAAAACTACAGGGAAGTGGACATGGCTCAACTTACAGAGCATCTGTCTACCATATGGAGAGTCTAGGGTTCGATCCCCAAGGCCTCCTGACCTGTGTGGCAAGCTGGCCCATGCACAGTGCTGCCGTGCGCAAGGAGTGCCACGCCACGCGGGGGCACCCCCACGTAGGGGTACCCCATGCACAAGGTGTGCACCCCACAAAGAGAGACACCCCTCGTGAAAAAAGCTCAGCCCACCCAGGAGTGGCACCGCAGACATGGAGAGCTGATGCAGCAAGATGACACAATACAAAGGAGACGCAGTTCCCAGTGCTGCCTGATAATACAAGCAGATGCAGAAGAACACACAGCGAATGGACAGAGAGAGCAGACAACGGTGGGGAAGGGGAGAGAAATAAATGAAATAAATCTTTAAAAAAAAAAAAGGAAACTACAGTGAGATATCATTTCACACCCAACAGAAAGCCCACTCTTAAAAAGACAGAGGGAAGCAGACTTGGCCCAATGGATGGGGCGTCCGCCTACCACATGGAAGGTCCGCGATTCAAACCCCGGGCCTCCTTGACCCATGTGGAGCTGGCCCATGCGCAGTGCTGATGAGTGCAAGGAGTGCCGTGCCACGCAGGGGTTCCCCCGTGTAGGGGAGCACCATGCGCAAGGAGTGCGGCCTGTAAGGAGGGCCGCCCAGCACAAAAGAAAGTGCAGCCTGCCCAGGAATGGCGCCACACACATGGAGAGTTGACACAGCAAGATCACGCAACAAAAAGAAAGATTCCCGTGCCACTGACAACAACAGAAGCAGACAAAGAAGAACACGCAGCAAATGGATACAGAGAAGAGACAACTGGGGGGTGGGGGGGGGGGGGAAGGGGAGAGAAATAAATCTTTAAAAAAAAAAAGAAAGACAGCGAGGGAAGCGGATGTGGCTCAACTGATAGAGCTTCCACTTACCATATGGGAGGGCATGGATTCAATATCTGGGGGCTCCTGGTGAAAAAGAGAAAGCACACCCATGTGATGAGCCAGTGCCCACAAGAGTGCACATGTGAGTGCCTCCATGGTTAGCCAGTGCCCCACACAAGTGAGTCACTCAGCAAGACAATGACACAACAAGAGACAAGAGGAGAGTCAAGGTGAAGCACAGCAGAAACCAGGAACTGAGGAGGCACAATTGACAGGGAACCTCTTTGCCCATCAGAGGTCTCCAGGATCGAATCCTGGTGAAACCTAGGAGAGAAAATGAGAAGAGAAGACAACACAGACAGCAAAAACAGCAGGGCTGGAGGAGGGGAAGGGAGTAAAATTTAAATAAATAAATCTTAAAAAAAAAAAAAAGACAAAACTGCAAGTGTTGGAGAGGATATGGAAAGACAGAAACACTTATTCCCTGTTGGAGGGAATGCAGAATAGTACAACCACCGTCAAGGACTGTTTGGCAGTTCCTAAGGAAGTTGAATATAGCCATGCCATATGACCTTGCAATACCACTACTAGGTATATACCTGGAAGAACTAACAGCAGTGACATGAACACTTATCTGCACACCAATGTTCACAGCAGCATTATTCATGATTGCCAAAAGCTGGAAACAACTCAGGTGTCCATCAGCACATGAATGGATAAACAAAATGTGGTGTATTTATACAATGGAATATCATGCAGCTGTAAGAAGAAACAAAGTCGTAAAACATATGACAACATGAATGAAACTGGAGGACATTTGTATTTTTTGCCTTTTGTATTTCTTCTTTGGACAAGTGTCTACTCAAGTCTCTTATATTTACGTTGAGCGAAGCAAGCCAGACACAAAAGGACAAATACTATATGACTGCGTTACAATGAACCAAATATATTGTGTAACATACTCAATGATTTAAAAAAATTTATATGTACCCAGTACATTTAATTGAGAAATGTATATTTTTATTCAACTGTGTTTTCTTTTTATTTTTAAATTGTATTTTCAATTATTAAACATGCAAAATAATGTTAAAGAAATACATAATAAGCCTGGCAAAAAAGGGGGAAAAAACCATACTATTCAGAATGTCAAACTGCAAAATAAAGAGAAAATTTTAAGAGCAGCAATAAAGAAGCAATCCATCAGATACAAAGGTAGCTAGTAAGATTCAAGGCAGATTTCTCATCAGACCATGGAGAGGAGAAGGCAGTGGCACGATACAATTAGGTATCATGCCACTGTACATAGCTGCTATTTCTATTCTTGCACAATTATTTACTGAGCAGTTTTATTGAGATATATTCATACCAATCTATCCAAAGTGTATAATCAATGGCTTTTAGTATAATCACAATGTTGTGCATTTATCGCTACAAAAAAATTTTACAATTTCATTGCTCCAAAAAGAAAAACTCCACATCCCTTAACAGTCCTTCCCCAGTCTTACATAACCACTAATCTAACCTCATCTTTATAAATTGATTTATATTTACATTTTATATTAATGGAATCATATAATATATAGTACTTTGTGTCTGGTTTCTTTTTTTATCTGACATTAACAACTTATAATATTGACATATATTTGTTCAGTTTCAAAGAAAGTTGGTTTCATACATGCAATTTTATACTATATTCATATTTCAAATGCAGTTACTACGCTGTACAGTCCCATGTTACATTTTTCAGCTTATATTTTAGTACATACATGACTTAGTATTTCCCTTTAAACCTTTTATACCCACATAATACTGCTAGTTAAAAACATTATGTTGGGTTTTCATCTTTTCTATTCATTTCCAAAGATTAACACAAATCCTTTTTACCAGTTCTGCACAAGTTAATCCTCAGCTTTCCATTTTCTAATTTCATTATATTTTCTGGTGACCCATATTCAAGCTATTAACTCCAAGATATTACACAATATATTTACTCATAGTAGCACAGTATTTGTCCTTTTGTGTCTGGCTTGCTTCATTCAACATATTGTCCTCCAGGTTCATCCATATTGTTATATGCTTTACAACTTCATTTCTTCTTACAACTGCATAATATTCCATCATGTGAATACACCACAGTTTATCTATTCATCAGTTTATGGACACCTGGGTAACTCTCCAACTTTAGGCAATCATGAATAGTGCTGTTATGAACACTGGTGTGCAGATGCCTGTCTATGTCACTGCTCTCTGTTCTTCTGGGTATATACCCACTAGTGGTATTGCTGGATCAAGTGGCAAATCTGTATTCAACTTCTTTAGGAACTGCTGAACAGTACCCCACAGAGGCTGTACCATTCTACATTCCCACTAACAGTGGATAAATGTTCCTATCTCTCCAACACTTATAGTTCTCTGTCTTTTGAATAGTGGCCATTCTAATAGATGTGAAATGATATTTCATTGTAGTTTTGATTTGCATTTCTCAAAGCACTAGTGAAGCTGAACATTTTTTCATGTGTTTTTTTGCCATTTGTATTTCTTCTTTGGACAAATGTCTATTCAAGTTCTTTTGACCCTTTTTTTTCCTTTTTAGGAGGTACCAGGGGATTGAACCCAGGAACTCATACATGGGAAGCAGGTGCTCAACCACTGAGCTACAGCCACTCCCCAACGAGAGTTGGCTTTTCTGTTTGTTTTTAGGAGGTGCTGGGGATTGAACCTGGGACATCATATGTGGGAACTAGACACTCAACCACTTCAGCTACGTCTACTCCCCTTTTGCATATTTTTAACTGGTCACTTGTCTTTTCATTGTTGAGATGTAGTATCTCTTTGTATTTCATGAATATTAAGCACTTATTGGATATGTGATTTCCAAATATTTTCTCCCATTCAGTACGCTGCTTTTTCACCATCTTCACCAAGTCGTGTGAGGTGCAGAAGTGTTTAATTTTGAAGAGGTTCAATGCATCTGTTTTTCTCTTTCACTGCTTGTACTTTGCATGTAAGGTCAGAGAAACCACCACCTACCCCAAGATCTTGAAGATATTTCCCTACATTTTTTTCTCATAGTTTTTTTTTTTTTAAGATTTTTAAAAATTTATTTCTCTCCTCTTCCCCACTCCCCCCAGTTTCTGCTCTCTGTGTCCATTCATTCGCCTTGTGTTCTTCTGTGTCTAGTTGTATCCTTGTCAGTGGCATTGGCAATCTGTGCCTCTTTTTGTTGCGTCATCTTGCTGTGTCAGCTCTCCGTGTGTGCAGCGCCACCCTGGGCAGGCTGCACTTTTTTCACACGGGGTGGCTCTCCTTATGGGATGCACTCCTTGCGCATGGGGCTCCCTTACGTGGGGGACACTCCTGCATGGCACGGCACTCCTTGCATGCATCAGCACTGAGTGTGGGCCAGTTCATCACATGGGTCAGGAGGCCCTGGGTTTGAACCTTGGACCTCCCATGTGGTAGGCGGACGCTCTATCCGTTGAGCCAAATCCGCTTCCCATCTTCTCTCATAGTTTTATGGCCCTGGCTTTTACAGTTAGGCCTTTGATTCATTTTGAGTTGATTCTTGTTTAGGGAGTGAGATAGGGGTCCTCTTTCTTTCTTTGGTTCTAGATATTCAGTTCTCACAGCACCATTTGTTGATGAAACTGTTTTGTCTTAGTAACATGGACTTGGTAGGTTTGTCAAAACCAGTTGGCTGTAGAGGTGAGGGTCTAATTCTGGACCCTCCATTCCATTCCACTGATTAATGTGTCTGTATCTTTATGCCAAAGTCACGCTGTTTTGACCACTGTAGCTTTGTAATATGTTTCAAGGTCAGGCAATGCGAGTCCTCCCACATGACTCTTTTTTAGGATGTTTTTGGCTATTCAGGTACCCTTTCCCTTCCAAATAAGTTTGGTAATTGCTTTTTCTGTTTCTGTAAAAGTAGGCTGTTGGAATTTTGATAGATATTGTATTGAATCTATAGATCAGTTTGGGTAGGATGAACATCTTCATGATATTTAGACTTCCAATCCATGAACATAGTATGTCTTCCCATTTATTTAGGTCTTCTTTTAGCAGTGTTTTGTAGTTTTGTGAATACAGGTCCTTTACATCTTTGGTTAAATTGATTCCTAGGCATTTGAGTCTTTAGTTGCTTTTGTAAAATGGAATTTTTTTTTCCTTATTTCCTTCTCAGATTGTTCAGTACTGGTATGCAGAAACATTACTGATTTTTGTGTGTTGATCTTGATTCCTGCCACCTTGCTTAACTCATTTATTAGCTCAAGTAGCTTTGTTGTAGACATTTCAGTATTTTCTAAATACAGGATAATGTCATCTGAGAGAAGTGAGAGTTTTACTTCCTTTTTTCCTATTTGGATGCCTTTTATTTATTTTCTTGTCTAATTGCTCTAATTAGAACTTCTAGCACAATGCTGAATAAGAGCGGTGACAGTGGGCAGGGACTCAACATGCTACTGACGTGTCCCAATCAAAGTCCTAATTATAATTTAATCATGCCCAGGTACACACCAGTTTACAAACATAATCCAATATCTATTTTTGGAATTCATAAACCATATCAAACTGCTACATGAATCATATGATAATATGGATGAACCTGGAGGACATTATCATGACTGAAGCAAGCTAGACACATAAGGACAAATACTATATGACTATGCTATTATGAACTAAATATATTGTATAAACTCGTGGCATTAACAATTAGTATATAGATCATAAAAACAGAACAATGTTTGAGAACATAAAGTTGAGGGTTAACTTGTGCAAAACTGGTAAAAAGGTCGTTCTTAAATCTCTGGAAATAATAGATATGGTGAAAGCACATCATGGTATTCATAACTAGCAATGCTAATATATGAGTATGATACTTGTTGAAAGGGAAAGTCTAAGGTCATATATATGTTACTAGAAGAAAAGCTAAAAAATGTATCATGGGACTGTATAGCATAGTGAAACCTCTAGTGAAATATGAGGATGGATAATGTTACATATTGTTTTTCTTTGAACAAAGGTACATTAATGTTACAAGATGTTAAGATCAGGCAAAAATACAACCAAAGGAAATATGGAAGAAAGAAAACATGAGCCATCATATGCTGTCTGCAGGAGACTCACCTTAGACCTGAAGATGCAAACAGACTGAAAGTGAAAGGTTGGAAATAAAATATTCTATGCAAACAGTAACCAAAAGAGATCAGGGGTAGCTACACTGGCGTGAGACAAAATAGACTTTAAATGCAAAACACTGAGGAGATACAGAAGGCTGCTGTATATTAATAAAAAGGGCAATCCACCAGTGAGGAGTAACAGTCATAAATATCTATGCACCTAAATCAGGGTACCCAAAATTACATGAGGCAAACTCTGGCAAACCTGAAAGGAGAAACAGAAATTTCTACGATAATAGTTGGAAATTTCAACATTCCACTCATCTCAATAGACAGAAGATCAAAAGGAAACAGAGAACTTGAACAATATGATAATTGAGCTGGACCCAAAAGACATATACAGAACGTTGCATCTCCATCCCAACTCAGCAAGTTATACATTCTTCTCAAATGCTCATGGCTCTTTCTCAAGGATAGATCACATGTTGGGTAAGAAAACAGCTCTCAATAAATTTAAGACTGAAATAATAAACCGTTCTGTAAGATGTGGCGCCCAATACCTTACCCGAACAGGTTAAAGTGGGACAGGTGAGGGAATGGGGAAACTTCCCAAACACCTACGGTCCCCATAACCCCACCCCTGCCTCTTTCCTTAAGTGTACCTCAGGTCTCTATAGTTCTTTTACTTATTTATTCATTCATTAAATATTTGAGCACCCATTGTGTGCCATATACTGCTTTCACAAAAAACACTGCACTCAGTCAAACCCCTTCCTTTTGGATTAGGAAGCCTAAGCATGTACTCAGGGTCCCACATCCAGTCAGGTGCAGGGCTGTTGTCTCAGTTTTGAAGCTGATGTTCTTTCCATTATACTCTCTGCTCTCATCTAACTCATAGCCTTTCCTTCATACGATTTTGAAGAATTAAAGTAAAAGTGTTTTACTTTGTATTTAGCTTATCCCTTTTAATCCAAGTTTTTGGTCTGGCCATTACAACCGCCACTGCTCACTGGCCCCACGGGCTGGAGGCATTCTGAGAGGTTGACAGGCCTAAACCCAAAGCCAGGGAGAAAAGTCAGACTGGTTCTGACCCTCCTTTAGCCAACAGCCAACTGCAGGGTGCTACCCGATCCTCTCCAATGCCATCTTCTGGCAATGCCCAACCAAGGTCCACTCAGACGGGTTTCTGTTTTCAGGAAAACTGTTCTCAGCTCTTATGGCTCAGGGGGAAAAACTGTTAGGAGCAGTGCTCTTTGGAAAGTGTACAAGGGTGTTTTCTGGATTGAGGAGCAGAAAGCAGAGGAAAAAGCGTCGTATCCTGACTGGGAAAAATCTGATACAGCAACTAGCATATTAAAAAGAAGCCCAGAAGCTATATCAGGAAGGCTCCAGAGCCCTCAGCTCTGCATCTCCGTGAGATGCTCAGAACCCGAAGGAAGGTTTAGGGTGCCAGATTATGCCAGCTAAAGTAATCAAGTGGCCAGTATGTAAAACCAGAAAACCAAACTATGAGTTTATATCATGGAAGGTGTAGCAGTTTGATATGGTTATGAATTC
This sequence comes from Dasypus novemcinctus, assembly GCF_030445035.2. Taxonomy (NCBI): domain Eukaryota; kingdom Metazoa; phylum Chordata; class Mammalia; order Cingulata; family Dasypodidae; genus Dasypus; species Dasypus novemcinctus. The sequence goes on along the minus strand of NC_080673.1, from coordinate 203,168,814 downwards.
CAAAAATAGATATTGGATTCTGTTTGTAATCTGGTCTGTACCGGGGCATGACTGAGTTATGACTAGGGCTTTGACTGGGCCACGTCATTAGGGTGTTGAGTTCCCTTCCATTGGTGGGTGGGGACTCACAGATAAAAGGCATGGCGAAGGACAGAGTTGAGGGTTTATGATGTTGGAGTTTTGATGTTGGAGTTTGATGCTAAAGCCTTAAGCTAGCGCCCCAGAAAGTAAGTTCACAGAGGAAAGAGAAGACAGCCCCAGGAAGAAAGGAACCCTGAGAGCCCAGGAAAAAGCAAGCCGTGGGAAGGAAGGAACCTTGAACCCAGAAAGAAGCAAGACCCTGGAAGGGAAGAACCCAGGAAGCCCGAACCCTCACAGCCATCAGCAACCATCTTGCTCCAAGACGTGAAAATAGATTCTGGTGAGGGAAGTAACTTACGCCTTATGGCCTGGTATCTGTAAAGCCCAACCCCAAATAAATACAGTTTATAAAAACCAACCAATTTCTAGTATTTTGCATCAGCACCCTTTGGCTGGCTAATACAGAAGGTAACAAAGCACCTCTTCCTAGCCCACGCACACCCATGGTAGCTTAGTCCACCCAAGGAGTCTAAATGAACATCAAAAGGTACCCTAAGGAATTCAGAATTCAAAAAAAGGTAAGGTATTTTTAAGGGAGTTCCATGGAGCTAAGATTGCAAAAAGAAAGAAAGCCCTACAGGACTGTCTCTTCTCTATGACCTTTTGGTGTCATTAGTATCAACCATTCTGCACTAACTGCATTAAACCTTATATGCTTTCTTCCCTCTACCATCATGACTGATTTCTCAGACAGGCTATGTTATCGCTTTCTCCAAACAAGCTGCATTCTTGTCCTGATGAAATTCACTAAAAAAAGTAAGCAAAACAATCTGATCCTCTAGGCCATCTCCAAACTGTGCAAGTTTATAAATAACCAATCCCACCTATTACACATTGATTACATCTTGCTTCTCTACCGATACTTTTCTTTTCAGCAAGTTCTAGAGAAAGTCTATCAAGGCGCACTCACACACTGACGGCCACAACCATTTTCTTCTCTTCCCTTTCATCCTTCCTCCTCTCCTTTGCTCTCCAGGCTCAGTCCTCAGACTTCTCTACCTACATTCACCACCTCCATCAGTGCTGCCCAATGAAAAACTAACATGAGCTGCATTTGTATTTCTAAATTTTCTAGAAGCCATAGTAACAAAGAAGAAACAGCCAAAACTGATTTTAAGAATATATTTTAGTTAATCCCATATATTCAAAACATCATTATTCCAAATATAACCAATAGAGAAGATTATTAATGAACTACTCTACATTCTTTTTTTCATATACTATGTTAACCTCAATTCAGACTAGCCACACGCGCCTTGTGGCTGCCTCACTGTATAGCAGGTTCCAGCTGACCCCTCCAGGTCTGTGTCTTTAAACAACAGGTCTACATGACTCCAAACTTGATCTCTTTCCTGAACTCGAGAACTGTAGCCATCAAGCTACTGAACAGTGAGGTGTCTAACTAGCAGCTCAAGCCTCTAACATGCCTAAAATAAAACTCCAAATTCTCCCGCCCCCTGAACCCTCTCCCACCCCATTGACGTCATCCTTAATTCCTCTTCCGCTCCCATCCCACATCCAGTCCATCAGCAAATCCTTCTGACTGTATCCAGAACGAGGGTCTTTCCTTTGCTCTTCCCTCCCACTGAAAGGCTCTGCTCCACAGTTACCCCCACATTTTTCTCCCTTATTTTCTGCAGGCTCCTGCCCAAGGGTCAACTTAACAGAGAGGCCTCCCTGGTCCACCCTATACGACACCGCACTCCCATCCTCTGCTTTATGTGCCCTGTGTATCCATTTGCTTGTTTGCATGATCTGTCTTCTCCCCTCCTCCCACAGGGACAGAACGGTGGGGTGGCGGCCACGGAGACCCCTGCTGCAAGCCTAGATGACTGACAGCCTCCTTCAGGGCCACCACAGGGGACGGACCCCACTTTCCTCAGGCTGCTCCCCACCGCCCCAGGCCAGAAGGCCGACCTGAGGCATGGCCACCACTCAGAGCTGCGCTGTGCTCTGGGGCTCCTCCTTCCCTCTCTGCTCTCACAGGGGTCAGGCCCGTACCGAGACCAGAGGGCTCTTCCTCCCGTTTCTTCCGCGCCCTGCACAGGCTTTCCTCCCACAAACCTCTTAACACCTTGCATCCATTTCAGGCAGTCAACCAATACGCTGTGCACAAGCAGGCCTCTAGGAAGAGCAGGGCAGTGGAGAGAGCATGAGCCTTAAGTCGTAAGGATGGATGTCTAAGCTCCTGGTTCTGCCATTTATTAATTGTGAACTTGGGTACCTAATTGAGATCTCTGAGCTGTAGCTTCAGACAGTAGAAGCACCTCTCTCAAAGGGCTGTCACAGGAGTAAATGAAATTGTTTACCTATGTCCCAGCACGATGCCCTGACATGTGAGGAACCACATATTAAGTGTGAGCACACCTCCCACCATCCGACTTTCTGCAGACCCCATCATCCTTCTACTTCACCAAGAATTCTAACCATTTGTTAACTAAATTACCAAATAATCCAACAGATCCACTAGTGAATCTCTTGTTCAACTGACAAGTTTTAGAGCCTGACTAAAGAATAAACTTTATTTTCCTTCCTGACTTCCCCATGATGGATCTAGAGTCTATTTTACTTCATTTTAGAAAGCGAAATTCCTCAGAAAATGGTATTTTAAACATACTCAAACTTAAGCTATTCCATTGAAGCATCAAGTTAAATACGCTTCCTAAAAAACAAACCAATACAAAAACTAAAACTACAATTCAGTACCAACTCCTTACAGCTAAGTTTTATAAAGTCCTTAACAATTTTTTAGTTTGTAGCATTCTAGATCCATTATGGAGTTTTTCAAGAAAATAACAATGGACTTCAGGTGGATTCCAATGTAACAGTTTTTCAAAAAGATTCAAGCATGGGGTGTGTGTTTATATACGCGTTTTTAGAAATTTCCAAATGAAAAAAAAGTTAATATTAATAGATCTGTATAGGGGGAGGGGTTAGGAGTAGGCTGGCATTCTCTGTATAGGGACTGTATTATTTCTGTAATAGTCCTGTATGTTTCAAAGTACTTCAAAGTAAAAAGTTAAAAACAAAAATCTCCAAGGATAAACCACATGGCTAATGGTAGTCACTTACAGAGATCAGGATTAGAAGATGTGAGATTGAGAGGTTTTTACTCTACATGTTTCTTTTAAAACAGGGATTCCTAACCTTATTTTTATTCCAGGGACCTCTCTGCCCATAAGGTGAAAACCACGGACTCCTTACTCACTCCACACTATACTACGTATCATTTAATAAATATATCACACCTGCACCAACACGTCCCCATAAGAATTACTTATTTATTTCAATTCAAGCTCATGGATCCCTGGTTAAGAACACCCGTTTTATAAAGTCTTTACAGAACTGGCTACATAAACTGTGGGACTTAGTACAAATAGAAAATGAAAATGTGGGGGCCCCTGCTGAAAAATTACTGAGAATATCAAGATAGCACCATCGGAGCAGTAAACCAAGATCAGGGTCCTGAGTATGCAGGTTGCAGGCCCGTGGCACCAGCTCTGAGCCTTCAGAAACTTAAAAAAAAAAAAAACTGAATCCATGGTTTAACTGAGTGCTCGCTGTGTTGCACAGTTACATGGACTTAATTTTTTTTTAAAGTAACATATATACAACCCAGAATTTTTTATCAACCAAATACTTAATGTACAATACAATCTGTGCTTCCTTAAATGATTATCAGGACTACTTCAGAGAAAAAAACATCCAGCCTAATGTGTAAAATTATTAAAACTAATAGAGCTACCAGTAAAATTTTAATGTGATTAATGATAACTCAGAGAGCTTAGAAACTTGGTTAACTTTTTTAAAGGCTGCTTAGAATAAGAAGATTACTTAAAAAGTTCACCAAGATATACAAAAAGAGAAATTTTAAAAATAACCAAAAGAAAAAAATAACAATTAGAAGAAAAAAATTAAAAACAAAAAAAGTTAAAAAAAGACAGACATACAAGAATGCCCACAGTAACTGCATTACAATAACAAAAACATCCTATCCCCTAGGTAAATAAACTTTGGTACTTTAGTACAATGGAATCCTCCGCACATAAAAAAGTACCCAGTGAAGCAGATCTGTATCTAAAGTAGGTGTACGTGCTCCATCACTCAAAGTTTAGTGCTTTTTTAAAGCAGTGGTGCACAATATTTTCTACCAGGATTCCACTTGTTAAATGTATACATCTAATTTTTTCCCTATGATATCTATGAAACTTTATCACTGGTTTTAAAGGTGAGATGAGTACAGGGGAGATAGGTAAAGGAGGAGACTTAGTTTTCACCTTCCAATTCATTGCATTTTTAGATTTAACATGTGCGTATTTTAAATAAGTTTTATAATAGCTATTATATCCAAAATAATGCTGACAAACTATATGAAATATACTTTAACAGGTTTAACTTAATCTTTAAAGTTTATAAAAACTCTTTCAGATGGTGCAAAGATTACTAATGAAAATACAATCAGTACTCAATTATCTATGGTAACAGAGAAAGCAACAGCATGTAACAATAAAAGGATAAAAAAAATTGTTAACTTTCTCTCCATTAAAACCTTCAGGAAAGATGCTAATAAGGCACAAAATGCTAATTAGTCACCTAAAAAAAAGCTAGTATATGAAGAAATATATAAGGAGATTTGACTAAATCCGCAAACTGAGAAACACTTTTAAAACAGTTACGTACTGCTAGTAAGATTCCAGAGGTACTTTGGAAAACGTATTTCAGCTAGAAACAAACTCCTGGCAAAAAGGGAAAATAAATCCCTCCCCACTCTCTATACTCAACGCATCCCTGACATCACTGGAGTAACAAATATATTAACCAAAAAACACCTGAAAATGCATTAAGGTATTGTAGCAGTTTGATATTATTGATGAACTCCAAAAAGAAATATTGGATTATGTTTGTAAACTGATGTTTTCCTCTGGGCATATTAGATTATACTGGATTCATAGGTTTACTTAAGTAATTAGGTAAACCTCTTGTGCCAGTAGGGTGGCATGGCAAAGGACAGAGTTGGGGGTTTTTAACGTTGGACTTTGGTGCTAAAGCTGCAGCCCCAAGGAGAGAGACAGAGCCGTTCGTTCACCTGATAGTCTACAGCTGACCTTGTGGAGAGAGGCAAAGGGCAGAAAGCCTCATAGTCTACAGCTGACCTTGTGGAGAAAACAGAGGAGCTGAGCCCTGAGGAACCCAGGAAGCCTGAACCTTCATGGACGACGGCAGCTGTCTTGCTCCAACACATGGAAACAGACTTCGGTGAGGGAAGTAACTTATGCTTTATGGCCTGATATCTATAAGCTCCTACCCCAAATAAACATCCTTTATAAAAACCAACTGATTTCTAGTACTTTGCATCAGCACCCCTTTGGCTAACTAATACAGGTATATTTCTTTACTCCTATTTCACCCCCATGCATGTCGTGTCCCCCCCCCCACGGTTCACCGACTCACTTCATTCAAGTATTTGAGTGACCGCTACCACGTGCCAGATACTATAAATCTAGGGACCCAGGCTTGCCCTTACAGTCACTGAGAAACACACACCATATCCACAGAGCTTACATTCTGACCTTGCTCTAGCCAAAAGCACACACATAACAATACACTAAAGAATTTCAGCAATTATCAATCTTCTGTCCTACTTCCTTTCATTTCTAACACAGATACTAGTAATGTTAATAAGTGATCCATTAGGATATTCTATCATCCTGAAACCCCTGGACTAGGTTTCTAATAGAGGTTTATTAGAAATACATATAATGTATAGTATAAAATTTGACAATGTGGACTCCCACTGACTTTCTTAAGCTACATGCAAAAAACCTTCTCACCTATAGATAAGTTTGCCTGCTTCCAAGGTCCTTCATAGGTCCAGAAAATAATTTAAGACCACCATCAGGAATTTGCCTGTGCAAAATCCCTCTCCATACAAACACCCTACTTTTCTGCTTATGCCCAAAATGAATAAAAGAACAGAAGGGCGGTTGAAGAGATCAGATGATTTTCCCCCCTTTATGCTCACAAGCTACAAAGAAATCTGTAGATACTGTCATATTAAACCAGCCTACGGAGTCAACCAACTTACCTCATCACAAGCATGCTCTATACCTGCTTCAGAGAACAGCTAGAAGCTGCCACTCACTGAGTGCTTACTATGTGCCAGGCCCTGCACTGAGCATGTCAAGTGGCTCCAGGCAACTCTCAGAGCCGTATACCACCCCGCATGCAGAGGTTGTCAAGTGACTCTACTTCAAGTTGACTCCATCAGACAGTTAATGAAGAAGCACTGTACTAAGGTAAGGGCCATGTTACACACTAGAAAGAATCATAAATGGTTTTCTCTCTTCCCATAAGAAGTTAATAATCCAGTGGAGACCTCCACGTAAAGAATAAACTAAATGTTAGAAGGGGGAAAGTGCTGAGAGGAGGTATCAGCCAAGAAAAACGAGGACTTAATTCTGAAAACCATGGGAGGCTTCTTTCATACAAGTAACCTTCAGAGATTCAGGATTTCAAATAAGAAAAGAAGGGTGGAGAAAAAATTCCAGAGTAAAGGAATCATACCAACAATCATGGTAATGGACAGAAGTCAAGTGTTGAAACAAGAGGTGAAGAGAGAGGGGTAAAAGATGAAACTATAAAAGAGCCCGTGACCAGATGGTACAGGGCTTGGAAATTTTCTAACCCTTCAACACTAATCTCAGCTGGGGAGGGCTGTCCAGGAGTAAGCCACTCTTAGCACCTGTGTCCTGCTCCTCAGGTGCAAGGGGCTGGGGAATGGTGAGAACCTCTGGATTATACCTAGGGTGTGGCATGATATGACCCAACTTAAATACTAAATAATTTTGGCAAATAACTAAACAACCAAAGGAGACCCTAAAGAGACTAGAGAAAAGGGAAGCCAGTTACGAGCACAACGGCAATAATTCACAAAAAGGAATGATCAGAGCTTCCATGAGCCGAGGGTTTGAGGAATCCAAAAGGAAAAGAATGACAGAAAGAGACTCATGGAGGAAGATCTGAAAAAAGCCTGGTTGTCAAGAAAGGGGAGACTCAAAAGGCTTCCACCCTGGTAATGAGGACAAATGTGCCACTAAGACATCTTAGGACCCGTTATTTGCACAGGAACACAGAGTATACAAAGTAGTCACTGAGTGACGTCACAAAGCAAAAAGAGCATGCCTAGACTGTTCTCATTTCAGAGAATGAAGAAACTGAGGCCCAAGAGAGATTTATGCAAGTTGCCGAGGGTGACCAGAGTGTTTCTGATTCAGGCCTAATGTCCTTTATGTAAGCCCCCACAGAAACAAATTACTTTTTATGAGTATAATAAATCCCCCAAAAAAGTTATAAATAAAAAGCATGTATTTAATTGGTGGGGAGTGAAATTTTATTTCAAATGTAAGGAACTTTTTTTTTTCCTTTTCTTTCTTTTTTTAGGAGGTGCCAGGTATTGAACCCAGGATACCTCATACATGGGAAATAGGTTCTCAACCACTTGACCTACCTCTGCTCCCCAAGGACCCTTTTTAACTATCTGTTTTAGGTTCCTCTACCCAACAGGTTCCTGTAAAGGTAAGGAAAGTGTAGCAACTTCACCATCAGCAGTACAGGTTCTTGAGACATCTCCTTATACCCTGAAAGTTTAGATTCAGGCAGCAAAAGGTGATTATTTTCAATCCATATAAAGATATCATGTATTATATTATTATGTGAGAGACCAAAAATAACTGAAAAGAAAAATTTTAAATATTCTTAACAATCTTCAACATAGTAAAACTGCATTTCTAATGTTGTGGTTGGGACTGTCAATAAAACACTTTTTAATACCATACTCTTTCAGGTAGATGGTAGACTTTGACTGTTTAGGAAAACGTGAGCACTTAGTATGTTTCAGACTCTAAGCAAGGTGCTGGGGATAAAATAATGACACAATCAGCTCAGAAGATAACGTACACAATTTATCACACAAAGGAATTCATGCAATAAACAGAAGCAAAAACAGATTATGATAGCAGAAAGGAAGAAGTAATTCATTTTGAAAGGGTTTCCAAACAGCTCTAAAGAAGCCATGATATCTGCCCTGGACTTTAAAAACTGGAGGGGGTGGGGATGAGATAGGACATTCGAATCAGAAAACGAACATTAGAAAAGAAGGACTGGCAAAGCAGCTGTTCAGAGAACCAAGAGTCTTCTCTTGTTTAGCTAGACTGTGTGGAAATGGGACAAAGAGGACCAGGTAGAGGAGAGTGGTGATGCCGGGCCAGACTGAAAGGCCTTGAATGAGATGCTGGTAGGTTTGGATTCTCATAGCCACTCAACAGGCAGTCTTAGAAGCTTTCCAAGCCAGAGACTGGCAAGACCTGACATGTGTTTCAGAAAGATGACTGGTAGTCAAGGCAAAGTGTGGATAGGAAGGGTTGCAGTGTTGTGGAAAAGCTTGGGTTTTGTGTCTGTTTTATAGTAATATTTCGATTCAGTAGCCTTCATCCAGTTTTCTTATCTGGAAAATAGGAAGAACTATGACACCTGTCTCATGGGGTGTCTGGGAAGACATGAAATAATTTTGTAAACACTCAAACCCTTCTGAAAGTTTACCGGATGAGTTAGACAAAGCTAAGAGCGTACCATGGTAAGCCAAGGAAAGGAATTGGACATTCTAATAACAGCACTCCGGTAAACTTTCAGAAGGGTTCAAGTGTTTACAAAATTATTTCATGTCTTCCCAAACACCCATGAGACAGGTGTCATAGTTCTTCCTATTTTCCAGTATATAAATATACTAACAGCCACTGATTATATACTCTGGATAGATTGTATGTGAATATAGTTCAATAAAACGACTTAATAAATAAATAAATGTGCGAGAATAGCAGAAATAGCAGCTATGTACAGCAGGGGAAGCAAAGGGACTGAGAGGTGAAGAATTTTCTTGTCTGTTTATTACTGAAATAATGAAAATGCTCTTATAATGACTGAAATGATGAATGCACAACTATGTGATTATACCAAACACCACTGACTGTACAATTTGGATAAACGATACGCTTTATTAATATGTACCAATAAAACTGACTTATTTTTTTTTAAACTTTATACATGTGCCCACACTGAAGCAATAAACTACTTTTTAAATTATTAAAAATTAATTATTTAGCAAGTGCAGCAATGGAATCCAGGATATAAGAAGTATTCGCTGTAAAGAGCTTACCACAATTTGAGGAGACGCTTTTGTCGCGCAGAAATGAAAGATCCTGAGACCCATTTCAGAATGGTTCAATCCAAAGTAACCGATGTGACAACATTTGACCTTCAGGAGGCAGAGTGGTAATTTTTTGCCTCCTTTAAACTCAAAGTCTACGAAATGGTCAAACTGTCTGGAATGGGCCCTATTCGGCCTAAGGGATCCAGCCTGAAAACCTGAGGCTACAAATAGTTTTATCCACAGCATCACCTATGATCAGAAACGCTCGTTTCCACCTCCTCACCATCTTCTACCACCCTTTTTCAAACAAGCAAGGACCCTGAAATGTAAAACTCATTCTTAGGAACTTGGTTGATGAATCGAAGTCTATAATCCAGATAGTATAAAGAGAAATCACATCTAAGTTATTTCAAAGAGCCGCATACGCCTCCCCACCTCCCCCGTACCCTCCCTCCTATCGTCCGTACCAGGTGAAGTCCCCACAGCTTACCTACAGCGGACAAAAGCCGAAAGGCGGCTCTTTTACAGAGAAATCAAAACTGGGCTCTGCCGCGATCCGGGGGCCTGCCACGAGGCGCCCGGCAGGCCCCGTCGGCCGCGCACCGCCCGCGGCGAGCTCCCCACCAGGGCGCCCCGCGGCACTTCAAAGCCGACCACCGCTCCGGCGGGGCGGCGCGGCCGCGTTCCCGGAAGCCCGCCGCGAGCGGGAAGAGGCGCGCGGGCGGGCAGGCGGGTCCCCCTCGCACCCCGACCGGCGAAGTGGCCGCGGGAGCGGGCCTGTCACTTCTGCATTCGGGGTAACCTTCGCCAAACCTTGCGCCGCGCCCCGGCTCCCCGCCCGCCGGGGCCCGCCCCGCGCCATAGGCCCGCGCGCCCGTCCGTCAGCCGCCCGCCGCCCCGCCCCGCCCCGCAGTTTCCCTTTCCCGGGCCCCTAAAGGACAATGCTGAGGCGAGCGGAGGGGAGGGGGCGCGAGCGGGGCGCAGGGGACGCCAGGAGCCGGGAAGGGACGCCAGGAGCCGCCCCGCGCGCCCGCCGCGCGCCCCCCGCCGGCCCCGAGAGGCACGGAGTCCAGCGCCGGCCCATTGTGCGGACTCATCGTCCTGGCGCGAGCCGGGTCCCGGCTGGGGGTCCGCAGGCCCGCCCCGCACGCCCCGGGCCGCGAGGGCGGCCGCTGCCAGGGCCGGAGCCGTGCCGTGGGCGCCCCGGTGCCTCAGGCGGGCCCGGAGCCCTCGGCGGCCGGCCCGCGCCCCCCGCCCGCCCACCGTACCTGCCGAGGCTGCCGGGGGGCGCGGCGGCCGGGGGGCGCCGGGCGCTCCGAGGGGCTCCGTGCGGCTGCCGAGCGCCGGGCGGCCGGGCCTGCGCCTTACGTAAAGCGGCGGCGGCGGCGGCTCCCAGCGCCACTCGGCGGAGGGCGGAGGCGGCGCGCCAGGGGCCGCTCCGCTCCGTTACCCGGCAACCGGCCTCAGCGCCCCGCCAGTCGGCGCCGCGCTCCATATCCTTCCGCCCAGGCGCCCGGATTACCTCACGCCGGGCCGCGCGCCGCGCCCCGGCCCCGCCCCTCGGGCCGCCGGCGCCGGGGGAGCCTCAGGGCGGGCCGCGAGGCGGGCGGCGCTGGGGCCGCGAGGCCAGCGCGGGCGGGGGGATGGCTGGAAGCAGCTGCGAGGTGAGAGGGCGGGAAGCGGGCGCCTGCCCAGGGTGCAGGCGACGCGCCGTGGCGCGCGGGGACTTCCTTTTGCAAAAGCCCCAAATTCTGCCCCGGCCCCGACTCGGCCGCTTCACAGCGGAGCCCCCGGCCCGAGGCAGGCCCCGCCGGGAGGTGGGGCTCGCCCCGCGCGGCCGCACCCACGACCCGCTGCAGCCCCCGCCTGCCCCGGCAGACACCCCGCCCCCTGCGCCCTCGCCTCGCCGCGTCCCGGGATGGCTGGAGTGGGTGGTTTCAACTAAAGACGAGCTACAGGACGGTGACTTGGCTCCGTTTATTAAGTAGGCAGAAATAGCAGAGAGATTCTGGAAGGTTCGGAAGTGGGAACCAAAAATGTGCACTAACCTTTTAATTAAAGTGTTGCCACCCCCGCCATCCCTAAACGTTATGCCTGTCCAAATAAAGCAGATAATTAACTATCATAGACACCAGAGAGGAAGGAGCCCTGGAAATCACCTAATTACAAATAGGAAGCAGGTCCAGCGGGGCGGTGACTTGCCTGGGGTCGCTGGTGCATTGATTCATCTATTGAGCGCCCAGTGTATGCCAGGCACGGTCCTTTGCTGTTCACAGCGAACGAGGCAAAGTTCCAGCACTAGCTCAGGGACTGGTGGGAGAGGCAGACCTTTAAACTGCAGAGTAGAGATGTTGCGAGATAAGCTGGACTCTGCTTGCTGGGGGAGCTGGAGCTGGCTTGATGCCAGGCAAGCAGTAGCTCAAACTCTGAAAAGTGAGGGAGATGCTGGAAAGACCGTGGGAAATCCAGGGTGCTCTGGGTGCAAAGGAAGGACAAGTAACGGAGCCTTAGAGTCTAGTTCCCAGGCCCCCCAGACCCTCGGTTTGAGACCAGTAAAATTTTCCCCAAAATGCAGGGGAACCCCAAAGGTGGTCAACTTATTTTGCCGCATTGATAACGTTTAGAGACTTAAAACAACTGTCATCTATGCTCATGATTTTACAAAAGGATGTATTAACAGCAAAAAATAAAATAGCACTATATCTCATAAATTCTCAAGAAGAAAGCAAGGCGTAGTTGATGCCCTGATACCTACATATACACTCGCACATAGCTTGTTAACTTTATCTTTCCTCATTTTGCCTCGGACCATTTTTTTGCTTGTTCATAAATGAACCCGTTTATTACAGGCTAGAGATGTTTCAAATTGTGGGGCTTCTCCGGGTCTTCCCGTTCCTTCCGCCCTGATGGCCAATGTCACCGTGACTGCAGAGGCCGTGGTGCGGGGCCCAGCACGCCAGCTGCGGATCCCGGGAACCGCAGTGCAGATGCCCACTGCTCTTCTCTTCATTTTGTTCTTGCCACAGAAAGAGCAAGTGAACTTTGGCGAGCCTGCTGATTTCAGTTTTCTTCACCATTTTGCTAAGGGATGGGCTGTAACGGTCCTGTACTTTTACCAATGATACTGCCCTTCTTGGTGCATTTTGCCATGTTGCCGCGAACTAACTCTGAGCCCAGAGAGCTCGGCCCAGCTTTTATGAACCACCATCTAGTGATCCAAAAGGCTTCTTGGGAGAAGGGGTCTTTAAACTGAATAGAAATTAGCTAAAAGTAGTAGGATTTGGAGGGGGATAAAAGGTGACAGATTAAAGAATTCAACGGTCTTGATTACTTTGTTTCCTTAACAAAATACCCTCCTGTCCCTCAGATGGTTTTGATGAAAGTCCTGGAAGGCCTTGACTGGCTGGAGGCGCACCTCAGGGCCCTTGCATGTGCAGGAACATTCTTCCCATCTCTGCATAGCCAGTTCCTGCTCATTCACCTGTTCAGACGCACGTTCCCTGACCCCCAGTTTAGAGGAGCTGAAAAAAGAAACAGAGGAGCCGACTATCCCAGGCATGAGGCTACCCCATTGTTTTGTTCCTTTATTCACAGCTCTTATCAGTATCTGAAATTACCTTGTTTCTATGTTTGTTTGTTTTAAGATTTTATTTTTTATTTATTTCTCTCCTCTTCCCCCGCGTTGTCTGCTGCCTGTGTCAGTTATTCTCTGTGTGTTCTTCTGTGTCCGCTTGCATTCTTGTCAGTGGCACCAGGGATCTGTGGCTCTTTTTGTTGTGTCATCTTGCTGCATCAGCTCTCTGTGTGTGCAAAACCACTCCTGGGCAGGCTGTGTATTTTTCGTGCTGGGCTGCTCTCCTAACGGGGTGCAATCCTTGCACGTGGGGCTCCCCTACGTGGGGGACACTCCCGCATGGCACGGCACTCCTTGTGCACATCAGCACTGCGCATGGGCCAGCTCGCCACGTGGGTCAGGAGGCCCTGGGTTTGAACCCTGGACCTCCCATGTGGTAGGATGAGGCTCTACCTGTTGAGCCACGTCGGCCTCCCTCCGTGTTTGTTAACACCCCCCCTCACAAGACTCCCCTCCCAGGAGAGCAGGCGTCTTGCACTTCTGTGCTCACTTCTGTGCCCCAGGGCCCAAGGCCGCTCTTCCATTGGGAAGGTAAATGACCGAAGGGACATTTGCAAGGCAGAAAACAAACCAGCTGCACAGGAGCACTCAGGGATGTGGCTCGGTGCAGCCCTGCCGGGGCCTCCGCAGGGCCCCTGGTATTGACCAGCAGACTCCAACTCTCCAGGAGAGCAGTGGCCTTTGAGCCCTTGTGGGCTCAGGTCCCCCGGAAGGCAAAGTGGCCAGGGGACTGTGGCATGAAAGCACACGTGGAGTAGAAGCCTGGGACCTCCCCTCTGCATTTTCTAAAAAGAAACCTTCTCGGTCTCCATTGCACTTCCCCAGTCCAAAGACCACCTGTCTCGGCTCTTGAAGTCCTGCACGAGGGCACGACAGCCAGTCCGCAGAAAGGCTATGACTCCAAATGCCCTTGGGCTCGGATGTCCTGGAGGCGAGCGAGGAGCCCGGGGGTGCCAGCCACAGTGGTTTTGTAACGTGCAGTGAACAGCGGGGATGAGGCTATGTGGTGTTGTACAGAGCGTGCTGCCCGGGCGGTTAGACAGCAGGTGACCTTGGCTCCACGACCTTGGGGAGTCCTCGCTCTCTGCGCCTCTGTTTCTCCATCTGCTCAGCAAGGGAGGATTTCAAAAGGCCCTTCCTGTTCTTTTTTTTTTTTTTTACTGTGAACTTGGAAACAAAATTTCAGCAGAACTACATGTTGATAAAAAAAGTCTGTACAAACCCTCAGCTCTCAGCCAACACTCACAGTCCCAACTCCTGTTTCTGACCCCATGTCATGGGCCAGGGGCTTGACCCACTTGCCTCTAACCCCAGCAGAGCCAGCAGGGTAGAGGTGAGCCCCATTTTACAGTTCCAGACAAGGGGCTCAGGAAAAGCTGATGGCTTGCTTCAGGACATGCCGCTGCTAAGTGGCAGAGCCAGGATTTGATTCCAGCTCTGCTACAGTGCCACACTGTTTCATTAAATTCCACCTGGGTCACCTTTTTAGACAGGTAAGAACCACCACCAGGTAAGCACCCAGATGCTTCCTGGTGGAGACCAACATCCCCATCCAAGCCTGGAGTAGGAGCTAGAAGAGAACCCCTTTTTCTCCCCAAAGCGGGGCTTCCCCACTGCCCTGCTATGGGAGGGGCAGGAAAGGCATAGGAGGGGACCCCATTCAGAGAAGCAGGTCCCAGTCCCACCCCTGGGAACCCTGAGGTTGGCCCAGAGCCTCTCCACTGCTCTCGAAGTCTTGGGCCAGACAAGTTCTTGCATCTTTCCACGTGAGGATCCCAGCGGATCCCAGCCAGGCAAGGATTGCAGGAAATGGGGCTTTTCCTCCGAGCACAAAGTGCACAGGGCTTCGCCAGGACACGAGGTGTTTGATTCACACCCTGTGGACCAGCCCCGGGCTGTAGGCTGGGGGCCTGGGGAGTGCGGGACCCAGCCTGTGGGACCGCACTGCCGCCCAGGGACTCCGTGTACGTGAGCAGAGGACTTTGATAGTGCATGGTGCTCTCGGTTGAGCACCTACTATGCTCCTGGCTATACATGCTGCACTTGTTAGCTCATGCAGTCCTCCTGGGAAGGGAGGAACTATTCTGTCTTTTTCTTACAGATTGGGAAACTGAGGCTCGGAGAATTGTGAAGTCATCTGCCCAAGTTCACAGTTCAGCTAGTATGTGCGCGGGCCAGCAAGCAAACCCAGGTCCCGTCAACCCCAAGTCTTGCTCTCTTCCCTTCCAGCCTTGCTCTCACTCATTCGAGACACCTTGTGCGCAGTGGGGCAGGTACCGTGCCAGCCTCGTGGCAGGCACTGGGGAGTAAAGCGAGCCTGGCTCCAGGGGACTTACAGCCCAAGCCAGGGAATCTGTTTAACTGTGGTGTCAGCAAAAGGCTGCTACTCAGGCTGAGCCTTCAGGAAAGAGAAGGGCCCAGCCCTTCATGATGGGGACAGGTCAGGCTGAGCGGGATGTTCCAGGCAGAGGGACAGCATGTACAAAGGTCCTGAGGCAGGAAAGGTCTTGTGCGCTGAGAAACTGAAAGCACTCAGGTGTCACTGGAGGAGTCCAGATAGCGCTGGAGAAGCGGGCGGGGGAGAGCACGTGTGAGCAGACGGGCCAGGCCTTGGGGGCGGTGGCCGGGAGCTTGGACTTTACTCTTAGTGCAGATAGGAAAGGTCCATCTGGGGCAGGTGTGCTACGGAGTAACGCATTTGTCTATTCAGCAAGGTTGGACTGGGCACATGTGGTCTGGCCTGTGCCCTGGGAGGGTCAAGGTGAGGAAGGCTAGCTCCCAGCCCTGAGCGCCTGGCTGTGGAGGGGGGGCCCTCTCGGGGCTTCCCCTCCTCCCTCGCAAAGGCGTCCGTGCTGCCTGTGCTTCTGGGACTCCTACCGGGAAAAGAGAAAGCAGCTCCCTTTAGTGCCCCCGGAAAGGCACCTCCCGCGGGCAGTTGCAGGCTTCTGCTGCGGCAGTCGACTGGCCTTGGGTGGCCTCTCACCCCCTCTGATAAAACGGAGTTGATGCCACACACCCCAAGGGAGGGAGAAAGAACGTTGAGGACACTTGTTGCCTCCTGTGGCTTCCCTCCGGGAAGGCTGTCAGCAGCGAGGCTCTCCCTGAGCACCTACGACGTGCAGGTCCTAGGCTAGACCGTCTACCTGGGCTATCTCATCAACCTCCCCCGCCGCCCCGCGAGTCCCTACTCCACAGGCGAGGACGCTGAAGCCCAGGGAGGTAAAATGACGCATCCAAGGTCCTTGGGCCAAGAACTGGACCCCAGCTCTCCCCACTCCCCCCGCAGTGCTCCCTCCGCTTCAAACAGCCACAGGTGTCCGGAGACGGGATGGACCCAGAGGTTGTGGTGCCTGGGCTGGGGTCCCTGTAGGACAGACAGAAGCCCCTGGCGCGCCTGGAGGGAGAGGATCCCCGCGGCTCCCGCTGGCCCCACAGGCCCGGGAGTCTCGGCCCAGTGGACAGCTGAAGACGGCTTTTGTGAGGCCGCGTCCCGGGGCGGCGGCGGCTGGTGGTTAGAAGCTGGCGCCAGGCGCCCCGGGATGGACTCCAGAGCCCGGGGTGCCTCCAGGCCGTCCTCGAGTCTCCTCTGCTGCACTTGGTCACGCCCCGGCCGCCGTGAAAACGCAGAGAAAAGGGGTGCTGGTGGTTGCCTTTGTGGGTTCACCCGTGTGCAGACGCCTAGGGAGGCTTCGCCACCTGTGCCCAGTTGAGGCTGCATGTACCTTAACGCCCAAGTTCCCGAGACAGGCTCACCTGCTTGCCAGCCACCTAGCCTGGGGCAAAGTCCCGGCGCCTCTCTGAGTCTAGCTTTCCTACCTGTAAAACAGGTCTGAGGATAAGAACACCACCTCCGAGCAGGCTGGGGGTTCCGAGGGAGGAGGAGGAGCTGTGCAAATGTCTTGTCCACTGATGGCGCAAAATCTGAGCTACAAGATCGGCTGGTGGTGATAATGTTGGCGATGATGAGCGTGATACTTGTCATTTCCTGGGGCTTGCAGGAAGCTTTGTTTGGCAGCAAGAGACTTTGGATGAAGAAAGGGGAGGGGGGAAACCGAGCCAAACAGGTGTGGAAACACGTTCAGAAAGGAGCGGAGGTGCTTAAAGGCGAAGGGGCCTCTTTGCTGGTTTTTTTTTTTTTTTTTTTTAATATCTTCCCTATCTTTGTGTGTTTTTTTTGCTGGGTATTTGCTGTGTAAGTTCCCTTCCATTTTCCCGCCAAACCTTCAGCAAAATAGGAAAGCTTGAAAATGCTTTTGGAATTGGATTTGGGCTGCACATAAAGTGGGCTTCCGCTCCCCCACCCCTCAGTCTCTTCTCATCCCAGCAGCCAGGGTGGTGGAGAAGAGGACATCAGATCCCCCCACCCTCCTGCCCCAAACCCTCCAGGGGTTTCCCACGTCATGCTGAATAAAGGTCAATGTCCTTTCTGTGCCCAAGAGGTCAAGAAATGATCTGACCCCTTCCACCAGGCACCGGCTGACCCGCCCCGGCCCCCTGCAGTAGCCATCTTGGCCTTTCCATCTCCGTTGCAATCTTGCCAAGTGCAGCTGGCCTCAGGGTCCTTGCATTGCTGTTCCTTCAGCCTGGACCACCCTTATCCCACACACCTGCCTGGCTAGGTGGTAAAAATCTTCCTTGGTCATAAAGCAGCACACACCTGCCAGCCGCCCACCTGCTGTGTTTTGGTTTTTCTCCGTAGCACGAATTATCACATGCTTCATTTTATGTTTGTCTGTGTTCTTTCTCCCTGTCTCTAAAGTCGGCTGCCCGAGGGCAGGCGGTGTCCTGTCCTGCTTCACTCACCGCTGCCTTCCAAGCCTCGCACACTGCAGGTGCTCAGAGGAAATATTTACAGATCGAGGAAAGGAAGATCCGAGGGTGCCAGAGGTTCACAGATGCTTTCGGGTCAGTCTTGAAAGACAGAATTGCTGCTAACAGCTGGCGATGCTTTGATGTTTGCTGGGGAAACAGATATAATTGATCTATATTAAAATGGACATTATCATTATTGAAGTTTAAACGCCATAATTATTTCATAGTCTGATGACAGTGCTTCAGTATCCTCGGCAGGAATCTGGCATCCTCCAGAAAGAGGTGACTTCGAGTGGGGGGACGCCTCGGGTGAAGCTCCCGCCACGCAGCCTGCCCCGCTGCAGGGCGAATGTTTGCTGAATGACTCTCCATCTGTAACTTACCCCTGCCTCCCGTGTGTGAGCCCTCCAGGGAGAAGAGTCCCCAGAGGCATGTCCACACGGTGGGTGGCTGGGGGGTCGCGCAGGCCCATGGAGCTGTCAGAACCTGCCTGGATGTCCCACCTGCCCCCCCACACACGGGCCCTTGGAGGGGAACGACCCAGCTGCCCTACACGTCACACCCGAGTGCTGATCGGAGCCCAGAGAGGGCAAGGGAACGCCCGTGTCCTCCTGCAGGGTCCCTCCGGCCCCCCAATCCCCTGACCTCGTGCCCCCGCTTCTCCCCCCTGCCAGGCCTGTCCTCCAGCTTTCCCTCCAAAAGCCACCCCCTTCCCTTGAACTTTGCCCGTTCAACGGACAGCTGGCGGGAGCCACGGGCTGGAGAGTGGCTCGGCCCTGGGCCTACATGCTGCCTCCGGGCCGGGCAAGTAGGCTCACTCCTTCCTCATTTGCAAGAGGGTGTCCCAGCCTTGTTTACTTAGCCTGATCCGCTTGCCTGCCATTTACATAACAGCCACAGAGGCCTGGGACGCGGTGAAAACTAGCATTTATCGAGGGCCCACGGCGGCCTGAGTTGATCCTATGGAGGAGGTGTCAGGGTGCCATTTGACGGAAGCAGAGAGGCACAGCTCCTGGCCCCAAGGTGCACAGCCTGAAAGCAGCGGCCGCACTGGATGGGCCGCTGGCTCCCGCTCCGCGGCTCCCCTTCTCCTGCAGGCATCTCCTCTCCAGCATTCCCCACCACGGTGCCTCTCAGTGTGCTTCGGGAACTCCCAGGGGACCGTTCTCTAGCGTCACCACTGCGGAGCCCAGGCCGCAGCGCCTGGCTCAGCTCTCTCGGCGGCAGGGAGCGTGCCACCCGGCAGTGGGGTCCGCTCCCGGGCGGGGTCCGAGATGCTAGGCAGCCCCAGCGTGCTCTGCAGGTCACGTCGTTGTCTGAAAGCTGCCTGGTTGTTCTGCAGAGTCCGTGTTCCTTCAGCCCGTCTTCTGGAAAGCAAAATAGAAAAGGCAAAGTGACAACAAAAACATTCAGGAACGATGAGAAAACTCCCAGCTCTTTTGAAAAATGCTGGAAAAACATTCTGTCTAGTCACATGACCAAGAAGAATAGCAAACAATATTCACGGGGAGTATGTTTAGTTTAATACTTAAAAGGCACGAGAACAGATCGTTCAATTTATTTCAGCAATCAGGCAAAGGGCTGGTTGCGACAGGTGTTGCCTGCAGCGGGAAGTTGACGTAAATCACCTCCTTTGTCAGGTGGGGAAACTGAGGCTCCGAAAGGACAGTCAAGTTGCCCAGGGTCCCAGAGCAAGTAAGCTGCAGAGACAGGATTTGAACCCAGCTCCGACTGAGGCCAAAACCCAGGCCTCTTTCCCTGTCCCGTGAGTGGCTTCACTCTCCGCCTGGTTTTCTGCCTCGGTCGCCTTGGAGACTCCATGGCGCAGTGGGCAGCCCCTTGACCAGGAGGCAGCACCTTGGGGAAAGTGACGCGCCGCAAAGGGTCAGCAAAACCCAGTATCTGCTCAGAGGCCGAACTGCCAAGACCTTCAGGAAAGAGGGCTCAGTGCCGACACCCCAGAGCTGCGCCATGGGGGAGGAGAGGGGTTCAGGATTAGAGCTGGGGTGTCTTAGTTTGGGACCTCCATGAAAAGACCTGGGCCTGGATTCAAGTGCAAACAGTAGATTAGGGACATGCGGTCAACAGAGTCGTGGCTCCTGCCCAATTCCCGGAGCCTGTGGCTGTGTGGCCACACATGGCAAAGGTCTTGGCAGGTGTGATGACGTTTGTGGACCTTGAGATGGGAGATCATCCTGGATTATCTGGTTGGACCCTCTGTGGTCACCAAATCCTTACAAGTGGAAGAGAGGACAGGAGGATCGGATATGGCTCAAGCAGTTGGGCATCTGCCTCCCACATGGGAGGTCTCAGGTTCAGTTCCCGGTGCCTCCTAAAGAAGTCGAGCAAGACAGCGGGCTGAGGCAATGAGCTGATGCAACTAGATGATGCAACGAGGAGACACAATAAGAAACCACAACAAGCAAGGAGTGGTTGTGGCTCAAGCAATTGGGTACCTCCCTCCCACATGGGAGGTTCCGGGTTCGGTTCCCAGTGCCTCCTAAAAGAAGACAAGGAGACACACAGAGCACACAACGAGCAGACACAGGGAGCAGACAACGAGTGCAAACAAAGAGGGGTGGGGGTAGAAATAAATAAATCTTAAAAAAATAATGTAGACAAGGACAGAAGAGTAGGGCAGAGAGATGTATCATGAGAACAACTCGACCCGTCTCCTCTGGCTTGGAAGGTGGAGGAAGGAGCCAAGCGCACAGGAAGGCAGGCGACTTCCAGGAGCTACAAAAGGCCAGGAAAGGGTTTCTCCCCTGGGGCCTCCAGAAGGAGCCGGTCCTGCCAACACCTGGATTTTAGGCCAGCGAGACCCAGTGTCAGGCTTCGCATCTCCAGGCCCGTGACATAATAAACGTGTGCTGGTGAAGCTGCCCCGTCTGTGGTCACTCGTCACAGCAGCTGTTAGACATGAACGCAGGAGGGGGTCCCAGGGAAGGCTGGTCAGGGCCTGGGGCAGGCCAAGTGCCACGTGAGCACCTGCAGCCGAGCCCCACCGGGGAGCTCTGGGAGAGCGCATAGGACACCCCCTCCCGGGTCTCCCACCCAAGGGGCCTGGAAGCTGGGCTGTCGGCATGCCAGCTCCTGGCGGTCAGGTTGAGGCTCCTGGAGGGGAACGCAGGGTTAGGGGGCTTTAATTCCCACAACCAGAGAGAGAGCCTTCTGGAAGAGTCTCAAGTGCCGGACCCCGGAAGTCATGCCCCTGTGCTCGGAAGTGGCAAACGAGGCTCGAGCCGCACCTGCTGCAGGAGGGCTCTTGGGAGTCAGATGGAAGGGTCCTGGGTGTGAGTTCTGGAAGCCTCTGTCTTCCTCAGAGGCCAATCTGATCATGGTGTACCTGACACACAGCCTCCCTCGGCTCCCCACGGCCCCGTGGTCCCCTCCTGCCCCCCGGAAGGGGGCCTGCCTGCTGCCTCCCGCCCCGACAGGCACCCCCTCCCGGAGGCACCCAGCTCCTCGCACCCTCCGGTGGGCCGTGTCCGTCACCCCGCCCGGGCGGGCACCGGTCCCCCGCCTGGAACGCCCTTGCCCTCCCTCTTCGAATGACTTTGTCCTCCCACGTGAGCTCTTTCTGGAAGCCTTCCTGGGCCGCCCCGGGCTGGGCAGGAGGCCTCGGGAGCCTAGGCTGACCCCTCTGGGCCCCGTCACGAGGTGGCGGCGTGGGCGCCCTCCAGGCGGAGCGGCTGGCCCGGGCCCCGCGCTGCCCGCCCCCGGCCCCCGGCGCGCGCTCGGGGCGGGCCTGGCCTCGGCGGGCCGAGTCACGGGAAAGGCATGCGTGCCGCCCGCAGCCCCGCCGCCCCCTCTGCCAGGGTTATTTTTACTTCCTCGCCCTGCAGAGCCGAGGCCTGGTGGGGCAGGTTCCCGGGCCAAGCCCACGAAACCTGCCAAAGGGACTGAGGACACGCGCAGAGCGGCGCGGGCAGAGGCCAGCGGGGGGGACGCCCACGGGAGCGGGGCTGTGTGCGCGCTCTGGCTTGGCAACCTGCACGCTGTGTGACCTCGAGCAAGTCGAGTCACCCCTCCTGTCCCACCCGCCGAATGGGCGGCCTGGGGGGTGTTGTCTCTCCCCTGCAGGTCATTCTGAGGATGAAATGACAGATCTGTAAGTAACTGTAATGTCACTTCAGATCAGCCAGTCACACGATTCCCGATACAGAAGGGGACGCTCAGTGCCCATCCAGCCCCTGCCCTCCAGAGGCTCTCTTTCTCTCCACATACATATGGGTTGCCATTATGGAGCACCTACTGTGTGCTGCACGCCTTGTCACATGGTAGGTGAGCCTGAATGGTAGTTGGTATGCCAAACTGTCCATTATCATCAGCTTCATCACACTGTGCCAGCTTCCCTGCAAATATCATTGCCGTTTTGTGGATGCAGAAACCGAGGCTCAGAGAGGTGGAGTGACTTGGCCAAGGCCACACAGCTTGTTGGTGGCAGTGTCTGGAGTCAAGCCCAGGGCTTCTGGCCCCAAGCCCGTGCACAGAGCCCCTAAGCTTCATCACAGCAGCTGTGCTGCTGTCCCGGCTTGGTGGGGAACCATCCCTCTCCCTCCCTTGCTCTCTGTGCCCCTTCCCAGGTTCCAAGCAGGCAGGCTCACTGAGGCTGCCTTAGAGGGCCCTGTGTAACTGGGACAAACCCGAGGGAGGACTATGTCCTCCCAGCCTCCCACTCACCAGGCTGGGAGCACCAACGTCAGGCTGGAAGAGCCTCAACTCACTGGGCTCCAAAGACCAGAGAGGGTAGGGCCTGGTCCTGAGTCACACAGCAGGGGAGTGACAGGCCCAGAGCTGGAATGCAGGCCAACCCTGAGCCTGTCCTCCGGGGCTGCTTAGTCAGCGCACGCCTGGAAAGGGGCCTGGCATCGCTGGGATCTCAGTGCCGGGGTCTGGGGCTCCCTCCTTAGACCGGGAGTTGCTGGAAGCCAAGACCACGCATAGTCATGCCCGCATCCCGCGCCCGCCGCTCCCTCTCCAAGCTGCTGGCGCTGGGCCTAGAATAAGGCTGCCGAAAGGCATAAAAGGAACCTTCAGCTCCCCCTATGTGACAGTTGGAAGCTTTCTGTGGATCCAGAAAAGATCCTGTATCTAAAGCTAATCCTTTCGTGTGGGCGCGGGACCCTTGGATTGGATTGGGTTCAGCTGGGGGGGGCTTTGATGGGAGAACTTCAGCGGGGCGTGACCCAGGGTGGGTGTCGGGCCCCTGGCTGGAGTCCTTTATAAATGGGACAGAGAAAAAGCCGCAGTCACAGACTCACTCCGAAACCAGCGGCAGAGACAGAGAATCCAGAGAGGCTGAGCGAGGGGCCCGGAGGCCGGAGGCTGCACTCAGCGGGGCGCAGAGGCGCGGAGAGGGGCCCCCAGAGGCCGAGAGAGGGGCCTGGAGGGGAGGGGAGAGACGAGGCCTCTGCCTGATGGCCCGCAGCTGAGCTCGGGGAGAAAGCGAGCCTGGAGGGCAAGCCTGGAGGAGAGACGCGGGCTGGGGAGCCGCCACTGTGCCCCGGAGCGGCAGGCGCCCAGGCTCGCCTGCAGCTCTGATGACGCCCTGACTTGGCCGCTTTCTCGGCCTCAGGGCCATGAGCTTTCACCGTAATAAATTCCCATTGTAAAGGCCAACCCAGTTCTGGTGCGTGGCTCCCAGCTGCCTTTAGCAAACTCAGACACCCTACCTTAGGTTACTGCCGATTTAAACTTGGACTCCTAAAATGTGTCATCCCTCATGAATGGGAGGTCCTTCGAATCAGGCGCTTGTTCGAATTCAGGTGGTTCCATTTGCCAGCTGTGTGGCCTTAGGCAAGTCGCTTAACCTCTCTGAGCCTCAGTTATCTGTAAAATGGAAACCGTAAAACAGACCTTAGAGGTTTTGGGGAGGAGGAACTCAGATGGCAGAGGCTTTGAACGTGCTCTCCACCCCTCTGTCCCTAGCCCCTGAGCAGGGCCAGCCAGGTGCATGGTAAACATTCAACACACATTTGTTGAAAAAATGCTCACCTCTGTACCTGGGTAAGGGAGGTATCCTTTTTTTCCATTTCACAGACTGGGAAATTGAGGCACAACAGGTGAATTAGCTTGCCCTCTAAGGCATGACCAGAAGGCCCCGCCCCTGCAGTTAGAGCAATGGGGGGTGGAGGGGGGTGCCAGGGCCTCAGAATATGGGCTTAGTTGCCAGGCTGTCTGGATTCAAGTCCCAGCTCTGCCACTTGCCAGCTGAGTGACCTTGGGCAAGTTGCTTAACCTCTCTGGGCCTCGGTTTCCTTATCCCTAAAGTGGAGGTGATGATAGTGGCTACCTCTGGGGTTGGTTCAGGGATGAGATGGGGTTATTCATGTAAAGCAATCAGCGCAGCCCAGGGCAGAGAGCAACAGACCGCAGCCGTCGCACAGGACAACACTAACCAGCAAGGAGAAACTAGTCCAGAGGGGCGGCTCCGCCACTGTCACTCCGATGAGCTCCACCAGCCTCCCCGGCCCCAACAGCCGTGCTCAGAGACCAGCTGCCCTCGGGGAATGAGCCAGGCTGAGCCCGAGACAGTTGGGATCTTGGGGTGCTCCCTCCTGGGTGGGGCCTAGGGACCCCGACAGAGCACCCCACCCAGTTCTTGGAAACGTGCAAGTCCATGTTGGTCCGTACTGGCTGCAGCCACCCAGACTTGGACCAGGAAGGGAGCAGAGGGCCCAGGGCTGGGGTGGGGTGGGGAGAGAGGGGGTGTGCCCCGAGAGCTGGGGGCTGCCCAGGAGGGGTTCCCCAGGGCTGGGGGCCAGCCTCTGTCTCGGCTGCACCCAGGCCCAGACCCCACCCTCGTGGAGGCTCGATGCCAAGGGGGCCCCCTCCCCCACTCACAGGGCCCACTCCGTTGACCGCAGCCCCCAGGGCTGACCGCAGGTCCCTGAGTGTCAGTTTGCGATGAGCCAGTGGGTCTCTGCAGCAGGGAAGAAAACTCAAGTCCACAGTCACCCTTCTCTAGGAGAGAAGCGAGTTTCCAAGCCCGCTCTAGCATCAAGATCAATTTGGGGGACTTGGGACAAGGTCTACAAAAGTCTGTGTGAGCAGGTTCAAAGAAGGAGGGTTTTGGTGCCAGGCAGACTGGCCCCTGCCCCTGGCCATTTGCACGACCTTGGGCCGATAACGACCTCCCTCAGCCTCCACCTCCTCATCTGTAAAATGGGCACGGCAGCATTTCCTCCTCACAGCCCCTGCAAAGCCCAGACTCCCAGCAAATCTTCCCAGCAAGATGAAGGGACGGCGCATTAGCAGTTCTTCGGCGGCCCCTGGGTGGGCTGGGGACACCTTTTGTAGCGTCAGGTACACAGCGGGTGCCCAGGGATGCTGCCTCACAAGCATCCAGACCAGAGCGAGGTGCAGGGAAGGAGACTGCGCAACGAGCAGGTGCTCTCGTGTTACCCGACACTGACCCGGCACCTGGCGAGTGCAGGGCTGGGCGTGACCGTCCCCGCTGCCCCTGGCCCGGGCATTTACCCAGCGCTCACGTCGAGAGTTGTGACAGCCTGAAACCACCTTTCACCACAGAGCAGACCTGGCGTCAGGTACTAAGCAGGTAAATTTGAGTCCAGACCCCACCATGTGACTTGGGGTAGGGTACCGCCACCTTTTGGGAAATGGTGTAACTCATCTCCCTGGAAGAGGTTAGCCGGTACCTGTGCCAGGTGAACAGGGCACCCTCTTCCCATCCCCAAAGAGGCAGAGTCCCTTCTCACCCAGCTCTGGGTACTGGGACCCCAGGACCCCTCAGGACAGAAGCCGAGGCCTTGGGAGGAGACCCCAGACTGGGAGGCTGAGCTCTCGGGATAATAAGTGGGCAGGTGAGGACGCCTCAGATATGTAAGTGGGAGAAGTGGATTTGGGGGAGACCATAATGTATGCCTGCAGCCTGCAGCCGTGCGCCCCTTCCGCCTCACGAGAGGGTCTATAGAAGGGAGGGTGCACCAGGCCTCTTCCAGGGCAGGGGTCACAAGGACAGAGGCATGATGAGCTCAGGGTGACAAGAGGAGGAGCTGGAGGCCTCAGTGGACCCATGACCGCCTGAGAGATGGGGTCTGGGGTAGCGAGGATGGCCGTTAAGCCCCTGGATGATGCCGGGACCTTGGACTCTGCTGCACCTGTAACTTGTTAACTCTATGTCACTATCGAAGGAGCAGGGCCTGTGTCCTGGGGGCCGTGGAGGTGGGGCCGGGGCAGTCGGGCTGAGGGCCTCCCTGGGAGGGGAGGGTGGAGGCCGGCCAAGAAGGAGAGGGTGAAGGCCCCAGGCCGGGGCCTGTGGGAGGAAGGGCCGCCTGGAAAGCTGGCTGGGCCCTGAGAAGGGCCCTGGGTATCGGGAGCGGCCGGGTCCCTGCAGCTCCCCAAAGGGCTCCCACAGGCCTCTGGTGACCTGGGCCGGAGCGGTCATCTCAGGACGGGGCTCCCGGCTGGGCCGGGGAGTGAGAAGAGAGCGGGGGTGCTCTTGGGGTACATCCCCGGATGTGGGGTGACCACCCACCCAGACACTCATTCTGAGCGCGGTGGGCATGACTCGGGACAGAGAGTGGGTGATTCCGGCAGGGACCTCCAAGAGAGAGGGCAGGAGTCCCACCCAAGAGGAGGCAGGTGACATCCGCCGCCCATCCCGCTCCTCCCCGCCTCCCGTCTGTTCTCTGGATGCTGATTTGGAGACCCCAGGAGTCAGACGTGGTACAGACCTGCGGGAAGGCTGGCATTAAAAATAAACCGAGGGAAGCGGATTTGGCTAATGGATAGAGCATCCGCCTACCACATGGGAGGTCCAGGGTTCAACCCCAGGGCCTCCTGACCCGTGTGGAGCTGGCCCACGCTCAGTGCTGATGCATGCAAGGAGTGCTGTGCCACGCAGGGGTGCCCCCCACGTAGGGGAGCCCCATGTGCGAAGAGTGCGCCCCATAAATAGAGCTGCCCCGTGCGAAAAAACGTGCAGCCTGCCCAGGAATGGCGCCACATGCACGGAGAGCTGACGCAGCAAGATGACACAACAAAAAGAGACAGATTTCCAGCGCCGCTGACAAGAATATAAGCGGACACAGAAGAACGCACAGGGAATGGACACGGAGAGCAGACAACTGGCGGTGGGGGAGCAGAGAGAAATAAATAAAAATAAATCTTTAAAATAAATAAATAAGCCGAGGCAGCGATGTGGCTCAGGGGTTGAGCGCCAGCTCCCCACCTTCGAGGTCCAGGGTCCAATCCCTGATATCTCCTAATAAAATAAGATAATAAGCCTAAGTGACGCAGGAGCGCTTGCGTTTGCGATGAGCTTTCGGAGCCAGCCCGCGCTGGCTGGAGGAGCCCCTCGTGGACGTTTCCTCCTGACTCCGTGTTCAATGATGTCATCTTGGCCCCTTGAACTTGGCCACGGGGAAGTGTTTACGCCACAAGAACTGGCCAACCCTGCGCACGGGACTTCCCGCCTCCCCCCCCAGCTCACGGGCTCACTGCTGGCCGTGTGGATATGGGGGGGGCCCAGCCGCCCTGGGGGCCTGGGGAACAGAGGAGCCTCCTCTGGGAGGTGATTCTCAGCGAAGCCTCCCAGGACGTACCCAGGCGGGGCCTGGCAGGAAGTGCCGGCGGGCCTTGCGGTTCCGTCACAGCCCCGCGTGTCGGGGTCCCGCAGGCCCGGGGGCTGCGGGAGGGCCCCCCCAGCGTCCTTTCCTCGGGTCTGCCGCGCCCGGCACAGCCTCTCCACGGGCTGCGCCACCTCGGGCTCATCACCGTGCCTCAGTTTCCTCATCTGAAACCCGGGGAGGGTGGTGGGAGGTGGGGATGGACAGGTGGACCTTGGAGGTCAAAGCTATGGGGTGCGGATCCTTCTCTAGGTTGAGGGGGAAGCCCCAGGGCAGAGGTCGAGGGCTGGTTCCCGTTTTCAAACCTCCCAGAGGCTGCGGGGAGGGGAGGGGGAGCCGGAGGGCAGCTGAGGGCCTGTGGCTGCATCCCAGGGGGCAGGGGACCTGAGCCGGGCGGGCGGCAGGAGTGGTAGAATTCGGGATCTGTTGGGAAGTGCCGCTGAGGAGACGGAGGAGAACCCCCGTGGCCTGGGAAACTGGGGGCAGCGGTGCATTGACAGGGATGGGACGGGTGTGCGGGCGAGGGTTTCGGGGGGCCACCGAGAGTTCTGGGTGGAATGTGAAAAGCCTAGTGTCTTTCTGCTTGGGGCACTTAAAGAGTTAAACCACCAGTCTACCAGGCAGCCTTGGCCTTCTGGCCTCTGGCTGGGAACCAGGGACAACCAATAGATATGTCTTTGCTCTGCCTTTCTGAGTCCAAAATTACTGCTGGGGCACCAGCCATTATGTCTTCATCTCTGGAGAAAAGCAAATGGAAAAGGAGGTGGGCCAAATGAGCTTTGCCGGCTCTCTGTCCCCTTTTTAAGGAGTTTTCTACAAAGCCCCCCTCCTCAACTTCTCCTCCATCCCATTGGTCAGAACTCGGGCGCGTACCACACTCGGTAGTCTTTGGCCAGACTCAGTGCTGCCCCGCACAGTCAGGCCTCTTCTGGGGAGAAGCAGGAATAGCTGCACCGCCTTTCGCTCATCGTCCTTCTCTCTCCTCCATGTTTTTTACTATTTATTTATTTATTTATTTACACACACACCTCCCCCCCCCCCCCCGGTTGTCTGCTGTTTCCATCGCTGTGTGTTCTTCTGCGTCCGCCTGCGTTATCCAGCAGCACTGGGAAACTGCATCTCTTTTTCGAGGCGTCATCTTGCTGCGTCGGCTCTCTGTGTGTGTGGCACCACTCCTGGGCGGACTGTGCTTTTATCACACGGGGTGGCTCTCCTTATGGGGCGCACTCCTTGCGCGTGGGGCTCCCCTATGCGGAGTTCACCCCTGCGTGGCAGGGTACTCCTTGCACGCATCAGCACTGCGCATGGGCCAGCTCCACACGGGTTGGAGGCCCGGGGTTTGAACCGCGGACCTCCCATGTGGTAGGTGGATGCTCTATCAGTTGAGCCAAATCCGCTTCCCAGTCATTATTTCTTTTACACCTGCCCCCCACCCCGAGAGCGTCGGCCCCCGGGCACGGCTGCGCGTGTGCCCCATCGCAGTTGCGGGGCAACGCCAGCTCCTTGCAGGCGTCTCTGTGTGCACGTGTGGAAGGGGCTCGTGCATGTGGGAGCGGGCGGGGGCTGGCGCGCCTGGCACCCACGACCCCGCAGCCCGCCCGCCCGCGAGGCTGGGGGCAGATGCCGGGCTGTGCTCGCTGAGCCGGGCATCGATCTGTCCGAGCTCTAAGTCCCTGCAGGTGAGGAAAGACAGCCAACACTTTGCTTTAAGGTGGGGAACCTCGGCCTGGAGAGGCCACCCTGAGCTGAGAGGCCAGGCCTGGCCGTGACCTTGGAGCCGCTCCTCACGGCCGAGCCCTCTCCTGCAGAAGCCGCCCTGCTTCTGTGAGCCCCGGCTTCCCCACCTGGACAGTGGCAATCATCGCCGCCACCTGTCAGGCCAGTTGTGAGGCTCAGGCAAGACCACGGGTGCAAAGTGCACTGCCAGGTAGGTGCCAGGGGCTGGCAGGTGCAGCGCGGACCAGCCACGTCGGGCGGGACGTGTGTGCAGGGGAGGCAGGAACGGGCGGTCCCCCCGCTGTCCTCCTTTCCTTGTCCAGCCCAGTGCTGGGGACCAAGAGCCAGGTCAGCGCCCGCCCACCTCCCCCAGCCGCACAGCCAGTCCTGCTGTCACGGGCAGGCCCGCTCCTGCCTTCCTCCTAAGCAGCCCGGGAGGCCGAAGCCACCAGCAGCACCCACACCCCCCGTGCCTGGGCCAGCAGGCCGGCCGCAGCCCCCCTCCACCCGGCGCCCGGGCTGCCAGCTCCTCTGTCCAGGTGCCAAGCCCGGCTCTGTGCTTTCCCTCGCTGACCACCAGGCCTCCTGCTTGGCGGCGGGAACCTGAAGCAGTGGAATCTGAATTCCGTAGCAATCTGATACCTGCTTTCACCCACAAGCCGTGGGTTGATAAGGCTGAAGCGCCTTCACTACAGGGCCCTCCCTTCACACCATCGCCCCCACTTTCCAAGAGAAAGGCCAACCTCTCACCTGTCCCCCCTCGGAATCCAGGCCACCGGTGTTGGCAGAACCCTTGATAACCTGGGCACAGACACAGGGTTTCCCACTATCTTTGTCTCACACAACTCCCAGCGGCAGGACTGGCACTGGAATCGGGACTTTGGCTCATGTTGAGATGCTCTGTATATACTGTAGGACACGGTCATGTGGGGCAGAACTGAGGACTCTTTGTTATTATTTAATGAACACAAATTTTGGGCCCTCTGTTGCCTGAGTAAGTCTTGCAGGAGCGGATCAAAGAGCTCATCCGTGAAAAAGACTGCAGGTGGCAGGTCTTACCAGCCTGGCCCACCCCCGCCAGCTAGCCGCCCTTTACCCAGAACTCCGGAGTGAGGACTGGCCCTGACGAGGACGTGGCTCAACTGATAGAGCACCCGCCTACCACACGGGAGGTCCAGGTTCAAACCCCGGGCCTCCTGACCCCTGTGGTGAGCTGGCCCACGCGCAGTGCTGATGCGCACAAGGAGTGCCGTGCCACGCAGGGGTGTCCCCCGCGTAGGGGAGCCCCACGCAAAAGGAGTGCGCCCAGTAAGGAGAGCCGCCCTGTGTGAAAAAAGTGCAGCCTGCCCAGGAGTGGCGCCGCACACACGGAGAGCTGACGCAGCAAGACGATGGAACAAAAAGAGACACAGATTCCCAGTGCCGCTGACAAGAATGCAAGCGGACACAGAAGAACACACAGAATGGACACAGAGAGCAGACAACTGGGGGGGGTGGAGGGGAGAGAAAAAAATCTTAAAAAAAAAAGACTGACACTGACGCCTTTGTTTAAACCAAAAGACAAAGCCAGAGTTTTCATGGGAGAAAGCATGTTTGATTGGCTTGCTGGGTCAACAAGGACTGGCTTTGCCAACTGGCTAAATGGGAGCCTCTTTCCATAAATCGCATGAACCAAATCTGTAGCCCCCGAAGTTTTGACAAAAATATATGTGAAGGGAAGTGGATGTGGTTCAAACAGCTGGGCACCCGCCTACCACACGGGAGGTCCCGGGTTCATTTCCCAGTGCCTCCTAAAAAAGACAAGGACAGCCAGCTGGCGTGACAAGATTATGCAATGAGATGACACAACGAGATGACAGAATGAAGAGACACAACAAGGAAAACAATGAGAGACACAATAAGCAGGGAGCAGAGATGGCTCAAGCGATTTGGGCACCTCCCTCCCACACGCGAGGTCTCAGGTTCAGTTCCTGGTGCCTCCCTCAGAGGAAGATGAGCACACAACAAACAGAGCAAACGGCGAGCGCAAAAAACCAAGTGGGGGGGGGAGAAGAAACAAAACAAAATAAATCTTTAAAAAATATATATGTAAAGCATATGACAAAGCATTTAAAAGTTGTTTGGGAAAAGGTGTCTCAAAATTAACAGCATTTTCCTTTTCCCAGTCCTTTCTGAGTATGTCAGGTTGAACAAAGTGCCTTTAAGTGAAAGAGTAGCAGGTCTAATTAGCTAACCCAGGGTAACTCTCAGCCAAGAGTTTTTGGTGCACTTCCCAGAACCTGAGAAAGTAAAGGACTCCAACCACTGAGTCCCAGATCCCTCTGCGCATTAAGTGAATTGCCAGTTTTCACTTCAACAAATTGAAGAATTTCACGATCAAGTTCTCGGTTAAACTATTTTGATGGCCAGTCACCATCATGTGATTGAGGGGAGCACATCTTTGAAAGGAGTTTGAAGAATTAAGTGAGATTCTATAACAAAAGTCCTTCCATTCCAATCTACTATATATATATGAATAAAGTGTCTCCATGCTTATCTCTATAAGTATAAAAAAGGGGAATAACCTGTGGATGTCCTGAACTGATTCAGTCCATCTGTGTTATTAATGAATGTCTACTGGAGTTGTTTGTACTTTCATGTTCAATAATTATTTCTCAAAATGTATAGCATAGTACATTTTTACTAATTATTTTAATTATGCTAACTCACCCCAAAAGTACTTTTTAAAAAACCTCATAGAGCCTTGCAGTCATAGGAAATGACTTCGTTTATTTAAATATCTTTGGTAAAGACAGTTATGACTGGAGAACAGTAACATGACATTCAAGCATAAAAATTAGATTAGGATAAAATTCTGGGAGGAGTGGAATGGAAATATGAAATCACAGAGAAAAAAAATAACGTAAGCTGTCCGGTGGTCAAGGAGCTTGTTCACGCAGTTGTAAATGGGTGAGAGTGGGTATTAAATTGCTACGGATTTCAGATTTTTTGAAGCAGAGTAACCATTTTATTTTAAAATGTCATCATTTGCAATACATTGGAAATGACATTACTTGTAACTGTATAAACTTCAGATGGAGAATTGGGGGAGGCAACTTGAGAATATTCAAGGGATTACATCATGGGATGCCTCCCTGCCAAGAAATCCTTCAGGCTTACACGAGCCCAGATGTTGGAAGATGACAGCGTGGAAAGCAGAGTGGGGCAGCCCGCGCTCGTTTCCCAGAAGCCCCTTCGTTTCAGGACGGTGACTTGTGTGCCCAGCTGGCAGCTGAGCCACACGGGGCGGCAGAAGGGCTGGAGGCCGGTTGGACGACCCCCAGGGCCCCTCCTGGGCATTCGTGGTGGGAGAGTGGGAGCGGTACCCCTGCGACCTGGAGGGCCCCATGCTGGAGAAGACGGGTGTGGTGGGGACGGCGGCGTCAGAGCTCAGGGGCCTGAGGCTCGCGCCGCAGAGCCACTCGCTCTGTGAGCTCAGGCAGCTGGCGAAACCTCTCCAGCCGCGGAGGGTTCCCTCCTCCAGCCGGAGGGTTCCCTCCTCGGGCCGGGTGCTGCAGACCCAGGCGTGAGTCAAACAGGCCTTTCCTTGAGCTGTGCCCTGTTTCGTGGGTGAGGCAGACCAGTAGACAGTGACAGGCAGTGGGATTCCTTCTGTGGCAGAGAGAAGTTCAGGCACCTGGGCCACCAGGAGGACTTCTTGGAGGAGGTGAGGTCTGGACGCCATTTTCTTCTTTTGTTAATTGAGAGGGTTAGAGTAACTAACATTTCAAAGTTCCAGAGCGTGATTTTACTTTGAACCATTTCCTATGAAAGTGATACCTGCTCATGACTAAAACATAGAACAGAGGGTAGTAAGTGAAAAGGCTCCTAATCTCACCCCCAGAAGTAACCAGCTACTGTTTTTCTGAACAGAAAGGGGTCAGTGTTCACAGTAAAGATAACACCGGAAAAGCTAGAAAAGTATAAAATTCATATGAAGAATCACCCCATCTGTCCTCCCAAAGACAAACCTCACTCCCACACTGGTAAAGAGCCTGCTAGACGTTTTCTGTGTGGTTTTAACAAGACTGGGATCAAGTCGTACGTGAACTTTTATATTCTGCCCTTCTCACTCAGCATATAGCATGACATATCGAAAACCGTCTTTACTAGTTGTTTCAGATGACAAAAGTAATACCTGTTCATGGTAAAACAAAAAGAAATCAACCATTTACAGAATGCGGAACCGAGGAAGTCCAGCAGGAGAAAAGTCCTTGTGCAGCCACCCAGAAACGTGCTGTGCGCGTGGGTCAAACGTCAGAAGCCACGGAAACACGCGGCAGCAGCGGCGACGCAGCGCCTGCTTGCTCGGCTGCAGGCTCTTCCCACGGAACGGGATGTCTTGGACATGCTTCTGAGTCTTTCCTTGGGGTGGCTGGAGCGGATCGGGGGGCAAGTCAGCCAGTGTTTTCCCAGCACCCCCCGAGAATGTGCCTGGCTGGGGTCGACCTCCGTTTACACCTCCCGGTGGGAGAGGCGTTGTATCTGCTTCCAGATGAGGAAACCTGAGTTAGCAGGACAGGGCCACCCACAGGGGCTCCTCACGGCTGGCTTCTGGGAAGGGGTGTGGAAAGCCCAGGCCGGAAGGAACAGCCAGGCCAAAGGGCAGCGGGTCTCTCCAGTCCCCCCACCCCTCCTTCACCCTCCCACCACCCGCCCTGGGCCCGCACTGACCAGTGTCGGCGCTCCGCCCGGCCAGGGGCCACGCAGTGCGGGCCGCGTGTGCCATCGGGGACTCCGGTTCCGGAAATCAGGGCCCGAGGCCCGGTGATGGGCGAGGAGCGTGGCCAGGAAGGGGCTGCGGCGTGGCCCTCGGCCGGTGGCCGTGGCAGCAGCCTGAAGGCCCAACGGGAGATTCGCCACAGCCACCTGCACTGTCCCCTGCCCAGGGACCCCGAACGTCCTTTTTTTAAAAACTGAGGTGAAAATCTTGTAACATAAAATAAACCGTTTAAAGTTTACAATTTGGTGGCCTTCAGGATCCTCACAGGGTTACGCAAATTTTATCTAGTTCCAGAACATTCTCATCACCTTCCTAGGAGACCCCACACCCATTAAGCATACCCTTCCCGCCTTATCTATTTTCTATGGATTTATCTATTCTGGGTATTCTACATAAATGATCCACATGATATTTGTCCTTTTGGACAAATTTCACTTATCTCACCCGGCATGAAGTCTTCAAGGTTTATTCATGTGGTCGCATGTATCGGAACCTCATTCCTTTTGGTGGCTGAATAATATTCACATTTTGTTATCCCTTCGTCTGCTGATGGCCACCTGGGCAATTCCCTCATTTCGACTCCTGTGAATAGTGCCTCTGTGACCCTCGGCCTTTCTGAGCCTCAGTTTCCTCCTCTGTAAAATGGGCGTAATGGATCCTGGGGGGTTGGAGGGGTTAACAGACATCCAGCCCTGCTCTGGCCCACGGCAAGTGCTCCAGTCCCTCTGTCGTTGCTGTTGGGGAGTTACGGCATAACCTAGCATTTATGGAGCGCCTATGGTATACCATTCTAAGCGTTTGAGCTCACGTGTGCCAAGGTTTTTCCTCCGTTCTTTAATTCCTTGAGCAACTTCCCGAGGCAAGTGCCCATGTGATCGATTCCACGTTGTGGGAAACTGAGGCCCAGAGAGGTCGGCGAGCGAGCCGCCGGTGGATTCAGGATTTGAACCCAGGCAGGCCTGACCCCAGAGCCCATCTCCATGCCTCCGCTGGTCTACACTCGCAGGGCGTGGACACAGCCAGGGATGGTCACCTTGGGATGGGGACGAAGGAGGCGGACACTTTCTTTTTTTGCCTTCTGAACTTTCTCTGTCCCACACTTCTATACTTGTCTGCTTTCTTTGGTTTTTACAATGAGCAGGTCTTCCTGAGCATTTTAGCTGAGCCCCTGTCGATGGTAAGAGGAAAGGTCCAGCACAGGAAATCCCCAGCACAGCCGCGTTGCAGCGCTTGGAGAGCAGCCGAAGCTGACGCCCGAAGGACAAGGCCCGCCCCTGGAGATGGGCGGGGTGGACTTCGAGATTTCTCATAAAGCTGGTATCTTTCTAGCTTTTCCGGTTTTATTTTTACAACAGGCAATGATCGCTTTCATATTCAGAATGAAAGTGATTCTGGAAATGGAAGGCAGCCATGCATCTGCTCCGACCCGGGTGGGGCAGGCAGGTGAGCCTCACCTGCTGACGGAGGGGCAGGTGTTGGGGAGCTCGGGCGGAGGCTTTGGGGCGGGAGGTTCCTGCACCGTGGACATGCCTGGGGACTTCTCACCTGACACCGCCACTTGCCGCCAGCCCCACCCGGATCCCAGAGAGGGCAGGCGGTGGACAGGGCCCCACCAGGGCCGCTCTATCCAGCCCCACCCATCCCAGCCACCTTACCTTTGCCTCCGTCCTAATGCCCTTCGCCCTGTGTGAGCACTTCCCAAGCCCTCCACATCGTTCAGGCTTCGTCAGCAGGGCCGAGGGGGCATTTAAAAGAGCCGGCTGCGATTAGAAAGTCCACAAGGTGCTTCCATATTCAAAGAAGGAAGGAACCACCTGTCCTGATCAGGACTGGGTCACAGAAGGTGCTCAATAAATGCTGAAGGCATTGTTGTTGCTTGTGGAGTGCATACATCTGAGGACCAGAATGGTTAAGTGATTTGCCTGAGGTCACACAGTGAGGAGGCGGCTGGGTCATGGAGATCTCAGATGCCATGCCAGAGCTCTCAAATTGTTTCCAGTGGGAGTGGGTCTTGCGGGAGGATCGTGTGGCTCCCTCTGAAGGAGTTGGACTCTGGCACAGACGGCCAGAGTTCCAGTCTCGGTTCTGCCACTCATTTGCTGTGTGACCCTGGGCAAGTTTCCTAACTTCTGTGTGCCCCAGTTTATAAAAGGGAGATGAGAGCAGGTACCCTCCTTGCACCACTGCTGTGATGAGTAGGTGAACCACGCCTGCTCCAGAGCATGCACAGTACTTCCCGGTTAGATAAAGTCAAGAAATTTGCTGGTTAGATAAAATCCAGCGTCCTTGGGGCTCAGCGGAGCTGCTGGATAGATTGGAGGCTCCTAACCCATCACGCCAGGTGTTGGATTCACCTGGACAGAGACAGCCAGGCTTCCCCCCAGGTGTGGAGGCGGTCCCCGGGCCCCTCATCCCGGCGGGTGCTGCACAGCGCCTTCTCCCAGTGCCTGGCACGGGCTTGGAATTGAGGCCTCCCATCTGCTCTGGTTTCCCCTAGGGAGAGGGGAAACTGGGTCCCCGAATGGGGTGGGGGTGGGGCTCTAATGTAGGTCAGGAGGTCTGGAGAAGGAAGATGGCTAACCCTACCGTGACCACGTGGCAGGGCGTCTAGACGCAGGGCCGTGCGGAGGCCGTGCCATTCGGGCAGGGTGGGCAGGGGGGCTGGAGCCGGACGGGCTGGGGCGGGGGAGGGAGGGCGTCTTCCCAGCCGGGCAGGCGCCAAGGGCCGCGGAGGCTGCTCTCACCCAGTGTGGGCAGGACGCCCAGGGCTGGGCCCACCCAGGAGGGCAGGTCAGAGCCGGAGGGACCCTGGGGGTCACACGGCGAGCTCGGGGTGGCGGAGCCCCGGCAGGGGGAGGCGGCGGCGGCTGGGCGGAATGAACCAGGTGGGCTGCACCTGGCGTGTCCCTCCCGCAGACACCTGGG
Organism: Dasypus novemcinctus; assembly: GCF_030445035.2. Classification (NCBI taxonomy): domain Eukaryota; kingdom Metazoa; phylum Chordata; class Mammalia; order Cingulata; family Dasypodidae; genus Dasypus; species Dasypus novemcinctus. The sequence goes on along the minus strand of NC_080673.1, from coordinate 203,132,026 downwards.
CCCAGCAGCACGTCCGCACGCCAGTCATGGCTCGCCAGCTGTGGGACCTCCAGGCTGCCCCCAGCCCGCACGCGGGTGCCGCCCGGCCCGCCCAGGCCCCGGCCCCCCGCTGAGCCCGGGGTGGGGCCTGGCCTCCCCGGCCTCCGTCAATGGGGATGCGACGGCCCGCCTCGCGGCGCCCCGTCCAACGAGCCGATGTTGGAAGAGGTACGTTTAATGCAGGAAGTTCATCTGCAGGGGACTGTTGCTATAAAGCCATTTTATTATCAGGACTGATGGCCCGGGAGATTGCTCCATTCAGGGAGAGGCTGATTAGAATCCTTGGATCCAGGACACCGGGATTTGAGTCCTGGCTCTGCTGCTGGGTGGCTGCGGACGTGGGCCGTGTCCCGACCTGGAAGTGTCCAGGAGGGCTGCAGCCCTGCGCCCCACGGGGGAAAGGCCGAGGCAGCTCAGGGGTCAGCGCAGGGGCTGGCGCAGGGGTCGGCGCAGGGGCCGGCGCAGGGGCCGGCGCAGGGGCCAGCACAGCGATCAGCGCCCGTCTGGGTGGGCTCCCAAGCCAGAAGCAGTGTCCTCCCCTCCCTGGCCTCTGGCCACCCTCCGTGCCCTTGACTGACCCCCGCAAGCCCTTCCACGGCCCACGCACGACCTCGCTGTGCACAAGGCATCCCCTTGACAAACTAGTGCCGGGCTCCTGCTGTGGGCGGGCCCCGGGCTGGGCGCCGAGCCCCCGCGCCGGGGTCCACTGAGGCCGGAAGCAGCGTCCGTGCCCGGGGAGTGTGCCTGGCATGACCTGTAAAGAGAAAGCAGAAAACGAAATAGAGTTACCACAGCCGAGAGGTTTAAAATTGAAGTCGGAGCTCATTCTGGAAGTTGTCTCAGCCAGATGCCAGGAACTGCCAGCGTCAAAAGCCTGAGGACATCCAGGCCTCGTAAACAAACCACAAGATAAAGAGCTCAGTTAACGATTTAACCTGAAGGACTTGCGGAGCCTCCAAAGAGCCGCCCGCCCCGCTGTAAACAACTTCCCTAATGTTTTCCTTTAAAATTTCCTGCCTGGAAGTGCCAAGAGCGAAAAATGGGTTGCTGCTTGACTCTATGCCCCCCAAACTGCAATTCCAAGACCCCAAATAAATACCTTTGTTGACTTGTTGTTCAGTGTCTTATTTCTCTGTCAACAGAACAAATGAGTGAGAAAGTGCGAGAAAGAATGAGAGGGAGAGGTATCTGAAGATCGGGCTCCAGGATTCTTCCCAGGGAGAGACCCTGGCTGGGGAAGATTCCTGGGCTGAGCTGCTGGGGTGGCCGTGGAGGCTTGGGGACTGAAGGGCCGCCTCCTCCCTCTGGAGCCAGGCGGGGCTCTCTCCAGCCTGGACGGCCCAGGGCAGGCCCCGGAGGGCCGGTGGCGCAGGCCTCTGCTTGGCTGCCCGGCTCTGGCCACCCACTGGCCTTCCCGGGTCCTCGGTTTCCCCATCTGAGAAACAGGGTCTTGGTTGCAGCCTGCCCCGGGCAGGGCTCGGGAGCCCCGGGGAGGGGGCAGCCTCGGCTGTGAGCTTTGGGGGCTGCTATTCTGGGCGCGTCTCCCGTAGCCCTCCAGGCCCCTGGGGAGGCACCCTGGGGACCCAGGATGCTCCCTCTTCGCTCCGCTCCCGGGGCACGCTGGCTCCTGGCGCGCTCTTTAATTATGACTTCTGTCCCGACAGGCACCCATTAAGGACCCCATAAAACGGGTGGCAATGAGCCATGTCAGAGGCAGGAGGAGAGGCTCCCCAGAGCCGCTCGGAACTCACCTAGCGACGCGAGAGGGGGGCTGCGGACTCTGGGGCAGCGGGGCTGGGTGTGGTGGAAAGAGTCGGAGGAGGGGACAGAGGCGGGTGGGGGGAGGCCCTGGACGCAGAGACAAGACAGGGAGGCCCGGAGCCAGGAGGACGGAGAGGAGGGCAGGGGAGGAGGAGGGGGGGGAGGGCAGGGGGAGGGCAGTGGGGGCAGGGGGAGAAGGGCAGGGGGAGGGCAGGGGGAGGAGGGCAGGGGGAAGGGCAAGGAGGGCAGGGGAGGACGATGGGGAGGAAGGCAGGGGGAGGGGTCAGGGAGAGGAGGGCAAGGGAAGAGGAGGGGGAGGAGGGCAGGGGGAGGAGGATGGGGGAGAAGGGTGGGGAAGGAGGGCAGGGGAGGGCAGGAGAGGAGGGCAGGGGGAGGAGGGCAGGGGGAGGGCAGGGGAGGAGGGCAGGGGGAGGACAGGGGGAGGGCAGGGAGGCAGGCAGGGGAGGAGGGCAGGGAGGAGGGCAGGGGGAGGGCAGGGAGGCGGGCAGGGGAGGAGGGCAGGGAGGAGGGCAGGGGGAGGGCAGGGAGGTGGGCAGGGGAGGAGGGCAGGGGGAGGGCAGGGAGGAGGGCTCAGGAGCATAGACATGGCAGCAGGGAGACGCGCACTGCTGATCCTGTGGTCATTAAAAGGGTCACAAAGGAGTACTGCGTACAACCCTGTGCCCACAGGTCTGATAAGTTAAATGAAATGGACCAATCCCTTGAAAGACACAAACTATCAAAACTCCCAGAGGGAGAAGCAGATCATCTCACCAGGCATACAGCTATCCAAGAAGACAGAATCTATCGTTAAGAACCTTCCAAAACTGACATCGCTGGGTTCAGATGGCTTTACCAGCGAATTCCACCAAACATTTAAGGAAAACACACCCGTTCTCAACAGTCTCTCCCAGAAAATAGAGGCAATGGGAATATTTCCCTGCTTTACCCTAATACCAAGACGAGATAAAAGACATTGCAAGAAAGGAAAACTACAGACCAATATCTCTCATGAACAGAGAGCCAAAAATCCTCAATAAAATATCAGCAAACCAAAGCCAACATTGCCTGCGAGGACTTTCACACCACACCAAACGGGATTTATCCCTGGTAGGCAAGGCTGGCTCAGCGTTTGGAAATCCTCAGTGTGATCCGCAGCATCAAGAGCTAACTAAAGAAAGAAAATCTGGTGATCACATCAGCAGATACAGAAAAAGCATTTGACAAAATCCAACGCCCATTCGTGATGAAAGCTCTCAGCAAATGAGGAATACCGGGGCATCTCCTCCACGTGAGAAAGAAACTACAAAAACCCCTCCAGCTACCAGAAGTCCTCGTGGTGAGAAGCTGGACACAGCCCCTAACGCTGAAGGGGGCGAAGACGTTCCTTCTCCCATGGTTTCAGCATTGTACTGGAAGCCCCCCCACACAAAGGGAATAAACAATACGCAGACTGGAGAGGAACAGCTAAAACTGCCTCTCTTCACAGATGACATGATTGCCTAGTAAAAGTTCCCAAAGAAGCAACACAAATTCTCTAGGGAACTAATCAGGGAGCACTGCAGGGCCACAGGTTCCAAGGTCAATTGCTTTCCTTTCAATCAGCTGACCCAGTGGATGGCGAGATGGACGAAGGAGAGTGTGGGGGGAGAGGCGGAAGGGGTCAGCGGGGAGAGCGAGGCGGTGGCCGCCAGGAGCGGACGCCTGAAGGCACGAGAGAAGCTTTGGGGGGACGTTCATGGGAAATTTTCCAGACTGCTCAAGTTAATTACCTCTCTGCTCCAAATCCCCATAGATTCTTCAGGGAAATCAACATTACTCTTTGGAGTCTTGGCGTTGGATTTGGGTGAGCTGAGGCACTCAGCAGGTGCGGGGGGGGGGAGGGGGGGGACAGGAAGGGCCGTTGCATTTGGAGCAATCAAGTGGGGTAGAGCGCAATGAGACCCCGGCTCTGACTGGAGGCAGCGCAGGGACGTTTGCTGCCCCCTTCCCACAACTCCGGGGTGCCATTCGCGTTGTTTCCCCTGGAACTCGCTGTGAACAGCGCCCCCTGGAGTCGTGCAGCGTGGTGGTCGTGTCCCTGCAGCACGCCCGCGGGGTCACCAGCAGCCCCGTCCCCCAGCCTCCGTGCTCCGTGTCCCTAGCAGGAAGGCTGGACCCTCTCCTGGGCCCAGGGCCCTTGTTTTTTCACTTCACAGACAGAATGTTCTGTCTGCAGTGGAATAGTCAGTTCTCTTGTTTCCATTTTAGTTCAACCCACTTCTGTGAAAATGGGTTTTTAACGGTTTCGAAATCCGAGGGAGGAGAACAAATTCGTGTTGCAGGGTCAGTAAGAGCCGGTTCCCAAGGAACACAGCCCCATACCAATACGATGGCAAAACAGAACTTAATGTCATAGGAAACGCGCATGGCGTTTGTTTTTTTAATCGCATTTTTTGGTTTTGTTTTGGCAGTACCAGGGACTGAACCCAGGATCTCGTACACGGGAAGCAGGCGCTCACATCACTGAGCTACATCCCCTTCCCAACGAGAGTTGGTTTTTTCATTTGTTTGTTTGTTTTTAGGTGATACCAGGGATTTAACCTGGGACCTTGTTTGTGGGGAGAGGGCGCCCACCCACTTGAGCTACATCTGGTCCCCAGTTGTGTTTTTCTATTGAGATGTAATCATGTAGCATGAAATTCATCATTTTAAGGTGCAATTGGATGGTTTTTAGTATATTCACAATGTTGTGCACCCATCACCATTATCTAATTCCAGAAGATCTTTGTCACCCCAAAAGAAACGCCATACCTGCCAGCAATTACTCTTTTTTTAAAAAAAGATTTATTTATTATTTATTGATTTCTCTCCCTTCCCCTCCCCACCCCGGTTGTCTGTTCTGTGTCTATTGGCTGCGTCTTCTTCGTCCGCTTCTGTTGTTGTCAGCGGCACGGAAATCTGTGTCTCTTTTTGTTCTGTCATCTTGTGTCAGCTCTCCGTGTGTGCGGCACCATTCCTGGGCAGGCTGCACTTTCTTTCGCGCTGGGCGGCTCTCCTTATGGGCGCACTCCTTGTGCGTGGGGCTCCCCTACGTGGGGACACCCCTGCGTGGCACGGCACTCCGTGCGCGCATCAGCACTGCGCAATTACTCTTTCTTCCCTCTTATCCCAGCCTCTGGCAACCATTCATCTACTTTCTGTTTCCATGGATTGGTCTTTTCTGGGCATTTCATCTAAATGGAATCACACAATATGTGGCCTTCCGTGTCTGGCCTCTTTCACTCAGCAAAATGTTTTCACGCTTCCTCCGTGGCATAGCACGTGTCAGCGCCTCCTCCTTTCTTTGGCTGAGTAAGATATCAGTGTATGGAAATAGCAGGTTTTGCTTATCCATTCACCAGTTGGTGGACATTTGGGTCTTTGCCAAACAAACTTCTAAAATTGTTCCAAAAAACAATTTTGGAAACATCAGTAAATAGCTGACAACTCTCCTTTCTTGTTTTTGTGTTTGTTTTTTCCTATTCTATGATGAAGTCCTTCCTATGTTTTAATGTTCTTTCAAGAAATGATGATGACTGTAAATTATAGTGTTTTTATTAAATGTCCTCCGTGGGGGAAAATAAGAGCAGGCAACCCTAAATTATTCCTCAGGTGCGTTTTCAGTCCCTTGGCCCCGGAGTCCGGGGCTGGACGAGCTGGCGGGCTGGGCCAGGCGTGGCATTACCGATGGCTGGCGGCAGGAGCTTACCCCGTCATTTAGGGCTTAATTAGGTGTTTCCAAGAATCTGCACCCAGATTGAGGAGGCCGATTCCCCGCCGGTGGGACGTTCTAGGTGTGCAGCCTTGCAGGTTTCCTGCCTCTGGCCCTCCCTGCCCCGGGGGCGGCTCTGTGAGGATCGATGGAGGCTCGGGGCCAGGCGGCGGAGCTCAGCAGGTCTGTCCACTGAGTCACAGAGGCGGGGAAGGTCAGGCCGCACCCTCGCCTGCTCTCTGTTCACCTGTGCGCCTCGTTTCCTGCTGTTGACTCAGAAGCCAGGTAAGTTCAGGACCCAGTCTTCTGGGAACCGGGCTAGGGGTGGGATCCCGGCAAGCGATAAGGAGAACGGCTCCATTCAGTGGGCCACCCGTCACGTGCACAGAGAGTTTACAGCAACCTTTACAAGAAAGCAGATGAAATTCAAAAAATAGGAAAAGGAGGGGGAAGAGCACCTCTAATCTCATCCCAGCACATGGGCTTATCTGCATTTTGGTGAACTTTCACAGCACAGTTTGCCTAAGCATTTTTTTTAAAAAAGGCTTTTTTTTCCTGATTATAAAAGTTGTGCAACCTCAATGTAGTAAAGATAAAGAAGAAAAAAAAGAAAGAAAAATGACTCATTATACCACAATTTAGAAATAACCTCTATTAGCATGTTGGGGTAGTTCCTTCAGGTCTTTTTTTTTCTAATAACTATCGTAATATAGTCTCATAATTGAATCATACAAAATATTATTGCAATTTTCATACAGTTTCATAGCTTTTTCACCTAAAATCCTGGGTTGGATTTTTTAAAGGCTGTTATATATATTTGAAAACCCTTTAGTGCCGTTCATCTTAATAGAGCTTAAACATACTATGTGCATAATTTTGCATTCTGATTTTTTTCCCCACTTATCAGCCTATCATTCACATCCTTCATGTTACTTTGCATAACTCTCCGTACTAATTGATGTCTGAAAGCATAACAGTTCCTCAAGTGACTAGCCACAATTTGCTCAGCCATTCTCTTTGCTTTTATAAATGATCCTGCAAAATACCTTTCCCTAAATGTTTCCTCTGGATAGGTCAAGTGTTTCCTCTAGATAGGTTCCTATAAATGGGTCCCTTGGTAAAAGAATGAGAATTAATGTCAAGGTTCTATTTAAGTTTCATTTTGCAGAATTTGCCTTCCCAATTTTATAGGAATGAAAATGACCGGAAATCAACATTTCTTTGACATAAAACTGAAAAGCCACCTACAACTTTAGTAGACACTTAGTAAGTAGAACAGCAGGAGCAGAACAAACCCCAGGACTCTGTGTTTTTCGAGACAGTCTTGGAATCACATGGTCACCGCCAAGCCTCTGGAAACAGAGGAAGCCCTGCGCAGGGCCATGGAGCGGACTGTGCACGCAGGGGCGCGGAGGCCAAGGACCCTGCGCGCGGCGGTTACACGTGTGCAGGTGGGGGGACGTCACAGCGTCGACGCCCCAGGGGAACCAGAGGAAACAGGGACCCCTGCCCACATCTGACCCCTTTTCCTTTTGCATTCTTTCCTCCATTTCAGTAATCTTTCTGCAGAGGGTGATTTTTTTTGTAATGTTTTTTTTCCCTTATTTCCACACCCCCCCCCCAACTGTCTGCTCTCTCTGTCCATTCGCTGTGTTTTTCTGTGTCGTATTCTCATAGGATGGGCTCTGGGAACCCATCCTGGGACCTTCCAGACTGCAGGAGAGGCGATCATTCTCTTGCTCCACCTCAGCTCCTAGTTCCCTGCGTCTCATATTGTCTCTTTTCTGTTGCGTCACCTTGCTGCGTCAGCTCTCCGTGTGGGCGGCGCCCCTCCTGGGCGGGCTGCACTCCTTGTGTGGGGGGCACCCCTGTGTAGGGCGACACTCCTTGCTCATGGCAGCACTGCGCGTGGGCCAGCTCGCCACACAGGCCAGGAGGCCCTGGGTTTGAACCCTCGACCTCCCATGTGGTAGGTGGACGCTCTATCAGTTGAGCCACATCCGCGTCCCAAGAGGGTAATTTTTAAACATTTTTGTCTGTGTTTCCAAATTTTCTTCTATGAAAATGTATTATTTTGGTAATCAGGGATGAGATGCCATTTAAACGATATTATCTATCTATCTATCTATCTATCTATCTATCTATCTATCTATCTCTCTCTCTCTCTCTCTATCTATCTATCTATCTATCTATCTATCTATCTATCTATCTATCTATCTATCTATCTATCTGGTTTCTCTTGGATCCATAACAGATCCTGGTTCTGAGAACCAGCTTAGTAATCAGCTGTCATTCCCAAAAGGGGTTTTCTGTTTTAGATCTCTTAAATGTCTCAGTGTCTATTGTATGCCAGGTGCTTTAACGTCATCGTCTTGCTTGATCCTTGAAACAACTCTAAAAGGAAGCAATTATTACCCCCATTTGATTGATGGAGAAACTGGGGCTCAAAAAGATTAAGTGACTTGCCCAAGGTCATAGAACAACCAGTGGGTGCTGTGGTCTGAACCAGCTTTGCTGACACCTAAACGCTTTCCAGTCCAAGGTCTTGACTAATTGGGGGACACCCAGGAATGAACCTGCTCAGGAGTCAGGGAGTGATCTCCCCATCTCTGGAGGTGGGCAAGGAGAGGCTGGATGACTGCTAGACAGGGTGACAGCAGAGTTGTCCTTTGCACTGGGCGAGGGTTGACCAGGGGACTTTAAGACCCCTTCCAGTTCCCCAAAGTCTGTGATTCTAACGGAGGTGCAGAGAGGTTAAGAGACTTGTCCAAAGTCACACAGCTAAGACTCAGGTCTCCTGCTTCTTAATCCAGACTTGGGAGAAGGAGAGAAGGGCGAAGTGTATATAGTTGGCTCTCAAAGAATGAATGAAGGACTCTGGAGCTACAACCGTGCAGTTATCAAGTACAAGCTCTGTCCAAGCCCTGAGGTTCCAGGGGGAAGCAAGACAGGCCTGGCTGCTGCCCCCGGAGCTTGCACCCTGGGAGGGAGCGAGCATATAAGCACACAAAGAGGAATGCACATTCTGTTGACGTCCTTCTGCAGCACGGCAGCTAGGAAAATCAACAACACCAGGCAGCTAGGAAAATCAACAACACGAGACGGGGTCAGGGAAGCCGCTTGAGGCTGTGACATCGCGCCAGGACTTGAAAGATGAGCATCTCTGTCCGGCGGAGAGAGCAAGCCTGAGTGCTCCAGGCAGGGGGCAGCCCTTGGGAAGGCTTGGGATGAGCGGTGAGCAGGGAGCAAGGCGGAGGGTGCTGGGCAGGCTGGGGTGAGCGGGCCCGGCCCGGCTCAGCAGTGGCCGAGCAATCCTCCCTCCTCGGGGAAGGCAGACCCGTTCTCTCTCCCAATCTGCAACCCCCACGAGGCGTCCTCTGCGCACCCTCGTTTGTTCCCTCCCTGTCTTGAATCTGCCAGGCTGCAGCTGCCTCGGGGCGTTGGCATGTGCTGTTCCCTCTCCTGGAAGGCTCTTCCCACGGCTACCGGCACAGCACACACCCTCACCGGTCCAGTGTTCACGCAGCTGTCGCCGGCTCGGGCAGGCCTCCTCCAGGCGTCCCCTCTAAGATTCTGACCCCTGTCACTGCCTATTCTCTTTCCTTCCTTTTTTCCTCTTTATGCTTTTCACGATTTTACCACAATAGATATTCTACTATTATGCTACGCAATTGTTTCGGTAACGCTTGCTTGTTGTCTGTCCCCCTCACTGGGAATGGTGTCCACGAAGGCTGGATTTTGTCTGTCTGGTCTCCGCTCTGTCCCCAGTGCCCAGGAGAGGCTCCAGGGCCCCCCAGCTTTCACCCCTGATCCCCAGTCGGCTCCCAGGAGAAGCAAATTCCCCATGTGGGTCAGGGTCTCCCGTCCACGTGTCCGCAGCAAAGGGGACAGGTGGCGTCCTTTCCGCTGGGCTCCAGGACCACCTACGCCCGGGTCGGCCAGAGGACGGGGAGGCACGGCTGCTTCCGGGGCCGGCCGCCCGCTGGCTCCATACGGGGGCTGTGGAATCCCTCCCCAGGCGGACAGAGGGGAGAGCGAGGCGCAGAGAGGTTGAGCCAGCCGCCCAGGGCCGCCCAGCCAGGAAGCGTTGGGCGGGGGCTGGACCCTGGGGCCCACTCCCCTGTGCAGGGGTCCGCCCGGGGCTGTTACTTTGGAACCCCTGCGACGGGGAGCCCCGCGGCACAACCCCCAGCTTGTCTTCCGAGCAGGGTGGCCGGGGCCCACTGAGAGCCCCGGCCCCGGGCGCGTGGGCCGCTCTGGCCTCGGCTCCTCCGCCGTGACGTGCCGGGGCCGGGCGGGCTGATGTTTGGGTCCCTCCGGGGCAGCTGGCAGGGCAGGGCGGGGACACTTTCCGGCGGACTGAGAGCCTCTTGTTCTCCGGAGGCTTTGAGAGAAAACCCAGGCCTCCGCACCCGCCCGCCTTGCCGCGGCCCTGGCCCGGCTCCTGGCCGCAGGGAGGGCCCCCAGCTGCGGGGTGCCCGAGCGCCCCCGGCTCCCCCGGGGTCCTCGCGGGCCTCCGCACAGCCCTGCTCCGTGCACCTTGTCTTCGGAAGTCACCTCCGGGAGGAGCCGCTAAGCCCTGGGATTCCCGGGGGGCCCCCAAAGTGGGGGGCAGGTGAGAAACAGCCTCGTGGAGCAGAGGGAGAGGCGGGACCCTTGGAGGATCCCTCCTGTCCCCGGTACATCGGGCGCAAGCAGGGAGATCGTGGTTTGCTGTCAGAAAAGTCTCAGGTGTTTTTTAGGAGTAACAGGTGAGAGGACGTGAGGGTCAGAGCTGGGAGCTGGCCTGGCCGCTGCAGGAGAAGCTGGCCACAGGGCCCCGGCTGCCTCCCACCCGCTCTGGTTGCTCGTCCCTGGCCCCCGGTGCCGCCCGCAGAGAGGTCTCCCTGCCACCCCGCCCGGCCTTGCTTCCTCCGTGTTCCTAGCACTGCCCCGCCCCCGCCCTTCCGTTCCTCTTTCCTGTTTGTGCCTTTCTAGAATGATCAGGCCAGGCAAGCAGGACCCTGAGCCATTTACCACTCTTTCCCCAGCGCCTGGCACCCAGTGGCAGGGAGTGAACGGAGCCCGTGAAGGCAGCGGATGCTTAACCGTCATTCAGAGAGGTTGTGCCACTTTTCTGAGAGTGCACAGCAGGGCAGTAATTCGAACCCAGGCCCCCTCCTGGATTCTGGTCTTCTTGACTGTGCGCCACTGGCACGTGTCAGGCGGGGTTTGTAGGCGACTACGTGGGGGGCCAGCCGGGGGCTGGGCGGGGCCTTTGGATTGGCAAATTCCGTGCAGAAGGTTGGAGATGAGGGGCCCTCCGCTCCGCTGGATTGTTGCTGAGCGTGGACTCCTCTGAGTCTGGGCTTGAGGGGCACCTCTTCTAGGGAGCCCTCCAGACCCACCCCGAGCCAAGGGCCCCCTTCCCCTCTAGGCAATCCCCGTCCTGTACAAACTCGCACCCAAGTGACCGTCGGGCCGTCAGGTGGAGGCGAGAGACCGTGGCGGCAGGCCGGCCCGGGGATCTGCGAGACCTTGGACAGGTCCCTTCACCTCCCTGAGCCCCGGCTCTCTCCCTGTGTGATGGAGACACAGCACCCACCCTCGCCCTAACCCGATGCTCTACTCCACCCACAACATCTGACAGGTGGCTGTCCAGCCTCGACTTGCACACCTCCAGGGACGGGGGGCTCTCGACTTGGCAAGGCAGTAGTACACAGTGGACGGTGGCTTCTAGCCGGCGGCTGTGACTCTTCCAAACAGCCCCGCGTGGAGGTGCGGTCCCTTTAGCCCTGGGGAAACGGAGAGCGCCACTTCAAAGCCTTTATAACAGGGAAGCGGACGTGGCTCAACTGAGAGAGCATCCGCCTACCATATGGAGGGTTCAGGGTTCAAACCCAGGGCCTCCTGACCCGTGTGGAGCTGGCCCACGTGCAGCGGAGATGCTCGCAAGGAGTGCCCTGCCATGCAGGGGTGTCCCCGCGTAGGGGAGCCCCACGCGCAGGGAGTGCGCCCCTTAAAGAAGAGCAGCCCGTGTGAAATAACTGCAGCCTGCCCAGGAGTGGCGCAGCAAGATGACGCAACCAAAGAGACACAGATTCCCGGTGCTGCTGACAAGAATAGAAGCGGACACAGAAGAACACACAGTGAATGGACACAGAGAGCAGAGAGCTGGGGCAGGGGGGGGCGGGGAAGGGAAAGAAATTAAAATAAATAAATAAATCTTTTTAAAAAATTAAAACTAACAAACAAACAATAAACAAAGTCTTGAGCAGTTCAAAGCAGGCTGGCTTGTCCCTGACCGGTGAGGGAGCTTGCTTGTTTGTCAAGACAGAGTCAAAGGTGGGTTCCTCGTTGGCACCGTTATCTGTGTTTTATCTGCCTCAAGCAGACTTGGAACACCCAAGGAGCTTGGACGACTTGCTAGCCCAGTTAAGTGTCAAGCTACACCCAAAGGAGGCTAGAAGAAGCCAGCTTGGGGAGGGTGATTTCAGGGGTGGCCACTGAGAAACTGAAAATTATTTTCACCCCCAAACCTTAGCCATCTGGCATTAGGATACTGTGAGGGGCATTCGGAGAAGCCTGTCACGGTTCAGTTTGCCTTTAAAAATCCATTCGCTGGGAAGTGGATTTGGCTCAATTGACAGAGCATCCACCTACCAGATGGGAGGTGCAGGATTCACTACCCAGGGCCTCCTGGCCCATGTGGTGAGCTGGCCCATGCGCAGTGCTGATGCGCGCAAGGAGTGCTGTTGATGTGGGCTCTGGGTGGGAGGCTCTTTGTCTCTTCGGAGATAACCTTAACCTAAGCTGTCTGTCCTGACTTGTGGGTGTGGGATGGTGAGAGGCTGCAGTCCTGCCCTTGGTGACCATGGCAACGACTCCAGTCCCAGGAAACCGTTTATCAATGCAAACTCTATAAACTTTGAATATTCAGGGGAAATGCAAACCAAATGTGCTAAAAGCTTATCTAGAATGTATGAAGTCCATGCTAACAGCTTACCTAGGATGCAGAAGATATATGTGAATTCAAGCCTATTGAGAACTGAAACAAAAGGACCATTTGGCCTTTCCTCTCTGTATAAAAGGGACTCAAAAATCTTGTTCAGGGCTCGGGATTGAAACAGAAAGCTCCCAAGTCCAGCCGGCCGTCAATAAACCATTTTTCCTTCTCAAAATCATTTCTGAGTCCTGGTCTCTCTATATGCAAATAATTGTACCTCTCTCAAATTCTACAACACTATACCATGCAGAGATGTCCCCTGTGTAGGGGAACCCCACGCGCAAGGAGTGTGCCCCGTAAGGAGAGCTGCCTTGCACAAAAAAATGTGCACCTGCCCAGAGTGGTGCTGCACACACATGGAGAGCTGACACAGCAAGATGACGCAACAAAGAGACACAGATTCCCGGTGCCGCTGACAAGAATGGAAGCGGACACAGAAGAACACACAGCAAACGGACACAGAGAGCAGACGATGGGGAGGGGGGGGAGAAATAAAAATAAAATAAAAAATAAAATAAATCTTAAAAAAAAATCCATTCTCAGAGCTCAGCAAATAAAGCAGTTATTCTTACCCTGATGCCATTCTATTCTTTGTAAAAAAATTTTAATATTGTGAGTAGAATTCACGTTTATTGTAGGAAGTATGGAAAATTTAGTACAACACAAAGAAGAAAATTAAAACTACCTTTTACCCTATCGCCCAGGAACAATCGCTGGCACTATTTTGATACATTTCCTCCGTCCCTCTAAAAAGAAGATGGCAGTGGCTCCTTGTCCTTGCTGACTCTGAGGGACAGGGCAGTGAGCACAGCAGCTCTGGTCCTCACTCTCTTAGAGCTCCCAGTCAGCACGGGAGACAGAAAAGAAACATACGAGTGAATATTCGGGTCGTTTCCAATTCCCCTGTCCCATACAACGCTGCGTTCTCATAGCCAAATGTCTGAATACCCCTATGTCGATCGCAATAGGGTAACTTTCTAAAAGAGGAATTTTTGAAACAGGGTTTATTTCCCTTGTGAAAATCTCTGCAAGGGTCATCTTTATGCAGATTTGTATCACTAGTGCGTTGATAGCGTCTGGTAACTACCTCCCCTCCTTGCATGTTTCAATTATAGGCCAAGAGAGTCTCCAGGCTTGAAGGAACCTCGCACTTTCTTGGCTAGGCCAATCCCTTGCTGTGGTCCAGCGTCGCAGCGTGCATACCTGCAGCGACGGGGCACTCATCCCCTCTCTAGGCACACCGTGCCGTCTCTGCGTGGCTCTGCCTCTGGGAAATGTTCCTCTACATTGAAATAACCGGTTCCCCTGAACTGACCCCAGTTCTCGTGGCCGGGCAGAGCAGGCGCCCGCTGCAGGGGGAGGCCAGAGCCCCGTCTCCTTGGGGGCTGACCTGCAGAACTGCCTTTCCTCTCTTGGGCTCCACTCGGGACTGCCTCGCCTCTCCCAGGGAGCCCGCCCTGACCACCCCTTCCCTGTCTCCTGTGCGCCCACCTCCATGGAGGCTCTCGCCCTCACTCGGTGGGCTGTCCAAGGACAGAAGTCACATTAGTCCCTCCTGGCGCCTGCCTCCAGGCACTGGATAAAAACCAGTTGAATCAGTGAGAGGAGAACGGGGTTCCAGGGCCTGCGCGGTCTCCAACAAACCCCACGACTCAGCGTCTGGGCCCACTGCCGTCATCAGCACACGGACCCACAATCCACTTCCCAAGCTTGCTGTGCACTCATGCATCCAACGAGGAGGTCACTGAGCTCGGCCTCTGGACCTCATGCTGTGCCCAGATGTGGACACGGGGCCGCCGATGCAGGAAGCTCCTGGCCACGAGGAGTTCCTATTTAAAACGGAAATCAGTAAGCCACCGTGGACTGTGAGGAGTTCTTGGAAGGAGCCCTGCAGGGGCTGGGACCAAAATTATGAGGGGGGCAGCTAGAGAGTGAGGCCAATGGCCAATGGCCTTCCTGGAGTCATTCAATCAGCTTTCACTGAACAGTGCTGTGTGCCAGGCCCTGGGCTGACCGTGGGTTCTGGAACCCTCCAGAGGAAGCCAGGCCCCTCTGCTGCCCTGGAGGGCTGAGAGGTGAGTGGGGGGAGCAGCCTTTAAAAAGGCAATGAACGGGAAGCAGATTTGGCCGAGCGGTTAGGGCATCCGTCTACCACATGGGAGGTCCACGGTTCAAACCCCGGGCCTCCTTGACCCGTGTGGAGCTGGCCCATGCGCAGTGCTGATGTGCGCAAGGAGTGCCCTGCCATGCAGGGGTGTCTGCCACGTAGGGGAGCCCCACGTGCAAGGAGTGCGCCCCGTAAGGAGAGCCGCCCAGCACGAAAGAAAGTGCAACCTGCCTAGGAGTGGTGCTGCACACACAGAGAACTGATGCAGCAAGATGATGCAATGAAAAGAGACACAGATCCCTGGTGCCACTGAGAATGCAAGCGGACTCAGAGAAACACATAGTGAATGGACACAAGAGAGCAGACAACGGCGGGGGGGAGGGGAAGGGGAAAGAAATAAATAAAATAAATCTTAAAAAACCAAACACAGATGTAAAATACATACATACATACATACATACATACATACATACATATATAGGCAGTGAAATGCTGGGCAGAGGTCAAGGATCCTGCTAAGGGGAAATCATATGCTCCCCTGCCTTCCCCAGATGAGCAATGGATCCATGACTCTGCTTTATGGAGTCACAGATGGGTTTCTTGAATTGGGTGCTTGGTTGGTCCACTCATTCACTGAACAAATCTTGACTGTGGCCTCCTCCGGGCCAGGCACTGTGCCAGGCTCAGGGGAACAGGCATGAGCAAGACAGACAAATCCCTGGACCCCCAAGAAACTTACCCTCTCCAGGACCCAGACAAACGAAAAACCCAAAAGAGCTCATGGGCTACTGACTCCTGTCCAAAGAGGGACCCCTGACACTGAGGCTGGAGAGAGGAGGAGGCGCCAGCCCCGCAGGGAGCAGAGGGCAGCCCGTGCAAAGGCCCAGGGGCCGGCGCAGGCTAGCCACGTTCACGGCTCAGAGGGAAGCCGGCAGCCGAGGGAGCTGAGCGGCGCCCTGTCTGCTGCGTGTGCATTTTGCTCACAGCAAATCACCCCTTAATTAGCAGGGGCTGCCAGCAAAGAGGCACCCAGGCTCGGACCACACACAGCGCCTGCGTCTTCCTGGAAACAGGCACAGCGCGGCCTCCCCGCTGGCACGGCCTCTGCCCCACGCCGCCCCCTGGGAGCGGGTGGCCGGGCAGTCAGGGAACAGGGCTGCATTATGACCGCCGCAGACAGAGAGCCCGAGTGTGTCCCGGGGGCCGCCCAGGCACTCAGAATAGCTCGTTGGAGCCCGCGTTCGTGGCTGGGAAGAAACAGGCCTTTCTGAAGGGGCGGCACGGCATGGCCTGAACCGGGGGGCGCCCAGCCGTCCATCTGGGGCCTTCCTGGGCTGGGCACGGAGCGCGGCGCCCTTGCTGCCGACCCGGAGGCACAGACACGTGCAGGCCTAACTTCGCAGTCCGTGGGCAGCTTGTCTTACGCGGGGGAGGTCAGGAACAAAAAATCCCAAATGCAAGGTGCTGGCCAGTGAATAATGGTTGTGTGAGGCTCTGGGCTCTGGGCTCCCCACAGCTCGAGCTCAGCTACTCCCCAACAAAGAAGGTGCCCTCAGTGACTCGATTCTGCAGATGAGGACTCCGAGGGTCAGGGAGCACCAGTAACTTGGCCAAGTTTATAGCTGGTATGAAATGGAATGGGGGGAAGAGGATTTGGCTCAACTGAGAGAGCATCCGCCTACCACATGGGAGGTCCAGGGTTCAAACCCCCGGCCTCCTGACCCGTGTGGTGAGCTGGCCCATGCACAGTGCTGATGCGCGCAAGGAGTATCTTGCCACACAGGGGTGTCCCCCACGTAGGGGAGCCCCATGCGCAAGGAGTGCGCCCCTCAAGGAGAGCTGCCCTGTGTGAAAAAAAGCAAAAAGCACAGCCTGCCCAGGAGTGGCGCCGCACACACGGAGAGCTGATGCAGCAAGATGACGCAACAAAAAGAGACACAGATTCCCGGTGCTGCTGACAAGAATACAAGCAGACACAGGAGAACACACAGTGAATGGACACAGAGAGCAGACAACTGGGGGGGGGGGAGGGGAGAAATAAATATAAAAAATAATAAATCTTAAAAAAAAAAAGAAATGGAATAGGTCTGAGCTCAGGCCTGCCTCAGCCAGCGCTTGTGTGTTTCACCCCCTGCTGTGCGCGTGTGCACGCGCGCGCGTGCGTATGTGCGTGTTGGTGATTTGGCGTACCAGGCACATCCAAAACCTTGGCCTGGCCCCGCAGCCAGGTGAGCAGCCCAGGCCGGGCTGAGCTGACTCGCAGTGATGGGTGGACTCGGGCCCCAGAGCGCCCTCTGCGGGGAGTTTCGGGGTGGGGCATTTCCCTCGTGGAGGGGGCCCCTGGGAGCCGGGCAGCGCCGGCTGGCCAGGGGGCAGGCGGGGGCGCGGAGCCCGGGGGGGTGGCAGGCGAGGGGGCCTGCGAGCCATCTCCCTAAGGCTCCACGGCAGACCCACCTGCCCGGGGAGCCGGCGCCTGTGGGGCCGTCCCCTCCTGGGCCCCCGCCTCGGCTCCCGGGTCCTTCCCTGATCACCCCACCCTCGACGGTCTCCTCCATCAAATCTGGCCCGTCTTTCCTGGGGCAGACCCTGAGCAGCAGCCCCCGCTGCTCCCCCAGCCTCCCCCCTGCCGCGCTCCTTTGACCCTGGCCTTCGCAGGCCCTCCAGGCGCTCCCACCGGGTTCCCCCCTGCGCCTCTGCTGCGGCCCTCGCCCCCCTCCTCCCCTCCCCCGTCCCCCCCAGCCCCTTCCCCTCCTCTCCGCTGGGCGGCCCGCAGCGACGCCTGCCTTGTCTCACCCCCAGCTGCTCCCCTCGCCAGGGCTGCTCCCCCCCCCCCCTTCCACTCCACCTGGCGGGGGAGCAGCTCACCCCGAGGCTTGGCGGCAGGAAACAACACGGGGCCAGCGCAGGGGTTTGGACCGGACGACCCTCCCGCTCCCCTCCCAGGTCGCGCTCCTCTGGGACCTGCCCCCGCACGTGCCCGAGGGCGCTGCCGGCTGGGAGGGCCTCAGTCCTCGCGGCCTGGAGGCCAGCGTCCCCCAGAATGAGCCCCCCAAAGAGCCAGTTGGCGGGGGCAGCGGGGAGGGGCTCCGGGGGGGGCATCGCAGTCGATCACGAGGAGAGCCCCGGGGTAGGAGCTGCGGGAGGGGGGGGTGCTCTAGGAAGAGCCATCCGCCCCACGGAAGGTCCCCACAGCCCGGCTCGGGGCCCAGCTCCTGGAAGGCGCTCAGTAGAGTCTGGCGCCTGTGGAGCTCACGTAGTCTCCAGGTGGGGAAACTGAGGCACAGAGCGTTTCCCTAACTTTCTCAGTGGGCTCCCCCACCAGGTCCGCGCGCACCACCCTGCCCCCTGGTGGCCGCAGGCGGCGTGTGCGGGGCACCGGGGCTGCTGGGGCCAACGCTGGAGACTCTGAGCCCCCGAAGCTCTGTCCCGGGCAGAGGCAAAGAACCCCTTGGGCGTTCCGGCACAGGTGGGGATAACTCATCCGTGGCGAGTGGGCGTCCTTACCGCCCTGCCCCGTCCTCGTGGGGCCGCCCCCACCATGGGGTCTGGGGGGACCCATTGGTGATAGCCTGGCGCTCACTCCAGGTGCCAGGAGCGGGGCTACAGCTATCACTGCCACCCGCCGTGCAGAATGACCAGTGCCCGTGGGCCCCAGGACAAAGGCCACAGGCTTGGAAGTGGCCTGGGGGGCCCCACCAGCTGCCTGTCGTCCCCCTCCGCCACCGGTCAGAGCCTCGGAGGTTCCGGCACCCTCGACTGCCCTGTCCCAGGCCCCTGTCGCTCAGGGTTCTCTAGGGACACAGAACCGAAAGGAGAGACACACGTACATTGTTATAAGTACACAAATATGAAATTATAAGCATGTATTACATTTATTAAAGAAGTTGGCTCCCACAACTGTGGGCACTGGCACGTCTGAATGCCGTAGGGCAGGCGGTGAGCTGAGAACACCGACAGGGTTTCGCTGCCTTCCCTAGGAGAAGCTGGCTGTCTGGAGCTAGATGTTCTCTCTTCTGCCTGCTGAAGTCATCACTTCTCCTTTGAAGCTTTAACTGACTGGATGTGGATGACAAGGATGACATCTCTCCTTGCTGAAGGCAGTCTCCTCAGTTGAACGCAGATGTCATCAGCCATAGATGCAATCCCCTGACTGACGATTTAAGTTCATGACATAGCCTCACAGCAACAGTCAGGCCAGTTCTTGCTTGACCAAACAACTGGATACCATAACCCGGCCAGCTGGACACATGAGCTTCACGTCACACATCCGCTCGGCGGAGCCCTCTGGGAATTGAGAGCAAGCCCGGCTGCTGGTTCCTTGCCCCCATCTCATGCTTAGCATGTTTCTTTTAAAAATTGTGGCTAGGGAAGCGGATGTGGCTCAACTGATAGAGTGTCCGTCTACCATATGGAGGGCCCAGGGTTCAATCACCAGGGCCTCCTGACCCATGTGGTGAGCTGGCCCACGTGCAGTGCTGCCACGTGCAAGGAGTGCTGTGCCACTCAGGGGCGCTTCCGCATAAGGGTGCCCCACGCACAAGGTGTGCACCCTGCAAGGAGAACTGCCCCAAGTGAAAATAGCGCAGCCTGCCCAGGAATGGCGCCGCACACACGGAGAGCTGATGCAGCAAGATGATGCAACAAAAGAGACACAGATTCCCAGTGCTGCCTGATAATGCAAGTGGATGCAGAAGAACCCACAGTGAATGAACGCAGAGAGCAGACAATGGGGAGAAAGGGGAGAGAAATAAATAAAATAAATTTTTTAAAAATTAAAATAAAATTATGGCTAGGTTTAACTGAATTTTCATTAGTTAACTGCACAATGATGTGACTGGTACTCTTACATTTGCTTTCTCATTTTCTGTCTCTCTTTTCTATGTGTTTGCATATCCTGTTCCCTCTGCCTGCAGGGCCCTTCCAGCCCCAGCTCTTGCTGGCAAACTTCAACTCGTCCTGCACTATTCAGTTCAGCCATCACCCCCTCCAGGGAGCTGCGCCTGGCTTCAAAGCTCAACGCTGCACCTTTCACAGAAGGTCAAGATTTCCACCTGGGACTGCCTAGAGGGCTCTAGCTCTCTCACCCCCGCTGCCCCTTGGGGACAGGGGCTGAGTCTTGTTCACACTTGCGTTCCCCATGGTTGGGCTGCTGCCTGGCACGTTGCACGCTCAGAAAACGTCTTCCTGAAGGCTGGCGTGCAGGGGCTGGCGGCGGGCGCGCCTCGGTCCCGGGCTCCTCTGTCACGTGGCAGGGTACACGGCGGCCGCTCCCAGCCTCTCCATGACAGGGCACACGGCGGCCGCTCCCAGCCTCTCCCCTCTTCCGGTTTCTGTTGACTTTCAGCTTCTTGCTTCTCCTGGCTCTCTCTCGGTCTGAATTTCCTTCTGCTTATAAAGGACTCCAGTAATAGGATTAAGACGCACCCTGACAGAGCGGGCCACACCTGAACTAAAGTCACCTCATCAAAAAGCCTCCTTACAAGGGCTCACACCCACAGGAATGGATCGAGTTTAAGAGCACGTTTTTTTCTGGGGTACAGAGCTCTAAGCCGCCACGCTGAGCTTGTACGAATGGACTTGGTGACGTGGTCAGGTGCACAGACTGGAGCTGGCTGCCTGGGCTTTGGGCTCCATTTCTACCACTTACACGCTGGGTGACCTTGGGCGGTTTCCTGCCTTCTCTGGGTCTTGAGTCACCTGGTTAGTCCAGACGATATGCAAGCTAATTTCCAAAAGGGATAGTTGCCATAAATAAAATACAGGACATCTAGCTTAAGTTTAATTTCAGATAAACAATGCATATTTTTTTAGTATACCTATGTCCCACATATTGCATGGCACATACACCAAATAGGTATTCATTATCTGAAATTCAAATCTAACTGGATGGCCTATATTTTATCTGCTAAATCTGACAATCACACTAGTGAGTGTGTGATTGTCCTCCAAGGAATAAAAGAGTTCACCAAGTTCCTGGAGTGGCTGCTTTGATGGCACTGATGAGCCGCTGGGTGGGCATCAAGGAGTTTAGGATTCAGTTAACCAAACTTAGGCTGATGCAAAAAGTGGCAGCAACACGGGGCACCTGGTGGAATGATGCGTGGTCACAAGGTGGTTCTACGAGCTCAGCTGGGGCCTGAAAACCTGCTCAGAGAGTTGTTGTGCTTTGTGTGGTTCCAGTGCAGGTGCAGGGAAGCGGATTTGGTCCAACAGATAGGGCGTCCGCCTACCACATGAGAGGTCCAGGGTTCAAACCCAGGGCCTCCTGACCCACGTGGAGCCGGCCCGCACGCAGTGCTGATGTGCGCAAGGAGTGCCGTGCCACGCAGGGGTGTCCCCCGCGTAGGGGAGCCCCACATGCAAGGAGTGCACCCCGTAAGGAGAGCTGCCCCATGCGAAAAAAGTGCAGCCCGCCCAGGAGTGGCGCCGCACACACAGAGAGCTGACAGCAAGGTGACACAATGAAAAGAGACAGATTCCGGGTGCTGCCGACAAGAATACAAGCAGACACAGAAGAACACACAGTGGATGGAGACAGAGAGCCGGGAGTGGTGTGGGGAAGGGGAGAGAAATAAAAATAAAAAAATAAATAAATCTGAAAAAAAATGCAGGTACAGAGCCCTGGGCAGGGAGGGCACGGTTGCAGGCTGAGAACAGGGCCGTGGCTTGGACTTGAGCAGACCCTCTTCTCCTACCTGGAACCTCTTTTGGGTCCCTTCATCTTTATTTGACCCCTTCTCCAGGATCAGGAACGTGCCGCCCAGCCTTGCCCGGCCTGTTGAGACCCTGTCACACCCAGCCTGGCCTGCTGACAGGTTGCCAAGGACAGGAAAGGGCAGTGGGCGGGGCTGTCACCAAGCACACGCACCTGGCAAGATATCCAGAGCCACCCCGCTCTGCCCCGGTCCCTTACAGGCTCTTTCCACCACCTGCCAGGGAAAGCTGTCCGTGTTACTGAAATGAAAGGAAGGTTCAGGCCTGGGTTCAAAGCCCTGTCCACCCACAGCCGGAGGCTTTGGCCCGTTGCTTCCCCATCGGAGCTTGCTGCTAATACTCAGCCCTCAGCGGCCGGCAGCAAAGACCCCACGCCGTCATCACAGTGACAGCCCGGGAGTCCACGGGTGGTGGGTCGAGCCTAAGAGCAGACCTCGCCAGGGCCCGAGGCCCCGGCTCTGACTCCAGAGCTGGCTTTCCAGAACTCTCACCCTGCGAGCCTGGGGGCTGTGGGGGTGGGGAGGGTGAGGTGTGGGGCCACAGGAGGGGACGAGGAAAGCCAAGTTCCTTCCCTGCCCCTCGTCTCTTCTTGCTACACTCTCTTGGAGCTGGTGGAGGTGGTGATGGAACCAGATGACCTGGATTCAAATCCCAGCTCCTCACTTCCAGTCGTTGACCTTGGGCAAGTCATTCAACTCTCTGTGCCTTATTTTTTCCATCAGTAAAATGGAGATAATAACAGTATCTACATCGTGGAGTTGTTGGGAGACCGAAATGAGCCAATACATATAAAAAGGTTTTTTTAAAAAAGATTTATTTTATTTATTTCTCTCCCCTTCCCCGCTGTTGTCTGCTCTGTGCCCATTTGCTGTGTGTTCTTCTGCATCCACTTGTGTTATCCTGTGGCACTGGGAAACTGCGTTTCTTTTTTGTTGCATCATCTTGCCGCGTCAGCTCTCTGTGTGTGCGGCGCCACTCCTGCGCAGGCTGCACTTTTTTCACACAGGGTGGCTCTCCTTGCGGGGCACACTCCTTGCACGTGGGGGACCCCTATGTAGGGGTCACCCCTGCGTGGCACGGCATTCCTCGCACGCATCAGCACTGTGCGTGGGCCAGCTCACCACACGGGCCCTGGGTTTGAACCCTGGACCTCCCATGTAGTAGGCAGACACTCTATCCGTTGAGCCAAATCTGCTCCCTGCCCAGGTTCTTGACTATACTACAGAAATGAATTTTAAGAGCACATCAGGTGAGTTAAGCCAGTAATTTATTCAGGCAGGGAAGGATGAGAAATGGGAGAAAATAACAGACCAGGGGTCCCAGATAGAGAGGAAAGGGTTGAAGAGTGATAAAGCAGGCTGATTTACAGGTTACAATTTCCCACTATAGATTACAAATCCTCAGGTTTAGGGAAGCAGACTTGGCCCAGTGGTTAGGGCATCCGTCTACCACATGGGAGGTCCATGGTTCAAACCCAGGGCCTCCTTTACCCGTGTGCAGCTGGCCCACGCGCAGTGCTGATGCACGCAAGGAGTGCCCTGCCACGCAGGGGTGTCCCCTGCATAGGGGAGTCCCATGTGCAAGGAGTGCGCCCCATAAGGAGAACTGCCCAGCGCGAAAGAAAGTGCAGCCTGCCCAAGAATGGCGCCGCACACACAGCGAGCTGCCACAACAAGATGACGCAGCAAAAAGAAACACAGATTCCCGTGCCGCTGACAACAACAGAAGGAGACAAAGAAAGAACATGCAACAAAATGCAGCAAGTGGACACAGAGAACAGCCAACTGGGGCGGGGAAGGGGAGAGAGAAAAAAAATCCCCAGGTTAACTTGCGTGGCCACATGGCAGAGAAAAACCGGCAGGAGCGGTGCACAGAGGGCAGGACACGGGTCCACAGGTAAGAGAGGGCATGAGCGAGCACGCTCAAGCCTGCGCCTCCCTTTTTGAACTGTTGACTATCTCACCCCTTTGCAAACAGCAGGGGCGGAGTTCCAGCTGTTGACCATTTTGATTGATTATCTCTCCCATCAATCCCCGACGAGGGCCCCATGATAAAGCCCTTGGGCACTATCGGGGCTTCTCCTGGCTTCTGGAAAGTCTTCGTCTGAGTGACAGAACCTTGGGGAGGGTCCTCCAGCAGCCATCTGGGGTTACTGATGTCCACGTGGACTCTCTGCCAGGTTCCAGATCCAGCTCTTGGTTCCCTATCTTATGAGCTGGCCTCAATATCACTATAAAAAATAATTGTACTACTTTTTTTTAACAGTAGTTACCTTTGCTACAATTGATGAAAGACTTAAAATAGCCCTACTAACTATTGCCCATAGTTTACATCAGGTGTATTTATTTCCCATACTGACACCTATTAGTGTTGTATATTTGTTACAGTTCACGAAAGAGCATTCTTGTACTATTAACTACAGTTCACCGTCTACAATAGGGCTCACTGTGCTGTACAGTCCTTTTAATTTTATTCTATAACGTATACAACCTGAAGTGTCCCCTTTTAACCACGTTCACCTGTATAATTAGTGCTGTTAATTACATTCCCAATAACACGCTCCATTAACAGCGTCCGTTTCCAAACCTTTACAGTCAACCTAAACAGGCGTTCTGTACAAGGTAAGCCTCAGCTCCCCGTTCTCTAACCCCGAGCTATCCCCTGGTAACCTACATTCTAGACTGTAGCTCTTCAGTCTTCCTTGCTGTCATTAGATCATACCAGTGAGAGCTCAGCACGCTGCCCTCAAGGTCCAGCCATGTGGTCGCGTGTGTCGGGACTGCGCTCCTTTTCACCACTGAATCCTATTCCATGGATGTAGGTACCCCATGGTGTTTAGCCACTCATCAGTTGGTGGACACTTGGGTTGTGTCCTGAGTATCATTAGGAGCTTTGGTAAAACGACAGCTTCCCGCCAAACTGAGAGGGATAGGTCAGACCAAAGACGGACTGGGACAAATCCGGCTGGGCAAGAAAATGAGCGTTTGTGAGGGGGCTTAGGGGAGGACCTCGGCCTTGGCCGCGGGAAGAGGACGGCAGATTCCTACTCGATCGTCCATGCTTGCCACAAAACGGGAGGGGTCTTTATAGCCAGGGGTCTTTCTAGCCCGTTCTACCTGCAGAGGGGAAGGCACGTGAGGAGAGCGTGATCAGAACCGTGGTGCCTTAGGACGGACAACCTGGAAGGACAGTTTATCAGTGGGGCAGAAGTGACATACTCACAGGGGCTTGTAAAGCCGCCAAGTCAGGCAGTTGGAAAGAACAGATTGTTCTGAAAGTTGCTGGGAGAAATGATGAGCGTTTAGGACCCAAGGTTCACCTCTCAGTCCTGACTGTGTAAACACCCTTTCCCAGGCCTTGTAGCTATTTAGGAATGGGCTGCTGCTGCCCGGGAAGGAGAGAGGCCTGGGCGGGCTGGGGGAAACGCAGAGTGAGGTGCCCCCGCGCTCAGCCCCGGGCCGCAGGACCGGTGCTCAGGTCAGCCTGCAAGGCCGGCGTCCCGCGAGTGGCCAGCCTGCAAGGCTGGCGTCCCCAGTCCCCAGCGAGAAGGGTGAGGTCCCTGTGCAGTGCCCGGTGTAGTTTCCGAGGGCCACAAGGACCTGGACAGAGACCACCTGGCCTCGACGAGCCTGTCCTGGGGTCCCCGGGCGGCTCACCACGCTGGCTGGCTGCGGGGCCCTGGGCCCCCGATCCTGGACACCAGGCTGGCCTGTGCCCCGCTCCTGGGAGCACCCAGACCTCACCCGGCAGCCCCCAGGAAGAGCCCATCAAGCTGCCCCACTCCCGGAAGGCCTGAGCAAGGGGCGGGGAGGAGGAGGGGGGCGGCTGCTCCCTCCCCTCCCCTCCAGAACCCCCCCACCCGCTCCCTAGCCTGGTCCTCTCCCCTCACACGCCCTGGCCGGCAGCAGCCCGTCTGGTTCCTCCTGCCTGTGAGGGGTACGGGTCAGGGGCTGGGGCTTGGGTTCCCCACCCTAGGAGGGGTGGGGCGATTTCCAAGCAAACAGAAACGGGCATGTTGGCACCGTCCTCCCGCTTCCCTTTCCTCTCCGCCCGTCCCCCCATTGCTAAAGGGCCGCACCCCAACTCAGATCTTTACTGTGGGGAGATGCAGGTCCTTTTCATTTCCACTAGGGAGTGACCCGAGCCTCCTACCTCTCCTCAAATGCCCCTCCCACCCACTATTTTAAAAATTTATTTGTTGAGATAGAGTCACATACCATACAATCTATCCAAAGTGTATAATCAATGGCTAATCACAGTGTTGTGCTTTCAACACCACAAAAAATTTTACAATTTCATTACTTGGAAAAAAAAAAACAACCCCACACCCCTTCCCCAGCCCTTCCTAATCACTAATCTAATTTCATCTTTATAAACTGATTTATATTTACATTTCATATGAATGAAATCATACAATATGTAGTACTTTGGTCTGGTTTCTTTCGCTTAGCATAGTTTTTTTTTTTTTGTCTGATATTAACATCTGGCAGTGTTAACATACATTTATTCAATTTCAAAGAAAAAATCTTTTATATGTGTTGGAGATTTGGACCCGAAGGGTATCGGGAATGAAAGAAAGAGAAAAAGGAGAGTGAAATAAAGAGAAAGGAAGAAAGAGAAAGGAAGAACGACAGAGCTGGGATCAGGGGGTCTGCCAGTAGAGACTCATCAGACAACTTTATTGTTTACAAGGAGCTCTCTATATACCCCAGTCTACGTGACAACAAGCAGCAACACACAGCCTACGTGACAACAAGCAGCAATAACAGCCTACGTGACAACAAGCAGCAACATGCAGTTAACGATCAGCATTACCCATAGTCCAAGGAATTTTAAAAAATCTTATCTCAAGGTACAAAGTCTAAGTGTTCTATTCATTACAAAAGGTATGTGCTCATCTTTTCTTTCAGCCTTTAACAGCTGCATCCCATTTGCTGGGAACTCTTAATTACTGCATTCCTTAGGTTGCAAGCGTAGCCATGGAGACAGCACGTCTCTCCTTGTGAGGCCACTGTGCCTCAGTTTCCAACATATATGCAATTTCACCCATATTCATATTTGACATGTAGTTTTACTATGCTATACAGTTCCAAGTTACGTTTTTTAGCTTTCCTTTTAGTAATGCACATGACCTTAAACTTCCCTTTTAACCCTTTCATACCCACACAATAGCATTGCTAGTTACAGACATTACGTTGGGCTTTCACCTTTTCTATTCATTTCTAAAGATTAACATGCATCCTTTTTTATTTTTAAGCTTTATTGAGATAATTCACATATCATACAATTCCCCCATTAAAAATAAATGGTGTTTTAAAAATAAATTCACAGAGTTGTATAACCATCACCACAGTCAAATTTTAGAACATTTTTGTGCCCCGCCCCTCAAAAAAACCCTTTACCCTTAGCAATCATTCTTCAACCCCTTTGCCCCAGGTCCTAGCAACCACTAATCTATTTTCTGTTTCTATAAATTTGCCTCTTTTAGATATTTCATATAAATGGATATCATACAATATGTCGTCTTTTGTGACTTGTTTCTTTCACGTAGCATGATGTTTTCAAGGGTCATCATTGTTGTAGCATGTGTCAGTACTTCATTCCTTTTTTTTAAAATTTAATATCTTTTTTAAAGGATGCCTAGATAACACAAAACATTCCTTTTTTCATGCATAATATTCAATTTTAGTTATAAGTTATTATTTTTTTACTGGATGCATATAAATTTTTTTTGAATCATACAATATGTTACGCAATATATTTGGTTCACAGTAATGCAATCATACAGTATTTGTCCTTTAGTGTCTGGCTTGCTTTTCTCAACATAATGTCCTCCAGGTTCATTCATATTGTCATATGCTTTACGACTTCATTTCTTCTTAAAACTGCATAGTATTCCATTGTGTGACTATACCCCAGTTTTTTGTGCATTCATCGGTTGATGGACACCTGAGTTGTTTCCATCTTTTGGCTATCATGAATAATGCTGCTATGACCATCGGTGTGCAGATGTCTATGTCACTTCTCTCTGTTCTTCTGGGTATATACCTAGTAGTGGTATTGTAGGGTCACGTGGCAAGTCTATATTCAACTTCCATAGGAGCTGTCAAACAGTCCTCCACAGTGGCTGGACCATTCTGCATTCCCACCAACAGTGGATAAGTGATCCTATCGCTCCACATCCTCTCCAGCACTTGGAGTTCTCTTTTTTTTTTTTTGAGGTACCCTGGGCTGGGGATTGAACCCAGGACCTCAAATGTGGGTGGCCAGCACTCAATAACTGAGTCATGGTTTTATCATTTGTTTTGTTTGTTGTTCGTTTTTGTTTTTTTCAGGAGACACTAGGAACCGAACCCAGGAGGTGAGCACTCAACTGCTCAAGCCACATCTGCTCCCCTCTGGCTTTTTTTTTTCCCCAAATTGATTTTATTGATACATATTAATAAATCATAAAATTCACCCAAAGTGTACAACACTGGCATTTGATATATTCACATAGTTGTGCATTCATCACTCCAATTGTTAGTAGTGCATTTTCATTATTTTACTACTACTACTGCTACTAAACAAAAATCAGACAAACAAGAAACTTCTTCACCCCTCGAGCTCTCTGTTTCCCTTGCTGTACATTGCTGCTATTTCTGGCTATTCTTCCTTTTTTTTCCATTTTAAAAATTTTATTGTGTATTAATACATTTAATAATTGAAAACATGCAAAATAATTTTAAAATAAAAATACAGTTAAGTAAAAACATACATTTCTCAATTAAGTGTACTGTATAAACATTTTTTTCGAATCATACAATATGTTAAACAATATTTTTGGTTCTTAGTAATGCAAGATACGGTATTTGTCCTTTTGTGCCTGGCTTGCTTCACTCAACATAATGTCCTCCAATTTCACCTATGTTGTCACTTGCTTTACAACTTCATTTTTTCTTACAGCTCCACAATATTCCATTATGTGAATAGACCACGTTTTGTTTATCCATTCATCTGTTGATGGACACCTGGGTTGTTTACAACTTTTGGCAGTCGTGAATAATGCCACTATGGACATCGGTGTGCAGATGTCTGTTCGTGTCACTGCTCTCAGTTCTTCTGGGTGTGTACCTATGAATGGTATTGCATGGTCATGTGGCAAATCTATATTCAACTTCTTTAGGAACTGCCAACCAGTCCTTGTACCCAAGTACAGTCCTCCACAGTGGCTGTACTATTTTGCATTCTCACCAACAGTGAATAAGTGTTCCTATCTCTCCACATCCTCTCCAACACTTGTAGTTCTGTCTTTTTAATAATGGGGTAAGTGTGAACTGATATCTCATTGTAGTTTTGATTTGCACTTCCCTAAACATTAGTGATGTTAAGCATTTTTTCATGTATATTTTGCCATTTGTATTTCTTCTTTGGACAAATGTCTATTCAAGTCTTTTGCCCATTTTTTATTCAGGACATTTGTCTTTTCGTTGTTGAGTTATAACATCTCTTTATATATTCTGGATCTTAAACCCTTATTAGACATGTGATTTTCAAATATTTTCTCCCATTGTGTTGGCGGCCTTTTCATCATTTTGACAAAGTTCTTTGAGTGCAGAAGTATTTAATTTTGAGGAGGTCCCATTTATCTATTTTTTTCCTTTTTGCATGTACTTTGGGTATAAGGTCAAAGAAATCATCACCTACTACAAGGTCTTGACGATGTTTCTCTACATTTTCTTCTAGTAGTTTTTTGGTACTGGCTTTTTAAGAAAAAGATTTATTTATTTATTTAAATCTCTCCCCAACCGCCCCCACACCCCGGTTGTCTGTTCTCTGTGTCTATTCGCTGCGTCTTCTTTGTCCGCTTCTGTTGTTGTCAGCGGCACGGGAATCTGTGTTTCTTTTTGTTGTGTCAGTGCTCCGTGTGTGTGGCGCCATTCCTGGGCCGGCTGCACTTTCTTTCTCACTGGGCGGCTCTCCTTACGGGCACACTCCTTGCATGTGGGGCTCCCCTAGGCGGGGGACACCCCTGCGTGGCAGGGCACTCCTTGCGCGCATCAGCACTGCGCATGGCCAGCTCCACACAGGTCAAGGAGGCCCGGGGTCTGAACCGCGGACCTCCCATATGGTAGACGGACGCCCTAACCACTGGGCCAAAGTCCGCTTCCCTTGCTCGTCATTTTTATGATGCTTTTGGCTATTTGGGTGTAATTTACCTTCCAAATAAATTTGGTAATTACCTTCTCTATTTCTGTAAAGTATACCATTATTTTGATTAGTATTGCATAGAATCTATAAATCAGTTTGGGTAGGATTGCTATCTTCATGATATTTAGTCTTCTAATCGATGAACATGGAAAGTCTCTCCATTTGTTTCTTTTAGCAGTGTTTTGTAGTTTTGTGAATATAGGTCTTTCACAACTTTTGTTAAATTGATTCCTAGGTATGTGAGTCTTTCTGTTGTTATTGTAAATGGAATTTTTTCCTGATTTCCTCCTCAGAGTGTTCAATACTGGTGTACAGAAACATTACTGATTTTTGTGTGTTGATCTTGAATGCTGCCATTTTGCTGAACTCATTTATTAGCTCAAGTAGCTTTGTCATAGACATTTCAGAATTTCTAAATATAGGATCATGTCATCTGTGAATAGTGAGAGTTTTACTTCCTCTTTTCCTATTTGTATGCTCTTTATTTATTTATTTTCTTGTCTAATTGCTCTAGCTAGAACTTCTATCATAATGTTGAATAACAGTGGTGACAGTGGGCATGCTTGTCTTGTTCCTGATCTTAGAGGGAAAGCTTTCAACTTTTCCCCATTGAGTACAATGTTGGCTGTGGGTTTTTCCATATATGCTTATGATAGTTTGATTGTTATGAATTCCAAAAAGATATACTGATTATGTTTGTACCTGTCTGTTCCTCTGGGTATGATACCCTTTGATTGATTTAAATTCAAAGGCTTTACATTTACTTGGTTAAATCAAGATTACGGCTTTGATTCAACCATGTCATTAGGGCGTGCAGAGCCGAGTCCCCACCCCATTGGTGGGCTATATAAATGGACACTCAATCAAGAAGACAGAGGAAACACACAGAAGAGAGGTCCATAGACATGGCAGAGGAGAAAGCTTTGATACTGCAGCCCAGGGAGAGAGATGGGCTATTTGCCTGATAGTTTGCAGCTGAAGAGACCAGAGGCCTGAGCAGCTGAGCAGACCCAGAAAGAAATGAGCCCCTCAGCCTACATCTGAGAGCAGAAGAAACTGGACCCACGAAACCTTAAGAGGAAAGAGGAAGGCTGAAGACTTGCAGATGTTGCCACCATCTTGCTTCAACATGTGGCAACTGACTTTGGTGACGAACAAACCTTGAGATGGACTCTTTAGAGCCTTGTAACTGTAAGCTTTTACCCAAATAAATACTCTTTATGAAGGCTAATAGATGTCTGGTACTTTGCATCAGCACCCCTTTTGGCTAATATATTGCCCTTTATTTATTGAGGAATTTTCTTTCTATTCCTATCTTTCGAAGTGTTTCTCTCAAGAAAGGATGCTGGATTTTGTCAAATGCTTTTTCTGCATTGATTGAGATGATCATGTGATTGTTTTCATTCCATTCGTTAATGTGGTATATTACCATAATTGATTTTCTAATGTTGAACCACCCTTGCATACTAGGAATAAATCCTACTTGGTCAAGGTGTATAATTCTTTTGATATGCTATTAGGTTCCATTTCCAAGTACCTTGTTGGGCATTTTTGCATCTATATTCATTACTGCCTGGTTGGAAATTTTCTTTTCTTGTAGTATCTTTACCTGGCTTTGGTATTACAGTGATGTTGGTTTCATAAAATGTGTTGGGTAATTTTCTTTCCTCTTCGGCAGAATTGGTGTTAATACTTCTCAAAATACTTAGTAGAATTCACCTATGAGGCCAGCTGGTCCTGACTTTTCTTGGTTGGGAGATTTTTTTATGACTATTTCATCTCTTTAAAATGTTTTTTTTGAGTTCTTGTTATTCTTATAGAGTCCATGTAGGTTGTTTGCTTGTTTTAGGAATTTGTTCATTTCATCTAGGTTGTCTAGTTTACTGGCATACAACTTCTCATAATATCCTCTTATGATTCTTTTTGTTTCTGTGAGGTCAGTCTTAACTCCTCCTTTCCTTTCATTTCTGATTTTATTTGCATCTTCTCTCTTCTTCCTTTGTTAGTCTAGCTAACAGTCCCACCCAGGCTGGAAGGGCTGCTGGGACACAGTAGAACAGATTTGTTGGCTAAAAGTCGAAACAGCCTTAGGCTGTGTCCCCCTTTCTCCCCTTTCCTGGACTGTGAAGCCCTGCAGGTCACTCTGTCCACAATCACCAGCCAAAGACCAGTGAATTCAAAGCTGTCTGCTCTGAGGGTGTGGGGGATGGGTGCCGGCAGCTGCAGCTGTAGTTTTTACTCAGTTTTTGCATCAAGATTCTTTTCCTTTGCCCTCTCTCTTCTGGGTGGTGTCCAGCCTTCCCCTGGTGTCATAGACCCCAGATAATTTTTCCCAAGCCATTTCTGCTTGTCCTTTCGCTATTTTTCTGGGAGAGAAGTGAGTTCTATGTCTCTAATCTGATGTCTTTCCAGGTGTTTTCTCTATTCCTATTTTTAAGTGTTATGTGTTTTTTTTTTTAACCAATAAAGGGTGCTGGATTTTGTCAAATGCCTTTTCTGCATCATTTGCTTTTTTCCCTTCGTTTTGTTAATGTATATTACATTAATTTATTTTATGTTGAACCACCCTGTGTACCTGGGAAATAAACCCATTTCATCATGGTGTATAATTTTTAAAATTTGCTGTTGGATAAGATTTGCAAGTACTTTGTTGAAGATGTCTGCATCTATATTCATAAGAGAAATTGGTCTACAGTTTTCTTTTCTTGTGATATCTTTATCTGGCTTTGATATTAGGGTTATGTTGGCCTCATAGAATGAATGAGGCAATGTTTCCTCTTTTTCAATATTTTGAAAGAGTTTGAACAGGGTTGGCATTAATTCTTCCTGGAATGATTGGTATAATTCACCTGTGAAAGCATCTGATTCCAGGCTTTTCTTGGAATTACAATTACTTGTAACTGGACTGTTGATGTCTTTTATTTCTGCTAATTCAATGTAGATTGTTCGTGTTTTCTTGGAATTTTCCCATTTCATATAGGTTGTCTAATTTGTTGGCATATGGTTGTTCATAGTATCCTCTTATGATCCTTTTATTTATGTGCAGTCTGTAATAATGCTTACCCTTCTCATTTATGATTTTATTTTCATCAACTCTTTTTTCCTTGTCAGTATAGCTAAGGGTTTGTCAATTTTATTGATCTTTTCAAAGAAGCAAATTTTGGTTTAGGTATTCTATTGTTTGTTCTCAATTTCATTTATTTCTGCTCTAATCTGACATTTCTTTCCTTCTTCTTGCTTTAGGATTAGTGTGCTGTTCTTTTTTTAGTTTCTTCAGGTATGCAGTTACGTCTTTGATTTTAGCTCTTCTTTTTTTTTTAATATAAGCAATTAGGGCTATAAATTTCCCTCTCAGCACTACCATCACCACACTCTATAAGTTTTGATATGCTGTGTTCTCATTTTCATTAGTTTAAGATGTTTACTGATTTCCCTTACAATTTCTTCTTTGACCCGCTAAGAGTGTAATTTAACTTCCATATGTTTGTGGATTTTTCAGTTTTCCACTTGCAATTGATTCCCTCCATTGGAGCTTCACTCCATTGTGTTTAGAGAGGATGCTTTGTATAATTTCAATCTTTCTAAATTCATTGAGACTTGTTTTGTGACCTAACGTGTGGTCTTTCCTGGAGAATGATCCACAGGCGCTACAGAAGAATGCATATCCTGCTGTTTGGGGGTGCAATGTTCTTCATTTACCTGATAAGTGTAGTTCATTTATCATATTATTCAAGTTCTTCATCAATTTATTGATCTTCCTTCTAGATATTCTATTGATGAGGGTAGTGTGCTCAAGTCTCTATTATTATAGACTTGTCTGTTTCTCCCTTCAGCTTTGCCAGTGTTTGCCTCGTATATTTTGGGGCACCGTAGTTAGGTGCATAGATGTTTATGATTGTTTTTTTGTTCTTGGTGGATTGCCCCTTTTAATTAAAAAAAAAAAGTGTCCTTTTTTTGTCTCTTCTAACAACTTTTGACTTAAATTGTATTTTGTCCAATATTAGTAAGCTACCCCAGCTCTTTTCTGTTTACTATTTGCATGGAATATCTTTTTCCATCGTTTTACTTTCAACCATTTATGTCTTTGGATCTGAGGTGAGTCTCTTGTAAACAACGTATTGTTGGATCATGATGTTTTACCCATTCTGCCAATCTGTGTATTTTGATTAGGGAGTTTACTCCATTAACATTCCGTGTTATTACTGTAAAGGCAGTACATGCTTCATCCATTTTGTCCTTTAGTTTTTATGTGTCATATTTTTTTTGTTTCTCTTTTCCTTTATTGCAACCTCCTTTTCTGTATAGTTGACCTTTGTGATGTGTCTTTCTGATCCTTTCTCATTTGTGTTTTTTCTTCTTCTTTGTCCGTTGTCTGCTTGCTGTCTGTTTTTTCTTTAGGAGGCATCAGGAACCAGACCCGGGACCTCCCATGTGGGAAGTGGGTGCACAACTGCTTGAGCCACATCTGCTCCCCCATTTCTGTATATTTTTAAAACACTGTCTTTGTGGTTATGGTGGGGTTTATATTACAAAACCCATGTCTATAACCCACTAATCTGAAAAGACACCAACTTAGCTTCAATAGCATATACATTTTTTGCTCCCATATCCATTTCCCCTCTTTATGTTGTTTTTGTCCCACTTTATATTTTGTATGTCCATTATCAAGAAATATGCTCTTTTTCTTGATCAATTGTATTCTGACTCTAATAGGAATTAAAGAATAGTTATTGAGGATACAGTACTATTGGGTTTTGTGTTTACCTTTTTTAAGTTTCTTACTGAAGACCTTCGTTCCTCCTGTCTTTTCCTTTCAACTTGCAGAACTCCCTTTAATAATTCTTGTCAAGGTTCTTTAGTTGACAAACTGTTGCTGTTTACCTGTGAATATTTTCAACTCTCCCTAATTTTTGAAGGACAATTTTTGCCAGATGGAAAACATTTGCCTGGCAGTTTTTCTTCCTCAGTACCTTAAAGATATCATGTCAGTGTGCTTTCACATCCAGGGTTTCTGAAAAGAAATTGGCACTTACTCTTATCAAGGATCGTTTGTATGTGATGAATTGCTTTTTTCTTGCTACTTTCAGAATTCTCTCTTTATCTTTGGCATTTCACATTCTTTTTAGTAGGTGCTTCAGAGTAGGTCTATTAGGATTTATCTGGTTTCATTGCATTTCTTGGACAGGTATATTAATGTCTTTCATACGAGTTGGGAAATTTTCAACCATTATTTCCTCAAATGTTCTTTCTGCCCCTTTTCAGGTGGTCCAGCCAACAGAAACTAGATTGAGCGTAGACTTGCCACCCTGTTCTACCATGGTCACACTCTCTTTTTTCTCACCCTCCCGGTGCGGGGTGCTTTTACATGCAGCACTCCTCAGCAGCTTGTGTTCTACTCTGGGATTCTGTGGATTTGGACGTGGGTCCCTGTGCCTGGATATGCATGGGGTTCTACCTTGCTGATATAAGTGGCCCTATAATACATGACCCCAGTGGGAGGGATCCAGGCCACAGCCTCTGAGCAACTCCCAAACTACACAGGACCAAGTGACGGGGAAGGAAGGGGACCAGTGGGGCTGGGATGGAAATTCCCACCTGATATTTTTCTTTTTCTTCAATCCAGTACTGTGGAGTCTTTCTCCAGTCTCTACTGTCCTCCAGAGTTCTAAGTCAATGAGATTTGTACTTAATTTGCTGAATTTCTGGAGAGTTTTTTCCTGGGGATGTCTTACATTGCCATGTTGATGACATCTACAATGAGATTTTAAAACCTGGCCACACAATATAATGTTAGCAAATGTGGACTTGCAACGATTAGAGATCCCACTAATTGGAGCTCATTTTGAATAAGCACCCGCTCTGTGTCAGGTCTGTGCAGCCCCTTTATGTTTGGCCTCGTGTATTTCTTACTACATTCCTATGATTGTGTCCATTTTTGTGGATGATGTGATTGTGTTGGTAGGAGTCCTTTGTGGACCCCAGAAAATTATGTTCTTAAATTGAAACTATTGTGAACCTTCAATTAGATTAGGTCTTAAGGAACATTTGATTACACTGTTCCTGCAGGACATGACCAAGGGTGGGTCTTAATCCTCTTACTGGGGTCCTTTATAAGCCAAGTAATAAAAATCGCAGACATAGAAAAAAGTGGCAGAGACAGAGAGAAGTATCCAGAAGTTGAAGCCAATAAACCTGGGAGAGAGAAAAGCCACAGACAGAGCAGCCTGAAGCTGAAGCACTGATGCCTACAGAGGGGAGAGGAGAGCAGATATCTCCATGTGCCCAACTGCCCATACCCGAGCTCGGGGAGAAAGCGAGGCTGTAGGAGAAGGCTGAGACTTGTCAGAGCTGCCGCTGTGCCTTGCCACATGGCAGGAGTCCAGGATCACCAGCAGCCAACCTTTGGGGAAGAGAGCTTAGCTTTATGCCTTGACTTGGACATTTTTCCCAGCTTCAGAATTGTAAGTTAATAGAATTGTAAGTTAATAGATCCCACTGTAGAAGACAACTGACTTCTGGTATACTACATTGGCAGCCTTTATCAAACTCAGGCTTGGAGAGAGAGTGGGGGGGATGGAACTTGCTGCAGGGGAGATTGAGAAAGCCAGGATCCCAACCTGGGTCTCCCCTACACATTGGCTGCTGGCAGCTGCGGGAAACCCAGCATGCCTTGGCCTCCGGGTGCCCTCCAGTGCTCTCAGGGGGAAGTGTCAGTTTCTCACACTGCATGAACTGGCCCCTGCCTGCAAAGCTTCACTGCTCACGGCCTCCCCCACAGGTGGGACAAAGCAGGAGTTGAGGGGACACGTTAGGAGGTATAATGGGCTGAATTATGTCCCTGCATGAATTCACATCCACCTGCAACCTCAGAATGTGTCCTTATTTGGAAATATGGTCTCTGTAGATATAATTATTTAAACCCAATAAATCCAAAGACTGGTGTCCTTGTCACAAGGGAGATACTGAGACGATGGCCACACGATGATGGCAGCGGAGCCCAGAGGGAGGCAGCTATGAGCCAAGCCGAGGAGCACCAGGGGCTGCCAGCAGTCACCAGAAGCTGTGGGAAAGAGGCAGGACCGTTCTGCCCCCAGAGTCTCCAGAAGGACCCAACCTGCCACCTGGATTTTGGACTTGCCTCCAGAACTGTGAAAGAGTAAGTTCCTGTGGGTTTTTGTTTGTTTGTTTTTAAGATTTATTTCTTTCTCTCCCCTCCCCCGTTGTCTGCTCTCTGTGTCCATTTGCTGTGTGTTCTTCTGCGTCCACATGCATTATCCAGCGGCACCGGGAATCTGTGTCTCTTTTTTTTTTTTTTCCAAGCCAAACTGTATCCAGCTTTTATTAAAGATACTTTTCATAAACAATCATGGCATTTCAGGCAGGATGTGGGCAGACAATCGTTAACGGTATACAACAACTTTCAAACTCCCTTCTTCAATGGACTACCAAAATCAGAAAGCCACTATAAAACCCAATGAAGTCTTCATTTGATGCTCTGAACAGGGGAAGTTTAGAGTGAGGGTTGACATTTCACATTTAGCATGTTGTTTAACAACTTTTCACGAGCCGACCCTGACTTTCAGGAAATGAAATGAAAACAGCAGAATTATCCACAATCTAAAAAAGTTATTGCTACTTTTTTTGAAAGATGCCATATCCATGGCATCACTGGAAAGTCCAGATTGCCTGACATCCTGGTAACCAATTTTTTTTGGGTCAGGCCCCAGCAGGTCTCTGGGTTAAGGGAGTCAAGTGTATGCTGAAGGCAGAGAGAGAGAATAGGTCATGAGGACATAAAAACAAATTTTAGTTTTTCCACACTGCAAGGCATCTGTGCCAAGTTGAATAATGTTTATCAACGTCAGGGATTGCCTTCTGGAAGTAAAGAGGAAGTCTCTCAAAAAACTAAGGGGAAAGCTGTTTTCTCCCATATTAATCCAGCTTCAGAGATATTCTATTAGTGACATTTGCCCCTTCCCCCCAAAACAATGAAGTGTTCTGTGTGCTAACAACATAGCTTAAAAAAAAAAAAAAAAGTAAAACAAAATTCTGCATTTTTATAAAACTTGATAAAAAATAGTATTTCAAACTGTACAGTCACCAGAAGTACACAGTTATCAAAAATGCACACACTTCACTTGGCATCTCCAGCACCTTCCGCTTTCTGTGCCTGGTCTGTTTTGGCATCTCCATTTTCTGCAGGGTTATTCCCATCCTTGCCAGCATCAGCTTTCCCTTTTTTCCCTTTGGGTACCTTCTCTCCTTTCTTTGCAGGGGCCTTTTTAGGCTTGGGTTCTGGCTTTGGAGGAGCAGGTTTAGCAGATCACCTTGCCGATCTTCTCTGTGGCTCGTCCTTTACCTTGGCTTTATCTCCTTTAACGTCCCCTTCAGCCTTTCTCTTGGGCATGCTGGCGGCGGCGGGATGTGGGCGCTGGACGCGGGGATGCAGCGGCGCACGGGCTTTGGTCGGTCCGGGGGTCGTCCTCGCCTCTTCTTCACACTGCTCCCTGTGTCTCTTTTTGTTGCATCATCTTGCTGCATCAGCTCTCCATGTGTGCAGCATCACCCCTGGGCAGGCTGCACTTTTTGCATGCAGGGCAGCTCTCCTTATGGGGCGCATTCCTTGAACATGGGGTTCCTTTACATGGGGACACCCCATTGTGGCAGGGTACTCCTTGCGTGCATCAGTACTGCGTGTGGGCCAGCTCACCACACGGGTCAGGAGGCCTGGGGGATCGAACCCTGGGCCCTCCATATGGTGGACGTTCGCTCTATCAGTTGAGCCACGTCCGCTTCCTGGTTCCTGTGGTTTGAAGCCCCGGGTCTGTGGTATTTTGTTTGGGCAGCCGTGGGAGACTCGTGCAGGAGACAAGGTAAGACCAGGTCCAGGCAAGCAGGCTCTGGGGTGGGGGGCGCTGTCCAGCTGCTGAGTACCCCCCCTTGCCAGAAGAGCAGCCACGGTGCCCTGGGGCGCAGCCACGCTCCCCGGTGGCCTCCACTCTGTGGCCCCCAGGCCAGGCTGGACCTGTGCTCTGACCCTCCAGCGCCCGGGGACGTGGAAGGCTGGGGTGTGTTCCTGCCCTGGAGACAGAGCTGCACCAGCTGGTTCCAGCAGGTCCTTCCTGCTCCTGCAGCACCCCTGGTGGGCACCCCGCTGCTTTGGCAGCCACCGAGCGAGAAGCGCACCCAGACACACCGAGGTCAGAGGGCCCCCCTCCCGCTGAAGGCCAGGGCCCCGCGGACCAGGCAGGGCCCCGCTTGGATGAGGAACCTCGTAAAGGAGAAGCTTTTGTTCTAAAATAAATGTATTTCCTTCTCCACTGCTGGAATGAACTATTTAGATCACATTTATGATTTGAGTTGTGTCCCTAAAATATATGTTCAAGTGCTAATCCCCAGGCTGGCAAATGGGACTTTACTTGGTAAGAGGGTCTATTTTTTTTTTTTTTTTGCAGTTTCATGAATTTTTTTTTACTTAACACATATCAATTTTTAATTATTATTCTCATACATTAAGAGGAAGGTATTTCATTGCTCCCAATTCTCTCTCTCTCTCTTATTTTTAAAGAAGCTTTAGATTACTTAAATGTTACATAAAAAATATAAGGGATTCCCATTTACCCTGCCCCCCCCCACTTTCCCCCATTAACAACATCTTTCATTAGTGTGGTACATTTGCTACAGTTGATGAACAAATATCGAAGCATTGCTACTCAGCATGGGCTATAGTTTACATTATAGTTTATACTTTGCACTCCACATTTTTATAGGTTTTGAGTTAAAAAAAATTTTATTCCATTACCATATCTACAGCCTAACGTGTCCCCTTTTAAGCACGTTCAGGTCTGTATTTCAGTGGGTAACGGTGTCTATGTAGATGCAATTAAAGTGCCGTCATCCTGGAGAAGGGCAGGCCCAGATCCCATCCGACTGGTGTCCATAGCAGGGGAGAGGACACACAGACAGAGAAGACGGCTGTGAGAACCCAGGGGCGCCTAAAGCCCGGGGAGCAGGGGACAAGCCAGGAAGGCCCCCCACGGGTCCCGGAGGCAGCGCGGCCCGCCCACACCCGGATTTTGGACTAGCGCCTCCAGAGCTGCGAGATGAGGACTTTCTGTTGCTTTAAGGCCCCCAGCTTGTGGCACTTTGTCCTGGCAGCCCTAGGAAACCAAGACAGTCCTTTGGGAGATATTTTGAAACAAACTATGTTTACCTTTGAATGTGAAAGGGGCCTCCTTAGAAAGGGACTTCTGTGCCAGTGTCAATGTCCCGGGCCCACAGGAAAGCTTGCACATACTTAAGTGCAGGCTCTGACCCCAGGGCTGGGGGAGGCTGGCTGGGGTCTGGCCTCGTGGCCCCCTGTCTGCTGAGCTCTTGGGGAAGGAAGGCTCCATGTCTGACACTCCTCTGTGTCTCCAGCCCTCCCATGGTGCCTGGTTCCCTGCACTCCTGATTTGCCTTTCTGTCTGTCCCCCGCTCCTGGTTTTTGTCTTGCTGTTCATTCCCTCAGCCGTACGACAGCCGTTCACTCAGCAGCCACTGGAGTGTGCAGCCACAGTGCCGCCTGCTGAGAACACAGCCCAGGACCATGGA
Source organism: Dasypus novemcinctus (assembly GCF_030445035.2). Lineage (NCBI taxonomy): Eukaryota > Metazoa > Chordata > Mammalia > Cingulata > Dasypodidae > Dasypus > Dasypus novemcinctus. The sequence goes on along the minus strand of NC_080673.1, from coordinate 203,091,904 downwards.
GCCCAGGCCAGCTGGAGGTGCGTGAGGGAGACGGTCCCCAGAGGATTACACACACACAGGAAAGGAATTTGGTAAGCGCTGGGAAGGAAGAGACCACACACAGGGCATCCTCCAGGGAGATTGGAGCAGCGGGGGGAGGGGCCAAGGCGAGGGCAGGGAGGGCAGGAGCCCGACCACGTGGGCCGGCAGGCCGTGAGTCAGAACTCAGACTTATTGTAATGGAACAAGAAGCTAGAGGGCTTTAGGCAAAACTTTTTTTTTTTAAGAGTTATTAAGTTTATTTTTCTTTATTGCCACCCTCCCCCAGCGATGGTTCTCTCATCTGTTTGTTCATTGTTTGCTCGCCTTCTCCAGGAGGCACCGGAAACTGAACCTGGGACCTCCCACATGAGAGGCGAGTGCCCAACGGCCTGAGTCACATCCGCTCCCCACTGGCTGTGGTGTCAGCTGGCGTGTGGCATCTGCTTGTTGTGGTGGAGGTGGCATCTGCTTGTCTTCTTTAAGAGGCACCAGGACCTGAACCTGGGACCTCCCATGTGGTAGGTGGGCGCCCAACTGGTTGAGCTACATCTGCTTCCTGGCAAAGCCTTTTTTTGTGTGTGCTCCTTAGTTACTCTTTATTTTATTATTCATTACAGAAAAACATACATTTAAATAAACAGTCCATAAAAGAATAATCTCACTGAAGTTGCCAGTAATGTAAATTTCTGTTACTCTCTGTTATACTGTATATAGAAAAGGACACTGACACATAAGTTTTGGACTGCAGACTTAAAGCTAATGAGCTCTGAACATTAGTTTGACCAAGAAACCCGCCCAGGGAAGTGGACTTGGCCCAGTGGTTAGGGCGCCCGTCTACCACATTGGAGGTGCGCGGTTCAAACCCCGGGCCTCCTTGACCCGTGTGGAGCTGGCCCGTGCGCAGTGCTGATGCGCGCAAGGAGTGCCCTGCCACGCAAGGGTGTCCCCACATAGGGGAGCCCCACACACAAGGAGTGCGCCCCGTAAGGAGAGCCGCCCAGCGCAAAAGAAAGTGCAGCCTGCCCAGGAATGGTGCCGCGCACACGGAGAGCTGACACAAGATGACGCAACAAAAAGAAACACAGATTCCCGTGCCACTGACAACAACAGAAACGGACAAAGAAGAAGACACAGCAAATAGACACAGAGAACAGACAACTGGGGGTGGGTGGGAAGGGGAGAGAAATAAATAAAAAATAAATCTTTAAAAAAAAAAAAGAAACCCACCCAATGCCACATGTCTACTAAAACAAATATTTGTACATAAGAAACATTCCCTTTTAAATCTCTGTTTCCCCTTAACAGCATCAATCAACCCATAAGGTTAAATTTACTTAAATAAGAATTAAATAAACTATCCAATATGCCGATTTTCATATCACAAAACAGAAGTATTTTAAATCACAACATCCTGGTGGTATATTGAATACATTGGTTCCTTAAATAACACTAACAGGCATGGCGTATTTTTAAGAACATATTTTCATCTATAGGTCAGATAAAGCTTTATTAAATGGTAAACACTTTCAATAGTACAGAAATAGAAGTTTCAGAAACAAATACATTCAGAAAATCTGCTGTTCAAATAATATTTTTTCAAAACCAGGTGGAGGAGGGTGATAAAATTCACTGAACTGGCAATCCAAAATTGCATCAACATAAACAACTGGATACACTGTCCCTCGTATATCTGATCTGGACAATGCTTATTTTTTCCATTCAAATAGACATTTAGTTCTACATGGTCATGTAATCCCTACCAGGTCCCCCTCCTGGGCAAGGCTGTTTGCCAGCAGCCTGTTTTTTTTTTTTTGAAGATTTATTTATTTATTTCTCTCCCCTTCCCCCCCACCCCGGTTGTTTGTTCTCTGTGTCTATTTGCTGCATCTTCTTCTTTGTCCACTTCTGTTGTTGTCAGCGGCACAGGAATCTGTTTCTTTTTGTTGTGTCATTTTGTTGTGTCAGCTCTCCGTGTGTGCGGGGCCATTCCTGGGCAGGCTGCACTTTGTTTCGCACTGGGCGGCTGTCCTTATGGGGCGCACTTCTTGCACGTGGGGCTCCCCTACATGGGGGACACACCCCTGTGTGGCACGGCACTCTTTGCGCGCCATCAGCACTGTGCATGGGCCAGCTCCACACGGGTCAAGGAGGCCCGGGGTTTGAACTGCGGACCTCCCATGTGGTAGGCGGATGCCCTAACCACTGGGCCAAGTCCGCCGCCGACAGCCTGTTTCTCTCCTCGTTGCGGGGTACAGTGCTCCACCATTCCTCATCGCCAGGCTGTGCATATCTCGGCCAAAAGGAATCTGATTCAAGTTCACTTTGAGTTGCAACTCCAATACCCCAGATTCCTGTGGACTGGATTTTGAATTCAAAGTAGCTTTTGTTTTGATATAAAGGTGCACTGGCCAAAGAGCCTCCCGTTCCACGTTCTTCTTCCGTTTTCCGGTGACAACATCTGTGCCCATGTGCTCGTGTCCAGCTGTACAGCCGGCATCGCCTTCAGCGGGATGTGACCTGCGCCGCCGTCCCGGCAGCACGGTAGACAGCAGAGCACCGAGGCGGCCATAGCACTGGGTCCACTGACTCCACCGCCACCGCCTGGCGCCCCCTGGCAAAGCTTTTTTAAAGGCCCTGCTGGCTGCTGTGGCCTTGGAAGTGGCTTGGCGGGGGAGCAAGAGACCACTGAGGGCTCGCCGAGTGGTCCAGGTGGCTTGGGTGGGTGTGGAGGAGGGGGATGGCCAGAAAGGGGTGCATTTGGGTTATGTTTTGAGGTGGTGGCTGCAGATGGTACTGATGAATGGGATGTTAGCACATACTCTTAATAGCAGATCGTTCTAAGGCCAAAGTCTTCACTGCTCTTTTTATTTTTTTATTTAGTCCAAAGTCATTAGAAGGTAACTGCTGACAGAGTCCATGAGGGCAAGTGTCTGGTGCACAAAGTGGGGATAACAGGGCAGCCTGATCCACGCTGGCTTCCCAGGCGTGGGGACTTGCAGTCTCGCTCCCAGAGACAGCTGGGGACCTGGACTCCCGCCCCTGCGCCCTTGCCATCCTGCACCTTTCTCCTTATTCACACTGGGCCACAAGAAAAACTCCTTAGGAACTAACACTTTTATTCTCCCCACCCTACCCATAAACAGCTAAGCTAATTTAAAATTTAAAATTCCAAACTACTATTAGTTTTTTCTTCTCAGTATGTCTCTGCCGTTGCAAGAACCCTTCTTTACCACCTGAACACAAAGTCCCGGCCACATGTCATCATCTGTTTAGCCTTACGTACATGCCAAGTTGTTCACTGATATCTCAGAATGAATCCATCTCCCCCAACTGCCTCCCCCCGCCCCTGCACTGTAGCACAGCCTTTGTCTGCACATTTTCTTCTAGGTTTGTTTTCCAAAAATCTGAGCTCCTATTCTGCCATCTCTTTCAGGAATTCCTGGCCCTTTCTTGAGTTGTTAGAGACGTGTTCTAGTTGTTTGTTTTTAAAAAATATATATTCCTTCTTTCTGGAGCTGGGATTTAAGGCAGAAGGTAGGGGATACACAATTGTATTTGTCCATCTTAATCCATTTCTCCTGCATGTATTTGACAATATAAATTAGCTACTTCCTGCAGTACTTCCTGGATAGAACCTTCATCTCACACTCAGGCCAGAGAGATGACGGACACTTTTCGTCACTATCTGAGCCATGTCGGGATTAGGATTGTTAGGTTTCTTCTAATGAAGTGGTCCTCCGGCGTAGCTAGGGTATCTCCTCTCAAATCATCCAGTTCACTTTTTCCAGATGGAGGCTGCAACTGCTCCCAGTAGTACGTGACCTATGGCAAAGCCATACATTCAAGTGGCATGGCAATGACTTATTTAATCAAGCCCCAGATTCAGCCTCTAAGTCTGATTTTATCCATCGCAGCTCAGTGCCTACAAGGGGTGACAGACAGGATTTTTAAGAATGTCATTTGGTGCTCTGAAAAGCATCATCCTTTTCTGCATCCCCTTTGGCTGTGGCAACCTGGTAGCTGTCCCCAGTGCCCCCATCCTATTCTTTTAAATTAAGAATAATAGCTGGCTTTATTGACTTTATTACATGCGGGGTCCCACTAAACACGTTCCATGGGGTGATGATGAGTGACCCTTGCCTTTTGGAATTCATGCCTTTGTGTCATCTCCACCCTTAAGCTGGGAGGGACTTGAAACTCCTAATAGAATATGGCAATGGTGATGGGGTGTCATTCCGTGACTGTGTTGCATTACACGACTCCATCCTTTGCTAGCTGACTTGCTCTCTCTCCACTGCTGCTTTGAGACGCACGCTGCTGTGCAGGCAGGGGCCGTGCTGGAGAAGCCCGTGCGGCAAGCAGCAGCGGTGGCCTCCAGTGAGAAACTGACACCTCCAGTCCTGCGGTCTCGCAGAAATGAATCCCACCAAGAGCCCGAGGGAGCTGAAGTGGATTTTTCCCCACTTGATCCTTGAGGCGACTGCAGCCCCGACCTACAGATCCGAGCCAAGCCAAGGCTGGGCTCCTGACCTGCAGAAACTCGGAGATGAGAAGCCATTTAATTTGTGGTCATTTGTTATGCAGCAATAGACCTACTACACATGCGCTGCCTCACACAATCCTCACAAAATCCCCCTCTCGGTTTGCCAGGGCTGCTGTTACAAAGTCAGACTGGTTGGTTTAAATCACGGGAATTTATCACCTCAGAGGTGTGGAGGCCAGAGGTCTCAAAGTGCTGCTTGGTTCTGCCTCTGTCCAACAGCTGCCTTGTTCTCGAGCTCTCTCCATCCAAGTTTGCTCTTCTTCCAAGGACTCCAGCCATCCTGGGTCAGGCCCACCCTGAGCCAGTTTGGCCTCACCTTAACTAAGAACATCTTCCAAGACCCTATTTCCAAATGAGGTCATACCGAGCAGACCGGGGTCATGACTTGGACATGTCTTTGTGGGGAAACAATTCAACCCATAACAAACCCTGTGAGGTAGACAGGATTTTATTTATAAATAACTTATCTTAGAATTCAGGGATTGACAAACTACAGCCCACTGGCTAGCCACCTGTTTTTATATATAAAGTTTTATTGACACAGAACCATGCCCATTTGTTTACATATTGCCTATGGCTGCTTCCATTTTACAAGGGCAGAATTCACTCGTTGCAACAGGGATCATATGACCAGCAATTCTAAACTATCTCGCTGGCCTTTGAAGAAACTGACCAGCCCTGCTCTAGATCACAGGGTTAGCAGGCTCACACCAGGCTCACTCTACCACCTACTCTTACATCCATGCTGGACCTGCAGCCTGTACACGGTCCAAGACTCATATTCCTGAAAGTTCTGAGTTGGAGAAAAAGAAGCCACAAGGTACCTAGCAGCTGATCTGTGCCACTGACTCTATAGGAGGCCAGAGGCTGCTTCTGGACTGAGGGCTTGGCTGGGCCTTGCCTGAAAATTCCCAATGGGTAGTGCACTCTCGGGTGTGAGAGCGAAGAGAAAGTTGACTGACTCTGATGTGATCGGTGGGGCCAGCTTTAGCAGCCTTCCCAAGCTTCAGTAGACACCATTCACAGCCTGTTTCTACTTCTAGAAAGTGGGGGGCTCCAGATCCCACCAGCAGAAATGGTCTGCAGAGGTCAACCAGGATGACAACTAAACCTCCTTACACAGCTCCAGGGGTGGGAGGCACAAGGACCAGTTTCCCAAGGTCCAAAAGGCACCCTGACTCCCCAGCCTGGCTGGGGGGGGAGGGGAGGGGGTCAGGAAGGGATCTGAAGGTGGCAGGGCCAAGGACAGGTGGCAAGTACCTGGCTCCCCCAGCCCCAACTTGAAACAAATGCCCTTCCTTTACCAGCTGTCATGTATCCTATGCAAAGCACCTTCAAGTCCCCATCCCAATCAGGATCAAGAATGCCCTGCACAAATCTCCATTTAGAAATCTTAGAAAGAGCAGGGACGAGAGAATTTCAGAATGCAAAGTCTATTAATGATAAAGTACACATATAATCATGTAATTTATCCTCTAAAGGTTTTTTTTTTGAGGTAATGCCAGATAATTTTGATTAACTTTAAAAACTGGTAAGATATGAACTGTATAAGTAACTATAAACTGCACGTTAGTATAATAGTTAATAGTACAATTATAATAATATTCTCTCAATTGTAACAAAGATACTACACATATGAAAATGTTAAAACGGGGGTGTGTATTTGGGAACTCTATTTTCTGCATGATCTTTCTGTAAACTTACAACTTCTCCAATAGAACACAAGTATACATTTCTAATTAATAAAATTTCTACTTTATAGCACACCTATAAACTTATGCTAACAGGAATTTAGGATTTGTTATTCAGATATTAAATCTCAGCTTTAAAATAACCAATTTTTAAAATAACATAAGCCAACGACTACTTACTCTTTAATACTAACTACACATTAAAAATCCATTTTGGCAGCAGACTTGGCCCAGTGGTTAGGGCGTCTGTCTACCACATGGGAGGTCCGCGGTTCAAACCCCGGGCCTCCTTGACCCATGTGGAGCTGGCCCATGCGCAGTGCTGATGTGCCCAAGGAATGCCGTGCCACGCAGGGGTGTCCCCATAGGGGAGCCCCATGCGCAAGGAGTGCGCCGCGTAAGGGTGCGAAAGAAAGTGCAGCCTGCCTAGGAATGGTGCAGCCCACATGGAGAAATTACACAAGATGATGCAGCAAAAAAAAGAAACACAGATTCCTGTGCTGATGACAACAGAAGCGGACAAAGAAGACGCAGCAAAGAGATACAGAGAACAGACAACCAGGGTGGGGGGGGGGGGAAGGGGAGAGAAATAAATAAATAAAATAAATAAATCTTAAAAAAAAAAGTTAAAAAAATCCATTTTAGCAGTACAGATATAAGAAAGCTATTTTCATATTCAGTGAATATACCATAGGAATATACAAATAACTTACAGCAGTAAGCAGTAGTTGCCAAATTTTGAACATAGGTTACTTGTTGGTTTAGCTTCTAATTCAGGTGTCCCTTAATTCGTAATCTGCGCCTCCTGAGTTAAAAAAAAACAAACGTAAATGTGTGACTTAGAAAATTTTAAAAACTAAGGTCTGGATTACATTTTCAGAGTTTTCATAACACACATCTAAAATGAGAATATACCTATACTCTCAACAGTCACAAAGATCTATAACGACACGCATAAACCACCTCAGCTTCCGCTTCTCTAGGGCCTGCTATTTAGGAGGACCACCTTCTGAAACAGATCAAAATAAAAATTAAGTCTTATTTTGAAAGGTACCCGAAAGGGATGTTTAAATCTTCCACGTCGTCAGGGTGAAAGAATAAAGAATATTAATATCAGTCATTCACACATAATGATTTAACTATATGTTTTGAGGAGAAAGAAAATACAATATTGCAAGACAGTAGCTAAGGTTCATTTTTTTACATTGGCTTTCTGGAAGAGGTGCTCGCTCCAACCATTTTTCTTTATCCCAATTCTAAAGTCATATGAGCACAATCTATTTTCAAATGGAAAAATATATACAGTTCTTTTCTGAAGGAATGTTCTTCCAATAAAACTTTAAAATTTATTAACATTTAAATTATAAACCAAACATTGGCAACCATAGACAGACATGTTTGCTATGTACAAACTACCACTGTAAGGTTATACTTTCAAATACAACTTCAGAATTAGTTGCAGATAAACCAACATATTTTCTCAGAAACAGTATCATTTCCTCCAGCATACAATCCATGAAATGAAGTTGATAATGTTAAATAATTTACCATTTTCCTGAAAGCAAGCTATAGAAAATGCAGTAGTTATTATGACTGAACAAGGCTCTGATGATTCAATTCAGGAGTTTTTAAGATTATATAAATATACATATATATTAAAAATACTGTTAGTTGAGTTGTAATATCCATAAAAAGAACAGTTCTGCCAGAGTTCACAGATAAATCCACTCATTTTGCTTATCCAATCTCCCACCAAGCAGCTTGCAGGTTAGAAATGGAAGACGGAAAAATCATACATTCGACATGAAATCACGAAGACATTATGAAATAGCCTGCAGAAAATAAGCAAAAAATATCCATTCGCCAAAATCATATATTAATAGGATATCAAGATAAGCATCTCGGTGTTCTCTTAAAGTCTCGCAGACTCAGATCTGAGGTCTTTCGCTGCAACAAGGAAAGTGGTCTTCGGTCCGAAAAAGAACGGGTGGTTCATACCCGGTCTGCTGTTGCCTCGTGGACGATGCCTTGTTAAAGAAGGTGGGCACGCTAATTGTTTGCAAGAATTTTTTAAACGTAATGGGGAAAGTCCCCAGTTCAGCTTCTGCCTTTGTGACCTGTTCCTCCATTCGAGCCACGCTGCTCCCGATCATTTTCACGAAGGCCTCAAGTTTGTCGATCTTGCTGTAGATCTGCCTCATCTCGGTGGCTTTCGCGTAAATGCGGGGTACACCTTCACTGACCACGTGGGAGGAGTCGCCGCGAATCATATCCAACATGCCCACGAATTCGTCCACTTTGGTGAGCAGGTCTTCAAGACTCTCCTCCAAGGCCTCGACCTCGGGCCGGCCCCCGGCGCGGGCTCCGGGCAGCAGGCAGGCGGCGTATTCCGCGGCGGCGCGGCGCAGCAGGGGCAGGTCGCGGCCGGGCGCGCCGTCCTCCGCGCCCTCGTCCTCCCACGGCCCCGAGGCGCTGCTGTGGCTCTGCGACACGTTGCCGCTGTCCCCGCTCCACGCGGCTCCCTGAGGCTCGGGCTCATCCTCAGGCCCGGCCCCCGGGGACCCACGACTGGCGGCGACACGCTCCATGACCCACAGCGGCCCGCGCCCCACAGCCCGTGCTTCCGGCGCGCCCACGCTGACGCAGCCGCGCCCGCCCTTCCGGCTTCCGGCGCCTTCGCCGCGCCCGCCCGCCCGTCCTTGGGCCGGGCCTCCAGCGCCCTCTCGTGGTCACGTTCCCGTTGAGCCCTAAGGCAGGACGCTTTTCACAAGTGGAGCTGTCACGCGAGCACAGTCGAGTGCATAAACCCTAAGTGTGCACAGCACAGGTTCCTACAACCTGGAAACCTCTGTCCAGATGAGGTTATAGGGCAGGTCCCGTGAGGACCGTTGAATTATATACCCCAACGGACATTTCTTTATCTTCATCCAAGTGCCGTGGGTGTGAAAACCTTTATAAAAAGGACCTTTTGAGGATGTTATCGTAGTTAAGGAGTTGCTCAACTGGTACAGAGTGGCTTTTGAGCCATATTAATAGAGTTCTTTATAGGCAGAAGACAATCGGACAAAGACGTGGGAGAAACACAAGAGAGCAAAGACATGGGCATGTGACTGGAGGCAGGAACGCCACCAAGGAACACCAAGGATTGCAATATAGTAGCTCGTGGTTTCCGAAGCTAGAAGTCCAAAATCAAGGAGTCAGCAAAGCTGTGCTTTGTCTTTGAAATCTATAGCATTCTGGTGCCAAGGCCAATACCGTGAGCTATTATATTAAACTACAGAGCGTAGTCTACATTAGGAATCATTTTTTTTGTGCTGTACAGTTCTATATGATTTTTGAAAATAATTAGAATATCTATACAACCTGAATTTTCCCACTTTAAACACTGAATTGTACAATTCAGTGGTGTTAATTACAAAGTTGTGCTGCCATGACTTCCATCCATTACCAAAATTTTTCCATCACCTCAAACAGAAACTCTGTCTCAATTAAGCATAACCCACATTTGCCACCCTCACCCCTAACTCTGAAAACCTGTATTCTAATTTCTGACTCTCTGAATTTGTATATTCTAATTATTTCATGTAATTAGAATATACAAATTTATTCTTATAGTCTGGCTTATTTCACTCAAATGGTATCTTCAACATTTATTCATGTTGTAACATGTATCAGACTTTACTTCATTTTTGTGATGAATAATGTTTAACTATACAGATAGACCACATTTTTGTTTATTCATTCATCCGTTGATAGATCTTGGATTGCTTCCCCCATCTGGAATGTGAATACTGCTGCTATAAATATTGGTGTGCAAATATCCGAGTCCTTGTTTTTATTTCTTTAAAGTGTATACCTAGAAGTGGGATTGCCAAGTTATACAGTACTTATACAAAACTTTCTGAAGAACCACCAAAATATATTCCACAGCAGCTGCACCATTTCACATTCCCACCTACAATGTACAATAGTTCCTACAATAGTTTCTCACATCCTCACAATAATTGTTATTTTCCATTTGTTTAGTAATAGCAATTCTAGTGGGTGTGAAATGGTTGTTTAATTGTGGTTTTGATTTGCATTTCCCTAATGGCTAATGATGTTGAACATCTTTTCATGTGCTTTTCTGCCATTTGTACATCTTTTTTTTAAAAAAATAATTATTCCCTCATGTTAATTTTACTTTTTAAGAAACACATTTTACTTTATTTTATTTTAATTTATACCCTATCCCTCCCCCAGATGGTTCTCTTGTTTGTCTGCTAATTGTTTGCTTGCCTTCTCCAGGAGGCACCAGGAACTGAACCCAGAACCTCCCACAAGGGACGGGAATGCCCAATGACCTGAGCCACAACTACTCCCTGTGGGCTGTGGTGTCTGCGGGCTTTGTGGCATTTGCACATTTAGGTGTCTGCTCTTGGCTGCAGGGTCTAGCTCTTGTTGCAGCAGGTGCAGGCATCTACATGTCTTTTTTAGGAGGCACTGGGACCTGAAACGGGGACCTCCCCTGTGGTAGGCAGGTGTCCAGTTGCCTGACACATCCACTTCCCCTTTGCCCATTTTTAAATTGTGTTGTCCTTTTGTTGTTGAGTTGTAGGAGTCATGTATTCTGGAGATTAAGCCATTACCAGATACATAGTTGCCAGATATTGTCTCCCACTCTGTAAGTTGCCTTTTTTCTATCTTCATAAAGTTTTAACTTTGATGAAGACCAATTTCTCTATTTTTTTAAAAGAGTTATTTATTTCTCTCCCCTTCCCCACCGCCCCACCCATGGTTGTCTGCTCTCTGTGTCTATTTGCTGCGTCTTTTTTGTCCACTTCTGTTGTTGTCAGTGATATGGGAATCTGTGTTTCTTTTTGCACCGTCATCTGGTTGTGTGATTTCTCCGTGTGGGCGGTGCCATTCTTAGGCAGGCTACACCTTCTTTTGCGCTAGGCGGCTCTCCTTACGGGACACACTCCTTGCGTGTGGGGCTCCCCTACATGGGGGACACCCCTGCGTGGCAGGGCACTCCTTGCACACATCAGCCCTGCACGTGGGCCAGCTCCACACGGGTCAAGGAGACCCGGGGTTTGAACCGCGGACCTCCCATGTGGTAGACGGACGCCCTAACCACTGGGCCAAGTCTGCCGCCTCACTATTTTGTTTAGATGTTTTAGGTTCCTCATGGTTAAGGAAAATACCATACAATGGTTGGCTTAAATAATAGGAGTTTATTGGGTCACTGTTTTGAGGATAGTAAAAGTCTAAATCAAGGTTTCATAAAGACAATGCTTTCTTCTCAAGATTGGTGTCTGGTGGCTGACTGCTGGTGAGCCTTGGCTCCTGGGACACGGCAATGCACGTTCTGTCCTCTCTGGGCCTCTCCTTTCTCTTCTGGGTTCCCCTGATGTTCAATTTCTGGCTTTCCCTTTGGCTTTTTTCTCTTTCTATGACCTTCCCTATAATTCCTTCAGTGACAGGATTAGGATCCATCCTGGGCTACACCTTATCTGAAGTAGCTTCATCAAAAGGTCTTATTTACAAGGGCTCACAGCCACAGGAATGGGTTAAGTTAAGAACATGCTTTTCTGGGGTACATAGTTCCAAACCACCACACCTTCAATTTCCTTTTCTTGCCTGATTGCTCTGACTAGAATGTCCAACACAATGTTGAATACCAGTGGTGAAAGTGGGCATCTTTGTCTTCTCTTTCTTTTTTTAAAAAAATTTTATTTATTTATTTATTTCTATCCTCCCCCCCTGGTTTTCCACTCTCTGTGTCCATTTGCTGTGTTCTTCTGTGATCGCCTGTATCCTTATCAGCGGCACCGGGAATCTGTGTTTCTTTTTATTGCGTCATCTTGTGTTAGCTCTCTGTGTGTGCGGTGCCATTCCTGGGCAGGCTGCACTTTCTTTCGTGCTGGGCGGCTTTCCTTATGGGTGCACTCCTTGCGCGTGGGGCTCTCCTACGCGGGGGACACCCCTGCATGGCACAGCACTCCTTGTGCGCATCAGCACTGCATGTGGGCCAGCTCCACACGGGTCAAGGAGGCCCGGGGTTCAAACTGCGGACCTCCCATGTGGTAGGCAGATGCCCTATCCATTGGGCCAAGTCTGCTTCCCTTTGTCTTCTCTTTCTGATCTGTCTTTCACCATTGAGTATGATGTTAGCAGTGGGTTTTTCATATATGCCCTTCATCATGTGGAGAAACTTCATTCAATTCCAAGTTATCTAGAATGTTTTTATCAGAACATGGTACAGGATTTTGTCAAATGCCTTTTGTGCATCATTTGAGATGATCATGTGTTTTTTTCTTCTTTCTATTTATTTGGTTATTACATTAACTGATTTGCTTGTGTTGAACTTCCCTTGCATTTCTGGGATAAATCTCACTTGGTCATGAAGTATAATTCCTTTAATGATCTTAGATTCAATTTACTAGTATTTTGCTGAGGGTTTTTGCAATGTAAGGGATATTGGTCTGTAATTTTAATTTCTTGCAATATCATTATTTGGCTTTGGTATCAGGATAATGACCTCATAGAGTGAGTTAGAAAGTGTTCCCTCCTCTTATATTTTCTGGGAGATTTTGAGAAGTATTGGTATTCTTTAAATGTTTGGTAGAATTCAGCAATGAAATCTTCAGTTCTGGACATTTCTTTGGTGGGAGGTTTTTTGATTACTGATTCAGTCTCTACTGGTGTTTGGTCTGTTGAGATCTTCTATTTCTTCTTAAGTCAGTGTAAGTAATTTGAGTGTTTCTAGGAATCTGTCCACTTTATTAAGATTATTTAATTTATTGGTATGCAATTGTTCATAGCACCCTCTTTTAATCCTTTTTATTTCTGTGGGGTCAGTTTTCATTTCGGATTTGCATCTTCTCTCTTTTTTTCCTTTGTGTTTTATTGTAATTTCCAAAGAACCATGTGGTTGTCTGGAACTATATTTACTCCAGAAAATTATGTTCTTAAAGCTAAGTCATTCCTGTGGATGCAAACTTATTGTAACTTGGGCCTTTTGAACAGGTTACTTCAGTTAAGGCATGGTCCAGGGTAGGTCTAATCCTCTTACTGGAGTCCTTTATAAGAGAGTGAAATTCAGACACAGAGAAAGAAATCCCCAGGAGCAAGAAGCTGAAAGCAACAAAACCTGGAGGAAAAGGGAGAGACCAGCAGGGGCTGCCATGTGCCTGGCCTTGAGGCAGAGGCGTTAAGGATCTCTGGCAGCCAGTTTTCAGGAAGAAAGCATTGTCAGATTATGTCTTGATTTGGACATTTTTTTCAACCTAAAAACTTTAAGCTTGTAAGCTAATAAGTTGCCACAGTTAAAGCCAATGCATTTCACAGTATCTGCTATGAGCAGTTTAGCAAACTAAAACAAACCAATTTTTGGTTTTGTAAATTCTATTTTTCAGTGTTTTTTAAAATTTTTTATATTTTTTAATTCTCTCTTCCATTTTTCTCCACTCTAATATTTGTTATTTCCGTCCTTCTGCTTGCTTTGGGGTTAGCTTGATATTTTTCTAGATCCTCCAGTTGAGAGGTTAGGTCTCTGATTTGAGATCTTTCTTCTTTTTAATATAAGCGTTTAGAGCTATCAAACTCATTCTCAGTACTGCCTTTGCTGCATCCCATAAGTTTTGGTAAAAAGTGTTTTCATTTTCATTCACCTCAAGATAGTTCTTAATTTCCCCTGTGATTTCTTCTTTGACCCAGATTGTTTAAGAGTGTAATATTTAATTTCCACATATACGTGACTTTTAAAAATCTATTTGTTTATTTATTAATATTGATCACATTGCATTGTGATCAGAGAAGACACATTGTATGATCTCACTGTTTTTAAATTTTTTAGTATTGTTTTGTGGCATAACATAGGGTCTGTCTTAGAGAATGATCCACGTGCACTTAAGAAGAATGTGTCTTCTGCACTTGTTGGGTAAAGTGTTTTATATAGATTGTTGTTCTAACTGATTTGTTGTATCATTCAAGTTCTATTTTGTTATTGACTTTCTGTCTAGATAGTCTATCTATTACTGAAAATGGTGTGTTGAAATCATCTCCTACTGTTAATGTACACCCTGCTATTTCTTCCTTCAAGTCTGTCAATATTTGCTTCATATATTTTGGGATTCTACTCTTAGTTACATGTATATTTACAATTGTTATATCTTCTTGTTGGTCTATTCCCTCTTTCAGTATATAGTATCCTTTTTCATCCCTCATAACAATTTTTGACTTAAAGTCTATTTTATCTGATATTAGTATAGCCACATCAGATCTATTTTGGTTAATGTTTGCAAGGAAGATTTCTCCCCTATCCCTTCACTTCCTGCTCCTTGCATCTCTGAATTTAAGTTCTCTTGTAAACAGTATGTAATTGGGTCATGCTCTTTTATCCATTCTGCCAATCTTTGCCTTTTCACATGAAACTTTTATGTGATTTACACTTAAAGTAACTAGTGATACTTTCATTTGCCATTTTTTAAAAGTCATACCTTTTTTTTTTACCCTCTATTCATGCATAATGCTGGCTTTCATGTTTATTTGATCTTTCATATGAACCATTTTGAGTTCATTCTCATTGCTCTTTTGTATGTTTTTCAGATATTTTCTGTGTGGTTTCATGGGACTTAAATTTAACAATCTAAATTTATAACAATCACATTTGATTTAATACCAATTTAACTTCAATAGCATATACAAATTATGTTCCTACACCCTACATTCCCCACCTTTATGCTATTCTTGTTAGATTATATCTTTATACATTGTGTCTAAAACTATAGATTTATCATTGTCTTTTTATGAGTGTTGCGGTATCATTGCTTTTTATGCACTTTTATTTTTGATCTTGTAAAAAGTAAAAAGCATAATTACATAGTAAAAATACAATACAACAGTACTGGTGTTTAAAATTACCCATGCAGTTACCTTTATCAGAGATTTTTATTTCTTTATGCTACTTTGATCTCCTGTCCTTTCCTTTCATTTTGAAGAACTCCCATTAGCATTGCTTGTGGGGCAGATCTAGTGGTGAAAAATTCCCTTCAATTTTTGTTTATTCAAGAATGTCTTAATTTCTCCCTCATTTTGAAAGACAGTTTCAGTGGATATAAAATTCTTGGTTGGCAATGATTTTCTTTTAGCATTTTCACTATGTCATCCCATTGCATTCTTGCCTCCATGGTTTCTGATAAGAAATCAGCAATTAAATCTTTCTTCTTAAAAGATTTATTTATTTATTTCTCTCCCCTTCCCTGCCCTCCCCCCCCCCCCCCAGTTGTCTGCTCTCTGTGTCCATTCGCTGTGTGTTCTTCTGTGTCCGCTTGTGTCAGCAGCACCCAGAATCCGTGTCTCATTTTGTTGTGTCATCTTGCTGCATCAGCACTCCGTGTGTGTGGTGCTATTCCTGGGCAGGCTGCACTTTTTTCACCCTGGGCGGCTCTCCTTGCGGGGCTCACTCCTTGTGGGTGGGGCTCCCCCACGCGGGGGACACCCCTGCATGGCACAGCACTCCTTGCGCGCATCAGCACTGAGCGTGGGCCAGCTCATCACATGGGTCAAGAGGCCGGGGTTTGAACCATGGACCTCCCATGTGGTAGGCGGACGCCCTATCCTTTGGGCCAAGCTTCTTTGCACATAACACATTGCTTCTCGCTTTCAGTTTTCAAGGTTCTCTCTTAATCTTTGGTGCTTGGCAATTTGATTATAATGTGTTTGGGCTTGGATCTCTTTGAGTTTATCTTGTCTGGGGCTCATTACTCATCTTGGATGTATTAACATGTTTTTCATTAAAGTTGGATGATTTTTTTCTGATATTATTTCTTTGAGTGTTTCTCTTCCATTTTCTTTCTTTCTTCTCCTTCTGGAATTCCCAAAATGAATATACTGATTCCTTTGATGGTGTCTCACAGGTCTCTAAAGCTTGTTCACCTTTCTTCAGGCTTTTATTTTTCTGTTCCTCTGCCTAATTTTTTTTTAAGATTTATTTTTTTATTTATTTCTCTCACCTCCTTACCCCCCACCCCCATTATCTGCTCTCTGTGTCCATTCACTGTGTGTTCTTCTGCTTCTGCTTGTATTATCAGATGACACTGGGAAACTGTGTCTCTTTTTTGCTGCATCATCTTGCTGCATCAGCTCTCTCTTTGTGTGCAGTGCCACTCCTGGGTGGGCTGCACTTTTTTCAAATGGGGTGACTCTCCTTATGGGGTGCATTCCTTGAGCATGGGGCTCCCCTACATGGGGGCACCCCTGCATGGCACGGTACTCCTTGCACACCTGCGCTGCGTGTGTGCCAGCTTACCACATCGGTTAGGAGGCCCTGGGTATAGAACCCTGAACATTCCATAGGGTAGGCAGACACTCTATCAGTTGAGCCATGGCCACTTCTCTGCTTAAATAATTTCAGTTTTCTTAGCTTTGGGTTAACTTCTTCTTCCCTTTGCCAGCTCCAATCTGTTGTTGAAACCTTCTAGTGAATTTTTAAAATTTCAGTTATTGCAGATTTTGACACCAGTATTTTTGGTTGTTTTCTTGTTAAGATTTATATCTCCTTATTGAAATTCTCTTTTTGTTCATATATCATTTTCCTGATATATTTTACTTCTTTCTATTGTTTTCTTTTAGTTCTTCAAACATATTTAATACCATTTTGTAAAAGTCTGGTATGTTCAAAGTCTGATATTCTTTGTTGATGGTTTCTAATATTTTATCTTGCTCCTTTGGATGGGCCCAATTTCTTGTTTCTTTATATGTTTTGTAACCATTTTTTTTGCACACTGTGCATTTTACTATTTTAGTGTGTTAACTCTGAAATTTAATCCCTAAATTGTCTGTTCCTTGTTTATATCCACTAGTGATATGAAAGAGATTTCCTTAAATGATAGAAGCAAACAAAAACAAACAAAGCAATAAAAAATCACTATCAAAGTTTCTGCAAATTGGTTCTGTGGTTGGTGCTCTCCTTCAGAGGTTAGCCCTCCTACCAGTGAACCTGAAGACCAGCCCAAGGTGAAAGTGCAGTGCCCTTTCCCATCTTTCTGAGCTTGTGTCTTGTCCTGGGCACACACTCATGACTTTAGGAACTCCCCCACTTACAGGGATCCAAATATCTTGCCCCCCCATCCCAATGAAATAGCCTTCTCTAGGAATCCTAAGAGCTTGTACCTCAGCATTATCAGTAGAAGCCCAAGAAAAGTTTTGTGGGTGTGGCTTTTGTGTGATGGAGTGTACCCCAATGAGATCCAGAGGAGACTTACAATGTTATTTTAATAAACTTTTTATCCTAGAAGTTGTAGATTTACAGAAAAATAATGCAGAAAATATAGTTTCCATAACCCCCCTATTAACATCTTGCCTTAGTGTGGCACATGTTTTATAACTGATGAAAGAATATTATTATACTTGTACTATTAACTACAGTCTCTAGTTTACATTAGGGTTCCTTCTTTGTATTAAACAGCCTTATCATTTTTAAAAATTTTTATTCTAGTAACATATGTGCAACCTAAAATTTTCCCTTTTAACCACATTCAAATATATGTTTCAGTACTATTGTGTTCATAATATTGTGCTAATATTACCACCATTCATTTCCAATACTCTTCAGTCACTCCAAATAGGGACTTTGTACAATTCAAGCATTAACTCTCAATCCCTCCCAGCCCCTGGTAACCATTTTCTAGTCTCTGATTTTATCAATTCCTACAGTGTTTTTTAAATTAAATTAAATTTAATTTAATTTAACTTAATTTTTTCCCTACAGTGTTTTTATTTTTTATTTTATTAAAAAATTTTTATTTAATTGCCTTTTTTTAAAAAAGATACATAGATCACAAAAATATTACATTAAAAAAAAAATAAGAGGTTCCCATATACCCCATACCCCACCCCACTCCTCCCACATCATCAACCTCTTTCATCATTGTGACACATTCATTGCATTTGGTGAATACATTTTGGAGCACTGCTGCACCCCATGGATTATAGTTCACATTGTAGTTTACACTCTCCCCCAGTATATTCAGTGGGTTATGGCAGAATATATAATGTCCAGCATCTGTCCCTGCAATATAAAGATAATTATATTAGCGGATACACTGCAGCTTGGACTGGAAGAGACAGAGACAAGTACACAACGAAGAGAGGGCTTTGAACCTCCTAAACTTTTATAAAAGAAGCAGGTTGAGTAAAATACTCAACTGAAAGCACATGCTACCTTTCATGAAAAAGTAAGTATGACTCAGAGTGGAACCAAGAGACCAGAGGATGGAGCTGAGACCCATGAAGAATTATTCCTCAACCTTGGGACCAAATTTTAGAATTTCTAAGGATACTTAACTCTTTTGTGCCTCCCATTTCCCCTTTTATGAGCAGGAATGACTATAATAGTTATTCTTTGTGTACCCCACCATCGTATATTGGCTTGCGGGAGGCAAAAAACTTTTCAGTTTCACAAATCTATAGGTCAAGTAGAACTTTACTCTAGGAACTGGAAGTGAGGATCTATATTCAGGGAGCTTCATCCACACTGACCTAATTTAGATGACAAATTCTAGACTTGGAGTTGATGAGATTTGCGGGGACCTTGGGTAGGAGTAAGTGTGGTTTATATGTTGGAGACACGTGAATCATTGGTTGCCAGTGGGCAGACAATGGTAGCTAGCCTCCCAGATGGCCCCTAGTGATCCTGCCTGTTGGTATTTATGCCCTTTTCTATCCATTGGCTGTGAACTGGTCATAATGATTTGCCTATAATTAACAGAATAAGATGGAAGTGATGGTATGTGACTTGGAGATTGTTTTCATCTGCCAAAGGGCTGCTAATGCAAAGCACCAGAAATGTGTTGAATTCTATAAAGGGTATTATTTGGGGCAAAAGCTTACAGATCCAAGGCTGTGAAAAGTCCAACTCAAGGCACCATAGAGGTGCTTTCTCACCCAAGTCAGCTACCACGTGCTGAAGCAAGATGGCGGGTGATTTCTGCCCCTCTGGGCTGTACATCTCCCTTCCCCTCTGGGTAGCCAGACATAGGGCTTATCTCCTACTGGGCCTCTCCTCTCAGGCTCGGCAGTTCTTTCTTCCTTATTTCAGCTGCAAGCCCTCAGGCAGATGGCCCATCTTTCCCTGGGCCTCAGCTGCTGGAGCCTCTCCTTTCTGCCAGATGGCAGTATCAAAAATGGCAGAGCTCTCTTTTCTGTTGTGTCTCCATTTTGATCAGACCCAGCAAGAGGGCAGAGACTCAACCTGTCACCCTTCTCTGAGGGAGTCCAATTGAAAAAAGTTCTCACACTCACAGGAGTGGACCAGCCAACACATAATCCTTCTCTTTTTGGGATTCACAAAATATAATAACTTCAAACTGCCACAGAGATTACATTATAAAAGTCAGTGTGTGGGGAAGTGGACTTGGCCCAGTGGTTAGGGCGTCCATCTACCACATGGGAGGTCCGCAGTTCAAGCCCTAGACCTCCTTCACCTGTGTGGAGCTGGCCCATGCGCAGTGCTGATGTGCACAAGGAGTGCCGTGCCACACAGGGGTGTCCCCGCGCAGGGAAGGCCCACACGCAAGAAGTGCACCCCGTAGGAGAGCCGCCCAGCACAAAAGAAAGTTCAGCCTGTCCAGGAATGGTGCCGCACACACGGAGAGCTGACACAACAAGATGACGCAACAAAAAGAAACACAGATTCCCGTGCCGCTGACAACAACAGAAGCGGACAAAGAAGACACAGCAAACAGACACAGAGAACAAACAACTGGGGGGGGGGGGGGGGCGGGGGAGAAGGGGAGAGAAATAAATAAAATAAATCTAACAAAAAAACAAAAACCATGCCCCCTCCCCCAAAAAAAAGCATAAGAGGTTCCAGTATACCCCCGACCCCCCATCCCACTCCTCCCATACAAACAACCTCCCCCATCATTGAGACATATTCATTGCACTCAGCAAACACACTTTGGAGCACTGCTGCACCACATGGATAACAGTTTACCCTGTAGTTCACACTCTCCCCCAGTACGTTCAGTGGGTTATGGCAGCATATATAATGTTCAGCATCTGAACCTGCAATATTATTTAGGACAACTCCAAGTCCCAAAAATGTCCCCATATCACACCTCTTCTTCCCTCTCCCTGCCCTCAGCAACTACTGTGGCCACTTTCTCCACATCAATGTTGCAAAATTCTTCTATTACTAGTCACAATTGTTTTATAGTAGAATATCAGTAAGTCCACTCTAATCCATATTTTATTCCTCCATTCTGTGGACCCTGGGATGGTGATGTCCACTTCACCTCTATATCAAGAGGGGGCTTAGATTCCACATGGGTGATGGATGCAATTCTTCTGCTTGCAGTTGTAGGCATTCTCGGTTTCCTGGTGTGGTGGTTGACCATCTTCACCTCCCTGTTAGCTGACCTGGGTAACTCCAATGAACCAGAGAATAGGAGTTGCAACTCTGCTGAGGCTCAGGGCCCAGCTGGCACATGGGCAGTCCAGAGATTCAAGTCCCCTGAGTATACACCATCTCTAGCGCTAACCACAGGTTCAGTAAAAGTGACAGAAGAGGCATGTGTAGAAAGGTTGCATCTGAGTCCAGCTCCATCACTCTAGGAGCACAAATTCCAAGGTAGGGCCCACTGATATGGCACAGAACTCCAAATCCATATGCCATGACTATATACCCTGTGGGTCTCTGTAGCCTTCAGGAGAACCAGTACCTAGGGTTGTATCTACTTTGGCTGTTTCTGGGGTCCTGATGAGGCATGTGTAAGCACAACCTCTCTGATGACCTCCTGACTCTTTTTTGAAGACTCTTAGCTATATAAACACATTTGTCTTTGCCATTTCCCCCTTTTATTCAAGGTCAAAAAGCAATTTTTAACACATGATCATACATGTAGACTGAGATATTATGCTGGTTTGAGTTGACCCTTTTATTCAAGGTCTCTTTCTAGTTGCATCACCAGTTAGTGACTGGTAATAATCTCTTGGCCCCAGGGATGCTCATCCCTGGGAGTCATGTCCCACACTGGAGGGCAGGTAATGCATTTACATCCTGAGTTTTGCTTAGAGAGAGGCCACATTTGAGCAACATGGAGGCTCTCAGGAGGTAACTCTTAGGCACCCTGCAGCTCTAGGCCTAGTTCCTATTTCAGGCACACAGGCTCATAAGCATAGTCACCAGTCTCAAGGGCTCATCATTGCACCATCCTTTCTTGTTCGTCTTTGCCATTGCACTTGGGGGATTATTGCTGCTCCATTGAGGAATGTTACAGAGCTCCCCTGAGTAGGAACTCAGCACTCCCTCAGTTGTCATTTGTAACTGTAACTACTTGAAAAGACCCAACATATATCTGAACATTTTTATGTCTCCTATATACATGCCCTGGAGAACTCCCTCCCAAACATGTGCCCACCATCAATAACACCCCACACCAGTGTTCCTCCCCTGCCATAGTAGAACCTCTCTGTGGTCCAAAACTCCTTCTCAATGAAGCCTAATATATTGCCAAATTCAGTTAATAGGAAAATAAAATATAGCGATGGGTTTAAAGATTAGAAATACACAAACTAATTTAGAAATACTAAAACAAAGTAAAATAAATAGGCATATTTTTAAAAATGAAAAATATTATAAAATTTTGTTTTCAACATTTTGCCTTTCATCACTGTAATGGGTGTTGCCCTGTATGTATGTACAGTGGCAAGGCACTTTCTTTCATTTCTTTCTCAGTGTCTACATTATTTTTTTTTCCTAATTTTTAATTTTGTTTTCAAAAAAGTTTTATTTTATTTTATTTTTTTGAAGATTTATTTATTTATTTCTCTCCCCTCCCCCCTCACCCCCCCGGTTGTCTGTTCTCTGTGTCTATTTGCTGTGTCTTCTTTGTCCGCTTCTGTTGTTGTCAGCAGCACAGGAATCTGTGTTTCTTTTTGTTGCGTCATCTTGTTGTGTCAGCTCTCCGTGTGTGTGGCACCATTCCTGGATAGGCT
Source organism: Dasypus novemcinctus (assembly GCF_030445035.2). Taxonomy (NCBI): domain Eukaryota; kingdom Metazoa; phylum Chordata; class Mammalia; order Cingulata; family Dasypodidae; genus Dasypus; species Dasypus novemcinctus. The sequence continues at coordinate 203,069,665 of NC_080673.1, read as the reverse complement.
GAACTTTCTTTCGCGCTGGGCAGCTCTCCTTATGGGGCGCACTCCTTACGTGTGGGGCTCCCCTATGTGGGGGCACCCCTGTGTGGCAGGGCACTCCTTGTGTGCATCAGCACTGTGCGTGGGCCAGCTCCACACTGGTCAAGGAGGCCCGGGTTTGAACCGTGGACCTCCCATGTGGTAGACAGACACCCTAACCACTGGGCCAAGTCCGCCACCCAAAAAAGTTTTAGATCACAGTATTTCACATATACAATATAGGGGACTCCCATATATCCAACATCAAACCTTTTTCCCCCTTCCCCAGCAATGATCTTTCTACATGTTCATGTTATAAATGCGGCAGCTGATGTACAGATTTTGAAACATAGCTATCAAACATGGTTCCATTTTGGTTTACATTGTGGTTTATATTTTAGACCATACAAATTTCTAAATTTGTAGTTTCCTTATGTTTTACATTATGTTTTACTTTTTAGCTTATAGACTTTTATATATTTTTTTTGTGTAAGTTAACATGTCCATATCCATCGGTACATGATCTTGTGGAGCACTTCCATTGCCCCCCAGTTACCCTGCTTTCATCTATTCTATACCTCTCTTGTCTTCCCCTCAGGGCCCACAGTGACAATCAATCTTCATTACTTGAAGGACCAGATTTACAGATACTTGCAACAATGTTGAGGACTTGACATACTAGACTGCCCTAACACATTGGGAGCCACCGATTCTCTCGAGGGACACAATTCCCTCTATTTGAGAACATCAGGTCTCCCCAGGATGGGGGTACACCTTCATACTCATTGTATGGGTCTCCACCCAATGGTTTAACACACTATGACAAAATGAGCACTCACACACTCCCTAGAAGCTTGCCACTTTGCCAAATGCCCCCCATTAAGCACCTTAAACATGTAATTCTTCCTTATTATATTTTCTAAAGAGTTTTCTCAACATTATAGTTTCAACCATATACCTGACAATGTCCCATATTCAATTGTTCCCCCCAGTCCTCCCCCCAATTCCTTGGGCCATCTGACCCATCCTCCCAACCCTAGCCCCCCTCAAGGCTGCAAAGCCCCACCCAAAGGTATCCCTATGTCCCCATCTTATTCCTTCCCTGTACAAATACTTACCACCAGCTTATCAACAATGAGGTATCATCTTACTCCCAAAAGACTGGCAGCTATCAAAAAGAAACAGAGGACTACAAGTGCTGGAGAAGATGTGGAGGAATGGGAACACTCATCCACTGCTGGTAGGAATGCAGAAGCATCCAGCCATTCTGGAGGACAGTTTGGTGGTTTCTCAAAAAGTTAGGTATAGATTTGCCATATGACCTAGTAATTCCATTGCTGGTATATACCCAGAACAACTGAAAACAAGGACACAAACCAATATATGCACATAAATGTTCATAGCAGCATTATTCAGTTTTGCCAAAAGTTGAAATCAATCCAAATGCCCATCAACAGATGAATGGATAAATAAAATGTGGTATATACATATAATGAAATACTACTCAGCTATAAGAAGGAATAGAGTACAAACACATGTGATAACCTGGATGAATCTTGAGGACCTTATGTTGAGTGAAGCAAGCCAGGTATTGAAGGACAAATACTACATGACCTCTCTTGCTCCGGTCCGGCGGGGGCGAGTCTAGGGACCTGTGGGAAGAAGCAGGGTGGGGCAGGAGTCGAGAGAAGAATGGAGGCAAGACAGGATTCTGATCAAGTCTCATTTATTGGGGGTAAAACACGGGGATATATAGAGAGGGAAGGGAACGTGTACATAGGTGATAGGCTGGTCTTGTGGGTGGCAGACGTCCAAGGAGGGGATTGGCCGACAGTTCGCACCGGGTCTGCAGAGTTTCGCGTCTTGCGCATGCGTATTGCTGTGGTCACCTGAGTAGAGGTGGGAGGGGGAGAACAAAGAAGCAGGGAGGAGAAGAATAAGGAAATGACAGGGCAGATTTGTGAACTCCGCCATGTTGTGAGATCCGCCATGTTGTGGGAGGCTGTAAATAGGTCTCACAGCGGGTGGCTCCCTACAGGTCCCCCTTTTCTGTTTAATGAGTTATGAATTGAAGAAAGGAACAGCTGGCGACGGCTCATGATAGAGCAGGGCTTATTTTCAGTAGTGGCATGCGGCTGCAAGGTGCTCCCATGCTGAAAGGGGGGCTGTCCCTGTCTTAGGTCGGGGCTGCACCCGGTAAGCAATTTGTCTTACCCGGTATGCGATCAATCTTACCCATCATTGGGAATCATGGCAGCAAAAGGCCACGTCCCTGTCTTAGGTTGACTGATGGGTCAGCCCAGTTGCCCGTCATTGGCTAACCAGTCCAGCACCTCAGCGACAGATGGCTTGCAATTACAGCAAGCTATAACGGGGAGCCCTTATAGACCGTGTATGACAAGCATGATGTACTGAGATTGGTGGGTGTGGCCATACCCGCCCCGGTTTTGTCAGGCCATGGTGCCCATAGCTCGTTTGAGCCACTGGATCTTAGCCGAAGACATTCAGTGATATAGATTAAACAGAGAAGATTAAGCCGTGATAAGGGAGGTGGTGACTGTAAGGGGAAAGCAGGTAAAGAAATGCTATTAGGGTACAGGATAGCAAATGAAACAACATAAGAAATTTGCATTTTCAAAGGTTGGTTGTTCGTTCTTCGGTCCGGATAGGTTGGTACTGACGAACAGCAGCAAGATACATCACGTGGGCCGAGATTTGCTTCATCCTTTCTTGGAGAAATTTAAGGAGGCAAGGTGCAAATGCACAGATTAATATGAGAGCGATTAGGGGGCTGAAGAGGGGACCCAGCCAGGTCACAAGAGGGGAAGTGAGCCAGGCAGATAAGGAGGAGGTAGATTGGGAGGGCAGTATCCCTTCCCGCAATTCTCGTAGTATCTTAACATTTTGCTCAACAATACCAGATTCATTTATATAGTAGCAGCATTCCTCCTGAAGGAAAAGGCAGGTTCCCCCTTTTTCCGCTGTAAGTAAATCAAGGGCCCTGCGGTTTTGAAGGGTTACTTGGGCAAGGGAAGTAAGCTGCCTCTGGAGGGATTCAAGGGATTCGGCAGTGGATTGTAGGTTAATCTGCTGTAATGTTTCAAAATGTTGTCCCTGCAGGACAGAGTGCGCCAATCCACCGGCGCTAAGCCCGAGGGCAGTGACTGTGCCTGCAAGGGCTGTTCCGATTAGGATTGGGAGTAAAATGGCTCTGGGCTGTTGGGGGGCTAAAAGACTGTGGAATTCCCCCTGCGTATAGTAGGTTAAGTGGGGGGTAAGAAGAACCGGAATGCAGGGAACAAGGATAGAATTGTTGATGCAGCGAGAGACGGTACCGTTAGACCAGTAGAGGAGTGGAGGAGGGGCACAGGTAGCATTGCTAGTTAGATTGTGAGTACCTTTAAATGGGGGGGCAGAGCGAACCGTCGTGTTGAGAAGAATACAGGTGAGATTGTCCTGAGGTGGGGCAAGGGGGAAAATTTTGGCAGTGTCATCTGCGGCGAGAGAGCTGTTGAATGAGGGGGTAGCGCTTAGAGGGATTGGGGTAGCAATTAGCAAGGACTGTTGGAAGGCAGTGCAGAGAAAGCAGCTGGTGAGATTTAGCCAATTGGCGTTATTAAGAATGTCTAGAGTGGTTTGAATAATCTCTGGCCATGTAAGTAAGGGCGAGCTAGCAAGGCTTGTTTTTAAGCTTAACTCTTGTTGCTTTATATCTTCTGTGAGGACTGAAATGTCCCAGGTAGTATTGTACTTAGAGACGGTACGGAAGACAGAGATAAAGACTGTGGGTTTGGGATGGCCCACGGTTTCAGGATAGAAAGCCCCTGTGACTCCCGCATTCCGCTTTTCATGGTTGGGGTCCTGAATATGGAGCCAGGTAGTACCGTTGTGGTGGTGGTGGTAGATGCACCATTTGTTGCGACACCTCTGCAAGATTGCGGGCGGTCCATGGTACGTTGCCAGTAGGGGCACCCGCCATATGTCTTGTCATAACCACGTTGGGTGCAGTAGGCGAGTGTTTGGCGGTGGGGCCAGCACATGTATGCATCAAGAGCTTTACCCATCCCTCCCGCTTTGAGCAGGGTTGCCCTATTGATTAGAATGTTGAGGGGACCTTCGCACCTGGTTGGACCGCAGTATGCCATTCCTAGAGGTCCAGAATTTTTCTGGACTTCTGGGTCAGTATATGAGTAACGCACTGAAAAGGTAACTGCATAGTGATCTTTTTTGACCTTACTCGTTGATGTCTGTGGTGCAGGGAATGAGAGAATTAGAGCAAGGGTGAGAGAAAACACAAGGGAGTGCATTGTGTGTAGGTGGGCTACAGATAACAGGCGATAGCGAGAAGAAGGCAAATATACGTTAAGAAGAAGAAAATTAGCAGAACTTTCTCTAGCGTGGTCCAGTCGTTAAGTGCTCCGGCGTAGAGCAGGAGGGCTTCTATGATGATGCCTCCACAAATGAGGAGAATTCCAGGAACTGTGCACGCCTGCATGAAGGTTGGCGATTACCTGTGGATGAAAAGAAAACTAATCTCAGGGAGACTCTTCTACCCTGGATAGGTTGTTATTATCCACTTGTTTGACTAATCGCTCTGGCAGCCACCTGGCTGCATCTAGTTCTTTAGAGTAGACACAGACTGATCCTCTGCCCCATATTAGGACAGGTCTGGTCCATGCCAGGTGTTATCCATAGGGTCCTTCCATAGGACTGTAGCATGCTTTGTGCTAGTATTAGGATGCCAGAAGCAGTCAGCCGCAGAATGTCCTTCTTGATCTAAGCTTAGAAAATTTAAAATAAAGAGAGAGTGGGATAATAGGTTTTTGGGAGATCCTTTGACGGGGTACCATACCTCCTTCTTTATTTTTTCAATAGTATGTTTTAAAGACAAATGTGCCCTCTCGACGATGCCTTGTCCTTGGGGGTTGTATGGAATATCCGTGATGAGTTTTATGTTTAAGTGTTTGCAAAATGTGGTGAATACACAGCTAGTGTATCTGGGTCCACCGTCTATTTTTATTTGTTGTGGGGTTCCCAACACCGACATGGCAGTTAGCACATGTGTAATAACATTTTTTCCAGCTTCCCCTGTTTGTGGGGTGGCGAAAATAAAGCAACTAAAGGTATCAACAGTAACATGTACATATTTTAGATTGCCAAATTCAGCAACATGAGTTACATCCATTTGCCAGAGGGCATTGGGTATAAGACCACGGGGGTTGACTCCCATATGAAGTGTAGGCAAAAGGGTTATGCAAGAAGGGCATTCTTTAACAATCTGACGAGCTTGTTCCCTGGTAATTTTGAACATAAGCCACAAGATATGTGCATTAATATGATGTAGTTGGTGGGCTTTAACAGCTTTGTCAAGGTTATCTGTATCGTGATGAGTGCCCTGAGTAACATAGCACAGTAGCCGAGTGGCTTGGTCAGCTAGCTGATTTCCTAGGGCTAGGGGACCTGGGAGATTGGAGTGGGCTTGGAGGTGACCAGTAAAGAAGGGGTGACTCCTTGTACGAATAAGGGATTGTAGGTGAGTGAACAAAATGGTTGCCTCTGAGACATTTTTTACTTGAGCAGCTGTTTCAAGCAAAGGGACTGATTGAGCTACATAGGCGCTATCGGTGAAGAGGTTAAAAGAGGCACTTTGGAGAGCAGAAAACACAGCTATGACAGCTTGTAATTCTGTAAGCTGTGCAGATTTAGAATGAGTTTGAAACCAGACAGTTTTGTCATCTAGACGTAAGCAGCTATTCCTGAGGAGGAGCCGTCAGTGAATACTGACAGGGCTCCAGAAATGGGCTGGGAAGAGGTAGTTAAAGGAAAAATGAGATCGTGTGTGCTCATAAACTGCAGTAACTTATCATTAGGGTAGTAATTGTCTATTTGTCCAGCATAAGATGCACAAGCAATAGGCCAGCAGTCAGTGGTTTGTAATAGCCAACTGACTTGTGCTTTAGTATATGGTTGAATAATAGTATAATAATAGCCAAAATAGCGCTTGCTTTGTTCTCTTCCTAGGCAGACGATGTCTGCAATGGCTTGATAGTAGGGATAAATTACCTTAGCGGGCGACGCAGGTAAGTGCACCCACATTATAGGGGCAGTTTGCCAGAATACTGCTGAGGGAGTAAGAGAGGTTTTGCATATAACAAAAAATAAGGGCTGGTTATAGTCTATAGCAGTGACAAAATGCGACTGCATAGCTTGTTCAACGCTTTTAAGGGCTTGGCGTCCTTCTTGAGTAAGACTCCTAGGAGAATTAGGATTAGAGTCTCCTTGTAAAATGTTAAATAGGGGTTTTAGATCTCCTGTGGTTAGTTTAAGGTAAGGACGTAACCAGTTTATGTCTCCCAGGAGTTTCTGAAAGTCATTTAGGGTTTTTAATGTGTCTAGTCTAAGGTTGGCCTTTCTCGTAGTGATTTTGTTGCCAGTTATATGAAAACCGAGATACGTATAAGGGTCTTGTAACTGGATTTTATCAGGGGCAATTTGAAGCCCGTGGTTTTGTAAGGCCTTTTGTAAATCTCCATAACAATTAAGGATATCTTGGTGATTGGCACCTGCAATTAAGATATCATCCATATAATGGACGATATACAGGGCTTTCCACATAGTTCTAGTGCCATTTATAGCGGAGGCAACGACTTTTTGACACAAGGTGGGGCTGTTGGCCATGCCCTGGGGTAAAACCTTCCACTGGTATCTTTTCATGAGCTCTTTGAAATTTGTAGAGGGGAGGCTGAATGCGAAACGTTCTTGGTCAGCTGGGTGTAGGGGAATAGTGAAGAAACAGTCTTGTAAATCTACAATAATTTTGAAATATCCAAGAGGAATGGCAACAGGTGTTGGGAGACCAGGCTGCAAGGCTCCCATGGGCACCATAGTTTTATTTACTGCTCTTAAGTCCTGCAATAATCGCCATTTTCCTGATCTCTTTTTGATGACAAAAATAGGAGTGTTCCAAGGAGAGTTACTTTTGGTGATGTGTCCTGCTGCCAGCTGTTCCTGTACTAACTGCTGGCAGCGCTTAATTTTTCCGAGGACAGGGGCCACTGATCAACCCACACAGGTTCACTGGAGACCCAGGCGATTTTATCTGCATGGGGTACAGGAAGCTCAATGGTCCCTAGGAAAAATACCCCAGGCCTGCACGGTCTGTTTGGCCGGCGGCGGGGACGGGCTCAACCCTGCCTGTTTCTGATTTTCTGAGGCCTTTGCCGGGTTTAAAACCCTGGTTTAACATCTGTGCAGTAACTGTATTATTTGGACTTCCAATGATCATTCCCATTTGGGAGAGGAGGTCTCTCCCCCATAAATTAAAGGGAATGTGAGGGAGGACGTAGGGCTGAATAAGTCCTTTATTTCCCTCATCATCCTCCCAGGGAAGGAGTTGCGAGCTTTGTTCAGGGAGCTGAGATTGCCTGATCCCAGGCAAACTGGTGATAGCGGGGACCAACGGCCACGAGGGGGGCCAGTGAGCTCTCTGGAGGATGGTGACCTCTGCCCCAGTATCAACAAGGCCTTGAAAGGCACGGCCATTTAGGCGTAAGGTTAACATAGGTTTGGAAGGGGTAATTGGTTGGGCCCAGAAAACATCCGAGGCTCCAAGGGCCTGGTCCCCCCTATGTGCTCCGGCAGCAGCATGTGAAGTAGGTGTTAATGGTAGTAAGAGAAGCTGTGTAACACGGGTGCCAGTGGGGAAGGAAAGCACACTCTTTGGCGCAGAAGCAAGAATTTTTATTTCTCCCGTGAAATCTGAATCGACTACACCGGGTGTAATGTGGAGTCCTGAAAGGGCACTAGACCCACGGCCAATGATTAGGCCAACGGAGTCAGGCGGCAGAGGGCGGAAAACTCCTGTGGGCAGGGGCTGAACGCCCATGGGGGGCGTTAGTGCTGTGTGGGAGGCGGTACAGAGGTCCAGTCCTGCGCTGCCTGGGGTGGCGCTGGAGTTGGAGGAAGGAGGGGGACGGGAAGTGGGAGGAGCCCTCATTGTCTGTGGGGCCTGGGGCAGGCCCCCCTTCCCGTTTCCCGACGGTGGAGGGAGTGGCGCCCTGGAGGTGGAGGCAGCCCAGTGATAGCCGGGAAAGCAGCGGGACATAGACTTGGGAGACGTGGATGAGCGGGGGAGACAGCAGGAACAGCAGGAGGATACGAAAGGCGGGAGGGGCATTCTCTAAGGAAATGACCGAATTGACCACAGAAGAAGCAGATTCTGCGTGAAGGGGAGATAGCGGAGGGAGGAGGCGCTAGGAAGGCCTTTAGGGCGGCAGCGAGGACATCAGTGCAGTAGTTATAGCACGACTCTGTTCTTTTAAGGCTGCAGGAATAACGAGCCCCTGCTGATTAGTGGGACTAATGTGGGAACAGAGCTTAATCTAACCGGAAAGAGACTCCGTGCTTTTGTGAGCACGGAGGGCCTCCTGGCAGGCAGTATTCGCATTTTCAAAAGCTAATTGTTTTAAAAAATCAGAGTCGGTGGCCTCTCCGAACGGTTCGGCTGTGGTGCGTAGGCGCCCCACAAAGTCTGAGAAGGACTCCTCGGGACCCTGACGAATGGAGCTGATAGAGGTGAAGGATTGGTCTTTGGAAGGGAGACGCTTCCATGCCTTAAGGGCAGCTGTACGAATTTGGTCAACGAGAACAGCAGGGAATTCAATTTGTTCCTTGGTTTTTCCATAAGAACCGACGCCAAGAAGCATTTCTTTAGTATCGTCAAGGCGGGTACGGCTACTACGGTCGGCGGCCTCTTTGCAAAAGACTTCCTATTCGGCGCGCCAGAGGAGCGCGTCGCCAGCGGAGAGGGCGGCGCGTGTGAGAGCAAACCAGTCATTCGGTGTGAGCCGGCCGTCAGCAAGGCTCTCCAGCACCGAGACTGAGTAAGGCGCGGTAGGGCCATAGGTGGCGGCTGCGGTTTTGAGCTCTTTCAGGGTTTTTAAATCGAAAGAGGAATGGCGCTGCTCGGAGTTACGGAGAGCGGGGCCCGAGGCACTAGGGAAGGCGTCATCATCGTCTGAGGGTGGTAAATCAATGTCTGCTGGAGATTTAGTAACAGGGAAAACGGAGCGGTAGCACGACTGGCTAAGGCAGAACGATGTGGTTGAGTGCACTGCGAGAATGGTTGGGGGGGGTATGAGTAATGGCCCGCGCGGGCGTAGCAGACAAAGAGGGGGGTGCACGGCAAGCTGGTGGATAAGGGAGTTACGCTGCTCCAAAAGGCGGTTCTTTTCTAGTAACTGAGCAGTTAGGGTGGAAACCTCAGCGCGCAATGGAGCGTTGGCATCAGGAGGTTCAGAAACAGGAAAGGAAGCAGGAGGGGGTGGCTGAGACGTAGGAAGGAGTAAAGGGGTGGGGGGAGGCAGAGCCTGAGATGCAGGGAGAAAATTTCCGGGGGGTAAGGAGGGCGGAAGCGCGGAATAGAGAGGCGGAGGAACAGGCGTTGGTGCGGTGGGTGGGGGATAATGGAGTGAATGGGTATCCGTGAGCTCCGGAGCCTGAGATACGGGGAGGTTACCTTTAGGGGATGTGATACTAGGTTTTGGATGTGTGTCTGAGTCAGTTTCATCATCAGAAGGGGAACTTTCGCCCTCACCATGTATAGTGATGGAGACTGAACTCAGGCGACTGGGAGGTCGCGCAACCTGAGGAACAGGAGGTGAGGGCTGAGGAGCCTCACTGGCTTGCATAGGAGGGGGTGAGGGGGTAGGCGAAGAAAGAACTTTTTCGCCCTGTTTAACCACTTCAGCCGCTTGGGGGCAGAGATGGCGCACAGCCAAAAGATCATTTATCACAGTCCAATAATTAAAAGCAGTAACAGGGACCCTACTGGGGCCGAAGGTTTTGTAAAAGTCCTGTAGGGCGTCACCTACGCGGTACCACCATTTTTCATCCATAGTACCTTCTTGGGGAAACCAGGGACAAATTTCTTCAAGGAAAGCAAAAAATTTAGAAAGTTCTTTAACATGAACCTTTACTCCTCTCGTCTTAAGTGCGGTCTGTAGGCCGGATAGGAAAAGAGAATGATCACTAGAGGAGCCCTGCACTTACCGAGACGTCTTGCAGGGAATAGACAGTCCCCTGAAGGTCTCCTCCGCCCAAGCTGAAAACTCAGGTCTTCCGCCCAGGCCGATGGCCTGGGTTTTCTGCCCAAGCTGAAGGCTCAGGTCTTCCGCCTAAGAATTCTCAGGTCTTCCATATGCACAAAAACCACCTGTGCAGGTTTTCCTTTGTGTCGGCTTGCTTCTTCCCCGGGTCCCGTCCACAACGTTGGGCGCCACTTGTTCCGGTCCGGCGGGGGCGAGTCCAGGGACCTGTGAGAAGAAGCAGGGTGGGGCAGGAGTCGAGAGAAGAATGGAGACAAGACAGGATTCTGATCAAGTCTCGTTTATTGGGGGTAAAACACGGGGATATATAGAGAGGGAAGGGAACGTGTACATAGGTGATAGGCTGGTCTAGTGGGTGGCAGACGTCCAAGGAGGGGATTGGCCGATAGTTCGACCGGGTCTGCGGAGTTTCGCGTCTTGCGCATGCGTATTGCTGTGGTCACCTGAGTAGAGGCAGGAGGGGGAGAACAAAGAAGCAGGGAGGAGAAGAATAAGGAAATGACAGGGCAGATTTGTGAACTCCGCCATGTTGTGAGATCCGCCATGTTGTGAGATCCGCCATGTTGTGGGAGGCTGTAAATAAGTCTCACAGCGGGTGGCTCCCTACACCCTCTGATATGAAATAAGCAAACCAAGCTGTCTCAGAGAGCTAGAGACTGGAAGATAGGCTTAAAGGAATTTGGGGGGGAGAGGAAAGTTGCCAGCTGATGCCTACATGGGTGAAGTCTATGAAAAACTGCTTTTAAATAAATAGAAGAGCCAGAAATAGCAGCTATGTAACAGCAAGGGAAGCATAGGTATGGATTTTCGTTTGCCTTTTTCTTTGTTTATTATTATTATTGAAGTAATGAAAATTCTCTAATAATGACTAAAGTGATGTATGCACAACTATGTGATCATATAAAATGCCATTGATTGTACACTTTGGATGGGTGGTATGCTTTATTAATATGTATCAATAAATTTGATTTGTTTTAAAGAAAAGGGCAGAAATTATCCAATCATTATAGCCAAAAAGTAGAAAATAACCCAAATGCCTGTCAACTGGTGAATGGATAAATAAAATTGGTATATCCTACAAGGGCACATTATTCAGCCATGAGAAGGAGTGAAGCACTGATACAAGCCACAACATGGATGACACTCAAAAACAATGTGCTAAGTGAAAGACACCAGTCAGAAAGGATTGTATAATGTATTATCTCATTTATATGAAATGTCCAGAACAGGCAAATCCAGAGACAGAAAGTAAATTACTCTTGTGTAGGCCAGGGGGAGACGGAGGGAATTGGGGGATAATGGCTATGAGGTGTGGAGTTTCTTTGGGGGGTAATGAAAATGTTAAAGAATTGATTGCGGTGATGGTTGCACAAATCTGTGAGTATACTAAAAGTCATTGAATCTACACCTTGAGTGGGCATATTATATGATCTGTGAAATTGGATATTAATAAAGCTGTTTTGAAAAAAGAAGAAATAGAAGATCTCAACAGACCAATTATTAATAGATTGAATCAGTAATCAGAAACCTTCCAACAAAGAAAATCTTAATACCAGATGGTTTCATGGCAGACTTCTACCAAGCACTCAAAGAAGACTTAACTTCAAGTCTGTGCAAACTCTTCCAAAAATTGAAAAGGAGACAAAAGGAAAAAAAGAGAAAAAATTGAAAATGAGGGAACACTCGTTAGCTAATTCAATGAGGCCAACATCACTGTGGCAGTTTGATATTATTTATTAATTCCAAAAAGATATATTTAATTATGTTTGTAAACTAGTGTGTTCCTCTGGGCATGATAACCCTTTGATTATATTAGATTCAGCTGAAAATGTCTGATTTAATTATGTTAAGATTAGGACTTTGATTGAACCACATCATTAGAGTGAAACTCAGCGTTGAGTCCCAGCCCCTTTGGCGGGCTGATAAAAAAAACTCTCACATGGAAGTAGACACACAAGGAAGAAGAACACAGAGGAAGAGAGACAGCCTCATAGACATGGTAGAGGCCCCAGGAAGAGAGATGAACCTGACTGTTTGCAGCTGAAGAGAACAGAGCAGCTGAGAAGCCCTGAGATGAGTCTTATGCCAGCCTACAGCTGAGATCAGAAGAAGCTGGACCCATGGAGCCTTAAGAGAGAAGAAGAAGGCTGATCCTCACAGATGTTGCCCGCCATCTTGTGTCAACATGTGGCAACAGACTTTGGTGAGAAAGTACCTCTATGGTACCTTGAGTCTGACTCTTTAGGGCCTTGTAACTATAAAATTCCACCCCAAATAAATACCCTTTATAAAAGCCAACAGAGTTCTGGTACTCTGCATCAGCAATCCTTTGACTGACTATAATAAGCACCCTCATACCAAAGACAGATCATGATATCTCAAGAAAAGAAAGTTACAGACCAATTTCTCTTACGAATAACAACATAAAAATCATCAACAATTTGCTAGCAAACCAAATCCAACAGCACATTAAAAAGAACTATACACCATGATTAAGTTGGATTTATCTCTAGTATGCAAGGGTGGTTTTCAACATAAGAAAATCAACTGATGCACCACATTAACAGTACGAAGAAAAAACAACAACGTATTATCATTTCAATCTACACAGTAAAGGCATTTGACAAAATACTGCTCCCTTCCTTGATAAAAAACTCTTAGAACACTAGCAATAAAAGGAAACTTCCTTAACATGATAAAGGGCATATATGAAAAGCCCACATCTAATATCCTACTTTCCTTCTAAGATAAGGAATGAGACAAGATATCCAATGTCACCACTGTTATTCAACATTGTACTGGAAGTTCTTTCCAGAGCAATCGGGCAAGAGAAGAAATAACAGGTATCCAAGTTGGAAGGGAAGAAGTAAAACTTTCACTGCTTGCAGATAATATGATCCTATATACAGAAAATCCCCCAAAATCCACAACAAAACTCCTAGAACTAATAATGTTTTCATCAAAGTGTTGTAGTTCAAAACTCTGAAATAAGTAGTATTTCTATACACAAGTAATGAACAATAGGAACAAGATGTTTAAAAATTCTATGCACAATAGCAACTAAAAGAATGAGATATCTAGGAATAAATCTAACCAAGGATGTAAAGAACTTACACACAGAAAACTATAAAACATTGCTAAAAGAAATCAAAAGAAGACCTTCAAAAAATGGAAGGATATTCTGTGTTCATTGATATTAAAATGTCAAGGCTACCCAAGCAATTTATAGATTCAATACAATTTAAATAAAAATTACAACAGCCTACTTCGCAGAAATGGAAAAGCCAATTATCAAATTTATTTGGAAAGGTAAGGGGTCTTGAATGGCCAAAACTATCTTGAGAAAGAAGAACGAAGTTGGAAGACTCACACTTCCTGACTTTAAAGCTTATTACAAAGCTACAGTGTCCAAAACAGCATGGAAGTGGCATAAGGATAGATATATAGACCAATGGAATCAAATTGAGAGTTAAGATATAGACCCTTGCATCTATGGCCAATTGATTTTGACAGGGCTGCCAAGTCCTCTCAATTAGCAAAGAATAGTCTCTTCAACAAATGGTGCTGTGAGAACTGTATATCCATATGTGAAAGATTTAATGGGGACCCCTATCTTACACCATATAAAAAATTAATTCAAAATACTTCAAAGACCTGAATATGAGAACCAGGACTATAAAACTCCAAGGAGAAAATGTAGGGAAGCATCTTCAGTATCTTTTTAGGCAACAGTTTCTTAAGAAACCCAAAGCACAAGCAACAAAAGAAAAATAAATAAATAAATGGGAACTCCTTAAAAATAAAATCTTTTGGGCTTCAAAGGACTTTATCATTAATGTGAAAAGACAGTTGATTCAATGGGAGAAAGTATTTGGAAACCTCATATCTGATAAGTGTTTAATATCCAGAATAAATAAGGAAATACTACAACTCAACAATAAAAAGGCAAACAACCCAATTGAAAAATGGGCGAAAGGCTTGAACAGACATTTCTCCAAAGAGGATATGAAAATGGCTAAAATGCACATGAAAAGATGTTGAACCTCACGGGCTATTACGGAGATGCAAATCAAAACCACAGTGAGATCTTATTTCACACCCACTGGGATAGCTACTATTTAAAAAATTAGAAGTGTTGGAGCAGATGTGGAGAATAGGAACACTCATTCATTGCTGGTGGGAATGTAAAATGGTACAGCCATTTTAGAAGACAGTTTGGCAGTTCCTCATATTGTATAGAATTAGCATATGATGATGGCAACCCCTCTACTAGGTAGACACCCCAAAGAACTGAAAGAAGGGACTTGAACAGATATTTGCACACCGATGTTTATACTGACATTATTCACAATTACCAAAAGATGGAAGCAACCCAAGTGTTTATCAACTGAATAATGGATAAATGAAATGTGGTATATACATATAATGGAATATTATTCACCCATAAAAAGGAATGAAGTCCTAATACATGTGACAATAATGAAGACATCATACTAAGTGAAATCAACTAGATACAAAAGAACAAATATTTATGTGGGAGGAGTGGGGGGTGTGGGATGCAGGGTATGTATTTTTACACATATTATATATATAATTATATTTTTTAATGTAACTCTTTTTGTGATCTATGTTCCTTCATATATTTTTCTTCATATATTTTTAATGTAACATTTTTTATAATCTATGTAGCTTCAAAAAGTACAAAAAGTAAATTAAAAAAAGCAAAAAAAGGACAAATATTGTATGATCTCACTATATAAAATAATTAGATTAAGCAAAATTATAGAGTTAGAATCTGGAATATAGGTTACCATATTCCATATGAATTAGACAGAGGGAATGGGGAATTAATGATTAATTTGTATAGTATTTCTATTTAGGTTGATTTTAAAGTTTTAGAAATGGATGGTGGTGATGGAAACACAATACTGTGAATGTAATTAACAGCATGAATTATCTATGTGAATGTGGTTAAAAGGGGAAATTTTAGGTCATATATATGTTACTAGAATAAAAATTAAAAGGTAAAACATAAAACCATACTACACGGTGAACCCTGTTTTATTTTTCCCATGCATCACTATATTCTTCACACCTTGTATAGAAGAACATTCTTGTATTTGTATTATTAACTACAGCCTTCATCCACCACCCAAATCACTATGTTCCTACAGTATCCTATAGTTCCTAGAGTATCTTATAGTTTCCTTTCAATTGACATTTACGCCCTACTACCCCTTTCAGCCACGATCACATTTATAAATCAGCAGTGTTACCAATACTCACTACAATGTGTTACCACCAACTCTATCCATATTCACACATTTACAATCAACCTGAACCCTATTTTAAATGGTGAGGTATAGTCTATAGTATAATTACACGAATGTTCTTTCATGAATTATGACAACTGCATCACGCTAATGCAAGGTGTTAATAATGGGATGATATATGGAGAAAACACACCCTAATGTGAACTATGTACAGTAGTTAACAGTACAGTTATTTTTAAAAGATTTATTTATTTTTATTTATCCCCCCCTTCCCACAGATGGTTCTCTCATCTGTCTATTCACTGTTTGCTCGCCTTCTTCAGGAGGCACTGGGAACTGAACCTGGGACCTCCCGCATGAGAGGCGAGTGCCCAGTGACCTGAGCCACATCTGCTCCCTGCAGGCTGCAGTGTCTGCTGGCTTGTGGCATCTGCTTGTTGCAGTGGGGGTGGCATCTCCTTGTCTTCTTTTAGGAGGTACCAGGACCTGAACCTGGGAACTCCTATGTGGTAGGCAGGTGCCCAACTGGTTGAGCCACACTTGCTTCCCTAATAGTACAGTATTATTCATCAATTGTAACAAAAGTACCACACTAATGCAGTGTTAACAATAGGGGGGGTTATATGAGAGCACTATTTTTTTTGTGATTTTCCTGTAAACTTAAAATTTCTCTAATTAAAAAAAATTGTTTTAAAAAGTCAGTGTGGGGAAGTGGATGTGGCTCGAGCAGTTAGGCTCCTGCCTACCACATGGGAGGTCCTGGGTTTGGTGCCCAGTGCTTCCTGGAGAAGACCAGCAAGACAGCAAGCTGGCATGACAGGCAGGCACAGTGAGCTGACACAAGATAATGCTACAAGGAAAGACAATGAGAGCCACAACAAAGCAGGGAGCTGAGGTGGCTCAAGTGATTGAGCACCTCCCAGATGGGAGGTCCCAGGTTCGGTTCCCAGTACCTCCTAAAGAGAAGATGAGCAGACACAGACAGCACACAGCAAATGGACATAGAGAGCAGATAGCGCAAACAATGAGGGGAGATGTATGAATGAATAAATCTTTAAAAAAAAGAAGTCAATGTGACATCTCTTTCTCTTGGCTCCTGAACTGGGGCCTTTTTCCAACAACTAGTGAGGAACAGTTTCCTTCTGACAACTGAACGAATATTCCTTCGTGGAAGTGGATCCTCCAGCCCTGGTCAAGCCTTGAGGTGACTGCCGCCCCATCCAACAGCTTGACTCAACCTCGTGAGCGACCCTGAGCCAGCTAAGCCGCTCCCAAAATTAGGTGCGATAATAAATGTTTGTTGTTTTAAGTTGCTCAGTTTGGGGATAACTTGTTATGCAGCCATGTATAACTAATACACCACTGAAGACATTTGCTATACTTTATTCTCCTGCTGATGGACATTTGGATTTTTTCAACTTTGGGGTTTCCTATATAAAACTGCTATGTGTGTTCTTGTAAAGATGTCCTTTTGTGGACATATGGACTACAAGTCTCTTGAACATATACCCAGAAGTCATATTGCTAGGTCATAGGATTGGTATATGTTTAATTTTAGTAGATACTGCCAAACAATTTTCCAAAGTTAGACCAATTTATATTCCCATCAGGAATGTATGAGAGTACCAGTTATTCCATGTCTTAGTTTACAAGGGCTGCTATAGCAAGAAAACCACAGGCTGGTGGCTTAAGCAACACGAATTTGTTTTGGAAGCAAGAAATCCAAAGTTGAGGTAATGGTAGGCCATGCAGCATTCAGGTGCTGGCTCAACCTGCTCCATCAAAGGGCAATCTGTTTCCTTCGGTCTCTTCTCTGGCTTCTCCTCCTGCTCAGTTGTCTGTCTCTGTCTAGATTTCCTCTCTTTATAAGGACTTAAGTCATATGGGATTAAGGTCGACCCAGATTAGATTTGGCCTCGTTGAAAGAGCATCATTGAAGGTCCTATTTACAAATGATTTCATACCCACAGGACTTGAAGATCCCATTGACAAATGAGTCCACCCCCATCAGACCAGGGGTCAGGACTGAACATGCCTTTGTGGGGACATGATTCAACCTACCTTACTCCCACACCCCCTCCAACATGGGGTATTGTCAGTGATTTTAATTTTAGCCGTTCTAGTGGAGGTCTAATGCTGTCTCATGAAGTTAAGCACCTTTTCATATATTTGCTGGCCATTTGGATATCCTCTTTTGTGAAGTGCTAGTTCAAGTCTATTGCCCATTTTATAATTAAGTTGTTTGACTTTTCCTTGTTGATTTGCAGTGGTTCTCAATATTTTCTTAGTGTGAATTCTTTTTCAGGTGTATCTATTGAAAATATCTTGTCTCTCCTCTGCAGCTTGCCTTTCCATTCTTTTAATGGTGTCTTTTGATGACCAGATGCTCATATTCTTTTTTTTTTAAGATTTATTTTTACTTATCGCCCCCCCCCCCCCAGTTATCTGCTCTCTGTGGCCATTTGCTGTGTGTTCTTCTGTGACCACTTCTTTCCTTATGAGCGGCACCGGGAATCTGTGTTTCTTTTCATTGTGTCATCTTGCTGCGTCGGCTCTCTGTGTGTGCAGCGCCACTCCTGGGCAGGTTGGCACTTTCTTTTGCGCTTGGCGGCTCTCCTTAGGGGGCGCACTCCTTGCTCGTGGGGCTCCCCTATGCGGGGATATCCCTGCGTGGCACAGCACTCCTTGTGCGCATCAGCGCTGCGCATGGCCCAGCTCCACACAGGTCAAGGAGGCCCAGGGTTTGAATCGCGGACCTCCCATGTGGTAGATGGACGCCCTATCCATTGGGCCAAGTCTGCTTCCCGCTCATAATCTTAGTAAAGTCTAATTTATCAAAGCAGAAAACTTTTGAGAGAAGGGACACTACTAATTATCATGTCAGGACACAAGTTTTAAAATATTGGACAAATGGTGTCATATGATTACCCTAAGTTCCACCATGTCCAATGCCCACCCTAGGATAAGAGGAGGAAATTGAGATCCAGAGAGGTGTGTTCAGTTATCCAACTTGTCCAAAGCCAGAGAGCAAGTAACTGGAACTAGTTCAGGATTTACCTGACTCCAAAACCTTTGGCTTGAAATACCACCATATGCTGTCTAATCACAATTATAACACTGCTATTTACTTACATCTGCTAGTAGATGAATGTTTGCAAAACACTTGTATGCACATAGTCTCACTTACACCTTTTAGCACTGGCAACTACGCAGACTGGGATCACTGGCCTTTATTTATCCGACTGGAAAACTGAAGCTCTGATCTGTGGCACATAAGCAAGCAGGATTTACCCAAATTACTGCTACTGTGGCATGCAGTGAATGAGCCAGACAGTCACATTCTGCATCCTTCCACAATGGCACACTGTCGATGATAAAAAACAAAACAATACAAACCCAACATGGTATATTAAAGCAACATTTATGGAATGGTTGCTTGATCCTGCTGCGTGGTGGGGACACACAGGTGTATGGAAGAGGCACTTTTATTTTAGGGAAAGAATTCCTTCTCTCTAAAACATTCCCTCAGGCCCTATCTGATGCCAGGAGGGGCTGAGAAGAGAGCTGAATCTGAAGTGGTTCTTTACCTTGGGGAGCTTTCGGTCTGATGAAGAGACCAAGAAACTACTCACCACCGTAACCCAAAGCAGCAAAAGACGAATTTCCGCGGTACAAATGCACGTATACACACACACAAATGAGGGGCAGGAAGGACAAAGGAAGGGCTGTTTTCATTCACGGTTTTTTTACTGAAGGGCTCTGTCCCAATGCGGGGGCTAAGTGTGATAGCCAAGACTGTGGACCCAAACTGCGCAGGGTTCAAATCCTAACCATTAGCCAGTTTCCCACCTGTAATATGGGCCTAGCTCACCGATTTGTTGTGAGGGTTAAATGAGTACATACAATTTAAATTAAGCAATTAGAGCAGCGCTCGTTTGGCCCATTTAAGCGATGGGAGCGCCTGGCAGTCTTAATTACTCAAATTTGGGGCAGGGAGTGAGGGCCGCTTTTATATAAAAAAATTTTTTTTAAGTAAAATCGGCCCACGGAAGCCGTCTATGACACGGCGGGCAAACCCGAAGCACAGGGCTGATTAGAGTATAGAATAGGGGAGAGCGCGGGACAGACCGTGGTGCCGGACACACGCGCTCCCGCTGTCCCGTCCCCATCACGCGCGCACGCGCGCCTGAGCCAGTGATCTTTTCGGAGGCGTGGCCGTAAAGGAAACCGGCTCTGTCGTGAAAGCGCCGCAAACACACAGCGCCCTGGGGGATGGCTGGGAGTCCATTTTGCTCGCCGCTCCACGGCGTGCACGGCAGGTGTTTCTCTCCCTTACTGTTCTAAAGCGAAGGGTTTAAGAGGTGGAAACATTTTAAGGGCCACCCGGCAGTACTGTTAACCAGCGGCGTGGGGCGCTTCCACTCCGGCAGGAACGTGGTTTCTCGTCCGCAAGGGGCCCGAGTGAGAAGGGCGTCGATCCTGCTGTTGTGAAGTAGCAGGAAAAAATGCGACCCTTGGACATCGAAGAGGTGGAAGCACCGGAGGAGGTCGAATTACTGGAGCCAGAGGAAGATTTCGAGCAGTTCCTGCTTCCAGTGATCAACGAGATGCGGGAGGATATCGCATCTCTTATACGAGAGCACGGGAGAGCGTATTTGAGGACCAGGAGCAAGTTGTGGGAGATGGACAATATGCTCATCCAAATAAAAACCCAGGTGGAGGCCTCGGAGGAGAGCGCCCTGAATCACGTTCAGAACCCAGGCGGTGAAGCTGATGAGAGAGTGTCGGAATTGTGTGAGAAAGCCGAGGAAAAGGCTAAAGAGATTGCGAAGATGGCAGAGATGCTGGTGGAGCTAGTCTGGCGAATAGAGAAAAGCGAATCGTCTTGAAGGGGGAGTGGCGGTAAGGCCGGCCGCCCGCGGGAGCTGGATTGACGTCTCGGTAATTGCCGTTAGGCATGATTAAACAGCTTCCTGTAAAATAGTGCTATTCTAGGAGCGACTCTCCAGCCTTACAGTCTCAAAAATGGTCAGTGGGATCGGAGGAGAAAATAATTGCTTGGTTGGGTGTTAGTAGGTACTGTTTCGTATAGCCCCTCCTCCTCCGCTGATAATAGAGAAGAATAAAGGTTCGTTTTCTTGACACACTGAAGTCATTTCGAATAGTACAGTCGCCCGGAGGTAGACCTGTCTAGGCACTGAATAGTTGGGGGAAAACCAAAACCATTAGAACAAAATAGGGGAGGGTGGGTGAAAACACAGGGAAAGAGAAATAGGAATTTCCAGGTATTTTTAGAAGGCAAGTGTGTCAGAGGACTCTGTCTATAAGAAGTGTATTTCTTGTAGGTGTTTGAAGTTTTTAAACATCAGGATATAGCAATATGATACTCAAATTGCTTGATAGTAAATTTCTTCCAATTGTGCTTTAGGTTCACAGTTGATGGACTCTGGTCAACGGGTCAGAATGGGCTTGAAGAAACTGAAACAGGCATTTTTCACTATTTTGTTTTTATATACTTTTTACCCCCCATGTAACAGTCTTCCTTATTGTCGGTGACTGATGATCTTAATATGGGTTTATATCGTCAAATGTATTTGGATCTGCAAAAATAACTTGCTTGAGACATACTCTTCTAAGGGAAATGGGGCTTAATCAAAAGTTGTTACAGTGATCACATTTTTTCTTGTTATTTTGCTGTGTTTTTGAAGTATTGGGCATGGCCTTGTATTTTTGCTGTTGCTTTTGTGACCTGATTGCTTTTTGGAACTTTGGAACAAATGAAGACTTGGGGTCAGAATCTTCCAACTTTAGAGGTATAATGGGTAGCGCTACTTGGTTGTGGCCTGTGAAGAATGTATAAATGAGACTACTTTGGATTAAACTGGGAAGAAACTTGAAGACAGTTGAAGATGGAAGACGGTTTTGTAAATATTTTGAAACTTTAATTCCTCTGTGAGACAAAGAAGAGCTGTTTTGTGGCACATGGTCTGATGTATATTGTGTATCCTGTCAGGTGAATTTTAGACAATCTAGCTGATTTTATATGACGACGAAGTTCAAATAGAACAATCGGGTGTTTTCACCTTTGTAATACCCTCACATGTTATAAGGGCTTCAGAGTATAACATCAAAGAGACAATGTACAGTGGGCCTTGAGAGGCTGGAGAAAGAAAAGGACATCATCAGGGCTTGTAAAGCCCCTTCTAGTTCATCAGGTCATAGATTTAATGGAATTGAGGTAAAAATCAAACATGTGATGTGCTCATTTGCCTTGAGAAACAAAGACTTAGAAAGCCTTTTAAGTTTTTGTTTTTTTGTTCAGATGACCAAATCCCCTATGTGTGTCAATAAAAGACTTATAAGTAAATTTCCTTTGAAATAGATGTTTTTCCTTGAATGTTGTCTTCATCAAATGGGGGTAAACTGCCTGTAGTTAATGAAGTCCTCAGTAATCCTTTATCTGTGAGGGGAAGTTATCTTTGGAAGGTGATATGGGGAAGAGATAACAAAACCCTCAGTTCTTAACGGAAGTGAACATCAGGCCATCCTCTAGGCCAGGGACTCAACCTTTTTTTCCACAGACCTCTTTGCCAGTCATGTGAAAACCATGGACCCCTTATTAAGTCAACACTATACTGTATATTATTTGATAAATACATTACACCTGCATCAGTACGTCCCCACAAGAATTTTTAAAAATTTTAATTCCAACTCATAGACCCCTTGTTAAAAACCTCTGGTTTAGTCCAAAGCCCTGCTTTTCTGTAGCGGAGGTATGTTTAGTCACTCAGTCAATGGGAATGTGATGTGCTCCATATTTTGGACAAAGTGTTAGGAATATAAGGGATTGGGTTGAGATGTGTGTTATAGAAATGGAAACAAATCATTGCAATAGAGTGTGCTCTTGTGGGAACACTGAGGAGGAAGTCAACACTGAATGAGGGAATCAGGGAAGACTTTTCCAAGCAATTGGTTGAACTGGGCCTAGAATATTGAGTATAATTCCTGACATTAGAAATGAGTGAAGGCATATAGGGCATAGGAAACAATGTGAATGAATACCTGGGGAGTTCCATCCCAGGGGAGATGGCCAGTGAGTTGGAACTTTGGAGTGTGGAAGGAGTTAGAGATGAAGTGAAAGAGGTTACCAGGAATGAGAGCATAGAGGTCTTCACTAAAGAGTTAATTCATCTTTATAAGCCTGTACTTCTTTCGAGGTAACTTAACTTCACCCTGGACAGATTCTTAGAGTGCTAATGAGTGCTCAAAAGCCATAGAATGGGAAGGGTGCCATTTCTGGAATTCCTAAATTTTTATAATAATAAACATGTTCATCATAAAGAACTTAGGTGTGTGCTCTTGATTAATGTGTAAAATAGGCATTTTTAAAAGAAGCACAAAGTAAAAGAATCTTCAGAGGCTGTTTTTAGCTGTGTTCTGATCTCTAGAATCCTACTTTACACATCGGCCTTTCTGGGTTCTTCAGTGGAAATGGAGAATTACTTCTGGGCGCCGATGAAAATTTTCTGAGCAGGGGAATGATTGTGATCACATTCGTAGTTTAGAAAGGTTATTGTGACTGCAGTGTGTGGATTAATGGGAGTTCAAGTGAGGGTAGGAAGGTGGTGCTGGTGCAGAAGTAGAGATGGGAGTTGAGGACCTCGTTCTAGTTTGCTAAAGCTGCTCAAGCAGATACTATAAAATGGGTTGGCCTTCACTATGGGAGTTTATTTACTTATAAGCTTACAGTTTTGAAGCTGAGAAAAATGTCCAAGTCAAGGCATTATTAGGCGATAATTTCTTCCTGAAGACTGGCTGCCAGTAAACCTGGACTCCTGTGTCACATGGCAAGGCACATAACGGTATCTGCTGGTCTCTCCCTTATCTTCTGGGTTTCATTGCTTTCAGGTTCTTGTTTCCATGGCTTTTTCTCTCTTCTTCTGAATTTTATTCTCTTATAAAGAACTCCGGTAAGAGGATTAAGACCCATGCTGAATGAGTTGGGTCATATCTTAACTTTGGTTAAGATCCTACTCACTAAAAGATTCTGCTTAAAATGGGTCCACACCTACAGGAATGGATTAACTTTAAGAACATATTTTTCTGGGATACATATAGCTTCAAACTATCACAAGCCTGAACTGGAGCAGAAGAGGGTGAGTACCAGCTAGGTTCCTGGGGTCAAGGCTTGATGTCTTTTTCTATCGACTAGGCTAAGGTAAACTATTGTAGCAGTTACCCTGGTCTTAATAACTTAACCAAGGTTTGTTTCTCATTCATGTGTATGGGCATTGTAGGTTGGTTGCTCCATGTTTTATTTGTTAAAGGCTGCCAAGACAATACCAGGAATGGGTTGGTTTTACAACGGGGACTGATTAACTTACAAAATTAAAGTTCCGAGGCTAGGAAAAGTGTCCAAATCAAGGCATCAGGTCAAGCTTTTCTCCCTAAAGACTGGCTGTGGGTGATCCTGGACTCCTCTTTTATGTGATAAGATATATGGTGGCATCTGCTGGTCTCTGCCCTCTTCTCCAGGCTCCATTGCTTTCAGCTTCTGGCTGCTCCATCTGTGGATTCCTCTCTGAGCTCCAGTGTGTTTCTTCAGCCCTCTCTCTTCATAATCATCTCATTTATAAAAATGGGATGGATTAAGATCCATCTTGAAGTAATCAAAGGCTCTTGTCCGAAGTGATCTAATCAAAAGAACAGTAGGTTCTCACCCACAGGAATGAATTAGCTATAAGGACATCATCTTTTCTGGGGTCCATAAAAGCCTCAAACTGGCACACTCCATATCCTCTTAATTCCATGCCTGGCTGAAGGAGCAGTCCCTCCTTGGGATTTTGCAGGTCCTGATTCAGGAAACTCATTTGTAAGCTACACTGATTTAAAAACAGGTGCTTAGGGGGAGGGGGGGGGATAAAGTTGAATATGTTTGTGTATTTACAGAAATATACTTATGCAATGTATAATATATTACCCCCTTATCTGACTACAGATTATATTTCTCCACAGGATTGTGTTTCATTTCTTCAGTTTTCCAGGGTATGAGTCTAAGCCTCTTTCATGTTCAAAGCCTAGAGACTCTTCTGGATTGTTTTTGACAAGCCCTGAAAGGCTTTCCCATGCCACCCTATATAAAACAGCAGGGCCATTCCTATTACTCTCCATCCCTCTTTAATTTTTCTTCTCATTGTCTGTATATGATTATTTGTGTATCATCTGACTTCTCCCTGTCAAATATGAACTTGAAGGTAGGGACTATGTCTACTGCCAAGTTTTTAGCATATAGACCAACACCTGGCTGACATGTGGTTAGTACTTAATAAAAACCTGTTGAATGGATGAGTGCCAATTAGTTATGTAAATTAAAGTTTAATAATGTCTGCCACCAATGCAAGTAACTGAAGTTTCTGAGCCATAATCTTCAGTATCATTTTTGACACTACCCTCTTTCTCATAATGCCTTCCACATCCCGTTTATCACTGAAGTCTGTTGATTCTACGTCTAGAATAGGCCACCTCTCTCCAACTACTCCAACCCACTATGACAGTCTAACTGGTCTCTCTGCTCTTAAGTCTCACCCTATCCTGTTCCTTTTTCTCAGCGCATGGAGAGTGAATTGGACTATGGCAGTTCCCTGCTTAAACCCCTTAAAACTTATTGCCATGGGTTTTTAAAAAGATTTATTTCTCCCTCCCCACCCCTCTGATTTTTCACTTGCTTGTCTGCCTTGTTTCTTTAGGAGGTACTGGGAGCCAAACCTAGGACCTCTCATGTGAGAGGAAGGTGCCTAATAGCTTGAGCCACCTCTGCTCCCTGCTTTTGTTGTATTTTCTCTTGTTGCATCAGCTCGCTGCGCCTGCCCATCATGTCAGCTCTCTGTCTTTAGGAGGCACTGGGATCCAAACCAGCAATCTCCCACATGGTAGGCGGGAGCCCGGTCACTTGAGCCACATCTGCTTCCCTATTGCCATGGATTTTAAAATAAATTTAATCATCAACACTTACTTAGCTCCTGTTATCTGCCGGTCACTGTTTAGGGGAATAGAATTGAATAAATAGTCCAAAGTTCTGCCCTCCTCGAGTTTAATTCTAGTGATAAAAACATATGATCAGCAGGATAAATCAAGTAGTATGTTGCCAAAGATAAGCAGTGAGGATATTCATTCATTCAACTATATAGTACATATATATTGAAAAGTTTCTGCCATCCCCCAGAGCTTCCTTATTTTGGCTTTCCTCAGTCACTGCTCAAAATGAAAACCCCTTATCGGTCTCTCTCAAACTTTCATCTTCATAATGTTCCATATTTCCTCTCCTAACTTGCCTTCCTCCCATATCTACACACACTTAACACCTACCTCAGCCAAGGTCTAGGTGTGAACACAGGCCTCTCTGCAGCCTCATTGTGTAACTTCCAACCACTAATCAAATTCCTGAATGAAGCCACAGTGAATATAGATATTTAGGTACTTCTGGGGCTGCAGTTTTGTCAGGAGGTGGCAATTTCAAAAAACTGTGTGGTGCTCGCTTCAGCAGCATATATGCTAAAATCAGAACGATACAGAGAAGATTAGCATGGCCCCTACGCAAGGATGACACGCAAATTCATGAAGCGTTCCATATTTTTTTTAAAAAGAAAAAAAAACAAAAAACAAATGGTTACCAGACTTACCAGGAAATGTACAACTTTCTATTACAAAGGAGAAAAAGAAATGGTGAAAAATAATGGTTTGGACTCTGACAGTCACTAGCTACAGTACCGGAGTCTCTCCAAGGCTCCGTTTCCCTGCTACCTTGCAGTTGATTTGAGAGTCATCTGTAAAAATTCTATACAGATGGCACTGGTTACTATTACTTCTAATAAAATCTATAATACAAGCTAAAAAAACAAAAAAACTGTGTGCACGCAAGTTAAGTATCCTGGTGAAGAAGTGGAGAGGGCTATGGTGACCAGATGAGGGCTCTGCCCTGGTAGGGTGAGAAGAGTGTCCCCACTGAAGGGCAGACTGGCATGGGGAGTCAGAGCTTGAGCAGGGAAAAGGTTTCTGTGCAGGAGTGGGGTTGCAACAGAGGTCAATAAATTTAAAAAGGGAGGAAACTAGAATGAACCTTGTGGCACAGGACTGAAATTGGAGGTATCAGTGTGAACCCATGGTTTTAAATATATACAAGCTAGATCTAGAACCGTAGATATGTGTATCTATATAAATTTATGTATATACTACATATATTGCCTAGTTCTGTCCATTGAGAGGAACTAGTAGAAGTGAAACCCCAGTGGCAATGGGCACACCTGGTTCTCAGATCTTGGCTTCTAAATACCTTTTTCTGCTGAAAGGAACTAGGACCGCTTAGAGAAATGGCCAATTCCAGAGGTGCAGCGAGAGAAGTATAAGATGTATCTAGAACATCTTGCTGTGACAGAAAGCAAGAAAGTGTTCCAAGAATGTCAGGATGTGGAGATATGTCAAAAGGACACAGGAGCCAGCTTGAATGGTCTCCCACTGGCCAAATCAGGGACAAATTCAGCATCTAAACAAATCATGATAGTATCAGTATAACCATCAAATAATGTAGGAAACCATGAGTTCATGTAAATATGAATACCTGAATAAACTGAAAACAATAAATGCCTAATAAGGAATAGGATATTAACATAATTTGAAAGTACCTTCCCACAAATACTTTTTAATTACAAAAGGGGAAAAAAATAACTATAGTTGAGGAGCCTTTGATTTGGCTACTGGGAACCATCCAACCTGACTTCCGTGTTCTTTGAACACTTTCTGCTTTCTGGTACAGTGTAATTTTTTTGCCCCAACTCTGGATTTGGCCATTTCTTCAAACACTCATAAATGATGAATTTCACAATTTTAAAAAGGGGTTCAGATGCTGAATGGGTACAAAGAATGACAATTATTGACTACACAGTGGTTATGGAGCTAGGTACTGACTAAAAGTGGCTTTAGAAATTGGCTTTGTTTCTCCCCTAAGTCCAGAGACACATGGTTCCCAGTTGGTCAGTTTGGCAGCCAGGCCCTCCCAAGACCACTCACATCAGTACCCCCTGGAGTGCAGTGGGGCAGCCCTGCTGGCCAGTCAAAGCTCTTCTGTGAGCCTCTTCACTTTGTCCTCCCCAGTGTACCATGGTTACTGCAGCTGCGAGTGCCACATTCTCATAACAGTGTCCAAATCCTGAAGGAAGGTGTGGGAGAGAGTGGCTCTCCATAGCCATCTCTCTTTTAACCAGGCAGAAAATCTTTCCCAGTCAAGGTTATAATATACAATTGCATAGTTCTAAAAGGCACCATTCATGTTATAGTCATTGCACCTTGATAGTGCTCTGTATTAGGGTTCTCTAGGGAAACAACAGACTGGAGATATCTGTAAATAGTATGAGATTTTATAAAATTGTCTCATGACCATGGTGATGCACAAGTCCAAATTCCACAGGACAGGCTGCAAGCTAGGGACTCCAAAGAAGGTCCTTAATGAGTTCCCCAGGAGACACTGGCTGTCTGAAGTAGAGATGGAAATTCTCTCACTGAATGCTGAAATCATGTCTCCTTTTAAGGCTTTCAACTGATTGGATGAGATGTCAGTCATTGCTGAGGCAATTCCCTAAGTTGACTGTGGATGTAATCAGCCATATATGAAATAAACTCACTGATGATTAAAGTCCATGAAATGCCCTTGTATTACAGTTAGCTCAGTGCTTGTTTGACCAAACCACTGGGCACCATTACTTGGCCAAGTTGACATGTTAGCCTAACCATCACAAGCTCTTATGACAGTATTCCTGCAGATGCCACTACAGAGTCTTGAAAAAGAGTGTCTTTTCCTAATTTGCTGGAAGATAACCTGAGGGCTAGCCTTGGCCTTTTCCCCAGAAGCCACCATCAGTTCCCTTCAAAGGTTCCAGTGGCAATGGAAGAAGGATTGAGTGAGGAGCCCTTTTTCCCTGGGTACATTTCTGCCATGCGCCTGAACAAAACCAGGGCTCCATGACCAAGGAAGTGAGAGTTGGCTGCTGGAGGAGCAGCATCCATACCTGCCCTAGTAACAACCTGGAAAGACAGGAGATGCAGTCAGAGAGTAGGATGCTTGACAGTGATTCAGAGGTGGGAGAATTGGGGGAGATGCCCAGCCCCAGCCATGACCTTGGGAGTGGGTGGCCAAGATGAGGAGAAAGGGTCATTGGAGACAAGGAGGTTGGGGTCTTGAGGACTAGATTACCCTGTGAATACCCAGGATGATGGCAGGACTTGGGGCAGAGAGGAAGGTTAGGAAGCAAGAGCCAAAGTCCAAAATGAATGAGCTAATGTGGGAGATAGGATGTGACAGAGATGAGAAGGCAGGGGTGGTGGTTCTGCTGGATAACAAACACTTCATAGGGGCAGGATTTGGACAAGAGGGTGTACAAGTAATGGTCTGGAAATGACCACGTGGTGAACCCTGACCCCTCCTCACTAAGGCAAATTTGGGGTGCAAGGCTGCTCTGAAATGAAGGCAGGTAATGGTGCACCAGTTCCTGCAGCTCAAGGACAGGTCTGTGTTCTGAGCCGTGGACTTGGAGAGCTCTGTCAGGCAAAGGAATGGGCATTTGGGAAGGAGTGGAAGAAGCCAGCTCGCTAGGCCTGCGTCTTCTTGGTACACTGAGAGGGAAACACAGGGGTGACAGGCAGGGGAATTTGATCCTGAATTCAGTCTGGGTCTAGAAGACAGGGCACAGGATATGCAGTGCTCAGCGATGAGTTGGCCAGTCCCAGTGTTCACAACATCTGACATTCTGGAGAAGGTTAAAGCATTCTATTCTCCGGCAGAGACTGAATCTAGCAAAGAACAATTCTATAAAGGAGCACCAGGTGGTGCTGGTGACAGCCTGAGGATCAGGAAAGCCCGTCTCCTGGTGGATGCTGCAGGTGCAAGGCAATTGAAATGATTCCAGCTGAGGAGGAGAAAGAACAAAGAATAGGGGGAAAAAAAGCAAAAAAAGGAAAGTGGATTTGGCCCAAAAGATAGGACATCTACCTACCACATGGGAGGTCCAAGGTTCAAACCCAGGGCCTCCTGACCTGTGAGATGAGCTGGCCCATGCGCAGTGCTGATGTGTGCAAGGAGTGCTGTGCTGGGGTGCCCCCCACGTAGGGGAGCCCCACGTGCAAGGAGTGCCCCCCATAAGGAGAGCCACCCAGTGTCAAAAAAATGCAGCCTGCCCAGGAGTGGTGCTGCACACACAGAGAGCTGATCCAGCAAGATGACGCAACAAAAACGAGACACGGATTCCGGGTGCCACTGACACAAGCGGACACAGAAGAACACACAGCGAATGGACACAGAGAGCACACAACTGGGGAGGGGGGGCATGGAAGAGGGGAGAAATGAATAAAAAATAAATCTTAAAAAAAAAAAGAAAGAAAGCAAAAAGAGCCTAAGATACCTGTGGGACATCATCAGGCACAGGAATATTTGCATTATGGGAATCCCAGAAGGAGAGGAAAGAGAGAGTGGCAGAGGGAGTATTCAAGGATATAATGGCAGACAGCTTCCCAAATTTAATGAAAGACATGAATATACACATTCAAGGAGTCCAACAAAATCCAAACAGGATAAACTCAAGGAGAGTCATGTTCAGACACATGGTAGTCAAACTGTCAAATGCCAAGGACAAAGAAAGAGTTCTGAAAGCTGTGAGTAAAAAATGCATTGCATTATGTACAGGGGAATCCCAATAAGATTAAGTGCTGATTCCTAATCAGAAACCATGGAGGGATGAAAGCAGTAGCACAAAACATTTAAAGCACTGAAAGAAAGCAATTGCCAACCAAGAATTTTATATCTGGGGGAAACTGTCTTTCAAAATAGGGAGAGATTAAGACATTCTCAGATAAACAAAAGCTGAGGGAGTTCATCACCACTAGACCTGCCTAACAAGCAATGCCAAAGGGAATTCTTCAGACAGAAAAAAAAGGACACTAGATTGTGGATCAAAATGGCATAAAGAAATAAAGACCTCAGGTAAAGGTAACTGTATGGGTAATTATAAATGCCAGTGCTGTTGTATTTTTTTATTTGTAACTCCATTTTTCATTTCTTGCAGTCCTAAAATGCAAATGCATAAAAAGTAAAGAAAAACCTATAGTTTTGGACTTACAATGTATAAAATATAATTTGTAACAAGTACAACAAGAAGGTGAGGGAACAGAAAAGTATAGGAACAGTGTGTATGTATGCTAATGGAGTTAAATTAGTAAGCTAGTTAGGATGTTAAATTTAAGGCCCCTGGTAACCACAAACAAAATATATGAAAAGTTTATTCAGAAAGAAATGAAAAGTGACTCAAAATGATACAGTACAGGGAAGCAGATGTGGCTCAAGTGATTGGGCTTCTGCCTACCATATGGGAGGACCTGGGTTTGATCCCTGGGGCCTCCTGGTATGTAAAAAAAAAAGGCATGGCCGCATGGTGAGCCAGTGCCCATGCGAGTGCTCGCGTGGCGAGCTGAGTGCCTGTGCAAGTGAGTCATGCAGCAAGATGATGGCACAACAAAAGAGAAATGAAGGGGAGAATCAAGGCAAGGCGCAACAGAAACCAGGAACTGAGGTGGCACAAGTGCTGGGAACCTCTCTCCACATCAGAGGTCCCCAGGATCAAATCCCAGTGAATACCTAGAGGAGAAAAAACAAGACGAGAAGAGAAAAAGAGAAATAGATATAGAAGATCACAAAGTGAATGGACACAGACAGCAAAAAACAGCAGTGCAGGGGTGGGGGAAGGGGAAGGAAAAAACAAAAGTCTGAATCCTTTAAAAAAATGATACAATACAAAAAATCAAATAAATATGAAAGTAGGTATTAATGGAAGAACTGAGGGATCAAAAGACTTACCAAGACCAAATAGCAAAATGGCAGACAAAAGTCCTGCATTATCAGTGACTGCGTTAAATATAATGGAGAATTGATTATTTAAAACAAAATTTTAAAACTGTAGGGAAGCAGATGTAGCTCAGGGGTTGAGCACCTTTTCCCCATGTACAAGGTCCTGGGTTCAATCCCTGGTACCTCCTGAAAAAAGTGTAAATGGGTTAAACTCTACAATCAAAAGGAAGACATTGGCAGAATGAATAGAAAAGCATGACCCAACTGTATGCTGTGCACAAGAGACTTACCTTAAATTCAAAGACACAAGTAGGTTGAAAGTGAAAGAAATATTCCATACAAATAGTAACCAAATAGAGCTCAGATAACTATACTAATATCAGATAAAACATTTTAAAACATTTTAAGTCAGAAACTGTAATTAGGGAAGAGAAACTCACTATATCAGTGAGGTTTCAATGCTTTCCACTGTGGGGATAATCCCTGAGGGAGAGCACTCATACAGGTCAATCTGCAATGACTGGGAAAGGTGTTTTTCTTCTCCTCATCCTTCTCCTTCTTTGTCATTTTCATCATCTATTTTTGTTAGCTCCTGGCACTCAAGGAAAGCTCTACCTGAACACTAGCTAGATACAAGTTTAAGGAACAGGTGACTCAGGGTCTAAATTCCAGCAGCAACACATTAAAATATCAAATATCCAAGTTTCAACAGAAGGCAGTAAAGCATACAAAGAGTCAGGAAGCAATGTCCCAATCAAAGGAGAAGGTTAATGCTTCAGAAACCATCAATAAGGAGGACCAGACCTGGGACACACCAGAAAAAAAGACTTAAGAATGGCCCTAGGGAAGCAGACTTGGCCCAGTGTTTAGGGCGTCCATCTACCACATGGGAGGTCTGCGGTTCAAACCCCGGGCCTCCTTGACCTGTATGGAGCTGGCCCACGTGCAGTGCAGATGTGCGCAAGGAGTGCTGTGCCATGCAGGGCTGTCCCTGCGTAGGGGAGCCCCATGCACAAGGAGTGCACCCCGTAAGGAGAGCTGCCCAGCGCAAAAGAAAGTGCAGCCTGCCCAGGAATGGCACCGCACACACGGAGAGCTAACACAACAAGATGACGCAACAAAAAGAAACACAGATTCCCGTGCCGCTGACAACAACAGAAGTGGACAAAGAACATGCAGCAAATAGACAAGAGAACAGACAACTGGGGCGGGGGAGAAGGGGAGAGAAATAAATAAATCTTTAAAAAAAAAATGGCCCTAAATATGTTCAAAGGCTAGAGGAAAACATGGAAAAGAAACTAAAGGAAATTGGGAAAATGATAGAACACAAAGAGAATATCTATAGAGACATAGAAAGTACAAAAAGGAACCAAACAGGGCTGAAGACACAGTAACAGAAATTTAAAATTCCACAGCAGATTGGAATTGGCAGAAGAAAAAGTCAGAGAACTGAAGATAAGACAATTGAAATCATTTGGTCTGAGGAGCACAAGGAAGAAATGAAGAAAAATGAACAGTCTGAGAAACCTATGGGACATCATCAGGCACACCATATCAATATATGCATTGTGGGAGTCCGAGAAGGAGAAGGAAAGGGACAAAGAAGAAATAAAGAAAGGGACAGAGAGAATATTCAAAGAAATAAGGACTGAAAACTTCCAATTTAACAAAGGATATGAATATACACCCCAAGATGCTCAGTGAAGCCCAAACAGGATCAACACAAATACACCACACCATGACATATTATAATGAAACTGTTGAATGACAAAGATAAGGAGAGAATTCTGAAAGCACCAAGGGAAAAAGAAGGTGTCACATACAAGGGAGCCTCAATAAAATTAAGCACCAGTTTCTCAATGAAAACCATGGAGGCAAGACAGCAGTGGGATGACATATTTAAAATACTGAAGGCCAAAAATTGCCAACCAAGAACTCTGTATTTGCCAAAATATTCTTTCAAAACATGAAGGAAAGATTAAGACATTCCCTATAAACAGAAGCTGAGGGAGTTCATCACCACTAAAGTGACCCTACAAGACATGCTAAGGGAAGTTCTTTATGTTGAAAGGAAAGACAGTAGACAATAAATTGAAGATGCATGAAGAAATAAAGATCTCTGGTAAGAGTAATAACATGGGAAAATATAGAAGTACTTTTGTACTTTTGATTTGTAACTCCACAATTTACTCCTTACAGGATCTAAAAGGCAAATGCATAAAATTTAATGATGAATCAATGATTTTGTACTCGTAATGTGTAAGTACTTTGCAGCAAGAATTATATACATGTGGGGAACAGAGGAGTATAGGAACATAGTTTGTGTATACCATTGAAGTTAAGCTGGTTCAAATGAGATTGTTTTTAAATGTAGGATGTTAAATTTAAGTCCCATGGTAACTACAAAGAAAATATCAAAGATAATGCAATCTCAAAGAGACAGAATTAGAGTATAGGTTGCCAGGGGAATGGGGGGTAGGGGGAAGGGGAAGTAAATTCATAATGGGTGTGTGGAAAGATGGGAAAGTTTCATTGACGGAAACTGGTGAGGGAACTGCAATATTGTGAATGTGATTAATACCACTGAATGGTGAACTAGGGATTGATTGAGATGGGAAAGTTTATGTTGTGTATATGTTCCTGCAACTAAAAACAAACAAAGAGCAACTAAAGAGACAATGGCAAAGGCAATACATGACCCTGATGGAATCTAGCAAGGGAGGAGAAAGGCTTAAATGGACATTAGAACATGTGAAAGAATTACAATATAGACTGTAAGTGTCATATCAATGTTAAAGTTCTTGAACTTGACAGCTGCACCTAAGGTGGTTATGTAAGTGAATATCCTTGTTCTTAAGAAATATGCATGGCAGTGTTACATGTTCAGGGAGCAGGAGGTATAC
This sequence comes from Dasypus novemcinctus, assembly GCF_030445035.2. Classification (NCBI taxonomy): domain Eukaryota; kingdom Metazoa; phylum Chordata; class Mammalia; order Cingulata; family Dasypodidae; genus Dasypus; species Dasypus novemcinctus. The sequence goes on along the minus strand of NC_080673.1, from coordinate 203,035,482 downwards.
AACCTACTCTCAAGTGTTCAGAAGATAGATAGATAGATACTAGATAAATAGATTCATAGATACTTAGATTCACAGATAAAACAATAGGGCAAGTGTGTCAAAATGTTAAAATTGATGGGTTTGAGTATCTAGGAGGGTATAATATGTTGAAGTTCTCTGTATAGGGTTTGTATTATTTTGTAATTGTCATGTGAGTTTGAAAGTATTTCAGAGTAAAAAGTTTTTAAAAATTAAAAATCAGTAGCCTATTTTCAGCCCTGAAGAAACTAGAAAAGTAAGAACAATCTAAAACCAAAGTTAGTAGAAGGGAAGAAATAGTAACGATTAGAGCAGCAATAGGTGAAATAGAGAATAACGGTTTGCTTTTAAATTGCTAATTATTCCACCCCTTTGGTACTGTATATTGTATATATGAATTACTGTTATCTAAGACTCTTGTGAAGATAAGCTTAATAATTAGAAAAAAGAAAAGAAAAAGATAGGATGTAGAATTTTTCCAAATTAATATGTATTCTATATCTAACTTTTAAGCTCATCGCTATATTCCATTTTACTATTAAGGGAACCTGGCAATATATTGGGCTTCACTTTTCAGGAAGTTTTGGATCACAGAGAGGTTCAACAATGGCAGCAGAGAAATACTAGTGTGGGATGTTATTGACAGGGGACACATGGTTGGCAGGGAGTTCTACAGGGCATATATCCAGGGTATATAAAAATGTTTGGATATTTTCATAGTGGAAACAATTAAAAACAACAACTGAGTGAGTGCTGAGATCCTAACCAGGGGAGCTCTATCACAGGCTGTGCTGTGTCGCATTGTCTCTCCTCTCTGTCTCTTTTTGTTTCATCATTTTGCTGCACCAACTCTCCGTGTGGGTCAGCACTTTTGCGTGGGGTAGCACTCCTGCATAGGCAGCACTCCTGCATGGGGCAGCACTCTACGTGGGCCAGCTCTCCACTCAGGCCAGCTTGCCGTGCGGGCCAGCTTACCTTCACCAGGAGGTCCCCAGGTAGTGAATCCTGGACCTCCCATGTGGTAGACAGGAACCCAGCTGCTTGAGCCACATCCACTTCACTGTCTTTTTTTAAAAGATCAATAAAATCCACAAATCTTTAATAGACTGACAAAGAAAAAGAGAGAGGACACAAATAACCAAACTCAGGAACAAAAGTGGAGACATTACTACTGACCTTATAGAGGGAAAAAAAAAGGATTATAAGAGGGTTCTGTGAACAATTATATGCCAACAAATAAAAAAACCTAGATGAAATTGACAAATTTCTAGAAATGTACAAATTACCTAATCTGAAGGAAGAAGAAATAGAAAATATCAACAGACTTATAACAAGTAAAGAGATTGAATCAGTAATAAAAATTCTCCCCCAAAATAAAGTCCAAGACTGGATGACTTCACTTGCTAAATTCTACCAAACATATTTAAAAAAATATTTAACACCAATCCCTCTCAAACTCTTCCAATAATTATAGAAGAGGGAACACTTTCAAACTCATACTGTGAGGTCAATATCACCCTAATACCAAAGCCAGATAAAGATACTACAAGAAAAAAAGAAAATTACAGACCAGGGTTCCTTATGAATATAGATGCAAAAATCCTCAACAAAATACTGTTGAATCAAATTCAATGGTATATATATATATATATATATATATATATATATTTTAAGATTTATTTATTTATCTCCCCTCCACCCCCACCCCCACCCCAGTTGTCTGTTCTCTGTGTCTATTTGCTGCGTGTTCTTCGTCCGCTCTGTTGTTATCAGTGGCACGGGAATCTGTGTTTCTTTTTGTTGCGTCATCTTGTTGTGTCAACTCTCCATGTGTGTGATGCCATTCCTGGGCAGGCTGCACTTTCTTTCGCTCTGGGCAGCTCTCCTTATGGGGTGCACGGCTTGTGCGTGGGGCTCCCCTATGTGGGGGACACCCCTGCGTGGCATGGCGCTCCTTGCGCGCATGAGCACTGCGCGTGGGCCAGCTCCACATGGGTTAAGGAGGCCCGGGGTTTGAACCGCGGACCTCCCATGTTGTAGACGGATGCCCTAACCACTGGGCCAAGTCCGCTTCCCTCAATAGTGCAGTAAAACAATTATACACCATGACCAAATAGGATTTATTCCAGGAATGTAAAGATGGTTCAACCTAAGAAAATCAGTTGATATAATAAACTACATTAATATAAAGAAGGTTATAGAGAAAAAGAAACCCATATACATTGTTGGTGGGAATGTAAAATGGTGCAGCCACTGTGAAAAGCAGTATGGCAGTTCCTCAAAAAAGTTAAAAATATAGAATTGCCAAATGACTCAGCAGTTCCATTTCTAGGTATATACCTAAGGAAATTGAAAACAGGATCTCAAACAGATACTTGTACACTAGTGTTTATAGCAGCATTATTTACAGTAGCCAAAAGGGGGAGACAACCCAAGTGTCCATCAACAAATGAATAGATAAATAAAATATGGCACATACAGTGGAATATTATTTGGCTACGAGAAGGAATGAAGTTCTGAAACATGCTGCAATGTCAAAGAACTTTGAAAACATAGTCAAGGCACATTAGACAAGTATTGCATGCTATCACTTATAAGAGATTTCTACAAATAGCAAATCTGCAGAGACAGAAAGATTACCAGGTGCTGGAGTGAGGGGGAAAGAAGATTGTATGTTTGGTGGATATGGTGTATTTGTTTAAAAAAAAAAAATCTTAAAACTAAATGGGTTCATCTGAGAAACAGATGCTGCTTGTTTTCACAAGCATGATAGTGGAAAAACAATTGACTTGGCTTAAATGTTTTGTAAAAAATAAACTAAAAAATTATCCTTTGTCCTAGTAATCCCAATACTAGGTCAAAAATGGATTCCAATTTGGGGAAATTATCTGAACATAAGACAAAGTTTTATACATGAAAATATTAATCATAGCATATTTTTCAATAACAAAGTTAAGAAAAACTTTGTATTTACTAGTGAGCAAGTTAATGGTATGCCCATACGTTGGAATTCCTTGCAGCCATTTAAAAATGTTTCAACAAGGCTTTTTGTAAAGAATTTTGGTTCTGCCGTTAAGGGTGGCTCCTCAGTGTAGAGAAATGGCCTCACCAGCTCTTTGTGCTGCCTGCAGGCCCGGAGTGCTTCACTCGGTTCCCCGCGCAGCCCTGCTCCATCTTTATTGCTTTTGCACCCCTTCCATCTCTTTTGTTGCATTTGGTGTTGTCTCCAGATTTGGACAAAGATGAGGAGTGAGCCTCCAGAGGCTTTTTAAAAAAAAAGATTTATTTATTTATTTATGCCCCCCCCCATTGTCTGCTCTCTGCATCCACTCACAGTGTGTTCTTCTGTGTCTGCTATTTTCTCATTAAGCAGCTCCAGGAACCGATCCTGGGACCTTCCGGAGTGGGAGAGAGGTGGTCATTCTCTTGTGCCACCTCAGCTCCCTGATCTGTCGCATCTCTTATTATCTCTCTTCTGTGTGTCTTTTTGTTGCATCATCTTGCTGCTTCAGCTCTCTGCGTGGGCCAGCAATCCCGCACGGGGCAGCACTCTGCACAGGCCGGCATTCCGTGTGGGCCAGCTCGCCACACAGGCCCGCTTGCCTTCACCAGGAGGCCCTCGGTGTTGAACCCTGGACCTCCCATATGGTAGATGGGAGCCCAGTTGCTTGAGCCACATCGCTCCCCTCCAGAGGCTTTTGAGGAAGGGGCATGCCATTTTGCTGGTGCTGCTTGGCCTACTTGGCTTCAGGCATTGCTCATAATTAATGGCTTTCACTTTGCATATTTTATCTGTCACACTTGATACAACCAACAACCAACCGTACCTAGAATTTTAGACATTTTTTTTTAATGAAATTTTTTTGTCTTTTTTTTTTTAAGATACATAGATCACACAAAATGTTACATTAAAAATTTTAAGAGGGGCAGCAGACATGGTTCAACTGATAGAGCATCTGCCTACCATATGGAGGGTCCAGGGTTCAATACCCAGGGCCCCCTGACCCGTGTGATGAGCTGATCCATGTGCAGGGCTGCCACATGCAAGGAGTGCCGTGCCACACAGGGGCGCCCCTGCGTAGGCAAGGAGTGCATGTGCAAGGAGTGCACCCCGCAAGGAGCGCCGCCCCATGTGAAAAAAATGCAGTCTGCCCAGGAGTGGCGCCACACACATGGAGAGCTGATGCAGCAAGATGACGCAACAAAAAAGAGACACAGTTTTCCAGTGCCGCCTGATAATACAAGCGGATGCAGAAGAACACACAGCAAATGGACACAGAGAGCAGACAACGGGGGGGGGGGGGGGGGGGAGAAGGGAGAGAAATAAAAATAAATCTTTAACAAAATAAATATATATATAAAAGTTTCCATTATACCCCATTCCCCACCCTACCCCCCACTCCGCCCATATCAACAACCTCTTTCATCAGTGGGGCACATTCATTGCATTTGATGAGTACATTTTGGAGCACTGCTGAACCACATGGATTATAGTTTACACTCTCCCCCAGTCCATGCAGTGGGTTATGGCAGGATATATAATATCCTGTGTCTGTCCCCGCAATATCATTCAGGACAGCTCCAAGTCCTGAAAATGCCCCCATATCACATTTTTTCTTGAGGTCTTTGCACACTGGATTGTTGAGTGAGAAATCATAGACACTTTCACTTCAGATGACTTTGTTGTTTGGATCACTATTTAGCTGCTATTTTCCTGCTTCTGTGTTCCGGGTTCTTAGTTGGAAAGCACAAACCCACCCTGGTTTATTGGCTCAGAAAAGACTCTCTCCTCTAAGCTACTAAGAGGTTTCTAGAATTTCCAAGAAGACTGGAGAACTAGGTTCAGGGATGTGTAGCTGGAAACCTCTCCCAAACCTCTTTGCCTCGATTGCCTGATTCCAATTCTGGGATGAGGAGGAATCTGGGGGAGCTGAGGTCAGGTCCGTGCACCCTGGCTATGAGGGAGGTGGGGAAGCAAGGGCTTGGGTTTGCAGCAGCCTCTGTAGGTTCTGCTTCCTGCTTAACTAATAAGCTGGGTGATGGTGACTAATTTGTTAAGTAGGAAGAAAAAATAAGATTTCCACTCTCATCCACCCTTTTGGCTGCTCTACATCAGCATTTACTTTACTCTTCAACTTTATTTAATGTGTATATCTGCTCTATCATAATGCAACTCTCCCTCTTACAAAACATGCTTAATCTCTTCCCCAAAGAAGGGTGAACTAAAGCCTCATATCACTGTGCTCAGGCTTCTTGGTCACATTCATTTCTTGTATGGTGAAAATGTCTTCAAACATAAGACAAGTGTTCAAATGCTGGGTATTCTTTGTGGTGAAAAATAGTCTTGTACAATTAAAATGTATAAATGTGCATAAATCACATGGAAAAATGTGGCTGGGGAGATGCAGAGGTCACCGTTTAATGTGTGGGTGTCTGGCTGGCTGGCTAGGTGGGTAGATGGGTAGATGGGTAGGTGGCTGGATGGACGGACACAGGCACCGCCCACGAGCCTCACATGGCCAGTGCTAACGGTTGCTCACTTTGCGTTGGTCAGTGAATGAGGCCAGGAACTGGGACTCAGTCACCGTGTGGGCAGGGGCTGGGCACTTGGGAACTGGCCAGTGGGTGGATTCTGACCTAGCCTGTGAGCTCTCGCAGGCTGGAGCCCTGGTTTTTTCATCTCCGTCTCTCCAGTACCCAGCACCAGGCAGGCAATGAGCAATTCAATGACAAGGATCATTTCGCAGGCATTTATTAATCAGAAGGATTGGCAGACTCAGTCCAAGGTCCTAATTGCTTTCTGGAACATCTCTGCCTCCGTCAGGAATCCTGCACCTGCAAGGCACGCCTAGGGCCCTGGCTGCTCGAAGTACTTGTGGCAGGCAGACGTGAGCGCAGCCACGAACACGATGAACTCATTGAAGTCCACCTCCGCGTCTCCGTTGGCATCCAGGTCCTTAAGCAGTTTGTCCACGGCGTCCTTGTCTCTTCCGCTCTGGAGGAGGAAGAAGCCAAGGGTCAGCCATGCAGATGCCCAGTGCAGGCCTCGGGCTCGGCCAAGCCCCACTGCTGGCAGAGGGGATTCGCATCTGCTGACAGGCCAGCTCGGGGCCCGGGCCAGGAGACACACCCTATGCCGGGTGTCCGTGGAAAGAACGCGTGGGCCTACGGGATTCGTGAGCTGCCCTGGGAGGCAGAGGACACAGACCGAACTAACCTGCCATTTTTTTCTAGGCCAAAATTGCATTGCACACTGAAAGCTTCTCCTCTGCAGGAAGGAGAGTTTATTTTTATTTTTTGCAGGAGAGTGTTTTTTTATTATGTAATTGAGTGCATTTTAAGATTAGGGTTTTTTCCCAGCATCCACTCTACTCTCTGCCCAGAGGATTCACATGCATCACCTTATTCAACTCTTAGCATTAACCTTTCCTGAACACACATCTCCTGCTGGCACTGACTGCTGAGCCACTTTGATCCCCACGACCCCCAGGCAGGGAAGAAGTGGCACCCTCTGCTACACAGGAAGAAAATGAGGCCCCACAGGGAGAAGGGGAGATCTGAGGCTCCCACAGAGTCCCTGCCACCAAAAGCACCCAGCTCAGGAACCCCATGTCCCAGGTCTTCTCTGAGGGGCTGGGCTGTGGCCCTCACCATGGGTCCAAGCTGGGCCAGCACACAGGCCCGAGATGCACCAGCAGGGGCGCTGGCGAGCTGGCCCAGGACAGCGCGGGCGCCCTGGCTCCCAGGCCGCTGCGCCAAGAGGGCGCCACAGCGAAAAGTGGTTGGTTCACCCGGCATGCGGGTTGTCAGACCTTCATGCTTTATGCATGAAGATGTTGCTCAGAGCAGGATTTTTTACAAGCTAAAGTAAGGGGGGAAAACCGCAAATACGAGGGTAAACAAAGGGGGGTCTGCTGGAAAGCCGGAAGGCCTCAGCCACCCTATCCCGTGAATGACAAGCAGCCGCCGGCAGTCCCAGTGCCCGTGAGGCTGGGCTCGGCGCCGGGCACCCGGCTGCGTGCAGAGGTGTCAGAGGGACCCAGTCCACCTGGCACCCTCGCCCAGTGCTCGTGCACTTTGCGCCTTCAGAGGGCGAACAGAGAGCACAGAGGCCTGGGGCGGCGTTTGTGACTTTGCATTTTTCTCCCCAAACCCTTCCAGCTCTTTCCCCCACTCCAAATAGTAGCAGCATTCCAAGGGGCCCAAACAGCAAGCCTCTGCAGCGGTGGCAGAGCAACAGCTCATGTCCTAGACGCAGCAAGCCTCTGCAGCGCGTGACCGTGACCGAGCAACAGCTCCTGTCCTAGACGCAGAACCTGTTTTTCCAGAAGCCGGCTGTGGTGGCCTTTTTCCTCCAACTGCCTGATGACCCCTGTATCAGGAAACCTTTCCACCAGCGGATAATATCTGCCCGGCTACAAACAGCTGTTCCTTTAGGCGCTGTTTCGGATAAAAGTCACGCACATCCCCCTGTGCCTTGATACCGCTGGTCAGGCCTTGCGCCTTTGGCAACGCTCTGCATTCTGTAGAAGGCGGCTACCCTCAGGCGCCCCCAGAAGCCCCTTTCCCTCTGGCGCTAAGCGCGGACAAGCGAGCTCGGAAATGCCGTCTCTCCTCCAGTGGCCGAGGGTGAGGGCGCCACGCCAGCCCCTAGTAAACGCTGACTCTGTCCGAGTCTTTCTTTGGTCTGAGGTCTCCACCTCAGTTGGGTGGGAAGCTGTTGCTCGACACGGCTCCTTGCCATGCCTGGGACACCCGGGCTTCTTGAAACAGGTCCTCAGGTAACTCCATGGAACCCACGTTGGACAATCAGGGCCGAGCCATTGGTTCTCAAAGTGTGTTCCCTGGATCATCTACGTTGACCGTTGTCCCCCGCCCGCCCCCCACAAACCTCTTTGATCCAAACCCCCAAGGGTGGAGAATCGTATGTCCCTCTTTTCCTAAACGTGAACCTCCGGAAGAGACTCAGCAGCGCGCACCCCTGGCCTCAGAGCCCTCTCCTGGCCCACCCCCTGCAGCCTGCGGGCGCCCCACGGGGCGGGGATGGGAAGAGGCAGGGCGGGAGGGACTTACTATTCTGCAGCGCCTCGTATCTTTGAAGTGACACTTCAGGAGAGAAAGTTCAGTCTTCCATTTTCAAAAGTGAGTATCACAGACCCAAGGAGGGCAAGTGGGTAGAATCCAGGGGGCGCCGGAACAGGGGAAGGGAGTGGGGGGGTAGGAGGGAGGAAGGGGAGGAGGGAGAGGAGGGAGGAGGAAGAGGGGAGAAAGCAAAGGCGGGGGGAGCGGAGCGGGAGGGCCCTCTGTCCGGGCCTGCCAGGGGCCGCCCAGGGCAGGGGGCAGCCAGCCTGGGGGGGCTGCGGCTCCGGCAGAAGGGGCCAGCGTGGGGCTCCCCATCCCTGTTCCTGTCAATCCAGGGACACCAGGCAGCCAGGGCCCCGCTCTGTCCCTGCCGGAACCGAATCTCTCCTACTGGGAAAGGATCCTGGTCACTGACAAACTGGCCTCGATCTGTAGTTGCAAGGAACAGCCTGACCACGGATGGCCTCGCCATCCTTTGGGTGGGGGGCACCTGGTGCCTCCAAGCCCCTCCGCAGGCTGCTCTGCCCCCACCCCGGGGCTGGGACGTCCGACCCCTCTGTGGCTTGCCCGCCCAGCGGCGCGGCCGTCCCTGCGCCACGCCCGCCTGGGCACCCACCTTGAGGAAGCCCGGGAGCTCCTCCTCCAGCAGCGCCTTCAGCTCGCCCTTGGTCAGGCTCTGCTTGCTGCCCTCGCCGCCCGAGTGCCGCGCGAAGACGTCGATGATCATGCCGATGGCCGTCTCCAGTTCCGTCATGGTGCCGGGACCGTCCTCCCCAAGCCTGGGCGGGACTGCGGGAGGCCCCCGGGGCTTTATAAGCCGAGCCTCGCGTGGACCCAGAGGGAGGGGCCAAAGGGTGGGGAGGCGGCTCGGCTGCGCCACTTCCTGCCTGGGAAAAGGGCACTGTGGGGGCGGGCAGATAGCTGGAGGGGCTTCCTGGGGCAGGAATGTGGGCCTGCGCCCCTGTCCCTTAGCCGCCAGCGACCCGGGGGGGCAGGCAGGATGAGGGCTGAGGGCTGCTGGTAGGATGGCGCTCACGCGGTGCCCTGGAGGCGCTGGGAGATGGAGTTCCTGCCTCACCCTGCTCCCCAGATCCAAGGGCGCTCCCCTGAGCCTCTTGGGGAGTCGCCGTGCCTCCCGCCCTGCCTCTTGCCCGTGGGGCGCCCGCAGGCTGCAGGGGGTGTGCCAGGAGAGGGCTCTGAGGTCAGGGGACCTGGGTGCGAGCCGCTGAGCCTCTTCCGAGGGAGACAAGGTCCCTGGACCCCTAAGCATCAGCCTCAACCTAGATGGGGGGCCGGCACACATCCAGGGCCGCAGGGACATTCGGCTTCCCCTGGCCCGTGTCCCCTTTTCCCAAGTCTCCATCCATCCCCGCCTTGGCTGAGCAATTCCTCTTGAGATAAGATTCCAGGTAAAAGTTAATCACCCAAGGAAATCGGTGGCCAGGACCTTATCAGGCAGGGGACTGTGCAGCACTCCCAAGGCTGTTTGCCAACTTTCAGTTTTCACCTGCGTTGGAGGAAGCTCCCTGCCCGGAGGAACTCATCTTGGCCACCCCGAGCCCAGGCCCCTGTCTGCAAGGATGGGTGATGGCCCAAGGGTCCCCGGCAACGCCCTGCTCAGAGGTAGAGTGCCCCATCTTCCAAGAGAGGCCTGTGCTCCAAGGAGAGGCCCCTGGATGGGTGGGCGAAGGCCGGGAGGCGGGCGCGGGCCGAGCTGCCGCCCCCGCGGTGGCCTTTGCCCCAGTGGGCCCGCCCGCGCTGCTGGGGTGGCGGGTGGAGGCAGGCGCAGGCGGGCGCCCAGGCCAGGCCCGCCGGGGAAGGGCATGGCGGGGCCGGGGGGCAGGGATCCCGTCCACTGCGGACCTCCTGGGTGACTGCTGGACAGTCGCCATCTCCCCCAGCCTCAGCGTCCCGGCCCCAGGCACCGCGTGACGCCCAGATGCCACCACGCACCTACGAGCCCCACCCGTTAGAAAGCTCTGCAGCAAGCTTGGTTACGACCGTGTGTTCGTTGCAAAGGTTTTATTTCACACTTGTCGCAAAAGCCCAAGCAGGCCCACTCAGCCATGTCTCTCCTGGCAGAGGCCTTTGTAGAGATTAAAAAACAAAAAACACCCCAAAAACAAGTGACTAGAAATCCTGGTTACAGCGAACGCTTAAAGGAAGGAACGCTGTTGACCTGCCCAGCAGCCGTCAGCTGACAGCCGGGGCGGGTCCTGGGTCCCCAGACCAGGTTGTAACCCTATTCAAAACCGGACAGAAATTGCTTACGCGTTTATCTGGAAAGCGAGTTTCTTCCCAAAAGCGGATTGTGAATTGCAGCACACCACAAAAAGCCTTTCTGCCCGCGGCCAGGCTGGGGCCCTCTCCTCCCGCCCTCCAGCCTGGCCCTGCGGCCGCCGCAGCCGCTTGAGAACCTGGGCTGGTTCTGTCCTTTCCTTGGTGCCATGGCGTGGAGGGGGCTGGGGAGGCCCGGCCCCCGCTGGCCCCCGCTGGCTCCCGCGGGGACACTGCCTCCGGCCCCCGGGGGGCTGATGTCCTGTCCCGGCTCTGGAGGCCAGCAGCCCCAAGTCCAGGCGTGGCAGGGCTGCGCCCCTCTGGGGCTCCAGGGGGCTCCCTTCCGGGCTTTCCAGCGCCCAGGGGCTGCCGGCAGCCGTCACCCCCTGGGGCTCGCGGGTGGGTCCCCCCAGCCTCAGCCTCCGGGGCTCATGGCCGTCTTCCCCCATGTGCCCATGTCCTCTTAGGAGGACACCAGGCACTTTGGATGAAGGGTCCACCCCACCAGTAGGGTCTCCTTTTCACTAATTCCATCTGCAACGACACTATTTCCAAACAAGGTCACATTCCGAGGTCCTGGGGACCAGGGCGTCAACAGTCTCTTGGGGGACACGATTCAGCCCGAGACAGATGCAGGTCTGGGAACAAGACTGATTTGGGAAAGAAAAGCTCTTCTGCCTCGGCACAAATCCACCGATTGAAGCTCCCCGTCCCCGAACTGGTGCTGCTGCACAGGAAGGAGGGGACCGGAGAAGAGGAGGATGTGGCGATCTTTGCCCTCTGCCCCGCCTCGGGGGCTCCTCAGCAGAGCCGACCTCAGGGCTCTGAGTGCCTGCCAGACAAAGAGCTGGAAAGTCGGGTTCCTATGCTTGAACCAGGGTAGGAGGAGCCCCTGACCGAGCCACCAAGGCGCAGGGACGATGGGGACACGGAGCCGCCTGCGCTGGGGAGGCCACCCGCATGCGAGCGAGAGGGGCAGGTGGTGCTCCTGCGAGCCCGGCCAGCGGGGGGCAGGAAGGTTCTGGAAAGCCCCAGGCGTGTGGTGCAGGGGGCCAGCGCGACCCGCATGTCCCCTACGTCGGGTCCATCGAGGCGCTTTGAGAGGAACGGTGACACTCGGCCAGTGTGGCCGACGGGCCCTCGCATGTGGCCCCAGGCCCCGCACCCAGGCCTGGGAACCAGCAGCCGCAGCTGCCCCAGCCCCTGCCCGGCGCCCGGGGGTGCTTCCTGGGCAAGACTCAGACCTGGTGCCAGGGGTCCCCGGCCAGAGTGGGGTGGCACATGCTAGTCGGCTGGGGGAGGCAGGAGTGGCAGTGGGGGGCAGGAGGAAGGCGTCCCCACTGTCCGTGTGGAGCACCCGGCGTGCACGGGGCCTCGGAGGTCGAGCGGCCTCTGGAGAGGGTGGGCTTGGAGGGGACGCAACAGGCCCTAGGAAGCAAAGGCACGGCCACACGGGAACAGCACTGGGGGGTGACGGGGCTTTGTGGGGGGCCGTGGGGACACAGAGGGGCGGGGCTGGGGGCGAGAGGGGACAGAGTGGGAAGGGCCTTGGGCCGGCCAGCACAGGGCTTCTCCCCCCGGCCGGGTCCTCGCAGCCCGGGACGCAGCGGCGCTCCTGCGGAACTTGTCAGAAGCTCTGCGCGGTGATGGGTGGGCGGCCAGTGGCGAGCAGCGGGGCTGGGGGGGCTCGGGAGAGGCAGGGCAGAGCTGCCCTGGGGCCCCGGCAGCTGGGGTTCAGGGTGGACGGAGGCCAGGTGTCCACCGACTGATGGGTGAGAAGTAAAATGTATCTACATAAGGTGAGATATTATCAGTCCTAGAAAGCAGTGAAGTCCTGATAGGGGCGACAGGGCTGAGCCCTGAAGACACCACGTGGAGAGGAATCAGCCAGACACTAAAGGATGGGTCCTGGGTGTTCTCACAGATAAGAAGTAATGGAATAAGCAGATGAAGAGAGTCCCAATCTAGAATACAGGTTCCCGGGGGGGCAGGGCGGGGCTAGCGAACGGGACGTGAGGACTGGGCAGGTACAGGGTGCCGACCTGGGAGGAGGGAACGCGCTGGTACAGGAGGTGGTGCTGGTAGCTGAACACTGTGAGCATAGTTACTAGCACTGAGACGGGGATCTGAGTGGGGTGAAAAGGGGAAATCCTCGCTTGCATGTTTGGTAAGAGGATGAACCCTAAGTTAAACCATGGACTACAGTTAAAAGAGCAATTGTAAAAATGGACTTTCATCAATTGTAACATGATGCACACCAAGGCAAGGTATTACTAATAGGATAATATATGGAAATACAGTATTTTATGCAAGACTTTTCTGTAACCCACAACACTAATAAAAAAAGGGGGGGGGGTGTTTAAAAAAAAAAGATTGGGAAGTGGATGTGGCTCGAGCACTTGGGCTCCTGTCTACCAATGAGGAGGTCCAGGGTTCAATGCCAGGACCTCCTGGTGAGGGCAGCTGGCCCGCGTGGGGTGCTGCCCACGCGGAGTGCGGCCTGCGCAGAGTTCTACCGCACGCGGGAGTGCTGGCCCACGTGGAGAGCTGGTGCGGCAAGATGATGCACAGGAGAGATAAGAAGAGATGCAGAGGAGAGATAAGAAGAGCCACAGCAGACCGGGAGCTGCGGTGGCGCAAGAGAATGACCGCTTCTCTCCCACTCCAGAAGGTCCCAGGATCGGTCCCCAGAGCCACCTAATGAGAATACAGCAGACAGAGAAGAACACACAGAAAGCAGAAAATGGGGGGGGGAGGATAAAAATAAATAAATCTTAAAAAAAAAAGATGGATGGGGGAGGTGAGGCTGGAGGCAGGGAGGCCAGCAAGGAGCCTGCGGAGAACAGATGCCTCCAACCCACCTGGCTCAGGGTCCCCTCTGCCACCTGCCCAAGGGACATCCCAGAGCAGGTAGCGGCCTCAGCAGGGAGCAGGAAAGTGAGGGTGGGGGGGGCTCGGCCGCCACCTGACCAACTTGCACACTTGCAGAGGGGGAGCCCAGGCGTGGAGCGAGGAGGGCAAGCAAGGCCAGGCCCCCGACCCCCGCGGCCACCCTGCGCTGGCCAAGCCGGGCTAATCCTTGGTAACGTTTCAGGCAAATATTTGATGAGGGAGGAGGTTGAAACGGTTGAGAAAACCAGCTTCTCAGAGACAGGCAGGGGCCACGTCTCCACCTGGGCACGCCGCTCCTGGGGAACAGGCCGTCTGTGGACCTTTCTCCAGGCTAGGAAGCTAAACATCCCATCTTCTGGGTTTCCTTGCCGCTCGGGGTCCCCACACTGCGTGCTGCTCAGAGGATGTTTCAAGGAGGGCTAGCAGAGAGGCTGGGCTTTCTGGATACAAACACAGGCCTGTGGGGAGGTGGCCTGTAGCCCTCTGCCTTCTTCCTTGCTGAACCCTTGAAGTGACATCCGGAGGTGCGGCAGCTCTATTGCCACCATGTGGATCACCTCCTTGTTTCATCCTTACCTGGGCAGGGCTCGGTTACTGCCCAGCTGCCTGACAGCGAACAGTCTGGCATCACAGAAAGACTGGGGTTGACTTTGCTTTGATTCCAACTCTGCCCTTTCTTTGTTTTGTGATGCCTTGGCCAAATTCTGTGCCCTGTCAGAAGGCCAATTTCCTATGAAATAGCATCATGACTGTTAGCCCTCAGAGATGGAGGGAAGACTCAAAGGTGCAGGAGAGGTAGGACTAACTGGGCCCAGCTCGTTCGCACCTGGGGGGGGTGGGCTCAAGGCCTCCTCATCTCTTCCCTCCCCTCACCCTGCTCACCGCTCCCTTCCTTCCCCACCTCCTGGGAGCCTTCTGTGCTAGGTGGGCTGAGGCAGGGGCTGTGCTTGGCTCATGTCTGTACCTCAAGGAGACACGGAGAGGAAGCCGACCAGGGCAGGGCAGTGTGATGACATGCCAGAGACCTGGGGGAGTCCAGGAAGGCTCCCCAGAGGAGGTGACCCTTGCGAAGACACTTGCAGAAGCAGAGGAGTGAGCTGGGCAAAGGGTTCATCTGAATGAGTGGCCTTCACACGCGGCCCCCACACCATGGCTGCCAGCATCACTGAGTTAGAAGCCCTGGGGCGGGGTCCCGCGAGCTTTGGGGGGCCGCCAGCATCACTGAGTTAGAAGCCCTGGGGCGGGGTCCCGCCAGCTTTGGGGGGCCGCCAGCATCACTGAGTTAGAAGCCCTGGGGCGGGGTCCCGCCAGCTTTGGGGGGCCGCCAGCATCACTGAGTTAGAAGCCCTGGAGCGGGGTCCCGCGAGCTTTGGGGGGCCGCCAGCATCACTGAGTTAGAAGCCCTGGGGCGGGGTCCTGCGAGCTTTGGGGGGCCGCCAGCATCACTGAGTTAGAAGCCCTGGGGCGGGGTCCCGCCAGCTTTGGGGGAGCCGCCAGCATCACTGAGTTAGAAGCCCTGGGACGGGGTGGGGGTCCCGCCAGCTTTGGGGGGGTTCTCACGCCCTCTCGTGGGAGAGCCACTTGTCTAGACAAGGGAGGATCTTCAGAGGGATGGGCTGGCCCATCTGCAGAGACCAGATCAGGGGCAGCAGCCACCAGGACAAGGCACAGCGAGGCCCGAGCAGAGATGCAGCTGGAGAGGTCAGCTGAGCTGGGCCCGGGAACCTGGGTTTTACCCGGAGCTGGAGGTCCAGCGCTCAGGGTCCCTGCGAGCTGAGGGTGGTGCTGGGTCAGGGCTGGGAGTGAACAGCCAGAGGTGGGGCTGGAGGCAGGTCTCAGAAGCCAGGGCAGGTCAAGGTGAAAGCTCCAGCTGCCGGGCAGTATCTGGTCAAAATCTGCTGCCCACGGCAGATTTCATGCTCTCTACAGCCAGGAATGAGGGAAAGCTGGTTGTTGTTGTTTTTTTTTTGATTAAAAAAATGTTTCCCCAAGTATGTGGTTCTAAAGGCTCAATAAAAACAAACTGAACACAGCACCCTTTGCCCCTTTCCTCAAATACCTCGGTCCTCTTATCTATTTGAAGACATCACTTCCTGTTTTCTAGCTTGAGAGTCCTGCAGGTGTGGACTCTTTATCCTTCTTTTCTAGTTTGCATGAAGTTTTCAAATGAATGAGTGCTGCACTGGAGGGCATGAAATGCTTTTTCTGGGTCTAATGAGACCTTGGAATGTCCCCACACACACACACCAATCTGCCGATGGGGTCAATTGTTATTAACTTATTAAGGTTTCACTACCATTGCATTCCAGGATAAACCCATCTCAGTTATGATTTTAATACATTGCTGGGCAAGGCTTGCTAAAAAGCTTAAGGTTATTTCCAGTTTTATGAGATTGGCTTGTAATTTCCTTTTCCAGTTATTTGGTTTTGATATCAAGGCTATCTAGGCGCCTCATAAAATGAGCTGAGGGGCATTCTCCTTTGCTCCATTCTCTGGAAGTTTGCATTAAAGTGGAATTGTGTCTCTCTCAATGTCCTGAGCATGGCAACGAGCTGTATAAAAACAGCAGCTGCTGGCCCAACTGACGCGGCTCCGTCAGACCAAACACTGAGACAAGGCCAGCTTGGCAAGTAAAGCACATTTCTTAGGGGGCTCTGGTAGGGTCCTCACCCTCAGCCGTGGGAGGAGGGGCAGCACTTTCCGAAATGAGGAGATTTTTTTATAACGCAGGTCCACGTGCGGACGGGGAGAGCACACAAAGGGCGGCGGGACTTCCAAGTAACACAGTGCTGCAAGACTTACTGACCAGCCCCCAGTTCCCAGCCAGTTCCCAAGGCCTTAACTACTCAGAAATGCTGCTGCAACTGGGGGAGGGGGAAAGGACTGGGAAAGAAAATGCAAAGTCATATATGCCACACTTAGTGTTTGGTGAATTACCCCTGTAGAACCATCGGGGCTGGGTGTGTGGGTATATTTTTAACTATTGATTTGACTTCTTCATGAGTTAAAGACTATTCAGACTTTTTCCTCTTGAGAAAATTCTGGCCAGTAATGTTTTTTTAGAAAATTTCTCTAAGTTGTCTTTTTTACTGATATAGTTAAGTCTCTTACTCGATGGGGTTTCCTGTTTTGCTTTGGTCTCTGCTCATTTTGTTTCCTTACTAAACAGTTATTCCACTGAGCCAGGCTTGGTCCTCAGAGCGCGTGGGCAACCTTTTTGTGATCTGCTTCAAAGATTCAAAACCTGGTTCGATTATTTTAAAATGACATAAATGAAGCCAGAGGACTGATTCCCACCTCACCTCTCATTCCCAGGTCCTTAAAAAAGTCCCACGGGAGCAATGTTCCCAAAACCCTCGCGGTGCTCAAGCCAGAGCCTGCGGGGCCCCGGAGCCGGGCTCCACTGATGCCGCTCCCGCCGGCCTGGCAAGTCCCCCGGTGTTACTGGCACCACACTCAGTCAGGGGAGCAGGCGCAAACCCACTCGGATTCCAGGGGACTCGACATGTCCCCATTACTCCTGGAGACTGTCCTGAGACTTACCGGCAGGAGATGACACCTGGCTCGTCGTGTGCTCTCCCTGCTCCAGCCCTGGAAGCAGCCATTCCTCCAAGGACCCTGGTTCCTCTTAGTGGGAAAGAGCACACACACTCTGGGCCACGGCCTCTTCCTGGCTGAAGCCCAGGCACAGGGGTCGTGCCCCATGCCCAGCATCCCAGGTCCCTCCTCTGCAGCTGCGGCTTGCAGCATCTTCTTCAGACAGACTCACTCCAACCCCACGTGTCTTGCGTTTCTCACTTTTCCAAATGTCCCATCAGCTTCAACCCCACAAAATTTAGGGAACAAGCAAATCACCTCTACCCAGCAACTTTCCATATCTTTATTCCAAGTACAGATGACATCCCCAGAATCAGACACGTGGAATACCCTCACCCCATACTGCTGTGCTGGCTGTGCACCACCACCAATTCAGAGGGCAGTGAGTTAAACTAGAAGAGTCAGGAGAAAGGAAAGAGCAAGCTCTTGATGCTGGCTTTCCCTCAGTGGGCGAACTTAAGGTCCATTTGGTGGGAATCCCCCATCAGGCACCCCAGCTGTGGAAGAGGAAAGCCTGGTGGAGGGGTCGAGGCGGAGGCCCTCAGTCACTGACCACTGAGGCTTCCCGGGCTGCCTGCAGAGCAGGGCAGAGGCTGAGGGGGCGCGAGGGACCCACACTTGAGCAGGGTCAAAGGGCAGAAGGCCACAAGCACGGCCGCTACACAAGCGTGCCACGCAGCCATCTCAGGACTCCAGGAGAATCCTCCAGGTGGCTCCCCATCAAGGCAGAAGTCTCCCGCCCAGGGACTCACCAGCCACCGAATTTCTCCCCCCCATGGCACTGCTCCTCTAAAGAGCTCTCCTCTTTCTATTTCTACTGCCTTTCAGCTACAATGAAGTGTCCCCCCTTCAGAGGAATCACCACGGCACGAGCCCTGGGGCCAGCAACTGACGGTGGACACAGGCCAGCCCACGGGGCAGGAAGCAGGGAAGGACCCTAAGGAAAGGGGGAGGGGAGACTGCACACATCTGCTCCTTCAAGTTGTAGTCTTTGGTCCAGAATCGGGTTTTGTTCTAAAGGTCAAAAACTAGACTGATGAATTCTCAACAAGAGAAACCAGAATCAGTGAAAAAATATCCTAAAGGCGCTGAGAGAAAATATTTGTGAACCTAAAATTGTATACCCAGCAAAACCAACTTTCAAGAAAGAAGGGAAAGAAAAATTGAGAAAGTTAACCATTCATGACTCCTCACAAAAGGTAGTTCTGAAATACGTATTCCAGGGTGAAGGCTGAGTATCTCAAAGGGAAGGAATAGATGCAAGAAGGAATGGTGAGTAAAGAAACTGACAAGAATGTGAATAAACATGAAAACGGATTACATAAAACATTAACACTCCTAATATGCAGTGGACTTGTCCCAATGGATGGGGCGTCCATCTACCACATGGCAGGTCCATGGTTCAAACCCCGGGCCTCCTTGACCCGTGTGGAGCTGGCCCATGCGCAGTGCTGATGCGCGCAAGGAGTGCCCTGCCACGCAGGGGTGTCCCCCACTTAGGGGAGCCCCACATGCAAGGAGTGCGCCCTGTAAGGAGAGCCGCCCAGCGCGAAAGCAAAGTGCAGCCTGCCCAAGAATGGCGCTGCACACATGGAGAGCTGATGCAACAAGATGACCCAACAAAAAGAAACACACATTGCCATGCCGCTGATAAGGACAGAAGTGGTCACAGAAGAACACACAGCGAATGGACACAGAGCGCAGACAACGGGGGGAAGGGGAGCGAAATAAAAAATAAATCTTAAAAAAAAAAACAAAACAGCATAAAAGAAGTTCTTAGATCCCTGTATATTTTAGGAAGAGTATTGACAAACTTCCACTTTTGGGAAGCTAAAATTTTATATGCTAACATTTTGAGGGTAATTATTAAAGGAATAGAAAAAGAATATACAACTTTTAAACTAGCAGAGAAAAAAAAGAAGTTAAAACCTCTAGTCCATAAAATGGTAAGGAAGGAAGAAAAAAGGAAATGGAAAAAAGGGGAGCAAACAGGTCAAAATAACATGGTAGAAGCAATTCCAATAAATGCAGAAGGATTAAATTTTCACATTACAAGACAAAGATTTTTTATTTTTGACCTGTATAAAAAAACAAAACCAAGTGAATCCAGCTGTATGTCGTTTATGAGAGACTCTTACATTATAAGGGCACAAAAAGGTTGCAAATAAAATAATGGCAAAAAGACTTACCAAATACTAACCAGAGGAAAGCTAGGAGTGCATATCTTACAAGCAGACAAAATAGACTTTAAGACAAAAAGTATTATTAGAAGAAAGTTTCAATTCAACCGGAAGACAGTATATTTCTAAACTTGTATGCATACATTGGCATAGCCTCAAACTGTCTAAATAAAAAATTCAGAGAACTACAAGAAGAAATCAGCAAATTCATCATCACAGGAGAGTTCATTAAGCCTCTCTGGATAACTGACAGATCAAGCAGATAACAGGATTGCTTCGTCAGACACCCATGATTTAAGGGACCGCATGAGGGGACTTTTCATTCATGCCTCCGAGTCAGAGTACATATGCAACTACGGCTGTGGTAGCTACAAAATCTAGGAAAATAGTGTGACTTAGAGGACACGGTGTAAATGATAAGACTGATCCATACACTGACTCAAGGCCAGGATGCATCTGACTACCCAAGAATTTTACCAGATGCCCATGGGTGAAGATCAAAGACAGAATTCGTTTGTTCAATAGCTTATTTCTAGTTAGAGTGTCTCAGGGCCTCTCTGGAACTCAGGTATCTTCTGCTGGCCAAGACTATTCAGAAGACCTAGTGTAACTGGGCCATATAATTAAATTCCAGAAGACTCTGAAAGGGCCTGAGACACCTATCCTCAAAGTGCTGCCTCAAGGTAGGCAGAGGTAAAAACTGTCTAAGAGGTGGTTGGTTATTTTATATGAAACCAAGTCAAATGGAACGGTAAGGATCCATGGAAACTCAGAGACAAGACAGCATATTTTTTTGGTGGCCCAGAGAGACTGCCATTTACCCAGCCGGGGTCACAGAGTGAGAGAGGAGCAGAGCCAGGAATGGAATCCAGCCCTCCTGACCTTGCCCTCCGTGTGCCATCCTGTGTTGTTACCTTCAGCAGAATCAGCTTTCTCCCTGGGCATCTTTCCTTTCTCTGGACTCAGACGCAAGTATTTCCCTCGTTTCCAAGAGGTAAATTTCATGAACTTGTCTACGGCTAGTTACCATGATAGTGCCCAAGATCCAAACTGCCTCCATCCAAGGGGTCAGCTTAGATAACACCCAGAGGCAGAGGCCTAGGCCTTGGGGGTGCTCTACTGACAGAGGGCGGGGCCAGCTGGATCAGAACCTTCTACACACCCTGCCCGATCTCCACCCCACCCCCCACACTGCTTTAACCATATAACACATTGCCACTCCTCTGGGAACCCTTCCCCAACTCCCCCCGCTAAGTTAAAAACCACCTCCGTGTTCCCTTAGCCCACGGGCTTACCTTCATCTCAGTACTCCACACCCCACATGTGGGGTCTGTCAAACTGGCCATCTCATCCACTAGGGTGGAGGCCCCCTAAAGCACCACTATGTCAGCTGTGGGTAACAATGTCTAGTCTGGAGCTTAGGTCTTCAAATGTATTCATTCAAAAAAGGATTCTTAAATCAATGACTCAACTGCCAGGGAATCAACTGCTCTTCGGTGTTGCTGGTAAAATATTTCTTGAATGAATAAATGAGCAAACAAGTGAATCCATCCTATGGAATCCTATGAAATCCACCGGTCAGTGGAAAACATCTGGAATGTGGGATGTGAGCAGAAGGACGGATGCCTGGCCTTAGGCTCCTTAATCTCACCCAGCCAAGAGACTCCTCCTATCTCTCCCCCCATCTGGAGATGGTCAATGAGGGTAAATCCTTGTTGGAACATCCTAGGAGGCCCAGACACTTACTCACTCTGCTTGCTGCTGCCTCCCTCTTGGTCGGCATTTGACCTATTATTTTGAAAAGCATCAAAGACCTGGTTGCTGGAAGAAGAGGTAGATGCCACAGTGGTGCCAACATAAGGTTGAGCTGGCAGCAGCTTGGTGCCCTGGGCACAGTTTTTGAGTGCCCCCACCCCACCCCCACCCCCGCCCAAGTTTCCTCACTTAAACAATGAGGATAAGAAATTGACCTCTGAAATATGCAAAAATAAATGAGATGAGGTATGCTAAGTGTCTAATCCCAAATAGATTCTTATAACACAGACTTTTGTTTTCTCATTCATGTACCCAATATCCTGATTATTTGCTCAGAGTGAAAGGATTTCAACTGTGAGGTGACAGAAAAAAACAGAATCAACTCATACTGCTTCTCTCTTGGGCTCCTTGAGTGGTATTGGATTGACCTATTCATCCTGTTTACATTCTGTAGACTGATTTCCATCTTTATGGGTTTGCTGAAAGCAATGTAATGATCTCAATTTTCATTTTAAGAGATGCATTTCTTTTAATATAAAGATGCTTGCCTTAACAGAAACACAAAATTCATAAGCAAAGACTCCTAAAGGATTTCCCCCATTTTATCCTCCTCCTCTTCTCCCCTGACATGGATGCACAATTCCCATGGCCGAGCCTCTGGGGTACCCCCAGGTAGAGAGACTGGAGCTGCTAGAGAGCTGTACAAACCCTCAATTCTCAACCCTGGCAACCCAAGCCCTCCCTGGCTGCTATCCACGATGGCTCCTGAGTGCTACTCATTCCTCATGCCATGCACAAGATACAAGAGCCCTCGAATGATAATGAAAAAGGAGTAGACGTGGGGAGCGGAGGGAGAGGGATATGACACTGGCTGCTGCAGATGCAACACTGATGGACGTCACAAGCAGGCAAAGGGAGTTGAGGTAACCAAGCTAAGTCAGGTCCTCATTTCCCTTCCGTGCTATGAGCAGCGACCCCTCCAGGCTCACTTCACACTCCTGATCCTCACGTAGCTCTCACTGCGGTCAGGTACTATTCTAAGCATCTTATGAACATCAGATCCAAAAGCATGAGCACCATGTCTACTCCCTGATGTACCCTCAGCCTCCCCAGGCACCCAGGATGTCCTGAAAGTTGGCACACTGTGCTATAATTATGTGTCTACAGACCTGTCTCACCTCACCACAGGGGGGTCTCTTCCTGAAAGTCCTAGTGTCTGCATAGAGTCTGGAGCAGCACATGGGCACAGGATCATTTGTTACGTGACTGACTGAACTTGAGCTCCGAAGGCAGGGCCAGACCCAGGGCTTTCACGAGGCCCTTCCTGTTCATGAAAGGCTCTTCCTCCTCCCCACCCCCACTGCAGGGCCTGCAGGTTGAACCTCCAGGGTTGAACACCTCCTAAATCAGAAGCAGTTCGCCCCCACTGACAAAAACGACAATCAAGGAGAAACTTCTATTCTGAAAAAAATTTATTTACCTCACCTTTTCCTGGCCAAGTCAATGGCTTTGGTCATTGGCACAAAGATTCTGAAAATTGTCTTTCTGCTTTTGTCTTTCTAGGCAAATGAGCTTTACCTAACAAGCTTCAGCTCTACCCTCCATCCCTGTGAGGCCTGGGCTCGGGGTGACATAGGCTGGACATCATCTAAGCCTCAAGGATGCATGCCTCTTGCCTAGCAGTTTGGGGCCCACCATGGCCAGCCCTACACTTCCCTTCCTCCCCTCCAGGCCCCTGCAGATCACATGCATTTTTAAAGAGAAGCCCCCGTAATGCATGACTGTATTATATCAAAGAAGTTTACCCCAAAGTCAGCACATACACATACCTAGAACTTGCCCCCTATTCTAGGTTACTCACCAGACAGGTTACATGATGTGCACCAGTTAACATGCCACAGACAAATTACATTTCCGGAAGAAAAAAACAAAAAACAAAAACCAGCTCTTCTTTGATTTGATGACTGCAGAGTCCCCAAATTCATACACTATCACTTTCCATGCCCAACCGTCCTCTGGGCCTTCTCAATCTCATCCAGAGTAGTGGCATCTACACCCTTGACTGGAGTTTGGGTTCTTCCTTCAGCAGCTGCAGCCAAGTAGTGTCTTCTCTCTTGGAGAACTCTGACTTCAAGTCTCTCATGGGTCCCCAAATTCCAGGAAACATAAACAACAACAACAACAAAAAACAGCAAAGCACAAGGGTATACTTCCCAAGTTTAAAAAAAACAAAAAACAAAACAATAAAATCACAGTAACAAATATAACCACGGCAGCCGTTTACTGCCTAGGAATCTAGGACCTCATTTCTTTATGCAAGAGCATTTAATTAAAGGCTGTCCTTTCAGAAATGAAGGTGCTTGTTAATCTAAAGCTGAATCTGATAATCTAATGCTGATGTTATCCAACAGGATGGTGCTGAAGACTTAGTGCTTAAGATGGTGAAAAAAACAGAGGTGAGAAAACAAAAGGCTCTCTGGGTTCAGCCTCTCCAAGAAGTCAGTTCTCCTTACCAGCTGAACAGAGTTCATCAGTCTGGAACCTAGAGCACAAGTGGGGGAAATTCACGACATTGTAAGTTGGGAGTCTAAGATTCCCACATCCTGGAGTCAAACCAACCCAGCTACCTGTACAAAATGCCACCACTTGCAGAAGGGTTATCTGAACTGTTCCAATCTCATAAGAACCTTTACAAATGTCCATAATGTACTTGTTTCACACGCTCTATTTCTCTCCCATCCTCCTATAGCGAGGTTTTCGCTCCTTAGTGAATACATTCTGCAAATATTTTACCAAAATGGTCTTTTCGTTTAACAAAAAAAAACCAAAAAAATATTTTCTTCTCATTACGTTAAAAAATAACAAAACGTTATCTAAGCTAAAAACATGGCTAGGTCATCTTCCCCTTTCCCCCTGCCTTCCTCCCAAACCCGGTCTTGCACTAAACTGGAAACGACTCTCCCAGCAATCCAGCTCTCCCCCGTGGCCAGGCTCTCCGCTAATCCTCTCGGACCGTAACTTACCCGCTCTCGAGTCCTTCAGTAGCATTCGTAGCGGTCGATCTGCTGGTGAATCTCCACTATCCTCTTCCCCATCAGCGCCGCCTCGATGGCCTTCTTCTCCACCTTCTCGCACAGCTTCATCACTCGCTCCTCGGCCTCACCTCCCGGGCTTCGGGCGGGGTCCATGGCGCTCTCCTCCGAGGCCTCCACCTCGCTTTTGATCTCGTCCAGCAGGCTCTCGATCTCCATCAGCTTCCTCCTGGCCCTCAGGTGCGCCCTGACGTGCTCGCGCTCCAGGGAGGCGATGTCCTCCCGGAAGGCATCGAGGACGGGGTTCAGGAGCCTCTCGAAATCCTCCTCGGCTTCTCGCACCTCGTCCACGTCCACGGGCCGCATCGCGCCGCTCGCCCACCGCCCCTTCGCCACCCCGCGGCCACCCGCGTCCTCGTCCCCGCGCCCGAGAGGCCGGTCGGTCCACTGCGAGCGACCGCGGGGCTGCGCTCGGTCGGAGGCGTCACTGCCCCTGGAGATACCACTAGCAACAGGTCCTCCCAACTTTTCGCAGCAAAGACGGATTCCAAAATGGATTCCCAGCCGCCTACCAGGGCTCTGTTGGTTTGCGGCCCTTTCACGACGTTCCTGGCTCCTTTACGGCCACATAGTTGGTAGGAAAAAAGTTCCGGCGCCCGTCGTAAAGAGGGCGTCGCCAGCTCCCTGCGGCCGTGCACACGCACGCGCACAAGCGTACTCATACATTTAGATGCGCAGGCGCATACTTAAGTATGCTGGTCCACGGCTGGTTCGTTCCTCTCAGTGAAGCCTTAGCGCCCTCGAGGGTTTACTAGGGCTGAAATTTTAACGTTTCATAAGTTTTAAAATATATTCTTCTGCGCTAGTATAATAAAATAGCTTAGTACGCACAGCGTTTACAGTGTCAAGGACTGCTCTAAGTCCCTGCTAAATCATATGCTAAATCATAGATAAACTAAGGTGGTACTGTTAAAATTTTCTTTTAACGCCCGGGGGAACTAAGCACGGAGAAACTAGGGGACTACCCAGTCAGGATTTTTAGGCCAAGGCCATTGCCGTGCTCTTGACCACAGACCTCTTGGGCAGATGCATTCTGCAAACAATTGAGAGGTGTGATGTCTCAGAGCAGGTAGTAATTACCCTGCACCCCTACTTTTAAAAAGTTTTTTTTACCATTGACTTTTTATATTTATTCAAATACATTAACTCATTTGATTATCGTGTGTATATATATATATATATATATATAAAATGTTGCCATTTTATCCATATTTGTCCTTGTTTGTCTGGCTTATTTCCCTCAATATGATGTCTTCAAGAGTCATCCATGTTGTAGCATGTCCAGCACTTCACTTCTTTTTATGCTGAATAATATTCCATTGTATGAATATGTCACATTTTGTTTATCCATTCACACTTGGGTAGCTTCCATCTTTTGGCTATTGTGAAAAATGCTGCAGTGAACACTGGTTTACAAATATCTGACCGAGTCCTTGCTTTTTTTTTTTTTTTAAGAGAATCTAATATCTTGGAAAAAATTTTTTAAGATTTATTTATTTATTTCTCTCCCCTTCCCCCCTCCCCCGCCTCCCACCGTCTCCTCTCTGTGTCCATTCGCTGTGTGTTCTTCTGTGTCCACTTCTATTCTTGTCAGTGACACCCAGAATCTGTGTCCCTTTTGGTTGTGTCATCTTGCTGATGTCAGCTCTCCATGTGTGTGGTGCCATTCCTGGGCAGGCTGCACTTTTTTTGCACTGGGCAGCTCTCCTTACATGGTGCACTCCTTGTACGTGAGGCTCTCCTATGCAGGGAACACTCTGCGTGGCAGGGCACTCCTTGCGTGCATCAGCACTGTGCGTGGGCCAGCTCATCACATGGGTCAGGAGGCCCTGGGTTTGAGCCTTGGACCTCCCGTGTGGTAGGTGGACACCCTATCCGTTGGGCCAAATCAGCTTTCCATTCCTTGCTTTTAATATTTGGGAATTACTAGGAATGGAATGGCAATTCTATACTTACATAACAATAGTTTCACTTTTTTTTTGTTTGCAGTAAAAATGGCATCCAAATGGATTCCTAACTGTCTACCAGAACTCTATTTGTTGACAGCCCTATGTTCAGTTCTTTGAGGAACTGCCAAACTATATTTCAAAGTGGCTGCACTGTTTTAATTCCCAAAAATGTACAAGTGTTCTTATTGCTTCACATCCTTGCCAACACTTATTATTTTCATTAAAAAAAAATAATAATAGGGAACAACCAGCAAGATGGCAGCAGAGTAAGGAGCTCCTAGAGTCAGCTCCTGCTACAGGGCAGTTAGTAATCACCCAGGGCTATCTTCAGCTAGCTGAAACAACTGTTTGGGGGCTCCAGGAGACCAGTAGAGCATTCTGCAACATCCTTGAAGGAATGAAAGGAGGAGACTGCCCATCTGCAGAGAAAATTCATAGGTAGAGTGCTTCCCGTCCCAGACGCTAGTGCCCATCCTCCTCTGGAGACACGAGCCACCTTGGGAGCTGTTCTGCCGCTGGAATTGAAAGCTCCACTTCCCCAAACAGGGGAGAAAAAGATGGTTGGGCACCAACTTCAGCTACTGATGAGTACATTTGGCAGGCTAAAATATAATCCTAAGAACAGCTAAAGTTTGAAACTGTCCAAGTCAGAAAGAGGCTGGTAGCTGCCATCCTAACTCCACACCTGGCAGAAGGGAAGTGGGGCAGACTGAAAATCACAGTGCTGGTGGGGACCGGCTTCTTTCCATCCAGATCAGATTGCAGCTCTAGCATAAACCCAGCCCCACTTCCAGCAGGGAGGAAGCTGGGGGAACCTACATCAGCCAGAAATTAATGGCCAAGCCATGGAGGCTGGTGATTATCCTACTTTGGCAGCGCAAGCCCCTCTAGGATCTATTCTGTGACTGAAATTTGCAGCTCCATTTCCCAAAAATAGGAGGAAGAGACGGTTGGCCACCAATTAGAGCTACTGATTAGTAAATTCGACTGGCTAAAGTATAACCCCAAGAACAGCTAAAATTTGAACCTGTCCAAGTCAGAACAAAGCCGGTGGCCACCATTTAGACTGCGCCCCTAGCATGCGGGGATGCCCAGCTGACCAAAAACCACAGTGACGGTAAGAACTGGTTTCTTTCACCCAGACTGACCTGCAGCCCTAGCCTAGGCTTCAGCCCCATCTCTGGCAGGGAGGAGGCTGGCAGGTCCTGCACCAGCCTATCCAGTTAACTGCAGGTACATTTGGCTGGCACAGACTGAATAACTGGAACTCTACTGGGGCAACTGCGATCATCTTGACCCGCACTGCATAGATTGCTGTCCACACCTGCAGGGGAGAAAGGGGCTTGAAGCTTCATCAGTCTCTCTGGGCAACTAGAGTCTAGGCCTGCATGACTTGGATTATTCCACACAGCTGTAACTCTGTCCCTACCCCTGGCAAAGGAGAAAGTTGGGAGAAGTGTCATCAGTCCCTTGGGCAATGAGAGCAGCTTGAGCCTCCATGGCTTAGCTCCTGCTGCACAACCAGGAAGCCCTAAACTGAAGAGAAAAACTGTACCCAAAATAAATACTCTAGTAAGCCAGATGCCAAGAAACCAGCAAAAAATTACAATCCACACCAAGAAACAGGAAGATATGGCCCAGTTAAAGGAAAAAGATAAGCCTCTAGATGACATGAAAGAATTGAGATAACTAATCATAGATGTTCAAACAAATCTTAATAAATTCAATGAGACAGCTAAAGAGATTAAGAATATTAGAAGATATAGGTGGAAGCGGACTTGGCCCAGTGGTTAGGGCATCTGTCTACCACATGGGAGGTCTGTGGTTCAAACACTGGGCCTCCTTGATCTGTGTGGAGCTGGCCCATGCGCAGTGCTGATGTGTGCAAGGAAGGCCTTACCACACAGGGGTGTTCCCTGCGTAGGGGAGCCCCACATCCAAGGACTGCACCCCATAAGGAGAGCTGCCCAGTGCAAAAGAAAGTGCAGCCTGCCCAAGAATGGTACTGCACACACGGAGAGCTGACACAGCAAGATGATGCAAGAAAAAGAAACACAGATTCCCAGGCTGCTGGTAAGGGTAAAGTGGTCACAGAAGAACACACAGCAAATGGACAGAGAGAGCAGACAACTTGGGGGGGGGGGGTAAGGAGGGAGAACTAAATAAAAAAATAAATCTTAAAAAAGAAAAGAAGACATTGGATAGGGAAGCAGATTTGGCTCAAAGGATAGAGCATCTGCCTACCACATGGGAGGTCCAAGGTTCAAACCCAGGGCCTCCTGACCCATGTGATGAGCTGGCCTACATGCAGTGCTGATGCACACAAGGAGTGCCATGCCACGCAGGGGTGTCCCTCGTGTAGGGGAGCCCCATGCACAAGGAGTGTACCCCATAAGGAGAGCCACCCAGCGCCTGCCCATGAGTGGCACTGCACACATGGAGAGCTGATGCAGCAAGATGACGCAACAAAAACAAACACAGATTCCTGGTGCCACTGACAAGAATAAAAGCAGACACAGAAGAACACACAGTGAATGGACACAGAAAGAAGACAACTGGGGGGGGAAGGGGAGAGAAATAAATAAATCTTAAAAAAAAAAGACATTGGATAAACACAAAGAAGAATTTGAAATAGCAGA
This sequence comes from Dasypus novemcinctus, assembly GCF_030445035.2. Lineage (NCBI taxonomy): Eukaryota > Metazoa > Chordata > Mammalia > Cingulata > Dasypodidae > Dasypus > Dasypus novemcinctus. The sequence goes on along the minus strand of NC_080673.1, from coordinate 203,007,000 downwards.
TCTTATGGAAGGAAAGGTGCAATAAATGGATTTTTAAAAAAAAAATTGGAATCATATAATAGCAGATTTGAGGAGGCAGAAGAAGGATTGGTGAGCATGAAGAAATGGCCTCTGAAAGTGAACATACAAAAGAACAGATGAAGAAAAAATGGAAAAAATTGAAGAAGGTCTAGGGAACTAAATGACAGCAAAAGATGTGCAAACCTACATGTCATGGGTGTCCCAGAAGGAGAAGAGAAGGGAAAAGGGGCAGAAGGAATATTTGAAGAAATAATGGTAGAAAAATTTCCAAGCCTATTGAAGGACATCGATATCCATGTCCAAGAAGCACAACGTACTCCCATCTGAAAAAAATCCAAATAGACCAACTCCAAGACACGTACTCATCAGAATGTCAAATGCCAAAGACAAAGAGAGAATTCTGAGGACAGCAAGAGAAAAGCAAGACATAACATATAAGGGATACCCAATAAGATTAAGTGCTGATTTTTCACCAGAAACCATGGAGGCAAGAAGACAGTGGTGTGATATATTTAAGATACTACAAGAGAAAAACTTCCAGCCAAGAATCTTATATCCAGCAAGATTGTCTTTCAAAAATGATGGCAAGATTAGAATATTCACAGATAAACAGAAACTGAGAGAATTTCTTACCAAGAGACTGAATTTTCAGGAAATACTAAAGAGTGTGCTAGAGCCTGAAAAGAAAAGACAGGAGAGAGAGGCCTGGAAGAGAGTCTAGAAATGAAGATTACATTAATAAAAGTAACAAAGTGCCAAAAGAGTGATGAAAATAAAATATGACAGATAAAACTCAAATAGTCAGGAATAAACTTAACTAACGATGTAAAGCACTTGTATTCAGAAAACTGCAACTCAATGTTAAAAGAAATAAAAAGCCCTAAATAACTGGAAGGACATTCCATGCTCAAGGATTGGAAGACTGAATATCATTAAGATGTCAATTCTACTCAAATTAATATACAGATTCAATGCAATTCTGATAAAAATTCCACCAACAATTTATTTATTTATTTAATTTTCCCCCCTTCCCCCCTCCCCCCAGTTATTTGCTCTCTGTGTCCATTTGCTGTGTGTTCTTCCATGTCTGCTTCTATTCTTGTCAGCAGCACCCGGAATCTGTGTCTCTTTTTGTTGCATCATCTTGCTGCATCAGTTCTCCATGTGTGCGGCACCACTCCTGGGCAGGCTGGACTTTCTTTCATACTGGGCAGCTCTCTTTATGGGGTGCACTCCTTGTGTGTGGGGCTCCCCTACACGGGGGACACCCCTGCTGGGCACGGCCCTCCTTGGGCACATCAGCACTGCAGGTGGGCCAGCTCCACACGGGTCAGGGAGGTCCTGGGTTTGAACTGCAGACCTCCCATGTGGCAGGCGGATGCTTCATCCATTGATCCAAGTCCTCTTCCCCAACATTTTTTTAAAAAATTGAAAACAAGATTATCAAATACATTTGGAAGGGTAAGGGGTCCTGAATAACAAGAAACATTTAAAAAGAAAAAGCAAACTCTTATCTCCAGACTTTAAATCATATTACTTAGCTATAGTGGTAAAAACAGCATGGTACTGGCATAAAAACAGACACATAGACCAATGGAACCAAATTGATGGTTCAGAAACCAACCCTCATATGTACGGTCAAGTGATTTTTTTTTTTTAATTTACTTATTTATTTCTCTCCCTTCCCCCCCCGCCCCCCCCCACCCCGGTTGTCTGTTCTCTGTGTCTATTTGCTGCATCTTCTTCTTTGTCCACTTTTGTTGTTGTCAGCAGCACGGGAATCTGTGTTTCTTTTTGTTGCGTCATCTTGTCGTGTCAGCTCTCCGTGTGGGTAGCACCATTCCTGGGCAGGCTGCACTTTCTTTCGTGCTGGGCGGCTCTCCTTACGGGGTGCACTCCTTGCACGTGGGGCTCCCCTATGTGGGGACACCCCTGTGTGGCACAGCACTCCTTGCGCACATCAGCACTGTGCATGGGCCAGCTCCACATGGGTCAGGGGGCCTGGGGTTTGAACCGTGGACCTCCCATATGGTAGACGGACGCTCTAACCACTGGGCCAAGTCCGCTTCCCGGTCAAGTGATTTTTGACTAGTCTGTCAAACCCATACAGCTCAGGCAGAACAGTCCATTCAACAAATGGTGCTGAAAGAACTGAATGTCAAGACCCAAAAGAAGGAAAGAGGACTCCTATCTCATACCTTATCCAAAAATTAACTCAAAATAGATCATAAAAACTAAAAATAAAAGCAAGAACCATAAAACTTCTAGAAGAAATTGTAGGGAAATAGCTTCAAGACCTGGTGGTATGTGGTGGATTCTTAAAGGAGATAAGAGGAGGACTGAGATGGACTAGTGATGTTTAATATATGTAGAAGTTTTAATTAGCTTTACTGTAAAAGTGTGGAAATGTATAGAGTGGATGGTAACACACAGTGCTAGTTTATAAATGGGGATGTGGCTGAAAATGGTAGTCTGGATATGTAAATGCCAATTGACAGAATGCAAGAGAATAATCTAGGAACTGAATAGCACAGTAAACCAAGAGGTGGATGAGAATTATGGTTGATGGTACAGATGCAAGAGTGTCCTTTTTAAGCTAGAGCAAATGTTCGTCACTATTGCAGGGTAGTGGGAATGTGGAGAAGCATGGAAAAAATACAACTGGAGTGACCAATGGACTGTGGTTAGCAGTAATAATATAATGTTCTTGCATCTATGCCACAGATGTACTGTGTTGATAATGGGACATTATGGAAAATGTGAGCCAAATATACACTATGGATGCTGTAATAATCAGATGACATTATCTTAGCTATAACAAATGCGCCATCACAGTGTGGTATGTTGATAGAGGGATGTTGTTTGGGAATTCTGTACATGTGCATGATTGTTATTATATGTTTACAATGTCTGTCATAAAATATATTAAAAAAATAATAATAGGGTGGGTTGGGGGAAAAATACACCAAATGTAAGATAAGGACTATAATTAGTAGTAAGTTTTTTTTTTCAAGATTTATTAATTTATTTATTCTTCCCCCTTCCCTTCCTCCCACCCTGCTGTTTTTGCTGTCTGTGTTGTCTTCTCATTTTCTCCCCTCCAGGATTCAATCCTGGAGACCGCTGATCCGGATAGAGGTTCTCTGTCAATTGCACCACCTCAGTTCCTGGTTTCTGCTGTGCTTCACCTTCACTCTCCCCTTGTCTCTCTTTTGATGCATCATCTACTTGCTGCGTAACTCACTTGCCTGAGCACTGGCTCACCACACGGGCACTCACACGGGCACTGGATTGCTGCAAAGGCACGCTTTTTCTTTTCTTCTTTTTCACCAGGAGGCCCCAGGAATCGAACCCTGGTCCTCCCATAAGGTAGGCAGAAACTCTATCACTTGAGCCACCTCCGCTTCCCAGTAGTAAGATTTTGACAATATTATTTCATAGTTTGTAACAAGCATCTCACGACAGTGCAAGGTGTTGGTGGAGGGTTGATGTTTGAGACCCCGGTATAATGTTATGCATGTTTGCTTTGTAAGTTCACAACTTTCACTATACACTTATTTTTTATGTATGTTCATATATAAATGATATGAAGATAATAATAATAGGTGGGTTGGGGGAAAATACTTTGGCTAGTAGTAATATTTTGACAATTCTCTTTAATCATTAGTTAAAATTGGTTAACAATGTAAGGTATTGGTGGTAGGGTGAGGTACGAAAGTCCCATATGATGTTATATATGTTTGTTTTGTAAGTTCACAACTATTACTATACACTTATTGTTAATGTATCTTTGGCTCAAGCAATTGTGCTCCCATTTACCATATGGAGGACACGGGTTCAATCCCTGAGACCTCCTGGTAAAAAAACAGAAAGGCATTGCGCCCCTCCTCCCCATCCTGTGAGGGGCAGAGAGGTGTACCAAAAAAAAAAAAAAAAAAAAAAAAAGACAATGATGCAGCCAGATGGAAAAAAAAATAGCCATCCTTGTGAGTGTGAAGTGGTATCTCATTGTAATTTTAATTTGCATTTCTCTTAACAGCTCATGTTGTTGCATATCTTTTCACAAACTTATTGGACATTTGAATATAATCTTTGGAGAAATGTCTATTTAAATCCTTGACTCATTTGTCACTGGGGTTGTTTCTCTTTTTGTTTTGAGTTCTAGTAGTTCTTTTTATATTATGGAAATTGAACCCTTATTAGAAGTGTGGTTTCCAAATATTTTCTCCCACTATTCTGTATTTTGTCTTTTCATTTTCTTGCTAAATATCTTTTTTTTTTAAGATTTATTTTATTTATTCCTCCCTCCCCCTCCCCTGTTGTCTGCTCTCGTGTCCATTCGCTGTGTGTTCTGTGTCTGCTTGCATTCTCGGTGGCACCGGGAATCTGTGCCTCTTTTTGTTGTACAATCTTGCCATGTCAGCTCTCTATGTGTGCGTCGCCACTCCTGGGTGGGCTGAGCTTTTCTTTCTTGCGGGGGCAGCTCTCCTTGAGCGGCGCACTCCTTGTGCTTGGGGCTCCCCTACACTGGGAACACCCCTGTGTGGCATGGCACTCCTTGTGCACGGCAGCACTGTGCATAGGCCAGCTCACTGCACAGGCCTCTTATATGGTAGGTGGATGCTCTATCAGATGAGCCACATCTGCTTCCCAATAATATCTTCTGATGCATGAAAGTTTTCAATTTTGATGAAGCTGAGTTTATCTTGTTTCTTCTGTGCTTGTGCTTTTGCTGTCATATCTAAAAATCCATTGCTAACTCCAAGGCTATGAAGATTTTCCCCTTATGTTTTCTTCTTGGTTTCATGGTTTTTGCTTTTATATTTAGGTCATCAAACCATTTTGAGTTAGTTTTTGTGTATGGTATGTGGAAGGGGTCTATTTTCATTCTTTTTCATGTGGAAATCAAGTTTCCCATCATCATTTGTCAGACTATCCTTTCCCTTTGAAAGGACTTGGCAGTCTTGTAAAAATCAAATGGTCATAGATGTGTGGGTTCATTTCTGGATCTCAGTTCTATTACGTTGGTTTTGTCTATCTTTCTGCAGTACCACACTCTTGATTAATGTAGTCTTGATAGTAAGTTTTAAAATTGGGAAGTGTGATCCCCCCATTTTGATTTAAATGGTGAGTTACATTCTGTCTTGGGTTTTGAGTATAAATTAGGGTCTGGTTTTAAACAGACTGAGAGCTCCCAGTGGAAAGTGTAGGTCTGATTCAGCACTGCTGCCTCAGCGTCTCGGGGTACTGCATATATCCTCAGGGAATTCCTCTGAAAGAATTAATTCTTTCCTGGACTCTGAGCACATCTATGAGATAACAGGCCCCAATGGCAGACACTGGTCTGCCTGTTTCCTCACAGCTCTCATGGTTTGGCATACAACAGGAGCTCAAGTAATGTTGCTTGAACATTATTTCTCAATAGATGTTAAGCATCTGCTATGCGTCACTGTGAAATGGTTGATGTTTCAGTTTGCTAAAGGCTATTGGGAGCAATATACCAGAACTGGGTTGGCTTTTGCAATGGGGATTTATTAGGTTAAAGCTTACAGTTCTGAGGCTGTGAAAGTGTCCAGATCAAGGAACCACTAGGACAAGCCTCCCTGGTACGGAGGGATTATTACCAGGCACCAACTAGCGATGCATTTGGAAAAAGACCTTGACCAAATGGGGAAAATATTAATACAAATGTGCTGAGACCAGCTCAGCAATAGGTTTGCACGAAGGGAAGGTGATGCAGAACTGAAGAAATAAAAGGACAGAAAGGAAGACCCAAGAGAGAAAATAAAGATGGGACCAGGGGACTCACAGCTTCTGGAACTGAGAGCCTCGACCCTTGTTTCCACATCATATTTATTAGAAATTACAAAGCAGCGGTTATCTATGTTTACTTTCCAGGCTGCTTGTTATTAAAGCTGTAGCACTGGCAATGCTAGGGAGCAGGCCATAACCAAGTTCAAACGTCTCCACACGCAAACAATTTTTATGCTGACCAGACAGCGTTCCATCTAGTCAAGGCCGGTGTTCCTAAGCCCACACTTGTTATCTGCATTATGGCAATGTTTCAACTTCAAGCCAGGTTCCCACATTCAAATTCAAGCTGTTTTCCTACATCTCCCCCTTTTTTGTTTTTGCAAAGCAGTGAAGGCAGATTTGGAGATTTCTTGCTGCTTCATACCCTGGAGGGTTTGTAGGGTGTATCTGAGAACTAAATATATACAAAACAGACAGGAACAGGAACAGGAACAGATAATTAATATACCTCCTAGAAGACCCTGTCCCCAACTCTTAATCCATATCATAGGGCTCAGGTGTCTTAATCCATCCACAATTCCTGAAATAGTTTGTGTGGCAGGAAGCAGTTGCAAATGAGCGTGTTGAATGCTTGTTACTTGGGCTTGTAATTGAGAAATATCTAAGCTTAAGTTGTTTTTATGACCACGCAAATGATGTTTCACTGATTTCTAAGGAATATCACTGCTATTATATACGTAGGAGGTCACACAAAAACTAGATATATTCCAATCACACTGTAGGCATAAGCACATATTTACAGTTTGTAATTCTTCTACCAAGCTCAAAGCTGCATTTTATACATAATCTAAAACTGCAGTAGATTATACAATGACAAACAATAAGACTTCCAACTAGCAGACATTTAATGAATAGACTTTCATTTCTCATGGGCTTAAGATTCCCAACCAGCAAGGCTATATATAGGCCAGTACGCGATCAAAAATGACCTCATTTTCCCCAGTTTGTATAGTTTAAGGCACAGGCAGTGATGGATTATTGTTACTCCCCCATTTTTGGGCTGTGGGGCAGCCGGAAGTTTATCTCATAATTTCAATGCTTTCATTGGTCCTGCTCTTAGCATCTTCGCTGGCCCTGGAACCACAACTCAGTGTTGAATTTAAACTTAGCTCATTGTTGTGAGGATTCATTTTCTAGTCAGAAAATAGTAACTGCCTTGTTATAAGAGTCCCGATGCAGTGTCTGCAGCAGTGAAAGCATACCTCGTCCCTCCCAAGAGCAGGAGGGGACCCATGTCACAGTCATTGGAGTGAGCGCAGTGGACACTCACGGGTGAAGTCCATGAGCTGTTGGCAAGGAACAGGCAGCCGGAACTGCTGGGCTGGGCACCACAAGGCCTGGTACTCAAGACATTCGTCTTTCCGGTGGAGCCGCCTGCTTCTTCTCAGGTCTCAATGGCTCTGGATCTTCAAGAAGGCATCTGCCTCAATAGTCCTGAAAGGGGTGTTAGAAGAGTGGGCAGGGACATGACAGCCAGCTACCTGTCACTGCTGGCCGGTGTCTCAGATGTTCTTCCACAGATCTCTCCGCCATAGACAGTGAGTCACAACAGTCCATGTTTCTGTCTTGTTTTTTGTATTTGCAGTCCATCCCTAGTTAGGGATGGCAGTCTTCAGAGTGACCAGACAGTAGTGGGTTAAATCTTTCACTTTCAGCAGGATTTCCTATGCTGCACACAATTGCTTTTTTATATTGTACTTTTGGCCCCTTCCAGAAATGTGACTAAAACCCAAGGGGTACTTGTTTAGAATGCTTCCTTTGCCACCCAAAGCCAATATTGGGCTGGCCACATCCAATCCACAGGCTAAGTCATTGTCCACCTTCTTTTTTTTTTAATTTTTTAAAGCAGCCTGCTGGAGGTCCTCCTCCTCCCATGAAGGACCTAGCCTAATTAGCACATACAGTGGGATTAATATTTGAGCTAAGTGAGAGATGTAAGATTTTTAGTATTCCAACAATATTACAAACTATATTAACATGAGAAAACATTGTACTTTATCAATTACAGCAGAGGGTATAGTTTTGTCTTACCCAACCAAACAGCATTTAAGAATTTGATAGAGAGCAGGGACCTGGCAGCCTGCCCCAATTGTTTGCCTATTTTCAGGCTCTTAAGATAAGATACTATTGTCTCTGATGTTTCTTTTAATTCTGAAAAAAGGATTCCTGGTCAACAGAACGTCATCAGTAGGGTTTCAGCCACAGATGTTTTCTAGCAGCCAGATTCTTTGCCACCGGCCAGGGCAGATGGTTGGGCTGTGCACACAGCCTTGGGGAGGCACTGCAAAAGCCCACTGTTGACTTTTCTACAGGTAGGAGAATGCAGGCTGGCTTGACTTGCCTAAGGAAATACTAAAGAAAGTCTTAACAAATTTTAAAACAAACTGATAGTGACACAACTGGATATTAATTTCTTGCAACAGGGAAACGGACTTTGGCCCAGTGGTTAGGGCGTCCGTCTACCATATGGGAGGTCCGCGGTTCAAACCCTGGGCCTCCTTGACCCGTGTGGAGCTGGCCATGCACAGTGCTGATGCGCGCAAGGAGTGCCGTGCCAGGCAAGGGTGTCCCCCGCGTGGGGGAGCCCCACGTGCAAGGAGTGCGCCCGTGAGGAGAGCCCGCCCAGCGTGAAAAGAAAGAGCAGCCTGCCCAGGAATGGCGCCGCCCACACTTCCCGTGCCGCTGACGACAACAGAAGCGGACAAAGAAACAAGACACAGCAAATAGACACCAAGAACAGACAACCAGGGGAGGGGGGGAAATTAAATAAATAAATAAATCTTTAAAAAAAAAATTTCTTGCAACAAACTACCAATATTTGGGACTGCTGCATACTACAATGGTGTTCCTTTAATTTACGGTAAGAGGTTGTTTCTGTGACACATACTATTTTTAATAATTAAAACCATGATTAACCACATTGTACTTTTATCTAATATTACACTGAAACATCGGTAAATTTCCAGGAATTTTATACACTCTACGTATTCATATGAATTTTTTACTCCTACAACTTTAATTAACAGAGGGTTAAAGAATCCTTTTAAATTTGTAACACTTTTAAACACTTTCCATTCAACTTACAAGAACTTAACTATTTTATTACTTTATTTTTAGGTAAAAGAACACATTTTTTGCAATAGTTTGAAATAAAAAGATGCTTTTCAGGATCTGACTTTGAGAAAGCAGTTTTGAACATTATGCTCCTTTAAAAGTGATGAGACTTGCTTCTTCTTAAAAAACCAAGGAAATGTTAAGGTTAAAGTACAAGAAGCTATTTTGATAAAACAGACTTTCTTTGTATACTGATTATTCAGGAGAAAAACTCTTTATAAACTTTTACTAATACAGACTAATAACTTGAGAAACTTTGAGAAAGAACAAAATTTTAACTTTGCATCAATATACTATTTGATACTAAAGCTTTTAAAACTTTATAGATAGACCCATCAAATCTTACTCAACTTTAACCATAAAAATTCCTTTTCCACAAACCTTCTGCACTTTTAGTATTCATTCAGGATTTGTCACACATTTTACTCTTTCTTAATAACCAATCATTTCATCGTAGGACAAAATTATTTTTTGTTTCCTTAATAATAAAAACACATTCTATACATCCTACATACATAAGTTACCAAAATGATTTTGGAAACTGTCTCCAAACCTCTTACAACATACAATTACCATCAACACTAAACAAACTTGTTAAAATAATAATTCAGTTTGGTTATATGCAAATATAACTTTTCTCTATTGCAAATACCTAGTAGCATGCAATACTAAAAGCAGTCTTTTAGAATGACTTACTGGAATTAGCCATTTAAACACTGTAATTCAAACAATGCTTTTACAAACTTCTTATAATTATTTATAACCGTATAGACTATAATTATTTTAAGACAAATTTCACCTTCACAGACTACATTCCCTTACTTAATGTTACCACAATACCTTCTGCAACTTGCCATATGCATTCAAGTCCTGTCCTGTGCGGTCACCCCTCGGGCTGAAGTGTGGTTTGCTGGCCTGGCGGGGGAGCAGCCGCGGCAGGCCAAGCCGCTGCCCCCATAATAGGGTGGCTGATCGGACTCACTGCCACCCCTGAAGGGAGCTCGGCATGGGCGCAGAGTGCCCTCGGGTCTCCCCTTCTCGGCAGCCATGCTTCCGCGGCCGCCCCTCCTCCCGGATGGCGCCACACGATGCCTGTGGGGTGGCACCCTTCTTCTTCTTTCTCCCTGCGCAGGCGCAGGGCGGAAAATTCCAGTCTGCCCTTTTCCCCTCCCCCGACAGCAGCAACAGCCAGGCGTGGGCGGAAAAATCCAGTCTGCCCTTTTCCCTCCCCCCCCCCCACAGCAGCAACAGCCAGGCGTGGGCGGGAAACTCAAGTCTGCCCTCCACCCCAGCAACAGCAGCCACCAATCCCTAAACCCTGCCCCTTCCCCCAGCAACAGCGACAGCCAATCCCTAACCACCACCCCTCCCCCGTCCAGTACCGCCCACTGACCTTTCACCGGCAACCAATCAGAACAGGGCGTGGCTTCAACCAATCAGCCTTCCCCAGACCCTATAAAACTGTTGCCTCTCCCTCAATAAAGTGGACTTGCGTGTTTACCTTGTCTCCGCAGTAGTTCTTCTGCCGTGCGCCCTCCAGTCCTGAGAGCCCCCGACAAGGGCCTGGCCTCCCTTGTCCCCAGTTCGTCGCCTGCTTCTCCAGGCGACCCCTTCGTCGCCGGCTTCGCCGGGCGACCCCGTCAGCCGAACCGCGCAATCCCTTGTGAGACCGATCCCTCGTCTGCTGCCGGACTGACCCCTCGTCCCAAGCGGGCCGACCCCTCGTCCAGAGCTGGACCGACCCCTCATCCGCAGCCAGACCCCACCTCTACCGACCGAGCAAACCGTCGCAGTCCTGCATATGTTCATTCTGATTTTATGAAAACCAGCCATCTTATTTTAGGATAAAACACACTTTTTTGAACAAACTTATTAAATTTCAATCAGCACTCCCACAAACTTTTTACCTTCTTTATTATTCATTTAAGTTTTACATCCTTCATTTTATCCTGTGAAGAAAAATAAACTATTCATTTCAATTTAGGCAAGAATTATTTTTTTATGAAGACATAGTAATTTTGTTAATCAAGACTTACAATTTTTATCATTGTAGAGATCTTATTAACATTTAAACTTATGTGTTACTGTAAGTGCTTATTTAATTTTTGGCCATTTGAATAGAGCTCTTCTAGAAATTTTTATTTATTAATTTATATTACCATCTGGAGGTATCAAAATATACACTAACATTGAACAGACAAACACAAAAACAATTACAACACACCAACAGAAACATAAAGTTTACAATTTAACTCATAATTCTTACTTTTATGGTATAGTTGTTTTTTAAGTTCTTCATCATTTCACCTCTTAGATTATACTGCTTTTAAGATTTCTTTTGGAATCCATGTTGCCTGTAACATGCAAGCTTGTTCTTGGAAACACTTTTATTAGTAATCAGCAATCAGGATAACTTGAGCAGCATAAATACAGTTAAGCTCTTATTCAGCAGTTTAGACAGTTAACACACATTTTTTGGATTACTACTCTTGAAGACTACACTAAGACTTGAATTTCAGTAGTAAGCTATTGATTCAAAACCAAAAATTCCTTTGAACACCTTGATAAAAATTTTATACAAATTTTATTAATTTGGCTAAATAGGCCCATCAGAAATAAAACAGAACACCAATGTTGACATATTTTCCTCCTCTTCTAGCAACTTAATTCTATTAACCCCCACTAGCCCACAGCCACATTATCAGGTAGGCAGCAGGGGGCCATTTGCTGCCAGAATATTCTCCTTACCTTAGTCAACACTTTAACAGAGAACTTTCTTACAAGCTCAAGTTAGTGATTTCACTAACAAGAGCCTTATTTAGCACTTTTGCCTGCACAGGACATTGTATTTGTGAGTTAACCTCTCCTTGCACAAGCGGCTGCACATGATTTCCCTCCGTTCTAGCCTGCAAGATGCCCTGTTGTAGAGCTGACAACTTTGACTGAGTGTCTCCGGGTATAGGAGGGGGAGGAGGCGTCAGTGGAGGGGAAAGTGACTTTCTAAAGTCAGTTAATGAAGGAGCTGAAGGCAAAACTTTAGATTTAGTATCAAAACAGATTTAATAATAGTCCAAGTGGGCCAAATAGTTAGAGGGAGCAGTACACCTTGTACATGTAATTTTTAAACTCTTTTTTCTACTCTTTCCTAATCTCCTAATTCTAAACTTCCTATTGCTGGGAACTGTGAGCAATATTTTTCTATAATCTGTAAGAGTTCTAAAATACAAGGCTCACTGGCCTTGGCTCCTCTTGCCTTGAGGAGTTGTTTTAGGAGACAGACATATGGGTGAACTGTCTCCGTTTCCCATCGTAACCCTGCTAGAATGTCCGAGAGTGTCCTTACTCACCCAGGACTTGGGAGGCCTGCTAAACCACTCGGGACCCTGCGCCGTGACACCTTCAGTTTCGCTCGAAGCGATTCTTCTTCCCCTCGAGTCCCTGTTCGGATGTCAGTTGCTGAGACCAGCTCAGCACTAGGTTTGCATGAAGGGAAGATGATGCAGAACTGAAGAAATAAAAGGACAGAAAGACACAAGAGAGGAAATAAAGATGGGACCAGGGGACTCACAGCTTCTGGAACTGAGAGCCTCGACCCTAATTTCCACATTGTATTTATTAGAAATTATAAAGCAGCAGTTATCTATGTTTACTTTCCAGACTGCTTGTTATTAAAACTGTAGCACTGGCAATGCTAGGGAGCAGGCCATACAAACGTCAAACGTCTCCACACGCAAACGGTTTTCGTGCTGACCAGACAGTGTTCCATCTAGTGAAGGCCGGTGTTCCTAAGCCCACACTTGTTATCTGCATTATGGAAACGTTTCAACTTCAAGCCAGGTTCCCACATTCAAATTCAAGCTATTTTCCCACACAAATGAGTTTTTATGGCTAAGAGATTTCAAATTGAGTCAGAAGGTCATTCCAGAGGTTATGCTTATGCACGTCTCAGAAGGATCTCACCGACTGCCACAGTAAATAGTGCCTCGAATAGTGGGGCTCCCGAGGGCTCTAGAGACATCTAGACACTGTGGGTAGGGCAGGCAATCTCAGGAATTCGGCACCCTGCAGTGGGTCTTACTTGGAATATATGCTCCCCAATGTAAAAGAGTTAGACTCATTACTTTAATATGCAGATTGAGTGACCTCTAACAGGTTTCCCTATTATGAAAGTACTTTTCATTATTACCATCAATTTAGGTTTTTAATTAATAATGGCTTCCTGGAATTAGTCATTTAAATGCGTCAGTTTAGACAATGCTTTTACAAACTCCTTATAATTAACTATAATCACAGTGACTGGTTACTTTACTTGAAAATAAGCTTCTTAAATTACAGTTAGCAACCAATGAAATTTACTTTATCCACTTGAGAGGGCAGATCTACATTTCTTTCTTTAACTTAATTACAGTAGACATGAACTTACAACTTTCTTAAGGATTTAATACATATAATGTTGATTTATTTTATTAGTATATAAACCTAGGGATATTACACCAAGCTAAATAAAATTGAAAGAATTATATTTTATGTAAGGAATGCTCTGTTTCCTTCCTTTACAAAGGAGGCTAAAATCTCCATAATATAAAAATGCTGTTTGACCTAAATTAAGGGGGAAATGGAAGGGACAAATGAGTTTATATGGCTATGAGTCTCTAAAAAAGAGTCTGGAGGATGTCAGGATTGCCCTTATGCACACCTGAGCAGAGTCTCAGAGACAGATAAAGTAGATACAACCCCAGGTATTGGTTCTTTTGAGGGCTAAAGAGACCCACAGGTTCTATGGTCATGGCAGATGGAGTTCACTGCCATGTCAGTTGGCCCTTCTTTGGAGCTGGTGTTTCTGCGTGATGGAGCTGGACTCAGATGGGATCTCTTTTCACAAGGCTTTCATGCCACTTTACTGGAATTGTTGTTGGTGCGGGGGTTTAAGATATATCTAGGGGATTTGAATCTCTGGACTGACAATATGATAGCCAGGCCCTGAGCCTCAATAGACTTCAACTCCTACACTCTGATTTATTGGACTTACCCCACTCAGCTAACACAGAGTTGAAGAATGTCAACCACCACACCATGGAGCCTAGAGTGTCTACAACTGAAAGCAGGAGGATTGCATCCAGTATCCATGTGGAATCTAAGCCTCCTCTTGACATAGATGTGCAATGGACACAACCAATCCAAGGTCCACAGTTAAAAGGTGGCATTGGTGTGGGAAAAATGGCCATGGTGGCTGCTGGATGCAGGGAATGGGAGTAAGAGATGAGATGCGGAGGCGTTTTCGGGACTTGGAGTTGTCCTGGGTGGTGCTTCAGGGACAATTACTGGACATTGTAGATCCCCCCAGGGCCCACTGGATGGAACGTGGGAGAGTATGGGCTATGATGTGGACCATTGACCATGAGGTGCAGTGATGCCCAGAGATATACTTACCAAATGCAATGGATATGTCATGATGATGAGAGAGAGTGTTGCCGGGGGGGGTAGTGGGGAGTGGGGGTGGTGGGGTTGAATGGGACCTCATATTTTTTGAATGTAATATTTTTACAAAATGAATAAAAAAATAAAATAAAATAAAAAAAACAAAAAAAATAAAATAAAATCTCCATAATAAAATTCTAAAACTGTGAATAATTTTAAAAGCACACTGACTGCTAGGTTCTGGAATATATATTATAATTGTTTAATTTGTTTGAATTATAATTTAGAAAAGATCTTTCCATAGCTTTCAAGGGCTTTTCCTTTACTTACTGAAATTTGACAATTGGATTATTAACCAACCTCATTTTAAGGCTGTTAAAAGTTTTAAATTGGGAAATTATGGGACAAGCGATGATTCTTAATTCACCAGCCTAGAAGATAGAGTTTTAATCTGTCACACCTCCCCTCTCCCCCTATAGCTCTTTGAAAAAAGAAGACAGTGGGGCTGGGTAGGTCAAAGAGCTTAGGAAAAACTTTCCATTCTCAATGGTTTCCACATCCTGATTTCTATATGACCTTTGCATCCTGCTTAACCTAATTTGGAATACTTATTCACATATATAAGCACATTTAATTTTACAACTTGAATAGAGCTCTTTTATGAATTTTCATTCGTTAATTTGATATTACCATCCGATGTATGAAGATATAGGCACTCGAAAATAGAGAGTTAGACACAAAAATTGAACTCACTAATGTTCCTTATAACTTTCATTCTCTTACAAAATAAGTTTAACTGTAACACAACATTTAAAAGATCTCTTCGAAGGCTATTTAAATTTAATCTACACTGGGACCACGCAATTTTGCACAAGAATTTTGTTCTTTAATTATTGGCTTATAACCAAAATGTTCCCAATGCTTTAAAATACAATTTTCCTTTACTCCAGAACTTTGCTTATTTCCCATTTTGGCTTTGGCAGACCTTTGATAAAAAAAAAAAACACTAATTCTAGTATATACTCACTGAGGTCACTGAAGCCTCAGGGAAACCGGTTTCTCATGAATTGTTGCTTTAAGGAACGTCAACACTCGAGGTGGGAGCCCCGCCCCCCCCACTCCCCAGTCCTTGGAGATAACAGGACTTCAGCGGCCGCTGGGCTGGAAGAGGAGACGTTCAGCACTGAGGCTTGAGAATTCAACCAGGCGGAAATTTAGTTCATGCCTGGAGTCATGAGAGAAAGCAGGGTTATCGGCACAAAGGGAAGGACAGGAGATAGGGGTGTCTCAAGTCATAGTGGGCAGAAGCTGCCAGGCTACAAGCTGCAAACTGGGGAATAGAAGAGTCACCACGAAAGGTGAGTCCTGCCCTGAAATACCCATACGCAAAGGCAAATCAGTTTACAATTATTATCACTGTAGTAAGTTCTAGGCTAAATTCACCCAGTTATAGCAATTTCAGATATTATCTTTCCCCTGTTTTATAACATTGCCATCTATATAATGATCTTTAACCCTTAGTTACAGTTTCCAGTAAGTTTTTACTTTAAAGCAAATTGGGCACTTTGATTTATTAACTAAATAACCAAAATGATTTTACTAGTAACAACATTGTTTTTCCAGCAGTTGAACTAACTTCATGTGATTTCTCTTATACATCACATCCAATTGCAAGACAGTAGTCACATCTAAAGACTCATTTTTAGGGTACCTTTCACTGTTATCCAATTTGTAACAGGCGAACCCCAAATCTGATTTCCTAGGCATGGGCAGACTGACAAAGTTAAACACAGATTTAAAAGCTAAACACAAAGTTAAGCACAGATTAGAACCAAAGAGAGAATTTTATACCCTTAGCATAGATGAAGACCTGATGGAAGCCATTTTCTAGAAACTTTTTTTGTCTTAATTAATGGAACATGAGGAGGTTCCTTTTTTTTTTTTTTACAGGAGAGAAGTTTAGCCAACGGCCTTGATCTTTTTTTTTTCTTTTTTCTTTTTCTTTTCTTTCCTTTTATTATTTCTCTCCCCTTCCCCCCTGCCCCCCCATCTCTGTCTATTTGCTTCATGTTCTTCTTTGTCCACTTCTGGTGTTGTGAGCAGCACAGGAATCTGTGTTTCTTTTTGCTGCGTCATCTTGCTGCGTCAGCGCTCCGTGTGTGCAGCACCATTCCTGGGCAGGCTGCACCTTCTTTCGCGCTGGGCGGCTCTCCTTACGGGGCACACTCCTTGCACGTGGGGCTCCCCTATGCGGGGAACACCCTGCGTGGCAGGGCACTCCTTGTGCACATCAGCACTGCGCATGGGCCAGCTGCACACGGGTCAAGGAGGCCCGGGGTTTGAACCGCGGACCTCCCATGTGGTAGACGGACGCCCTATCCACTGGGCCAAGTCCACTTCCCTGCCAACGGGCTTGATCTTGATCTCCATTCACTCCCGTTAGGCACAACTGAGTTTAGAAAAGTCTGGAGTGCGGGCTAGGATGAGTACCTGGCTCCGTGTGAAAACGCGAGCCTGCTTCAGGGCCGTATGCCTGTCACTCCACACTAGGCAGCATGGCTTCAACTGTTGAAAGCTGGGAAGGCTGTTTCCAAAAGGGAGATAATGGCAGCCTGAGGGCCTAGAGAAAGTTTCCACAGCTTTTTATGGGTTTCTGAGGCAGGCTGGCTAGATGTCTAGGTTCTGCCTCTGTAATTTCTCTGAGCTGATTTATTTATTTATTTTCAATTTATTTTTAATTTATTTCTCTCCCCTTCTCTCCCCACACCCCAGTTGTCTGCTCTCTGTGTCCATTTGCTGTGTGTTCTTCTGTGACCGCTTCTATCCTTATCAGTGGCATCAGGAATCTGTGTTCCTTTTATATGCATCATCTTGCTGTGTCAGCTCTCTCTGTATGTGGTACCACTCCTGGGCAGGCTGCACTTTCTTTCATGCTGGGCAGCTGTCCTTATGGGGCGCACTCCTTTCGCATGGGGCTCCCCTACGGTGGACGCTCCTGCGTGGCGCGGCACTCCTTGCGCGCATCAGCACTGCACGTGGGCCAGCTCCACATGGATCAAGGAGGCCCGGGGTTTGAACCTTGGACCTCCCATGTGGTAGGTGGACGCCCTAACCACTGGGCCAAGTCTGCTTCCCTCTTTGAGCTGATTTAAAATCCGCTGGCTTTGGTAGTGCATTTCCTTATCTCTTTAAGGGGGCATGACCATGTGGTCTCTGGCTCTCAAATCTGCCTGTCCTCTCCTTTTCTCTTACACGGCTTTAACTGGAATTCCGCATCCATGCAAAGGCCACTCTCAGCCATACTGCGGCCATGTCGACCATCAGCAGGCAGGTTGTCCTGATTCCTCAGAAGACAGCCCTGGGGCTGGATCTGCTGGAATGCTAGACACCATGCCCATTACTCTAGGAAGAATGAAGATGAGTTTGTCAACTCTTCTGGCATCCCAGAGTCCAAGTCTGACTAAACTCTTACCCTCCAAACTGAAGCCCCCCCCCCCAAATACTTGTCCCTCTAAGAAGTTAGGAGATGCTGACTGCTCAGGGGTTGCCTAGGCTTTGGGAGACGTTTGGAGCAGCTGCTCTGATCCCAGCATCCTGAGGATTCGGAGCCGTGCCAATGGGCGTCCCTATGGCAGAACTAGGTCCTGAGAGACGCTTGAACCTGGGTGTCGGACCGACGTTTGTGGGAGATGCTGGGAGATTTTACCCTCCAACCGAAGCCCCCAGATTGTGGGATTCTTTCTAGGAAAAGGGGCTGGCTTTTTTAATTAAGCAGCCTCATTTTATGGCCCTGCCTGGGAGTTTCACAGTTAAACCAGACATTAAATGTCCATTAAGAGATTAAAGATCCCAGGGTGGCTGCAGGTTGGGTGGCTCTGCTGTGATTCACCACCTTCTTCTAAAGATGCATCCCAACTTACCTCCACACTTGCACACTGAAGAATGAAACATCTTGATTAACTTGCTAAAGGAATGTCGCAAAAATCACAGCATGCTGAAATTTTTCATCATTGCAATGATCCTGATTGGGAGATGAGAAAATGCTTAAAGAATGAGTGTGTAGCGAAGAGAACCAAGAGCAGGGAGCATTGGCAATGTGATGTGAAAGAGACTTTTTAATCCTCCAGAGGAATCTAAAAAATAAATTATATGCTCACTGAATGCCTTGGCTGAGAGAAGACCGAAAGGTTCTTGGTTGATAGCTGAAAAATCCTAGTAGGTCTCTATGATCCTTTGACCTGAAAGTGGATGCAGTTTTGAACCATGGAGTAATATAGGGACCCTGGGCCCTGGATTCCTGCGGGGCAGAGCCTGTAGCAGCAGCAGCATCTCTTTCCTACTATCAGACCCGACCCCCAACACGGTCCTTCCCTTTTTTTGCAGCCAGTTCACCTCTAGTAACTTATCTCCCTCAATAAAACGATGTATTTGGATCAGATTTCCTCCAGTTCTCTGTCCTGGAATTGGGGCAAGATGGTGCCATCAGGCTTCCCTTTATGACAGTGTGATGATTCTGAAGCTTAAAAATTGAAGGCAGGGGGAAGCGGACTTGGCCCAGTGGTTAGGACGTCCATCTACCACATGGGAGGTCCACAGTTCAAACCCCGGGCCTCCTTGACCCGTGTGCAGCTGGCCCATGCACAGTGCTGATGCACGCAAGGAGTGCCCTGCCACGCAGGGGTGTCCCCCGCGTAGGGGAGCCCCACGCACAAGGAGTGCGCCCGTAAGGAGAGCCGCCCAGCTTGAAAGAAAGTGCAGCCTGCCCAGGAATGGCACTGCACACATGGAGAGCTGATGCAACAAGATGATGCAACAAAGAGAAACACAGATTCCCATGCCGCTGATAAGGATAGAAGCGGACAAAAAGAAGAGCACGTAGCAAATGGACACAGAGAACTGACAACTGGGGTGGGGGCGGGGGAAGGGGAGAGAAATAAAGAAAATAAATCTTTAAAAAAAATTGAAGGCACATGCTAAGGCAAAAGAATTGTAGAGAAATCACATCCATGTTAACTACATGAAAATGTTTTAACTTTATTGGCTGTTTTTTTTTTTAAGACTTATTCATTTCTCTCCCCTCCCTTGTTGTTTGCACTTGCTGTCTCCTCTCTGTGTCTGTTCGTTGTGTGCTCTCCCTGTCTGCTCATCTTCTTTTCAGGAGGCACCAGGAAGCAAATCCAAGACCTCCCATGTGGGAGAGAGGTGCCCAATTGCTTGAGGCTCCCTGCTTGTTATGTCTCTCATTGTGTTTCCTCATTGTGTCTCCTCATTGCATCATCGTGCTGCATCATTTTGTCGTGTCAGCTTGCCACACCAGCCCATTGCATCAGCTTGCTGTCTTGCTTGTCTTCTCTAGGAGGCACCAGGAACTGAACCTGGGACCTCCCATGTGGTAGGCAGGTACCCAACTACTTGAGCCCCATCTGCTTCCCAAACTTTATTGTTTTTATTTATTTATTTTTATTTATTCCCCGCCCCCCACACACATTGTCTGCTCTCTGTGTCCATTCACTGTGTGTTCTTCTGTGTCTGCTTGCATTCTTGTCAGCAGCACCAGGAATCTGTGTCTCCTTTTGTTGCATCATCTTGCTACATCAGCTCTCCGTGTGTGGCGCCACTCCTGGGTGGGCTGCACTTTCTTCACACGGGGTGGCTCTCCTTGTGGGGTGCACTCCTTGTGCATGGTGCTCCTCTACACGGGGACACCCCTGTGTGGCAGGGCACTCCTTGCACACATCAGCACTGTGCATGGGCCAGCTCCACACGGGTCAAGGAGGCCCGGGGTTTGAACCCTGGACCTTCCATGTGGTAGGTGAACGCTCTATCAGTTGAACCAAATCTGCTTTCCACAAACTTTATTGTTTTTAAAGAGCTGTTTTTTAAAAGGTTAACATTTTAATTAACATTGATAAAATCACATCTTTGCTTAAGATTTTCATTTTAGTGGATTTTTCCTCCCTGTTTGGTTGAATATGGCCCCCTCAGTGTCAGTTAACTTGTGGGTGTTAAACTTAGGCCAGCCTGTCTCTTTCCTGCCTGTGGAAGGGCTCTTCTTCCCAAAGCTCCTTCCTAGATGACAGCCCATCAGTGTTCCTCTGCCGTTCGTGTCTTAGACTTGTGTAATCTGGAAGTCAACAACTTCCAACCATGACACAGTAAGGACTTGGTCTCCTTGCCCAATAAGGTGCCGAGGAAGAGCGTGTGAGCTGCGTCCAGGGGAACGTATGCATTCAGCGTGTAAAATGTCAGCACGAGGCCTTGGTGTCGTGTTCAATAAGTGATTTCCCCATCACAGGGGTGTTCAAGAGGCTAGGAGGTCACCTGGTAAGGTGCTTACTGGGGATGATAGACAGAGGATCGAGGGTTGGGGAAAGAAGCAGAATTAATTCTGAGATCAAGACTGAGAGTGTATTAATATTTATTCCACCTCCCCGAGCATCAGATAGCGCAGGTGTAAAAAAATAGAATAAACAGCACAGGTACAGAAACGAGGCATTTTGCCTTTAGAAGTTTATTACACAGACAAGCTGACTATGGTAGTAGGGTGATGAGTGCCATGCCTAGGTTGGTGTCTTACAAAGAAAACAGAAAGGACATCCATGCCCAGCCTTCAGGGAGAAGAGATCCATTCCAAGACAGCTACTTAGAAAAGGTGACCTCTGACAAGCTGAGCGAGACAGGATGCATTCTGGGAACTTCAGATGATTTAGCTTGACTGGAGGAGGGAGCTGAGGGTGCAGGAAGATCACAAACGGCTCTGAATTCTGATGGAATTTTATCTTCGATGCTGTGATGACTTAAGGGAGAGTTAGTTGGAAGGGTGATGTGTTCCAGTTTTTATTTCAGTAAGAATTTTAGGGTTATAGTTTAGGGGGTAACTTGGAGGGGAAGAGAGATTAAACTCAGGGGAGCAATTAGATTTTTGCTCTAACTTAGGTAAGAAATGGGGGCCTGAATGAAAGAAGTAGCTTTGGAGATCAAGATTAGACTTGAGGGATTTGGCCATAAAGGCAACACGACTGACTAGGTGTAGGATTTAAGGAAAAGTCTAGGATGTCTTGGGGATTTGATTTGTGCCTGTGTGCTGACGGTGCCCTGCGCCAAGAGGGCAGGAGGACAGGGGCGGTGTGGGGTGAGGTACCGAGTTGGAGGTGTGTGGGGAGAGGCAGGTGGACGTGGCTGATAGGCCGCTGGGGAGTCACACCTGGAGCTCACTGGAGTTGCCTGGCCTAGATCAGTCCTGGGGGACGTCAGCCTGCCAGAGCAGCTAGAGGCCTGTGAGCCAATGTCCATCATCACGATGAAGGTTGCGATTTTGTGTGTAGGTGTGGGTTGTTTTGAAGAGCAGAACGCAACTTTGGGGAACCCTTACTTTTTCTTTTAATTCGGTAAGTAATCCATTAGTACATTTTTATGGAACAGTCAAACAACATATAAGTTTTACAGAATAAAAGGGGTATCCTTGTTCACACCCCGGTACTACTTGACTCTCCAGAGGTATCTAAAGTGGACGCTTCTCTGCATTTACATAAATATATTTGATGGGAAGAAGAGCCCCATGTGTGAGAAGGGGCAGGCGAACCACGGGGGTGGAATCCAGATTGCCCGGGCGGTTACAGAGAGGGAGTGTCATCAGGTCAGAGGAGGGCTGAGCTGCCCGCTGATTGGGGTCTTCTGCCAACTGCGACCTTAGGACCGCCGGCGTGGGTGGTAAGGAGTGGGGGAAGCTCGAGTGGAGGTGAAGGATATGAGCGAGTTTGAAAACAGTTGGCTCTGAAGGTCGAGAGGGTCTTCATACAAATAATAAGAAAAAGGCGGGTGATTCTTAGGAATGGGTATTCACCGAAAGAATGCCAGCCAAGAAGCAGGGGTTAAGTTATGCGGAGGGAAGCCTTTGGGGATGTAGAAATAGATGAGATTCAGGGCCCACACGAACAATTATTTGCTTTTTCCACAAAACAAATCAGAAACTCTGAAACCTTGAAGCACTATGGAAAATGTAAAGGGTTTCTTTATAGAGCAGTGAGTACCCATTTGTGCAGTATACACTGCTGTTCCTTTGACAGAGAAGTACGAGCACAGGTTCTGTTTCTGCTCTCTGAGGGCCAAAATCTCAGACCTTCTGACTCCGTCACCCATGACCAGTGGCATGGCTGTAGATGTTTAACAACTGGCTTTTATTTGGGGGGGGGGGGGGTGAGGAAAGCCCTAACATGCAGCCTTGGTCATTTTCCGTGGTGTAAGTGCTCCTGCCCTGGCTGATGTTGTGCTATCGATCTGGCGTCATGAAGGTGGAGCTGGGAAGAGCCGTGCACAGCGGGCACTACTGAGCTGGCACTAGGACTCCAGCCCACCCCTGCACACTGCTGCGGGGCACAGGAGCCATGGAGAATCGCCAAGGCAACTGACAGCCCCCTCGGGGGCACCTTGTCCACCTCCAGCGTTCTGTCGGTTCAGGACCACTGGGGTGGGACACTTCGTAGAAGAGCAAATAGCCATAGCTCACGTGGATTTAGGAGGGAAGTAGGACCTGCCTCTGCCACGATGGTTGGATTCGAGCCCCAGGAACGGACTTCAGGAGCTCAGATACCTCTGGCCTTCAACCACCTTTCCTACAATCTCATCACCCTGGGAGCCATCTCAGACACTGTGTGGACCTTCAAATATCGGCATGGGCTAATTGAAAGATGTTACCTAGCTGTGTGACTTCTGGCAGGGTGCTCAGCCTCTGTGGACTTCAACTCTTATTAGGAAATGACGTGATGGGACTAGTTTACTCTGTTGTTTACCACTGAATCCTTAGAACCTCAGGTCTAAGCATTGTATAATCAGTAGGTGATAATGATTTTTTTGCAATAAAAAATTCTGTGACTGAGGGGGAAAAAAGCCAAACTTATGGGAGCCCTCTAAAACATTGGATTTGATGAAATCGTTCTTTCTTCTCACATTCAAAGAACATAGTACCCACTGAGATTTTTCAGGTGATACACAATACGGTGCTCATTCCAAGGGCAGCCCATGAAGCTCAGGAGTCAGTCTGTGCACACACACATGGACACACACCAAATTGGGTACCGGCAAACTGATTAAAGATGTCTGCTTGCTTTTTCCTCAAGGAGAAAATTTGATGATGATGTCTTGGACCACATGTAGGGAGGATGTGCATCGTAGAAGAGTGTGGGCACCTGATTCAGATAGTCAGGGTTGGATTTGCTGGATGTTTTATCTTGGGTTAGGTTAACATTTTGCACATCTTGGTGTTTTCATTTATAAAAGGAAGATGGTAACATGCATATGTCACTTCTACTGCATTCTGTTACCAGTGAGTCACTAAGTGCAGCCTGCTGTGATGGTTTGGAACTGTATATACCCCAGAAAAACGTGTTCTTGAACTTAATTCGTTCCTGTGGTATGAGCCCATTGCAAGTAGCACCTTGTGATGAGATGTGGTCCACCTCAGCCAGGATGGGGCTTACGCCTCTTACTGGAGTCCTTTACAAGAGAATGAAATTCAGACAAAGGGAGAGAAAGCCACAGGAAGCAAGAAGCTTGAATGGAACCTGGAAGAGAAGAGAGACCAGGAGACACCACCAAATGCCTTGCCTTGTGAAAGAGGAGCCAAGGGTCACTGGCAGCCACCCCAGAACACAAGAGTCATTGTGGGAGAGTGTAATGGCTGGATGATGCCTTGATTTAGACATTTTCCTAGTGTGTGGTAGTTGTTTGGAACTATATGAACCCCCAGAAAATCATATTCATGAAGCTAATCGCTTCCTGTGGGTGTGAACCTATTCTAAGTAAGAGCTTTTGAATAGCTTCCTTCAGGTGAGGTGTGGCCAAGGTGGGTCTTAATCTTCTTATGAGAGTCCTTTATAAACAGGATGAATACACGTGCACAGAGAGAGAGACAGAGACAGAGAGACAGAGAGAGAGCGAGGAACCTGAATGAAGCCTGGAAGACAAGGGAGAGACCAGCCGACCCCTGTACGTGTTTTGCCATGCTGCAGAGGAGTCCAGGATCGCTGGCTTCAGGAAGAAGGCATCACCTTGGTGATGCCTAGATTTGGACATTTTCATGGCTTCTAAACTGTAAGCTTGTAAGCTAATAAATTACCATAGTTAAAGCCTTTTATGGTATCTTTTTTCAGCAGCAAAGCAAACTAGAACACCCAGCCTCAAAACCATGAATGAATAAATTACCGAACCATTTCCAGGTATTTGCTTGGGCAGCCTAGGAAAGTAAAACCCACATATTCATAGGAAATTAGATACTCGCTTTTCAATGGGGGCATGCCAAATAATATGTGGAAATAAGTATTTTAAAACCACCAAAAACAGAGTCCCAAATTTGCTGAAGATGTAAAATGTTAAGTTTCTCATTGCCAGTTGTTCCAGTCAGAAAAGGTTTTCAAATTAAAATACAGTCTGGGAGCAAAGATCAAACGCAGGGTGCTGTTGGTTGTTGGGAGAGGCAATCTTGTGTGGGCTCTGAGTATCCTTGCATGTTCTTCTTGCGTATGCCAAGAAAGCAAGGTCTAACTGTTCTTTACTCAGGTCATTCCTTAGAATTGTGCTTTCAGTGAGTTATCTTGCGGGACAAGGTAACATCTCCCACGAGACACAGAGCAGGTTTGCTTTCACTAATGGTAACAGTGTTGTGTCCCCCAAGCTCAGTGCTCTTCTGGAACGCAACCCTCCACGTGTGTAGGCATCTATGATGGGCCCTTGCATCACCCCTGTGGGATTTGTAAGGCTTGGGGAGCTGACATGAGCATGAAGCTCTGGTTATTGCTTTTGCTGTGAGTAATAAGGTCCTTTGTCTCTGACCCAGGAATCTCATGTCTTCTGCCAGCATTCGTGAAATAATTATAGGCTAATTAGTTACCTCGAAAGTCAGATAAAATCTCAGACCGTGAATAGTTCTTGACACCCATAAAATGTGGCCTTAGGGCCAAGACCAAAAAGGCTGTGGCTGTTCAGACCTTTTGTTAAGACATATGAAAGAATTAATCTGGTGCCTAAGTAGATCATCTCCCCTGAACCAAAGGGCTCTGTTTTCTATTGCTGCATGACAAATTACTGCAAACTTAGCTGCCTAAAACAACACCCATTCAACAATGTTATATCACAGTTCTGTAGGTCGGAAGCTTAGGCAGGCTCAACTGGGTTCTCTGCTTAGGGTCTCACAAAGCCAAATCAAGGTGTCTACCAGGCTGTACTTAGCAGAGGATCTAGGGAAGAATCCACTTCCAAGGTCATTCTGGTTGTTGGCAGAGTTCCTTGTGGCTGTAGGACTGAGGTTCTGTTTCCATGCTGGTTGGCTAGAGATCACTCTCAGCTCCTACAGGCCACTCCCCAGCCCTTGCATACAGCTCCTGCTGTCTTTAAAGCCAGCAAGAATGTACAACATTCTTTTCATCCTTCCAATCTCTCTGACATTCTCTTCTGCTCCCTGCCAAAAAAAACTCTCTTCTTTGAAAGGGCTCCTATAATTAGATTAGGCCCATCCAGATAACCTCCCTTTTATAATAGAGCCCTAATCAAGGAAAAGTCCCTATCTCTAAAGAACATCAAAATTGTTATAATCCAGTGACTGCTATGTCTCTCACTCTTCCCTTTTCAAACAGGTATTGTCATATCTACCCCCCCTCTCACCACTGTACATTGGGTTTGTATGGGCAGTTGATTTGTGTTTTTATTACACAGGTCTCAGGACCAAGGTAAGCCACATACGGAACTGATGTGGATCACAATATCTTGAACTTTTAGCCTGATACTATGTTTGGAAGAAATCTGAGAAGGGGTGTGTGTGCTTAGATGGTGGCAAGCAAATTTTGCAAATGGGAGGCACACAAAAAATTGTGGCTATGTGACCAATTATGGTAGTTTGTATAAACGATCCCAATTCTCCATTCCTCCCTGTATCCATGTCCATTGCCTTGTGTCTTGCTTTGGCCAATGGAATGTTAGCAGACAAGGCAGAGCACAAGTCTGAGATGTTTTAAGAGTTGGGCCCAACTGGGGCTCTGAAGGACCATCAAATCTGTATTAGTTATTTAACACAAAATGTAGATTCTTGAAACAATAAACATCTACTATCACACAGTTTGTGGGTCAGGAGTCTGGGCATGGCTTTGCTGGCTGCCTCTAGCTAAAGGCCTCTCACAAGCTTGCAGTCATGCAGGTGACCAGGGCTGCAGCAGTCTCATCCGAAGGTTCAGCTGGGGCACAGGGGTGGATCTGCTTCCAAGCTCCTGGTTGTTGCCAGGCTCTGGTCCTTTACCACACGGGCCTCTGTCTGGAGCCAACTCACAACTTGGCAACAGCTTCCCCCAGGACAAGCAATCCTAGAGGAAGAGAGGGCACCCAAGGTAGAAGTCATGGTTTTTCATAACTCAAACTTAGAGGCAACATTCCACCACTTCTGTGGAATTCTATACATCAGAACTGAGTTGTTATGTCTAGCCTACACTGAAAATGAAAGGATTACACAAAGGTGTAAATGCAAGGAGCAGAAATCACTAAGGGCCATCTTAGGGGATCCTGCCACACTGTCTTCAGAACTCCCTAGAGCAGGCTAAGGCTGTGGTTGAGTCTGCATCACAGGAAGACTTGTGCCCAACTTTGCTCTGTCCCTTCCTTCGACAGGTGTTGATCCCAAGAGCGCTCATTAGTAAGCCTCCTGCTGACCAACAGACATCTCAGAGAAAGCTTTGCTGCAACAGCTGTCTAATACAGAGGCCAGTAAACTATGGCCCGTCCCATGAGCCAAACCCAGCCCATTTCCAGTTATTGTAAATAATTTTATTAGAAACAGAGCCATGCCCATTTGTTCACATATTGTCTATGGATGCTTTTGAACTATAATGGTGGAGCTGAATAGTTATGATAGAGACCTTATGGCCTAAAAGCCCAAGATATTTAACCTTCTGGCCCTTTGTGGAAAAAGTATGCTGAGTCTGTTCTAATAGAAGACACTCACATAGAGCTACTGCCCCAAAGGGCTACACAGATGGGAATATACCATTTTTCAGCTCAAAACCTTTCCATGTAGCCTAATGTCTGTGCTTGTAGCACTTTTCCATCAAATAATTTTAATGACAGAAGAACTTAAAACAAACATTCTGGGGGACAGGGCACAGCCAATAGTCACTACAAATAATAAATCTTTGTATTTTGGTGGTTTATGATCCAACCACCAGCTTCCTGTTACTGGATTTTGTCTAGGTTCTTGACTATGCTGCAGAAATGGATTTCAAGAGCATGTTGGGTGAGTTAGGCCAGTTATTTATTCAGGTAGGGAGGGAAGAGAAATGGGAGAAAATAACAGACCTTGGGATAGGTCCCAGGTGAAGAGGAAGGGGCTGAAAAGTGGTAAAGCAGACTGATTTATGGACTACAGTTCCCATTATAGATTATAAATGCCCAGGTGTTACTTGTGTGGCCATCATGGCAGAGGAAAAACAGCAAGAGCAGGGCTTGGAAGGCAGCAACAGGGGTCCAAAGGCAAAAGTGAGTTCAGGCCTTGTGCCTGCTTTTTGAACCATTAGTTATTCCACCTCTTTGCTAATGGCAGGGGAGGAGTCCCTGCTGTTCGCTGTTTTGATTGATCACCCCACCCATCAATCCCCCAGGAGGGCCCAATGATATTCCCAACGGGGAATGGCTGGGGCTTCTCCTGGCTTCCGGAGGAATTCTTGTACGGTGTGGCAGAATCTTGGGGAAGGTCTTCCAGCAGCCATCTGGGGTTATTGATGTCCACGTGGACTTCTTGCCAAGTTCCAGATTCATCTATTGATTCCCTATCTTTCTATCCGGCTTCCCCTCCCCACTGCAGAAACTCACACCAGCTCTGAACCCTTGGTCTTTCTACTGCTGTTTGCTATGCCTAGAAACCCTTTTCTCCACCTTGGGAAACTCTGTTCATCCTTCAGGAGTCCATTTCAAGAAGTGCTTGTTCTGACAAGCCTTCCCAGATGATTATACCCCCACACAGCCAACATGCTCCTCAGTACTTCCAAAAGACATGGGCATGGGGAAGTGGACTTGGCTTAATGGATAGAGTGTCCACCTACACATGGGAGGTCCACGGTTCAAACCCAGGGTCTCCTGACCTGTGTGATGAGCTGGTCCATTGCAGTGCTGATGCACACAAGGAGTGCTGTGCCACACAGGGGTGTCTCCCATGTAGGGGAGTTCCATGCACAAGGAGTGTGCCCTGTAAACAGAGCTGCCCAGCACAAAAGAAAGTGCAGCCTGCCTAGGAGTGGCGCTGCACACACGGAGAGCCGACACAGCAAGATGATGCAACAAAAAGAGACCCAGATTCCTGGTGCTGCTGACAACAATAGAAGCAGACACAGAAGAACACACAGCGAATGGACACAGAGAGCAGATAACTGGTGGGGAGGGGAGCAGGGAAGGAGAGAGAAAGAAATAAAAGTAAATCTTTAAAACAACAACAACAACAAAAAACCCACAAAAGACATGGCACGTACAGTTGCTAAGGCGAAAAACCTTCAAGTCCTTGGTGAGTCCTCTCTTGTACTCTACTTCCAATAACAGACAATACTGAAATTGTACTTACTCTGTGTCAGGCACTAAGTGCTTTACAGCATGGCGACTCATTTAATTCTCATAGTAACCCTATCAGCAGATACTGGAAGTGTACCCATTCTAGGGATGAGGTATAGCAAGGTGGAGACCTGCTTAAGGTTACACGGGTGCTCAGCAGTGGAGCTGGGGTCCAATCACAAGCAGCCTGGCCCAGAGCACCCCCGCTGCCCACCATCATCCGGAATCGTACATGCCAACCAGCATTGTGCATTGGTTTTTTACCCATAGAGCACGTCACCTTCTGACATGTTATATAGTTTTCTCTTTCCCCAAGCTAAAATGCAAATTTCATTAGAGCAGAGAGTCTGTTTTATTTCAGAACTATAACTGGCACACAGTATGCCCTCAATAGTTGAGGCTTACATGTGTGCCACTTGGTACACGTATTAGAATTATTTTCTGACATGTCTTCACCAGGTCTCATTTCTGTGTTCGTACCCCGGAGTCCGGAGCACGTTATGTGGCCAATGAGTTTGGTCACATGTACTCCAGCTTCTGAAGCCAGAAGCCTGGCCCAGAGGAGACTGTGAGGACCTTCCCTGCTGCAAGGATTCCTTTCCTGTTTTAAGAATCGTGCCTACTCATCGCTTGCCCCAATCCCCTTGCGCTGCCTGGGGTTTAGTTGTCCTTTCCAGTTTCAGGCTTCCTGAGTGTCTATAAACCACAAGCAGCTTACCGTGCTTGATGATGACGCCAAAAAGCAGACACCATGATCCTGAGAAGCAGTTTTTACTATCTTTTTTCCCTGACAAAGTTAAAGGGCTTTGGTTTATTTGGATAAAGATATGCTGATGTGGGCTATGGGTGGGAGGCTGTTTGTCTCTTCCTAGATAACCTAAGCTGTCTGTCCTGACCTGTGGGTGTGGGACAGTGAGAGGCTGCAGCCCTGCCCTTGGTGACCATGGCAACGACCCCAGTCCTGGGAAACAGTTTAGCAGTGCAAACTCTATAAACTTTAAATATTCAGGGAAAATGCAAACCAAATGTGCTAAAAGCTTTTCTGGAATGTAATAAAGTCCATGCTAAAGCTTACCTAGGATGTGGAAGATATATGCTAATTCAAGCCTCTTGAGCACTGAAACAAAAGGACCATTTGGCCCTTCCTCTCTGTATAAAAGGAACTCAAAGATTTGTTTGGGGGTGGGGGCTCGGGTTTGAAATAGAAAGCTCCTGAGTCTGGCTGGCCGTCAATAAATCATTTTTAACTTCTCAACATCATACCTGAGTTTCTATATGCAAATAATTGAACCTCTCTCTCGACTTCTACGACAATGTAACATGTGGGTTTTTAGGTCTTACATTTTCCTAGGCAAATGAACACTTATCATATATACTGTTTTAACCTCAGGTCTCTGTCAGTTCAGCTACTCAAATAAACTTAACTGGACAATTTCTGAACATGTGAAGAAGCAATTTAGGTCCAAAGTGGCCAGCTCCCGGGTTCCTTCCCCAGCCCTCATGTCCTTTGCAGATTTTGCTTCTTTCATTCCCTGCAGGGCCAGAGATGATGAGGGTCCATGAAGCTGACCCCTGAATCAACAATATAAAAGGAACCCAACCATATTCTAGTTTCAAGTCAAATTAGACCTAGTTAGGTTGTCCAAATTCACCCAAGAGGCCACATGATGTAGACCAAATAATATGACTTAATTTGGGGTATGTGGATTGAATCTCATTTGTGTTCACAGAGAAATGAAAGTTCTACACTGCATATAAAATCATCTTCCATCCCCTCTTTCCAGTACATCTCCCAGTGAAACTGGTCTAAGGGTAAGGCCGTATTGGGAAAATAGAAATAGAAGTACATTAAAAAATAAGAATTGCGGTGGCGGACTTGGCCCAGAGGATAGGGCGTCCATCTACCACACGGGAGGTCCACGGTTCAAATCCCGGGCCTCCTTGACCCATGTGGAGCTGGCCCATGCACAGTGCTGATGTGCGCAAGGAGTGCCCTGCCACACAGGGGTGTCCCCCGCACAGGGGAGCCCCACGCAAGGAGTGCGCCCCGTAAGGAGAGCCGCGCAGTGTGAAAGAAAGTGCAGCCTGCCCAGGAATGGCGCCGCACACACGGAGAGCTGACACAGCAAGATGACACAACAAAAAGAAACACAGATTCCCGTGCCGCTGACGACAACAGAAGCGGACAAAGAAGACGCAGCAAATAGACACAGAGAACAGACAACCAGGGTTGGGGGGAGGGGAGAGAAATAAATAAATAAATCTTAAAATAAATAAATAAATAAAAAATAAGAACTGCAAGTGCCTTCAGATAAATAAATAACTTAGGGCTGCTCCCAAGAAAGGGCTTTTAAAAAAGAAAAAATAGATATGCTGTCTTCAGCTAAGCGCAGTGTTGCGCTTCTGTGCCTGCTCGCTTGCTCATTTACTCGTAGACCCCCCCTCCTGAAAGGCTGTAAAACCACCCCTTCCCTTAGACACGGGGCTGCTCTCTCCTCTGCGTAGGATGAGGCTGTCGCCGCGCGGCTAATAAAGCTCTCAATTGGAACTTTACTCAAAGTCTGAGTCTGGTCAATATCGCAGGTCTACACTGGTAGAACTCTTTCAACAACTCCATTGTTTGAAGATCGACACTTGTTTAGTTCCAAAGTTTCCAGAAGTCATTAAGTCAACTATGAGATAATAAGATTTGAAAATAATGAGAAGTCCCAGGAAAAAAATATGTGGCCACTTCGTAAATTTACAGTCTAGACTCAAATTCCCTTAAAAGACTTACCCAAAATAGACTTTCTTTCCAGAACTGAATAGTGTGACAATTTAAATCCATATATTGGTCATCACATAGACCATATAAGGATGTAGTGCTGTTTGGAGAAAGGACATATAAAGGAAAACAGAAGGGTGAGAAGAAAAGATTCTGGTTTCAGCTTTTCCAGGGTGTTAGTTGAACTGTTTGTACCGGAGTTGGGTCTCTGAATCAGTTTCACTACCAGATGTGCACAAAAGAGAATCTGTGACACCGGGGTTTCAAAGAGAGAAAGAGCTTTATTAGAGTGCTGTGTAAAGAAACAGGAGGCAAAAGCCAAGCCTCCGACCTGTCTCCCCAAATTAGAGAAACTGAGATTTTAATGAGATTCAAACAAAGGGAGGTGGAGATCGTGACCTTGGGAGGTACTGGTTGATTTGCTAAATTGGAAGTGTGTAAGCAGGACTAAAAGCTGCTCTAGAAGACTGACAAGAGCCAGCTGGGGTAAGCATTGGTTACAGGGCACACATGGTTGTAAATCTCTTACTTAACATAAGATGACAAGCAAAGAAATGAAGTAGGCTAAACTAATGAGACCATTAAGAACTGACAAAGCCCAGCTGAGGCAATACTTAGGGTTACTTACAGGAGTGGACACAACCATTCTAGGGTCCACAGGATGGAGGAATAGAGTGTGGTTTAGAGTGGACTTACTGATATTCTATTCATGAACTATTGTGATTAGTAATCCAAGAAAATGTGGCATTGGTGTGGAGAAAGTGGCCATGGTGGCTGCTGGGGGTAGGGAGTGGGAGGAAGAGATGTGACATGGGGGCGTTTTCGGGACTTGGAGTTGTCCTGGGTGGTGCTGCAGGGACAGTTGCTGGACATTGTATGTCCTCCCATGGCCCACTGGGTGGACTGTGGGAGAGTGTGGGCTATGGTGTGGACCACTGACCATGAGGTGCAGCAGTGCTCAGAGATGTATTCACCAAGTGCAATGAATGTCTCATGATGATAGAGGAGGTTGTTGTTATGGGGGGAGGAGTGGGGTGAGGGGGGTGGGGTTTATATGGGGACCTCATATTTTTTGAATGTAACATTGAAAAAATAAATAGAGACAGAAAAAAAAGAGTTCAATCCACACAAGGTAGCAAGCAAGGAAACTAAGATTGACAAAAGCCCGCTTGACAAATATATAGTTACCAGTTACAACAATGTTGTAAAACATAAGAAGTAAAGGAACAGAAGCAAATGAAAGTAACATTTGTAATGAAAACCTTGTAGTCAGCAGTTATGATTTCTAGGGAAACAGATTTTTCCCAAGGGAAACAGGTTAACTGAACACCAGCAGGTACAGTGTAACAGGTGAGAGGTGAACCTAGCAATTGGGAGAAATTTACTATCAAGAGGTTACCTGTGAGTCAGAGTTCCTAGTCCTGGGGTAAAATCTGCAGTTGCCCCTGCAGAAATGCTATGTTTTGCAGAAAGAGTCAAGTGAGAAGCTCCAACCTCCTAGCAAAGTTTAGAATTTTCAACAATGGCCTTCTCCTTACGTTTTTATAAATCTTGCTCTTTTCCCTCTGCATTTTGTTTGATGACCTAGGGTTTTCTTTGGGTTAACCCCCTTAGCAATTTGACAGATCTACGCCCCCCTCCTTATTCTTCTTCCATTAATGACCTTTAAGAATTTTTTTTTGGGGGGGGGCATCATATTGATTTTTAAAAAATATGTTTTTTATTGAAGTATATAATTCATACATGAACATAAACAATAAGTGTATAGTATAAAGTTGTGAAGTTACAAAGTAAACATGTATACCATCATACAGGGGTCCCATACATCACCCATCCACTGACAACTTTCATTATTGGGAAACATTTGTCATAAACTATGCAAGAGCATTGTCAAAGCCTTACTATTAACTATAGTTCATATCTCACATTTGGTCTATTTCCCCCCCCCCCAACCCATCCTATTATATTTTTTAAATGTATTTTTATTATAGAGGTTGTGAACTTACAAAACAATCATGCATGTGTGTAGAATTCCAATACAACACCCCTTCACCAACTCACCACACCATAGTGGAATATTTGTTACAGATTATGAAATAATATCATCATACTCTTACCACCAACTATGGTCCATAGTGTACATTTGGCACACTTTTTCCATATTCCCCCATTATTACCACAGTACATAATTGGCATTGATGCAAGAATATTACAATATCATGGTTAACCACAATCCATAGGTCACACCAGCTATATTTTTCCCATGCTTCTCCACATTCCCACCACCCTGCAATAGTGATATACATCTGCTCTAGCTCACAGAAGGACACTCTTGCATCTGGACCACCAACCACAATTCTCATCCCCCTCTGGGTTCACTGTGTTATTCAGTCCCTAGATTATTCTCCAGCTTTCTTTCAATTGATATTTACATCCTTAGACTAACCTTTTCAGTCACAATCCCACTTATGAACCAGCTGCTACTCTCTATAATGTGTTACCATCAACTCTACCCATTTCCACACTTTTACAGTCAAGTTAATTAAAGCTTCTACATACTGATCAAGCATCAGTAGTTCTTCTCAACCCTCCTCTTATCTCCTAATAACCTATACTCTAGGTTTTAACTCCATGTCTTTATTCTTCACATCTAGTTCATATTAATGAGACCATGCAATATTTGTCCTTATGTGTCTGGATTACTTCACTTAGCATATGTTTTCAAGATCCCTCCATGTTATCATATGTGTCCCAATTCCATTTCTTCTTACTGCAGCATAGTATTCCATACTATGCTACATTTTGTTTATCCATTCATTTGTTGATGGACACTTGGTTGTTTCTATCTTTTAGCAATTGTGAATAATGCCACTGTGAACACTGGTGTGCAAATGTCTATTCATGTCACAGTTTTTAGTTCATCTGGATATATTCCTAGTAGAGGAACTGCTGAATCGTATGGCATTTCTATATTTAGCTTCCTGAGGAAACTCCAAACTTTCTTCCACAGAGGCCATACCATTTTATAACCCTACCAATAGTGAAGGAGTATTCCTATTTCTCCACATCTTCTCCAGCACTTATTGTTTCTGTTTTTTTAAAAAATATTGCCCATTCTATGCAATGTGAGATGATATCTCATTGTCATTTTGATTTGCATTTCCCGAATAGCTAGTGATATGGAACATTTTTTCATGTACTTTTTGGCCATTTGTATTTCTTCTTTGGAAAAAATATCTATTTAAATCTTTTGCCCATTTTTAAATTGGGTTGCTTGCTCTTTTATTGTTGAGTTGCATGATCTCTTTATATAGAATGGAAATAAAATCTTGTCAGTTTGATGTGGTTTCCAAATATTTTCTCCCATTGAATGGGCTGCCTTTTCACCTTGACAAAGTCCTTTGAATCACAAAAGTGTTTAAGTTTGAGGAGGAACTATTTATCCATGTTTTCTTTCATTGCTCATTGCTTGTGCTTTTGATGTAAGGTTGAAGAATGCACCACCTACCACCAGTTCTTGAAGGTGTTTTCCTACATTTTCTTGTAAGAACTTTAAGGTTCATGCTTTTTATTTAAGTCTTTGATTTAATTTTTGTATAAAGTGTGAGACAGGGATGCTCTTTCTTTCTTCTGGCTATGGATATCCAGTTCTCCCAGCAGCATTTGTTGAATTGACTGTTCTGGCCCAGCTGGGTGGGTTTGACAGGCTTGCCAAAAATCACTTGACCACAGATGTCAGGGTCTATTTCTGAACCATCAATTCAGTTCCATTGGTAAGCCTGTCTATCTATACCAACACCATGCCGTTTTTACTACTGTAGCTATGTAATATGATTTAAAGTGCAGAAATGAGAGTCCTCCAGCTTTGATTTTTCCTTTTTAAGAGGTTTCTGGTTATTCAGGGCCACTTATCCTTCCAAATAAATTTGATAATTGTGTTTTCCATTTGTTTAAAAAAAAGCTTGTGGATATTTATTGGGATTGCATTGAATCTGTGTATCAATCTGGGTAGAACTGACATCTTAACGATAGCTAGTCTTCCAATGCATGTGCATGGAATGTTCTTTCAACTATTTAGGTCTTTTTCAATTTCTTTTAACAATGCATTGTAGTTTTCAGAACACAAGTGTTTTACATCCTTGGTTAAGTTTATTCCTAAATTATTTGATTCTTTTAGTTGCTATTGTGAATGGAATTTTTTCTCTGACTTCCTCCTCAAATTGCACATTACAGTTGTATAGAAACACCACAGATACTTGCATATTGATCTTGTATCCTGACACTCTACTGAAATAGTGTATTAGCTCTAGCAGCTTTGTTGTAGATTTTTTTGGGCTTTCTAGACATAGGATCATATCATGTGCAAACAGCGAAAGTTTTACTTCTTCCTTTCTGATGTGGATGCCTTTTATCTCTTTTCCTTGCCTGACTGCTCTAGCTAGAACCTCTAGCACTGTACTGAACAACAGTGGTGACATTCTTGTTGTGTTCCTGATCTCAACAGGACAGCTTGCATTCTTTCACCACTGAGTACAAGCTGAGCTGTGGGTATTTCATATATGGCCACTATCATGTTGAGAAAGTCTCCTTCAATTCCTATCTTTTGTAAATATTTTTTAATCAAGAAAGGATGCTATTTTTGTGAAATGCCCTTTCTGTATCAATCAATAGATCATGTGATTTTTCTTCTTTATTAATGTGTGTATTACACTGATTTTCTTGTGTTGAACCATGCTTGCATGCCTAGTATAAAACCCACCTGATCATGATAAATAATTTTTTAAAATCTTGCTTTTCTTACTTTTTTTTTTTTAGATTTATTTCTCTCTCCTTCCCCCACTGTTGTCTGCCTGCTCTCTGTGTCCATTTGCTGTGTGTTCTTCTGGTCTACTTGCATTCTTGTCATGCAGCACTGGGAAACTGTGTTGTTTTTTTGTTGATGTTGTTGCATCATTGTGCTGCATCAGCTCTCCATGTGTGCAGAGCCACTCCTGGGTGGGCTGTGCTTTTTTCGCACACTGCTTCCTCAAATCTGCTGTTATATGCCTCAAGTGTATTTTTAACTTCATTTATTGAGCCTTTCCTTCCCATAAGATCTGATATTTTTCTATGTTGCTTTCAAATTATTCTTTGTGCTCACGCAGTGTCTTCTTAATATTCTTAATCTCTCTAGCCGTCTCATTGAATTTACTAAGGAGATTTGTTTGAACATCTATGATTATTTTTCTCAACTCCTTTATGTCATCTGGAGGCTCATCTTGTTCCTTTAACTGGGCCATACCTTCCTGTTTCTTGGTATGGATTGTAATTTTTTGTTGGTGTCTTGACATCTGGTTTACAAGCTGTATTCATTCTGGGCAGAGTTTCTCTCTTTGGTCAAGGGCTTTCTTGCCTCTTCTCCCTTGCTGGTTGTGTAGTAAAGCCGAGATGTAGTTGGTGCTGTAAGCTGTGGAGGCTGAAGCTGCCCACGTTGCCCCAGTAACTGATGACGCTTCTCCCACCTTTCTCCTCTGCCAGGGGTAGGGACAGAGTGGCAGCCGTGTGTAATAATCCAAGTGACACTGGACAAGACTGTCTGCAGTTGCCCAGGGAGACTGATGAAGCGTCACACCTCTTCCTTCCCTACCTGTGCGTGGGATGGAGCTGCAGGTGTGGCTAGCGATCTATGCCATGCAGGTTCAAAATGACTGCAGCTGCCCGGATAGGCTGATGCAGCACTGCACTGCCCCCACTGGGGGTGGGAATGGACCCTCTGGAGTGCCCAACAAGCTAGTCCATGTGGGCCGAATACACCTGCATTTGCCCTGAGAAGCTGAGGAAGTACTGTCCTTTGTGCCCTTTAGGGGTTGGGAGCAGAACCACTGACATCCAACAGTCCAGTCTGTGTAGGCCAAGAGTGCCTGCCGTTACCCAGCGAGGCTGAGGAAACACCGCCTCCTCCCGTCCTCCTGGGTGGTGAGGGTGGATCCACAGGTGCTCAACAGTTCCGCCATGTAGGCCAAAAGTGCCTGCCATTGCCCGGAGAGGCCGAGGAAACACAGCTCCCCTCCTATCCTATTGGGGTGCTGGGATACAGCCCCAGGTGTCTGACTATTCAGTCGGTGCCAGCTGAAAATGCCTGAAGTTACCCGGAGAAGCCGGTGCAGGTCCTCCCAGCTTCCTCCCTGCCGGAAGTGGAGCTAGGGCTGGGAGCTGATCTTGGTGGAAAGAAGCGGTCCCCACCAGCACTGTGATTTTCAGGCCACCCACTTCCCCTCGTGCTGGGGGTGAGGTTAAAAAGGCCACTAGCAGCCACTTTCTGACTTGGACAGGTTTAAACTTCAGCTGTTCTTAGGATTACACTTTAGCCCGCCAAATTTACTCATCAGTAGCTGAAGTCGGTGCCCAACTGTGTCCTCCTTCCCTGTTTTTAGGAAATGTGTCTTCCAGTTCCAGCCGCAGAGCAGCTCCCGAGGCAGCTTGCGCCGTCGGCACTGGCCTCGTGGCACAGCGCTCTACTCACAGATCTCTCTGCAGATGGGCAGTCTCCGCCTTCCATTCCTTCCAGGATGTTGCAGGACGCTCTTTTGGTCTCCTGGGCCCCCAAACAGATGCTTTAGATGGCTCTGGGTGTTTACTAACTGCCCTGTAGCAGGAGCTGACTGCAGGAGCTCCTTACTCTGCTGCTCTGTTTAAGTATTATTTTTTTCAAATTTAAATTATTTTCTCTAATTTCCAACATAAAGAAGGAAAATGCATCCACTAAGCTAAAAACTTGGCTAAGTTATCTTCCCCTTTCCCCCTCTTCCTCTGAAACCCACCCTTAGAAACTGGAGACGCAGAGCGGGATGTTACAAAGGACTCTCCCAGCAGTCCAGCTCTCCTGGTGGCCAGGCCCCCGGCTGCGCCTTTCCTCCGGCCTTCCCCACGCTCCTCTCCTGCAGCAGCATTCGTAGCGGTCGATCTGCTGGTGAATCTCCACTATCCTCTTCCCCATCAGCGCCGCCTCGATGGCCTTCTTCTCCACCTTCTCGCACAGCTTCATCACTCGCTCCTCGGCCTCACCTCCCGGGCTTCGGGCGGGGCCCATGGCGCTCTCCTCCGAGGCCTCCACCTCGCTTTTGATCTCGTCCAGCAGGCTCTCGATCTCCATCAGCTTCCTCCTGGCCCTCAGGTGCGCCCTGACGTGCTCGCGCTCCAGGGAAGCGATGTCCTCCCGGAAGGCATCGAGGACGGGGTTCAGGAGCCTCTCGAAATCCTCCTCGGCTTCTCGCACCTCGTCCACGTCCACGCGCTGCCCCTGCGGCCACCTGCGTCCTCGTCCCCGCGCCGGGAGCCCGGTGGGTCCCCTGCCAGCGCACACGGGGCTGCGCCGGGCCCGACGCGCCATCACCCCTGGCAATATCCCAGCAACTGGTCCTCGAAGGTTTAAAAAACTATTTATTTAAAACTCTTTTTTTCATTTCTTTAAAACCTTTCTGCAGCCCACCCTCCTACCCCCAGGACAGACCCGACCCTTACGGCCACCCCCTGGTGGAAACCCGAGGGGCGCCCGGCGCGGGGCCCCTCTCTCCAGCCCATCCTCCCGCCCCGCTCCAGGGACAGGCCTGTGGCGTAGCCACTTAGCGAGTTTCTAGGGCTTGGGATTTAAACACGGAGTTACGAAAGGGTTTTTCTCACCCGGGTAATGGTTACACCCAGTACGGGGCCCAAAGGGTTGTGAAATCCGCGGCGACGCCGCACCGCCTTCCCCACCGCCCCGGAGCGCCGCCAAGAGAAGGGCAGGGCTGCGTTTGGCTGCGCCTGCCTCCCCGAGGCCCGCCTGGCACGGGGCGGGGCCTTAGGTTAGCGGAGCGCCGGTTCCGGGCCTCTGGCTCTTGCCTCTGTCGCACAAAAGAATTTCAGGACGCGCCCCAGGGCGGGCAAGAGGGCGGGGAGTTTATTAGGAGCCGAGGGAAGAGCGCACCACTGCCACGTGCGCTGCGGCGCGGCGCAGGGTGACGCCCGGGAGCGCCGGGCTGAGGCCTCGGAAGCCTCCCCAGAGTGGGGGAGGGACCCGGCGGCTGTTCTGACGGCCTTACAGTCCCCGCTGTCGCTGTCGGCTCTCAGGGGCCCAAAGGGAGGCCTTTTGGAGTTGTCTGGGGCTTCACTTTGACCCCAGAAAGAGTTCCGGATGGGTCCTCATGGCCAAGTTCTCTGCCGGTTCCACCTGCCTTCCCTCTTTCCCTAGACTAGCCCGCCTCACTCAGGGAGGTTTGTTAAAATGACAAAACCTTTGCCAAACTGTAATCTTGTGTTTCCCAGTGTTGAGAAATAAAATGCATAACCTTACAAAATACCTAACAAGTCACTCCTGCCCCCACTTCTGTAAATCAGCACGTGAAAACAAGAGAGGAGCAGGAAGATACCTAACAAGTAATTCCTGGCCCCGCATCTGTAAATCAGCCTGCAAAAGCACAGCCTTGCAGCTGCATTCTGCCTCTGTAACCCGCTGCTTGCAAAATTTCACCTAGCAACGCGTTAGCCAGTGAGCGAAAGTTATGCTGATCCTACCTGAAATCCTGTATAAACCTATGAAAACTGAAAAATGGGGCTCAGAATTTTGAGATTGACTCTCCTCTGGGCCTGCACGTAATAAAATAGTTCATCCATCTCTCGGGAGTGCCGGTCGTGGGTTTCTTCTACAGTTCAGTGCTCCTGGCTTTGCTGCAACACCAGGAGAGCTCTTTGCAGGTGGAATCCTGACCTCTGGCACCCAGCAGCGGCTTAGGAAGGTCTACCACCCCGGAAGGATAGTGGGCCCCACAGACACACTACCTGTAAATATTGGGGCATCTGCTTGTCCAAGTGCTGCAGATTGGAGCTTCAGTTTTCCTGTGTATTAAATGGAAACAGTAGTACCAGTTCTGAATGCCTGTCGGGATTATTGAGAGGAAAATGTGAGAAAATGAGTGTGAAAGTGTGTTGTAAACTTGCTAAAGCACCAGGCAGGTGTAAGTGGCATTATTATTATTGTTGTTGTTAGTGTGAAAAGACATAAAACAAAATAGTTTCTATGGCTAAGAGATTTCCAAGGGAGTTGGGAGCTCATTCTGGAGGTTACTCTTATGCATGGCTGAGCCAGATGTCACAAACTGCCCAAGTATGCAAAGGCTCAAGCAACAGAGTTCCTCAAAACCCCGAGGGCATCCAGACACCAGAAACCAGCCACAGGAGAAAGAACTCAGGAAGCTACCCAAGCTGAAGGGCTTTTGAAGCACCAGGGCTAGCCACCAATCACAATTTATGTAATCCTTTTCTTTAAAAACCCTTGCCTGGAAGTGCCAAGGCAGGACATGGTTTGGTTTGCTCCCTGAATCTGTGCTCCCTCAACTGCAATTCGAAGACCCCACAGAAATCCCTTTGTTGTCTTGTGTATTAGCCAAAGGGGTGCTGATGCAAAGTACCAGAAATCTGTTGGCTTTTATAAAGGGTATTCACTGGGAGTAGGAGATTACAGTTACCAGGCCATAAAGCATAAATTACTTCCCTCACCAAAGTCTGTTGCCACGTTGTGGGAAACAAAGGCATATTGTTTCCATGGAAGCAAGTTACTTTCTGACCACTGGGTCATGCTGTCCCTGGAGATGTACGTGCAGGTGGCTAATCTCTCTGGGAAACATAACATTCCAGCAGAACCCAGACTTGATATTTCAAGTAACCTGGGCAACAAGATTAATGAGTATATTTGTTTTAATAATATAATAGAACATTATGAGTTTTAGTAACTATCTTATCCACTGTGCACTGTGTTATTTAGAATGAGGTAATGGGAATAGTTAGCTAGAATAGTTGCTGGTTCTCACAATTGCTTGGGGTATATAAAGAAGCCCCTGAGATTAATAAACTTGTCTGATGAACTTGAGGCTTCAATGCTCGCAGATCCCCTGAACCCAGTCTTTCTTTATCTTTCATTCCCGATACTCTTGGGTCCATCTTCTCCCACACCACGTGATGGAGCAAGATGGTTGCAGAC
This sequence comes from Dasypus novemcinctus, assembly GCF_030445035.2. NCBI lineage: Eukaryota > Metazoa > Chordata > Mammalia > Cingulata > Dasypodidae > Dasypus > Dasypus novemcinctus. The sequence goes on along the minus strand of NC_080673.1, from coordinate 202,965,301 downwards.
ATCTGCCAAGAGTTCAGGGTTCCTGGGTCCTCTCTTCCCAGGACTTGTTTCTTTCTGGGCTCAGCTGCCCTGCTCTCTCCACAAGGCCAGCTGTAGACTATCAGGTGAATGGCTCTGTCTTTCTCCCCAGGACTTGATTCTCTCTGGCTCAGCTGCTCTGTATTCTCCCATGTGTTTACTTCCCAGGCTCCAGCTCAAAACTCCACTAACTCTTCTGCCATGTTGTTTTTCTTTATGAGTCCCCACCTACCAAGGGAGCGGGGATGCAATGTCCTACTGACATGGCCCAATCAAAGCTTTAATCATTATTTAATAAAGTAAAAGTGAAACCTCTGAATCCAATATAATCTAATATGCCTGGAGGGATAGACCAGTTTACAAACATAATCCAATATCTACTTGCATCACCAGCTGGTGCTTGGTAGTAATCCCTTGGTGCCAGGGAGGCTCACCACTGGGACTCCTGTCCCATGCAGGGTTTTTTCATTTGTTTGTTTTGTTTTGTTTTGTTTTGTTTTTAGGAGGCACCCAGAACAGAACCCAAGACCTCCCATGTGGGACACAAGCGCTTATCTGCTTGAACCATATTCACTCCCCTCTCAGCAATTTTTATTAGTCCTCTCTGCCCCAATTTACCTTCTTGGAAGGGATTTCCTTGGATTATTCTAAACACATATCTTCTCTTAAAATGGGGAAATTAATTTGGAACTCTTAGAATCAGATTCAGTAGACTAGGATTAGGAATTAAGCCCCATACTTGTGTTCCTGTCTTTCCAGTTAAAAAATAAAATTAAACACCACCCTCTTTTAGATTCTATTCCAACTCATTTATGGTCCCCATCACCTATTGATATTGGCCCCATTCTTTCTGCCCCATCTATCCCTGCCTGCAGGGCCTCCTCCTAGACCTTGACCAAATCCAAAGCATTTCAACTTTCCCTCCTAAGACCAAACATCAATTAAGAGGATTTCTAGGCCTTGCAGAATATTGTAGAAGTTGGAGTCCTAATTTTTATTTGGCTCAACCTTCATGTGCTTTGCTAAATCTGAATGAATTGTACCCTTACTTGGGATGAAACTAGTCAAAATTCCTTTAAGGAAATAAATCATGGTTTGTTCAACACTTCCATTCTATGACACCCTAATTACAAATTACCCCTTTTTCTTCTTTGTCCACTAACAAGAAGGGAATACCTTAGGTGTCCTTACACAAATGCCAGAGACCACTGTAGATCTCTAGGATATCATAGCCAGCAATTGGGTGCCATAGTCAAGGGACTCTCCCCTTGCGTGAGGTCCAGTGCTATGAAGACAAAACTTTGCATCAATTGAAGAATTAATTATGGGATCTCCCTTAACTATTTATACTTCTCATTCTGTTGAAGCCCTTTCTAGCAATAGATTAACTTCTTACAAAATTCTCTTACTTCTCCTTTCTCCCAGAGTCTCCTTTGTTTGTTGTCACAATCTTAATCTGCTCCTTTACTCCCTACTCCTGAGTGAACTCCTCATGACTGCACAGCTTTAACTTACCAATTGCTACCCCCTGATTGATAATGCAAATGTTATCTGGTACACAGCTGGTTCCTCCCTTAAAAATAACTCAGGAATCTATCTGGTCAGATGTGCCAATACCTCTAACCATGAAATAATAGAAGCAAAGTCCTTATCTAATGCCAGGTCAGCCCAGTGGGCTCACAAAAGCCTGTATAGTTGTAGAAAGGAAGACATCAACTACATACTCTGATAGCCGGTATACCTTTGGGATTGCTCATGATTTGGTGATGTTATGGAAACAGAGGTCTTTAGCCATATTGGAGGGGAAAAAACCCCAAAAATATCTTACGTTACAGAGATGCCTGCTTGTCCAAGTTTCCTGGTCATTCTTGGGCAAATACAGAGGAAAGCTGTATCTGGCAACCACATGGCAGATAGAGCTACAAAAAGGGCAGCCACAAATTGTAATCCTATTCTGTTCCTCTATTGACTTTTGAACCAAATAACTCTATTGGAAACATAAAAAAATTACTCCTTGAGGCTCAGGAAAATGTTCCTCCACAGGAGATAGAAAAATGGAAAAGCACAAGTTGCATTTATGAGCTTGCAGTTAATTCATGGTTCAGCCCAGTGGTAAACTAATCCTCTGTAAATGCCTCCAGGACATAGTGTTGGAAATTATTCATAACATGACTCACTGGAATACTGATAAAATGGTAAGCTGGGGAGAGCAATATTTCTGGAAGCCGCCCCCTAAAACAGCAATGAAAATATATCACATTTATTTAATTTGTCCCAGACATAATACAGGGAAACCTCTCCATTGCTCTCAAGGACATTTTCCCTTATCAACTGTACCTTTTAAAATTTAGCAATTGAGTTTTATTCAATTACACCCACCCCAAGGATATAAATATCTTTTGTTGATGGTTTTTGGGGGTACCAGGGATTGAACCCAGGACCTTGTTCACGGGAAGCAGTGTTCAACCACTTGAGCTACATATGCTCCCCTAAATATGTGTTGTTGTTGTTTTGAGGTACTGGGTCTGGGGACTGAAACTGGGTCCTTGTATGTGGTAAACCAGCATTCAACCACTGAGCCACATTGGTTTTCCCAAGTTGGTTTGTTCATTGGCTTGTATTTTTGTATTTTTGTTTGTTTTAGGAGGCACTGGGAAGTACCTCCCAAGTCATACTAATGTGCTAAGTCCTGAATCTTGAAGCTTGCACTTATGAAACTTATTTCTATAATGCTGTAATGACGAAACTAAGCCTAGTTGTAATTAATGTCTAAGAGTCAATCCCTAAAAACCTCCTTGTTGCTCAAATGGCCCTCTCTAAGCCAAATTCTGTAAAAAATTCAGTACCTTCCCTTCTGTGTGGGACATGATTTCCGGGGATAAGCCTGGAATGTTGATCAACAATGTTTTCAGAGAAAAATACTAACCAAAAGGGAGAAATGTTAAAAGAAATAGAGTTTCTATGGCTAAGAGATTTCAAATGGAGTTGGGGGTTATCCTAGCGATAACTCTTATGTATGTCTCAGCCAGATATCATACACACAAAAAAGCCAAAGTATGCAAAGTCTCTGGCAACACTTTGAGTTGTTCCTCAAAACCTTAAGGACATCAGAAACAAACCACAAGATAAAGCTCTCAGTAAACTATCTAACCTGAAGGACATTTGGAGCACCCCAAATATGCACGAATCACAAGCAATTTATTTAATCTTCTTCTTTTTCTTTATAAATCTTTGCCTGGAAGCACCAGAATGGGACACGATTTGGATTACAACCTGAATATGTGCTCCCTGAATTGCAACTCTAAGATCCCAATAAGCAAGCACCTTGCTGCCTTGCAGCTCGGTTTGCTATTTCTTGGTTGACAACACTATGTGGGTAGTGTCCTCTGTATTACTGATTTCATACTTTTATATTGTGAGCTGTACCCACATTATAGAAATTCTTAGAAAAGTGTAATAATTTTTAATGGAAGTATACCATTTTGTCTTATGGCTATGAAATTATTTACTTAACTCATCCCCTCATTGTGGATAATTAGGGTTATTTTTAATACAAATAATGCTATTATTTTTAATACAAATTATGCTATTGCTAAACCAGCTTGAATATAATGTCTCTTTTGTGCCTCTTCTTGGAATGGTCCTGGGAATTCTCAGGATGGTTGATGTAGGATTGTGTGTAGTTTAGGTGGCAGAGGCCTTGTGTATCTTTCTTGTGACATATCTGATTATCTTAGAAATGATAACATACAGTTCTCACTTACCTGAGCCATTGTAAATGTAGCTTGTTCAGCTCAGCTGCTGCACTTTTATTCTCAAGAAATGGACAGATGTGCACAACTGACTCTTCCGGTTTTTACAAATCCACAGAGTTTACCTCTGATTCATTGTGGGTTACACTGTGGAGTGGAGCAGTTAGGAGAATTTCTTTGTCCTGCAAACACAATCAGGCCAGAACAGGTAATGTGAGTGGGAGAGAGGAGGCAAAGGGAAGGAGAGGGGCAGAGGCACTGCAGATCCATGATCTGCTCCCTGCTTTGTGTCCACATGAATAGCTAATGGGCAGAGGGGCTCAAGTAACTTTTTTTTTTTAGGAACCAGGACTGGGGATTGAACCCGGAATCTCATAAGTGGGAAGCTGGTGCTCAACCACTGAGCGACAGTGGCCTCCCTGAGTTGGTTTTCTTGTTTATTTGCTTGCTGTCTGTTATTGTTTTTAGGAGGCACGGGGAACCAAACCTGGGACCCCCCATGTGGAAGCAGGTGCTCAACCACTTGAGCCGCATCGGCTTCCCCCAGGTTTTTTGTTTTGTTTTGTTTTTAAGCTATACTTTGAAGAGCATTATCATAACTTGGTCTTTTTTTCTTTTTCTTTTTTAAGATTTATTTATTTCTCTCCATACCCTAAATTATAGAATTTTCTACTTCCCTTTCATTCAAATGCCCACCTCCTCATGTTTATTCACAGAAGTACTGCTGCCTCTCAAGATAAGTTACTCTTTCTTTTCCCCTTTACTGACCTGCTAAAAAGCTGGTTCTAGCTCCTGAGCACGCCAGGCCTTCCTCCTTCTTAAGACCAAGCCTAACTTGCAACTGGGCATGATCTGGTTAATCCTGCCTATCCCAAACTGGGTTGGCCCACATCATCCTTTTTTTTGAGATTTATTTTATTTATTAATTTCTCCCCACCCCCTTGTTTGTACTTGCTGTGTCTGTTCATCTTCCTTGTTTCTTTTGGAGGCACCGAGAGCTGAACCTGGTATCTGATGCGGGAGGGAGGCACCTAATCACCGGAGCCACCTCCACTTGCTGCTTTGTAGTGTCTCTCATTATGTTTTTCTCCTTGTGTGTCTTGTTGCATCAGCTTACTGTGCCTGCCTGTCGTGCCAGCTTGCTGTCTTCTTTAGGAGGCACCAGGAACTGAACCAAGGACCTCCCATATGGTAGGTGGGAGCTCAATCACTTGAGCCACATCCACTTCCCCCGACAGCATCCTTAACCATGACACCGAGGTACCTTTCCCAAAATGGATTGGCCTGTGTCATCTCACCCCATCCTTGGCCCCTCCCTTAAGCCTGCTTTTGCCAGATGGTATAAAACTCCAGCTCCCATTTTGTTTGGGGAGACTGATCTGAGGTTAGCCTCTGGTCTCCTTGCTGGTCGACTATGCAGTAAACTCTTTATTTTCTTGAAATCCTGGTGACTCAGAATTGGCTTCTGTGCATATTGGGCAAATGGGCCCGCTTGGGTGGTAACGCTTTCTTTCCTCCCCCACATCCAGTCGCTCACAGAGTCCTCCGTTTGCCTCCTGAACATCTCTCACTTCGCCCCACTGACACTGCCTCTGCACAAGCCTTCCTTATTGCTTACTGTACTTCTTCAGCCTCCTAGGAGGGTCCCTGCTTCCGGTCTAGTCTATTTTTTTTTTCCGACCCAGCCTCTTCTCTGTCACCAGAGGGTCACATAAGCCCGTCCCCGTCAGGATGGATCTAACATGCCTGCAGGGCCCTCTGTGGCCTGGCACTGCCTGTCTCCACACTCTTACTTTCCTCCTCTCCCCCAGCATAGCTGCAGCCCTCGCGAGCCATGTGTCCCGACGGCCCTGCCTTTGAACTTGGCTCCATGTGATTCCTCCACCTGCAGTGGCCCCTCCTTCACGGTGGTCTCCAGGCCGGCCCTGTGCCCCAGGACCCTCTGTTGTAGAAGTCGAGATGTTCAATTATTTGTGTATAGAAAGGCCAGGACTCAGGAATAATTTTTGGGAAGGGAAAATGATTTATTTACAAACAGCCGGACTCGGAGCTTCTCATTCCAAAATCCGAGTGCTGAACAAGATTTCTGAGTTCCTTTTATACCGAGGAAGGGCCAAATGGTTCTCTGTTTCAGTGCTCAATAGGCTTGAGTTAGCATGTATCTTCCACCTCCTAGGTAAGCTCTTAGCATGGACTTCATACATTCTAGATGAGCTTTTAGCACATTTTCCCTGAATATTTAAAGTTTGTAGAGTCTGGATTGCTAAACTGTTTCTCCAGGCCTGGAGTTGTTGTCGTGGTTACCAAGGGCAGGACTGCAGTTCTCACTGTCCCAAAAGCACAGCTCAGGAAACATACAGATCAGGTTATCTACGAAGAGATGAACAGCCCCCCTCGCCCCATAGCCTACATCGCCTCAACGTCCCTCCACCATCCCTTTGGACTGGACTTTGCATTTACTAGTTTCTCTCCCTTACAAGAGCCAGGCCACCAGAGCCTTCCATTCTCTGCCCAGCCTACAAAAGGCACTCGATGCCCATTAGCTGTACAAGCGAGCGAGTCAGTGAGTAAACCCTCATTCCTCAAAATTGCCTTGTCACTGTGAGTGAGCTGGCTGGGGGTTACAATCACAACTTGACAAGGGAGGGGCCAGGTGAAGGGTGTGGCAATCACACTTGCTTTATAATTTGTGCTGAAGAAAGGAAGCTGCATTTCAGCGGCTGTGGCTACAAGGAGGAAACTCTTTTTCTTTTCACCCAGAACCATGACCGGCAAGAAAATCATTGCAGTTTTTGGCGCAACAGGTAAAAAAACTAAACCAAACCAAACCCATGTCCCAAGTCTAGACGCGCGTGCCAACGTGGCTGCTGTCCTGGCTTCCCGTTTCGAACGCCAGAGCCTGCAGGTGCATCTGCGGGCAGCGGGGCTCCCTCCAGCAGCGCCCCCCTGGATAGCGGGACTTCCTGCCTACCTGCTCTCAGCGAACCTCCTTCCTCATCTTTCTTGGGTGTCTTCTCTCCCCTGCCCCCCTGCAGGAGCTCAGGGTGGCTCTGTGGCCAGGGCCATTTTGAAGGACAAGAATTTTGCGGTGAGAGCTGTGACCAGGGACGTGACGCGAGCCAACGCCCTGGCCCTCCAGGAGCTGGGCGCCGAGCTGGCGAAGGGCGACCTGAACGAGGAGGCGTCGGTGGAGGCCGTCTTGAAAGGGGCCTACGGGGCCTTCGTGGTGACCAGCTTCTGGGACCATCTCAGCAAGGAGAAGGAAGTGCAGCAGGTGCGACCCAAACTCTTCCACCCTGAGCCCTTGCCCCCGGCCCTCCCTGGCCACTCCTGTGAGTCTTCAGCCTGGGCAGAAATAGCCTCTCCAGGGTCCGCCTCTCTGGCGTTTATGAAATATATGAACTTGAAGTACTTGTGAGAGGTGTCTGAGTTTTTGTTATCGGGGCACCTGCCTAGAGCTCAGGACCTTGGCTGCTCAGGAGCGACTGTTTAATGGACCCAGTCATTAGATGCTCCAGTTCTCTCCATTTGTTGGTAGGCGGCCTTTGGGGGAGGCAGCTAGGGTACCCCACAACTGAAGGTTGCTCTGAGAGTGAAATGAGGAGAATAAACAAGTAATGGGTATATTCATACTTCCGGCAGAGAATTTAGTGATGGATTAGTGATGAGCACAGAGACTGAGGAAGCAAGCAGAGAAGCAAAGTCACACTTCTTAGCTCCAGGGAAAATGAAAGTTTGTAGAAAAAGTAAATTTAACCATTGGATGTCATATGGCTTAGCTGAAAATTGAGCTAGTACAAAATTATGGTATTTGGAGGAAAATAAAAAGGGGAATTCTATCTATTGTGATGGGGGTGGGGGTGGACTGTGTGTGTGAAATAAACAGCTAAAGGAGATGAACGTAATTAGCATGGGGGCAGGGAACTTCTTTTCCATTATCCAGCCTACTTCCCCCACCCACGACAGCACTATTTGAAAATTTAAACTACGTCTATGTATAAATTGGGAAGAAAATGTAGATTACATTTAAAAAATATATAATAGATAAGATCCACCACTTGAAGAAATGGCAGAATTCCGAAAGTGGTGAGTGGAATTGAGCCATTTCATGGCTACGCAGCATCCAAACACAGTGAGCTGGCTGCACTTCCTGGAGGAAAAGAGCTAATCAATGGTATGAGGCTAAATAAAAAAACACTCTGTGCTAATCCAAGGCTTGGCTGAAAGCACTATAAAAGGGCCCTTCTGTCTCAAAGGCAATTCATTTTATCTTAACTGTTGGGAGGATTCCATTTGCTAGCAGTGCGACTGCACTTGGCAAATTACTTAAATGTCTGTTGCTACGAATGAAATATGGAGCAGCCAGGGCCTCCCTCTTGAGGCTGTTGGGAGCCTGGTGCAGTGCCTGGCGTGCAACCTGAATGTATAAATGACTACAACGTAGGGGGGTGCAGTTTCTTGCCCTCACACTCCCAGGATGGACACCAAACTCTAGGTTTCTTCCTGGCCTTCCCTAATCCTTTCATTCTTTTTCTCCCCAACGGAAGCAGGAACCAGAGGGCTGAGCTCAGCTGCTCTTGGCCCCGGGGCCTTGGCTCAGGCCATACTGCTGATCCCCTTTGCCTGCATAGGTGGTGTCCGCCCAGGCATCACCTCCTCCAGGAAGCCTGCCTGACTTCGTTCCTCCTTCCTCTGGGTTAAGGCCCCTCTCCTTTGGACTCGCACGTTACCCCGTGCATACGTCCTCATCTGGCTTGGGAGGATCTGTTTCTGCATCTGCCTTCTCCACCAGGCCGCAGGCTTCTTGACAATGCCAACGCCAATGACGCCTGGTCATTTTCCTGTCTGTCCAGCCTAGATCACTGTGTCCGCCCTGAGGGCTCTGTAAATGTCCCTCGAGCTCTTAGACTCTTGAGAGCCTGTCTTTTGGCTCCAGCAGGGCTTCTTAGGAGGAGTTGGGTTCTAAGTCTGATACTCACTCACCACAGAGCCTGGGGTCACCCATAGCCCCTGCTTCACTTTCTGCATCTGTTAAGCCAGATTAGTTAGGTCTTCCTTTCCTGCTGAATGCCGGAAAAGAAGGAAAGAAACAGTGAGAAGGGAGGGAGGGATTTGAGGGTACTTTGGAAAATTTAGAAACTAAAAGCTCCAAAAAAGAGAAGGTGTATACACAGACACACCCACAAACATGTGAAGAGGATTTACGTCAGGCAGAGGTAGAGGGGAGGGTTGGGGAGCCGAGATGGAATAACCGGTTTGACCAATGGCAGTGAGACTGGAAAACTTGAGTGTGTTTAGGAATTAGCAAATAATTCCGTTTGGCAGCAGGTATGAGGTGAAGGAATCGGAGGGGATGATTGGGAGGCTTGGACACTTGGCAGCCTACCCATTAAAGGTATGGGGACAGAGAAGAGGCACAAACTTAACTCATTTCAAAGGATACAGCGAAATGTGATGATGACTTCAGAGCCACACAGCCAGGCCATAGAAACGGCTCAGACAGTTGACTGTCCCCTGACAGGGGCTCCCCTTTCATTTCTTACTGTGTCTTGAATTCATTTTGTTACTCCTTTAATGTTCACATATTTTTGCATCTTTCTGCTCCCTTTCTGTAATTCCCATAATCTTGAATGGAAATATCATGCTTTGGGGATATTTTATGTTCTGAATCCTTAAAAATCTTTAAATTAAAATGAGAGATGGGAAGCAGATTTGGCTCAATGGATAGAGCATCCGCCTACCACATAGGAGGTCCAGGGTTCAAACCCAGGGCCTCCTGACCCGTGTGGTGAGCGGGCCCACGGGCAGTGCGAATGTGTGCAAGGAGTCCTGTGCCACGCAGGGGTGTCCCTGTGTAGGGGAGCCCATCGCACAAGGAGCACGCCCCCCTAAGGAGAGCCACCCAGTGCGAAAAAAGTACAGCCTGCCCGGAAGTGGCGCCACACACACGGAGAGCTGACACAACAAGATGATGCCACAAAAAGAGACACAGATTCCCGGTGCTGCTGACAAGAATATAAGTGGACACAGAAGAACAGGCAGTGGTTGGATACAGAGAGGAGACAACTAGGGGTGGGAGGAAGGGGAGAGAAATAAATAATAAGTGTTTAAAAAACAAAATGAGAGACAGCATGCTTGCTGGTGGCCTCTCATAATGTAACTTGAATTTTTTTTTTAACTGGAATATATATATATATATTTTTATTTCTCTCCCCTTCCCCTGCCCGCCCCCCATTGTCTGCTCTGTGTCCATTTGCTGTGTGTTCTTCTGTGACCACTTCCATCCTTATCAGCAGCACTGGGAATCTGTGTTTCTTTTTGTTGCGTCATCTCGTTGTGTCAGCTCTCCGTGTGTGCGGCGCCATTCTTGGGTAGGCTGCACTTTCTTTCGCACTGGGCGCCTCTCCTTACAGGGCACATTCCTTGCACGTGGGTCTCCCCTACGCAGGGGACACCCCTGCGTGGCAGGGCACTCCTTGCGCGCATCAGCACTGCGCATGGGTCAGCTCCACATGGGTCAAGGAGGCCCGGGGTTTGAACCGCAGACCTCCCATGTGGTAGACGGATGCCCTAACCACTGGGCCAAGTCCGCTTCCTGTGGAATATATTTTGATGCTGGCAGAGCCAGCTCTCCACTAGGGAGGAGGACTAGCTACCTGCCCTCTAATGTCATGCAAATACATATGCATATATGCAAATCCTGTCTGAAGAACGCATTCTTGGCTTCTAGGGAAAGCTGGTGGCCGATGCGGCCCGGCGCCTGGGCCTGCAGCACGTGGTGTACAGCGGCCTGGAGAACGTGCAGCGGCTGAGCGGCGGCAGGCTGGCCGTGCCGCACTTCGACGGCAAGGGGGAGGTGGAGGAGTATTTCTGGGCCATCGGCGTTCCCATGACCAGCGTCCGCGTGGCAGCTTACTTTGAAAACTTTGTCACCATGTGGAAGCCGGTGAAAGCCCCTGATGGCGATTACTACACGTTGGGTAAATGGGGGGCTGTAGTGGGATTCCGCCAGATGCTCCCTCTCCTGCCCTCCCTCCCCGTCATGACTTGAGCCAGGTTCAGAGGAGAGGGCTGCTAAGTCGTCCTAAATTCTCCCGGGGCAGTTACACTCTAGAGGGCGGGCTGGGAACTGGATTTTGATAAAAAACCAAGGGATTCCAGGTCCAGTCTTAAAATAGGCGCTTTCGTGTTCTGTGACTTCAAGCCTCAGTTTCCTCACCTGTCACGGGGCAGTTGGCAGGATGACGTCTAAGGTCCCTTCTAGCGTGTGCATTTGACCTTCTGTCCTTCCTCCTCACCTGGGTCCCCTGGTCGGAATTAGAGTTCTAGAGGAACCCCGAGCCGCTGGGAGCCTGGTCCAGGGGCCTGGGTTGGGGTGGGAAGCCTGGCTGACTCCAGCGCTGCCCTCTGGGGACACTTCCTTTGGCCACAGTCAGGGGAGGCCTCTGTGGAGTGGGGGGAGGGTGGGGGTGTCAATGGCAGCAACTCAGTCTTTCTGCCTTGAAACGTGATTAAGATTCACCAGGAGCCCCGTATTAGTCAGTCAGAGGGGCGCTGATGCAAAAATACCAGAAATCGGTTGGTTTTTATAAAGGGTATTTATTTGGGGTAGGAGCTTACAGTTACCAGGCCATAAAGCACGAGTTACTTCCCTCACCAGAGTCTGTTTCCACGTGTTGGAGCAAGACGGCTGCCGACGTCTGCGAGGGCTCAGGCTTCCTGGGTTCCTCTGTTCCTGGGGCTTGCTTTTCTCTGGGTTCAAGCTTCCTTCCTTCCTGGGGCTGGCTTCTCTTTCCTCTGTGTGCTGACTTCTCAGGGCTCCAGTTTAAATCTTCAGCATCAAACTCCAACATCAAAACTCTAACATTAAAAGCCCTCCACTCTGTCCTCTGCCATGCCTTTTATCTGTGAGTCCCCACCCTCCAAGGAGGGGAGATTCAACATCCTAATCATAACTCAGTCATGCCCAGGTACAGATCAGATTACAAGCATAATCCAGTATTTCTTTTTGAAATTCATCAATTAGATCAAACTGCTACAGGTCATGCCAGGAGACCCCGGCCACAGCCAGGCGTGTCTGCCGTACGTCACAGGCTACTTGGGCAGTAGCTCAGGGTTGATAAACTAAATGAACGAATGTGACCATCTCCTCACGAGCCCCCGTCCTCCTTCCTTGTTCCCACTGACTTTCAGAAGCCTGCTCACCTAACATTTCGCAAGCCCTGAATCAGGGGATTGGGAATACTGAGTTAAAAAAATGTCTGTTAAATCCTCAGGTAAGGCTGTTGGGTAGCGAGTTGGCCGTGGGAGTCTGGAATTTAGCCGAGCTGCCTGGGATGGAGAGATAATTGATCATATTTTGCACACAGCACATGCTTAGCAAATGGCTCCTTTCTGGGGCACCATGGTACTTCCTCAAACTAGACTTTTTATAATTGTACATCGATTGTGTGTTCCTTCTGTTTTGTTTAAGCAGTCGATTAATTCAGGTGAGGGGACCCGCCAAGGTTGTGAAGCAATTTGCTATGTTTCTTTTCTCTTTTACACTAGCCCTGCCCATGGGGGACATCCCCATGGATGGAATCTCCGTGGCCGACGTGGGAGCTGCCGTCTCTAGCGTTTTTAATTCTCCGGGGGAGTTTTTAGGCAAGGCCGTGGGTCTCAGCGCAGAGGCTCTAACGGTCCAGCAGTATGCTGAGGTTTTATCCAAGGGTTTGGGGAAAGAAGTCCGAGATGCAAAGGTGAGTTCTTAGGAGACACAAAGGCCGTGGTAAGAGGCTGCCTCAGGTTTGGGGAGGGCTGAATTTCGGATGTCGGAGGAAATGGAGGAGGATTCTGGATCCACAGAGGTGCCGTCACCCGTTGGAGCATCTGAATCCCACCTTACGGCTTTATTTCTTCGGCTTAAGGTTTATCAGCTTGCTAGAGTAAATTTACTTTTCAGTGGAGAGAATTTAGAATCTGACGTCCAACGTACTTTTTCAGACACGTGGTACCAGCTCCTCCCACGAGCACTCAGTGCCGATCACTGAAGTCCCCCAGGGCTAGCTGACACGGGGAAGGCATGAGCTTCTAGCAGCCTCAGTTCTCCTCTGTAAAGTGGGGATCTACCTGGGGTGTTTTAGTGAAAGTTGGGGAGAATATATCTGAAGGGCCTAGCTTAATGTGTGGCACAAAAAATTTTCAAAAACATTACTTCTAATAGCTGCACACTGTTTTTAGAATGGATGTGCCACAATTTATCGTAACATTCCTCTTTTGTTGGGCAGATAGGTTGTTGATCTTTCACAATTATAAATGGCATTGTGACAATAATTGCTTTGACCTAAGTCACTTACGTTAGTGACATTTCCCTAAAGCCAAGTGGAATCGCTAGGTCAGCGTTGATCTCTGGGAGCTAAAGACAGATTCCATTGGGCTTGAAGGTTAGAAATAGTCTTTGGTAGTTCCCTAGGGAGAACTATTGATGTAGTTAGCAGAATGGATTCAAGCAGTGGTGGGGAGGACGACGGCAGGAGGTGGCTCGGTAGGTATGGAACAGGGTGTGTCTCTTTGGGCCCGGCCCAGGCAGAGGCCGGGGTGGTGAAGGCACAAGCTCATCTCTAACCAAGGGGGAAGGTGTGATGGAAGGAACATCAGCCATGCGGAAGGACAGAGGGCCAGATTCGGGTGGCCTTGGTGCTGCACGGAGGGCCTGGTGGACAGACTTTCTCAGGGGGCTGCTGGGAAACTCCCACGAGGAAATGTCTATGAAACACCGAGACGTGCTGTCCAGGTGAAGGGAGGAACAGTGTCTCATCCCAAACCCTTGGGGTCTGAAACAATTCCGATTTCAGAATCTTACAGCTTTTAGGTAGGTTATGATTGACACGAATTATCTAACATCGCCGACTGGGCTGGGGCAAGCATCTGTTACTGAACACATCAATACTGCTGCAGAAAAAATATACGAATACTTCCACTGAGTGGGATAATTAAAGACTCCAAATAGAGTCACCCAAGTTCAGGTCAGGTTTTGCCACCAAATTAATCCAGAAAGTCAGCGTTTACTGCCAAATGGCCTATGAGAAAATGTTCCAAGTTTCTTGGATTTTGGAGTTAGGCTAAAGAACTGGGGACCTGTCTCACGATAGAGGTGAATGGTTCCTTTTCAAAGTATTTTAAATGGGGGCTCTAACACTTCCTGCCTTTTCATTTCTTCTTGAAAGATCAGCCCGGAAGCTTATGAGAAGTTGGGATTCCCGGAAGCGAAGGAAATCGCTGACATGTGTCGTTTCTATCACACGAGGCCAGAGCGTGATGTGAAGCTCACCCACCGACTGAACCCCAAAGTCAAAAGCTTCAGCCAGTTTATCTCGGAGAACCAAGGAGCCTTGAAGGGCATGTAAAAACTCAGCCATTCAGCGAGGTCCCTGACCTCTCAGCCTCTTCTTCACAGCCCAGTATCTACGATTCCAGAACAGATATGTTAGGATGCAATTGTCAGTGACACCTAATGTTTCTCTGCAGTCCGTTTTTCAGCAGGAAATACTCCATTGGTGGTTTGACACAAGCATTTGTTCCTCGCCTAATTTTCCAGCAGGTGATAAGGGTGGGACACCTGTTTGGTTAAGTGAGGAGCCCCGAGTCTCTGTCCCCCAACAGCCAGGTCACTTCAAGGGCTCTGGCCCCAGGCACCTGGGGGCTTCTCTCCTAACATGCACTGGAATGTGGGGGGAGGGGGTGTCAGCTTAATCTTTTTTTTTTTTAAAGCAGTTTTATCAAGATATATTCAACTCTTGGATGAGTCATTTTGAGTCCTGTCTCTGAAACTCCTCTAGGCAGTTCCAGTTTCCTCAGGTGCATTGCAAAATTCTCAGTGAACTCAGAAATATTAATTTCTTAAATAAAAATGTGTCAAGAATTTTCTAAGGAACCTGGTATTCAAAGAACAAATACGGGAGTTGGAAACTCTCAGATTTAGTTTTCCTGTAAGAGCTCAAGTTCATTCTCTAAGTCATCCGTTCAATCATCTGAGTCCATCGTTCAGTTCTTCATCTGGTCAGGGCTTTCATTCATCGATCCTTTATTTGTCCATTCCACGACCTTCTTTGTGGTGCCAGCTCTTGCGGGGCCTTTGTGGCTTCTCCTCTCCCTTTCTCTGCATCTTCTTGCTGGAGTTGTCTACTCTCCAAGGGCTGGTCACTGCTTCCTCGTGCTGCCAGGACAAATTGCCGCCAACGTGGTAGCTTTAAACAACAGAAATGTGTCCTCTCCCCCCCTGGAGGCCAGGGATCCGGGCGTGGGCAGGGCCCCCGGCCTCTTGCAGCAACCGGTGGCTCCCGGCGCCCCCGGGGCTCCTTGGCTGCATCTCTCCCGCCCCGGCCTTCTTCTCTGCTGTCCTCTTCTGATAAGGACACCAGTCATTTGCTTTAGGGTCTGCCCTATTCCTAGCATGCCTAGTAGGGCTTCATCTTGGCCCACTGCATCTGGAAAGACCGTTTCTGAGGGCCTGGGTGGCCGTGGATTTGAGGGGGGCACCGTCTGACCCACTACTGGCTGCCCCCGCTCCCTGGCCAGCGTGGGGTTTGTGTTATTCCAGGGCAAGGGAGTCCATCCAACCACTGAGCCTCAAGGGCTGCCTGTGGCTTTGCAGTGGGCGAAGGCCAGCGGGCTGGAGGCCAGGGCTGGGGAGGGGGTGGGAGGTGGAAAGAGAAGGTGAAGTCTGAGCCCCCTTGTGCATCTCTTAGCACTTTCCATACCATGCTGTGCTTGACTCTTTACTAGGCTTCCTCCTGGCTGAGAGCAACCTGAACTCGCTTTTTTATTTTTAAAGATTATTTATTCCCCCACCCCCTTTGCTGCTTGTGCTCTCTCTCTCCTGTCTGTGTCCATTTGCTGCATGTTCTTCTGTGTCTATTTGTCTTCTCTTCTTGTTTTCTCTTTAGGAGGCACCAGGAACTGATCCTGGGACCTTCCAACTTGGGAGAGAGGCACCCAATTGCTTGAGCCACCTCAGCTCCTTGGTTTGTTGTATCTCTCACTGTCTTTCCTGTGTCTTTTTTGTTGCGTCAGCTCGCCCTGCGGGCCGGCTCTCCGCACGGGCCAGCTCACCTTCACCTAGAGGCTCCAGGAACCGAACCCGGGACCTCCCATATGGTAGATAGGAGCCAAATCGCTTGAGCCAGATCCACTTCCCTGAACTCTCTTTATACCAGTGCGTGGCACATAATTTGTGATCAATAAATGCTGATGAACTAAATGAGTGATCACATGATTATAAGAAAGGGAAATAAACCTGCACCTGTGCTGGGAAGCGGTAAGAAACAACAGCTGATACCCAAAGGGTGCGAGGTGGCCAAATTGTGGGAGAGGAGAGGAGCTCTGCAGCCCGGGGGCAGGCAGTGAGGAGTGCTGGGAGTGACTGAGCAGGGGAAGGGCGAAAGGAGGTAGGGGTCTCCATCCAGCTCGGAGGAGGAGCTTGGTGACGCCAAACGCCAGCCTTTTTGGTCCTTTAAGGCATGGAGTATTTGTTGAATGAATGATGTTGAAATTATTGCAGACAAATTTTTATTCTTGAGAGTTAATTACAGTCAAACCGCACTCGAGGACTATTCCCTTTTTTCAAGTGCAAAACTCCTTAGCAGTAAACGTCATGCAACTCCAGCGCTCAACACTGAGAAATGGGTCTGGATAAATTTCTGAAATAGGAAAAGAAAAACAAAACACTGAACTTAAAGTAGATGGTTTACCACTACTCCTTTGGGGAGATCAGGCAGGAAGGACGACTACTGGTCCCCAAATAAACCTCAGCCTTCCCTTGGTGGAAGCAGCTGTTGTGTTTGCTAGGGTGGCAGGCAGGTGCTTTCAGGCCCTGGGACAAGCTGGGCTAGCCCTGGGCCAGCCTGGGCTCTGGTTCCTGGAAAGCAGAAGCCCTTTCTGGGTTCAGAAGCCGACGTTACAGTGGCAGATCTGAAATGAGAGGTGCCTTTTTGGGGCCTAGTTGGTCTGTCCTCCTCACACAACCATAGGTGAAATGAACTGTGACAGCGGGTCTAAACCAGTGGTATTTGCTGACAGTGGACAAAGGAGGCTGTCCCACTCCCTCCCCTCCATCCCAGGGCCAGGAAGCGGAAGAGGGGTGCGCGCTGCAGGGCACAAACCCAGCCCCCGGTGGCCCGGGGACGGGTAGGATGGGGACGGGGGATGAGGGGAAGGACCAGGAGGGATGCCGACTTCTCTCTGTGCCCTAGACATGCTCCCAGAAACCCGAGCCCGGAAGTCAGATCTTCCCAGGCTTGGGCCCCGGCCCGCCGCTGACTCCTCTGGCCTTGGCTTTCCTCCGCTGCGGGCTGGCTGGGGGCGCCCTTCCGCAGGCGGTGGGTGCTCAGGGCCGGTGGCCGTGTCACCGAGGGCGCTGCCTGCTGGCCTTGCTAGGCCCGGGGAGCAGCCGGCGCCGCCTTCACCCGCCGCCGCCAGGGGGCGCCCGGCCCCGCGCCTTCACCCGCCGCCGCCAGGGGGCGCCCGGCCCCGCGCCTTCACCCGCCGCCGCCAGGGGGCGCCCGGCCCCGCGCCTTCCCGCCGCCGCCAGGGGGCGCCCGGCCCCGGGCCTTCCCGCCGCCTCCGGCCCGCCCACCGGGCTCGCAGCCCCTGGGCCGCCCTGCCGGGCCCTTCAGCCAACGCGCGGGCGTCCCCTCGGCCAGCCCCGGCGGCCCCAGGCAGGAGAGGGGGGCCCAGGGCCAGCCGCGGCCCGCGGAGGCGGAGGAGGCCGAGCCCAGGGCGCGGGCCGGCCCGCTCTCCCGCGCCTGCCCCCGCCGGGCCGCCGCCAGCCTCGCTCCAGCGCGGACGCGCGTCGAGGCTGCTCGAGGAGAAGGCCGGCCCGGCAGGCAGCGGGGCGCTCGGAGGAGGAGGAAATGGGGAGACGCAGGCCCAGCAGCCCCCAACAAGCAAAAGCCCTGCTCCAAAGCGGCGGCTACCCGGCAAGGACATCAACTCCTAGGCTCCTTGCAAAAGCGTGCAGGAAGGCGATGGCATGGATTTTAAAACACAGGAGACCGGAATCTCTGGACTGTCATGTGACAGCCAGGCCCTGAGCCGCAGCAGGCCTGCAAGTCCTACTCTCTGGTTTATTGGACTTGCCCCGGCCAGCTAACGGGAGGTGAAGAAGGTCAACCACCACACCAGGGAGCCAAGAGTGCCCACAGCTGCAAGCAGGAGAAGTGCATCCAGCAGCCATGTGGAACCTAAGCTCCCTCTGGATATAGAGATGGAGTGGACATCACCATCCCAGGGTCCACAGGATGGAGGAATAGAGTGTGGATGAGAGTGGACTTAACTGCTGTTCTGCTGTGATACTCTTGTGATTAGTAATGGAAGAAATTGTAGAACTGATGTGGAGAAAGTGGCCACGGTAGCTGCTGAGGGCAGGGAGAGGGAAGAAGAGATATGATGTGGGGGCATCTTCAGGACTTGGAGTTGCCCTGGGTGGTGCTGCAGGGACAGATGCTGGACATGGTGTGTCCTGCCATGGCCCACTGGGTGGACTGGGGGAGAGTGTAAACTACAATGTAAACCACTATCCATGGGGTGCAGCAGTGCTCCAAGATGTGTTCACCAAATGCAGTGAATGTGCCACGATGATGGAAGAGGTTGATGATGTGGGAGGAGTGGGGTATGTGGGAACCTCTTAAATTTTTTGAATGTAACATTTAAAAGAAAGTTAAGAGAAAAAAACAAAACGAAACAAAATGTTTACTGCACAATTTTTTAATGTGGAAAAAAATGTGTGCAAAACTTATTCCTCCTCAATTGTTAAACACACGAAATACGAGAGCTTAATAAAACACCTGGAGTGTAAACTATTACAGCATTTCTGAAGGACTGTTGAGCTGAATGATGCCAGAGGATTAAAAATGTGCACACCTTTTCACTTGGCAATGCTAGTTATAGGAAACTATCTTAAGCAAATGAATGCAAATATAGATAAAAATAAAATTTTGAGGAATTTATGGGAGCGTTGCTCATGAGAGCAAAAAAATGGAAATAAGCTAAATGTCCAGCATTAAAGGAATGGATCATTAAGTTGAACAGTTTGAAAATTCCTTTATTTTGAATTTAGTGTAGTTGTAGGTTTACAGAAAAATCATGCAGAAAAGACAGAGTTCCCATATATCCCCCCTCACTGACAGAGTTTCCCTATTACTAACACTTTGCGTTAGTGTTTTACCTTTGTTACAATTGATGAAACAACATTATTATAATTAAGCTATCAATTACAGCCCATAGTTTATATTAGGGTTCACCGTTTGTGGTGTACACTTCTATAGTTTTTAAATTACATTTTTATTTTACTAGCATATATACCCAACCCATATACATATAACCTAAGATTTCCCCCCTTTAATCACATTCAAATATTTAATTCTGTGGTGTTACAGTTACAATGTTTTGTTATTACTGCCATACATTACCCAAATCTTTCTAATCATCCAAAACAGAAACTCTGTACAAATTAAGCATTAACTCTGCATTCCCCAGCCCAACTGAGCCCCTGCTAACTTGTATTCTAGTCCCTCCCTCCCTCTTTTCCTTCCTCTCCTTCCTTCCTCCCTCCCACCCTCCCTCCCTCATCTTTCAAAGATAAGCTGTAGGTTTACAGAAAAGTCATGAAGAAAATATAGAGTACTCATGTATTCTAGTTTTTTTTTAATTTATTTTTTATTTATTTCTCTCCCCTTCCCTCCACCCCCAGTTGTCTGCTCTCTGTGTCCATTCGCTGTGTGTTCTTCAGTGTCCGCTTGTATTCTTGTCAGTAGCACCGGGAATCTGTGTCTCTTTTTGTTGCATCATCTTGCTGCGTCAGCTCTTCATGGGTGCAGGGTCACTCCTGGGCAGGCTGCACTTTCTTTCGCGCTGGGCGGCTCTCCTTACAGGGTGCACTCCTTGTGCTTGGGGTTCCCCTACATGGGGGACACCCCTGCGTGGCACTGCACTCCTTGTGCGCATCAGCACTGCGCATGGGCCAGCTCCACACGGGTCAAGGAGGCCCGGGGTTTGAACCGAGGACCTCCCATGTGGTAGGTGAACACTCTATTCGTTGAGCCAAGTCCACTTCCCTATATTCTAGTTTTTGACTCTATGAATTTACTTATTCTAATTATATCATACCAGTGAGAGCACACAAAATCTGTCCTTTTGTGTCTGGCTTATTTCACTCAACATATTGTCTTCAAGGTTCATCCAGACTGTCACATGCATCAGGGCTTCATTCCTTTTTTACAGCAAAATAATATTCCATTGTATGCATACCCCACATTTTATTTATCCATTCAGCAGTTGCTGGACACTTGGGTTCCTTCCATCTTTAGGCAATTGTGACTAATGCTGCTGTGAACATCGGTGTGCAAATATCTGTTCGTTCCCTGCTTCAATTCCTTTATGTATATACCTAGGTGTGGGATTTCTGGGTCATATGGTAATTCAAACATCAAAGCTCCTACATCAAAAACCTTCAACTCTATCCTTTGCCATGCCTTTTATCTGTGAGTCCTCACCTACAAAGGGGTGGGGACTCAACACCCTAATGATGTGGCCCAATCAAAGTCCTAATCATAATTTAATCATGCCCAGGTACAAACCAGATTACAAACATAATCCAATATCTATTTTTGGAATTCATAACCATATCAAACTGCTACAGTCCTCTAGTTGTCTTTCAATTAAAATTAACCTCCCTAGAATACCCTTTTCAGCCACAATCATATTTATAAATCAGCAGTATCAGTTATACTCATTATAATGCATTACCATCAACCTAATCCATTTGTAAAGGTTATTTACAATCAACCTTACTAAACATTCTACATATATTCAGCATCAGTTCCCCATCAATCCACATTCTGTCTCCTTCTAACCTATACTCTGTAGTTTAACTGGCTAAGTTTACTCATTGTATTTAACTCATATTAGTGAGATCATAAAATATTTGTCCTTTTATGTCTGGCTTATTTCATGCAACGTAATATCCTCAGGGTTCATCCATGTTGTCATATGCATCCCAAGGTCATGTCTTCTTACAGCTGTATTCCATCATATGTATATACCACATTTTGTTTATTCATTCATCGGCTGATGGGCACTTAGGTTGTCTCCATATTTTAGCAATTGTGAATAATGCCGCTATGACCATTGATGTGCAAATATCTATTCACATCCTTGCTTTCAGTTCTTCTGAATATATTCCTAGAAACACGATTGCTGGATCATACAGAATTTCTATATTTAACTTGCTGAGGAACTGCAAGAACTGTCTTCCACAGAGGCTGCACCATTTTATATTCCCATTTCTGTGTGTGTGTGTGTGTTTTAATAGCAGCCATTCTAATGGGTATGAAATGGCATCTCGTTATGGTTTTGGTTTGCATTTCTCTTATGGCTAATGATGTTGTAAGGGTTTGATGGTGGATGGACCCCAGAAAATCATGTCCACAGAGCTAATCCATTCTTGCAAGTGTGAACCTATTGTAGGTGAGAACTTTTGATTAGTTTACTTCAGTTAAGGGTTTTTTATTTTTAAAGCAGCTTTAAATTATATAAATATCACATAAAAAATATAGGTAATTCCCATATACCCCATCCCCTCCACCTCCCACACTTTCCCACATTAACATCTTTCAGTTGTTGTACATTTGTTACAATTGTGTGTGATACATTTGTTACAATTGATGACCACGTACTGAAGCATTGAACTAACCAAGGACTATAGTTTACATTATAGTTTACATTTTGTACTGCACAATTTTATACGTTTTGACAAAATGTATAATGGCTGTATCTGGCATTGCAAGGTCATAATGGACAATTCCAATGTCCTCAAAATGCCACCTTGTTGCACCTATTCTTCCCTCTCCCTCCCCTCAGAACCTCTGATGGGCACTGCCTTTATATTAGTGATACACTTTCTTCTATTACTAGAATAATAAGTCTACTTTAGTCCTTAGTTGCTTTCCCCTGTTATGATTGTTCATTCTTCATTCTTAGGATGGTGATGCTCACCCTCCCTCTGACTGAGAGGGGGCTTAGATCCTATGGGGCAGATGAATGGAACTGTATTGCTTGCAGTTGCAGATGCTCTTCACTTCCTGGGATAGGTGTTGTCCATCATCATCCTTTTGTTACTTGTCCTGGGACAGTCTGATGAACTGGGAATAGGTGTTGCAAGTCTGCTGAGTTCAGGGCTTAGCCAACATATGAACAGACCAAAGATTTAAGTCTCTGGGACACAGATTTAAAACAAGTATAGTGCTAATTATAGGTTCAAATAAAAGGGGCAGAAGAGCCATGTGTAGGGAAATTATAAATGAGTCTAATTCTGTTACATTGAGGAGAATATATTCCAAAGTAAGGTCCACTTACAGGGTGCCAAATTCCTGAGATTGTCTGCCCTACCTATAGTGTCTAGAATTCTCTAGAGCCCTCAGGAGACTTGTTTAAGGCACTGTTTACTGTGGCAGTCACTGAGATCCTGCTGAGACATACTTAAATGTAACTTCCGGAATAACCTCCTGACTCACACTGAAATTTCTTAGACATAAAAACTCACTTGTATTTGTATTTAGTATTTCCCCAAGGTCTTTTTTCAGATTCATCACTAGTTGGTGCCTGTTAATGATCCCTTGGTGCCAGGGAGGCTCATCCCTGGGAGTCATATCCCAAGCGGAGGGAAAGGTAGTGTGTTTATATGCTGAGTTTGGCCTCAACATAGAGAGAGGCCTCTCTCTAGAGAGAGAACAACATTATTCATTAGAACAACAAGGAGGCTTTCAGGGGGTAACTCTTAGGCAATATATAATACTAAGCTAAGTTTCAATTTCACAAGAAGAGATTCATAAGTACAACCATCAATATCAAAGGCCTGATGTAATGGTCTGTCCTTCACTAGGCACTGCCCATATGCTTGGGGGATTCTTGCTGTTCTTTTAGAGAATATAGCAGGATTTCCCAGGATGGGAATTCAATTTTCTTTTGGTTATTGTATGGATCTTCACCCACTGAGACAATGTCTGGTGTCCACTTGAACACGGTCATATGGCATAGAGGCATACCCCAGGTGCACCCATCCCCCATCACTGACACTCTGCACCAGTGATGCCTAATAAGAAAAAATAGATCAATATGCCAAACCCTCAATATTATTGCATGTTACTATGAACATTATTCTTAAAAAATTGAGACTTAGTGGTTACCATGTGTTCCAAGGGGAGTGGGAGGGAAGAATAGAATAGATAGAACATAGGGCATTTTTAGAACATTGGAATTGATTTTCATGATTTGCAACAATGGGTACAGGCCATTTTAAATTTTGTTAAAGTGTATAGGCAAAACATAAACCATAATGTAAACCATTGACCATGGCCAGTAGCAATGCTTCAATAATTGTACATCAATTGTAACAAATGTACCATACATATATAAAATGTTAATAGGGGAGAGTGGGAGAATGGGAGTGGTTTGGGTGTGTGGGAATCCCCTATATTTTCTACGTGACTTTTCTGTAACCTAAAACCTCTTTGTAGATAAAATGAAAGAAATAAGGCACTTGGGGGAACATACAGAAGAAATTGTCACTGTACATAAAGGATAACAGGTCTTACAGTGATGAAAGATACAATGAAACAATTTTTTAAATTTTATTATTCTTTTTAATTTTGTATTTTACTTATTTTACTTTATTTTTATTTTTTTCTTTTGGCTTTGTTATTGGGAAAGTTTTGGATCACAGAAAGGCCGTTTGATTAGATTACTTCAGTAGGGCATGACCCAGGTGGATCTTACTCCTCTTACTGGAGTCCTTTGTAAATGGGGTGAATACAGAGAGAGACTGAAAGAAACCACCAGAAGCTGAGAGAAACTCCTGGAAACCAGAAGCTGAAATCAACAGAACCCTGAGAGAGAAAGCCACAGAAGCTGAAAGGAATGAGAGCCAGAGAGAAGGGAGAGACGCAGACAGATGCCACCATTGTGCCTTGCCATGTGACAGGCATCCAGGATCACCAGCAACCAGTCTTCAGGGAGAGAGCTTCACCTGATGCCTTGATTTGGACATTTTTCTCAGCCCCAGAACTATAAGCTTATAAGTTAATAAATCCCCATCATAAACGCTTTTTGGCAGCTTTTAACAAACTGAACAGATTTTGAGCATCTTTTCATGTACTTTTTGGTCTTTTTTTATATCTTCTTTGGAAAAATGTCTGTTTAAGTCTTTTGTCTGTTTTTTCAATTGGGTTCTTTATCTTTCTGTTGTTAAGTTGAAAGATTTCTTTATATATTCTGTATATTAATCCTTTATCAGATATGAGTTTTCCAAATATTTTCTCCCATTGAGGAGGCTGTCATTTCACTTTCATTGTAAAGTCCTTTGATGAACAAAATTTTTTAATTTTGAGGAGGTCCTTTTTACCTATTTTTTTCTTTTGTTACTTGCATTTTGGGTGTGGTCTAAGAAACCTTTGCCTAACAAAAGGTCCTGAAGATGTTTCTCTACGTTTTTAATAGGAGTTTGATAGTTCTAGTTGGTCTTTGATCCATTTTGCATTGATTTTGTAAATAGTGTGAGGAAGTGGTCCTCCTCTTTTTTTTTTTTTTTCTTCCTTTTTTTTTGCAAATGGAGATCTAGTTTTCCCAGGACCATTTGTTGAAGAGACTATTCTTTCCCAATTGAGTAGTCTTTGTGACATTTTCAAAAATCAGTCAGACATAAATATGAGGATTGATTTCTGAGCTCTCAATTCTATTCCATTGGCCTATATATTTGTCCTCATGCCAGTACCATGCAGTACAAAATCAGGAAGTGGGAGTCCCACTTCACATTTCTTTTTTAAGATGGCTTTAGCTATTAGGGGCCTCTTACCCTTCATATAATTTTGATGATTGGCTCTAACATTTCTACAAAGAAGACTGTTGAAATTTTCATTATGATTGTATTGAATCTATAAATTGCTTTGGGTAGTATTAACATCTTAATGATATTTAGACTTTTCCAATCCATGAACATGGAATATCCTTCCATTTATTTAGGTCTTTAATTTTTTGCAGTTTTATAATTTTCTGTGTACAAGTTTTTCATATCCTTGGTTAGATTTATTCCCAGATACTTGATTATTTTAGTTGCTGTTGTAAATGGAATATTTTTCTTGATTTCTTCAGATTGCTCATTGCTTATGTATAGAGACACCCTGATATTTAGGTGTTGATCTTGTATGCTGACAATTTGTTAAATTCATTGATTAGTCTAAGAGCTTTGTTGTGGATTTTTCAGGATTTTCTATATATAGGACCATATCATCAGCAAATAGAGAAAGTTTTACTTCTTTCTTTCCAATATGGAAAGAAATTGCCTAATCATGCTGGCAAGAACTTCCAGTACAATGTAGGATAACGGTGGTGATAGTGGGCATCCTCATTTGTTCCTCTAGAGGGAAAGCTTTCAGTCTTTAAGCATTAAGTAGGATATCAGCTGTGGGCTTTTCATATCTGCCCTTTATCATGTTGAAGAAGTTTCCTTTTATCTACTATTCTAAGAGTTTTTATCAAGAAAGTACTTTATTTTGTGAGATGCCTTTTCTGCATTGATTGATCTGATCATGTTTTTTTTCCCCTTCATAATGTTAATGTGACATATTACATTAATTTTTCTAAGTTGAATCAGACTTGCACCCTAGAGATAAATCCCACTTGATCATGGTGTTTAGTTCTTTCAGTATGCTGTTGGATTCAGTTTGCTAGTATCTTGTTGAGGATTTTTGCATCCATATTCATAAGAGATATTAGTCTATTATTTTCTTTTCTTGTGTTAACTTTATTAGGCTTTGGTGTAAGGGTGATTTGGTCTTGTAGAATGAGTTAGGGAATGTTCCCTCCTCTTCAATTTTTTGGAAGCATTTGAACAGAAGTGCAATTAAGTTTTCTTGGAATGTTTGATAGAATTCCCCGTGGAGCCATCTGGTCCTGGGTCTTTCTTTTTGAAGGGAGATTTTTAATGACTGATTCAATCTCTTTACTAGTAATTGGTTTGTTGAGATCTTCTATTTCTTCCTGAGTCAAAGTAGGTAGTTTGTGTGTTTCTAAGATTTGTCCATTTCATCTAGGTTATCTAATGTATTGGCATACAATTGTTAATAGCATCCACTTATAGTTTTTACTTCACCTGGGTTGGTAATAATATACACCTTTTTTTTTTTTTTTTTAAGATTTATTTATTTATTTTAATTTCCCCCCCTCCCCTGGTTGTCTGTTCTTGGTGTCCATTTGTTGCGTCTTGTTTCTTTGTCTGCTTTTGTTTCTTTGTCCGCTTCTGTTGTCGTCAGCAGCACGGGAAGTGTGGGCGGCGCCGTTCCTGGGCAGGCTGCACTTTCTTTTCACGCTGGGCGGCTTTCCTCACGGGCGCACTCCTTGCGCATGGGGGCTCCCCCACGCGGGGGACACCCTTGCGTGGCAGGGCACTCCTTGCGCGGATCAGCACTGCGCATGGCCAGCTCCACACGGGTCGAGGAGGCCCGGGGTTTGAACCGCGGACCTCCCATATGGTAGACGGACGCCCTAACCACTGGGCCAAAGTCCGTTTCCCAATATACACCTTTTTATTTCTAATTTCTGTTATTTGTATATTCCTACTTTTTTTCTTTTGTCAGTCTAGCTTAAAGGTTTGTCCATTTTATTGATCTTTTCAAGGAACCAACTTGTGGTTTTTTTATCTCTATTTTTTCCCCTTTATTTTCTATTTCATTTTTCTCCACTCTAATCTTTGTTATTCCCTTCCTTTTGCTTGCTTATTTTTTTCCTTCTGCTTGGCTCTTCTTTTTCTGGTTCTTCCAGTTTTGAGGTTAGGTCTCTGATTTGAAAGTCTTCTTTTTAATGCAAGCATTTAAAGCTATACATTTCCCTCTCAGTGCTGCCTTCACTGCATCCCGTATGTTTTCATATTTTGTATTTTCTTCTTCGTTCACCTCAAGATGTTTCCTAACTTTGCTTCTGATTTTCTCTTTAGTCCATTGGTTAAGAGCATTTTGTTTAATTTCCACATATTTGTGAATTTTCCATTTCTCCCTATGCTATTGATTTCTATATTCATTATGTTGTGTTCAGATTATACATTGTATAATTTCAATATTTTTAAATTTATTGAGACTTATTTTGTAACCCATCATATGGTCTATCCTGGAGAATGATCCATGTGCACTCAAGAAGACTGTGTAGTCTGTTTTCATTGGGTGCAGTGTTCTATATGTCTGTTAGGTCTAGTTGGTTTAGTATATCATTCAACTCCTTTACTTCCTTATTGATCTTCTGACTAGATGTTCTATCCATTTTTGATAGTGGTGTGTTAAAGTTCTCCTACTATTAACATAGAACCATCAATCTCTCTCTTCCAATCTGTCAGTATTTGCTTTATATATTTTGGGGTTCTGCTCTTATGTGGATATAATGATTACATCTTCCTATTGAATTGTCCCCCTTATCAGTAAGTAATGGCCATTTTTGTCCCTTGAAACAGTTTTTTAAATCAAAGTCTATTCTGATATTAGTATAGCCACACCAGCTCTCTTTTGGTTATTTCATGGCATACGTTTTCCCCAACTTTTCACTCTCAACCTACTTGTTTCTTTGACTTTAAGGTGAGTCTCTTTCAGAAAGAATATAGTTGGGTTATGCTTTTCTCTTCATTCTGACAATCACTGCCTTTTGACTCGAGAATTTAATTCATTTACATAATGATAATGAAGGACTTCCTCCTGCCATTTTGTTACTTGGTCTACATAAGTCATACCTTTTTTTGTTCCTCAATTCTTTTGTTGATATCTACTTTCATATTTATTTGATTTTTTATATAGTACCATTTGGTCCCTTATTTCTTTCTGTATATATATTTCATATATTCTTTGGGGGCTTACCTTAGGGCTTAAATTTAACCTTCTAAATCTAAAACTATCATGCTTGCTTTGATAACAAATTAACTACAACAGAATATATGTTCACTGTTCCTATACTCCTATTTCACCACATCTTTTTGTACTTGACACAAATTATATATTTTTACAAAGTATGTCCCAAACCATTGATTTATCATTACTTTTTATGCATTTGCACTTTAGAACCTGCAAGAAGTCAACAGATGGAGTTACATACCAACAAATACAATATTGTTGGCATTTATAATTAACCATAGTGTTACTTTTGCTGTAGATATTTATTTCTTTATGGTGCTTCAACCCACTGTCTAGTGTCCTTTTTTTTCAATCTGAAGAATCCCCTTTAACATTGGTTGTAGAGCTGGTCTAGTGATAATGAACTCCCTCAGCTTTTGGTTTTCTGGGACTGTCTTAATATTTCCCTCATTTCTGAAAAAAAATATGTCAGATATAAAATTCTTGGTTGGCAATTGTTTTCTTTCAGCATTAAATATTTATGCCCACTGCCTTCTTGGTTTCTGATAAGAAATTGGCCCCTAATATTATTGGGATTCCCTTGTACATAAAATGTTTTTTCTCTTTCAGCTTTCAGAACTCTGTCTTTGACCTTGGCATTTGGCAGTTTGATTTCTATATGTCTTGACATGGCTCCCTTCAAGTTTATCCTCTTTGGATTTCACTGGGATTCTTGAATGTGCATATTCATGTCTTTTGTTATATTTGGGAATTTTTCTGTCATTATTTCTGTGACTATTCCTTCTTCCACTTTCTTTCTTCTCTTTCTGGAACTCCCATCATGTGTATGCCCGATGCTGTCCTACAGGTCTTTTATATTGTTTACTCCTTTTTTCATTAATTTTTCTTTCTTCTCAGTCTGCAACATTTTAATTGCCGTCTTTGTGTTCACTGCTTCTTGCTTCAGTTAGCTCCAATCTGCTGTTGAAACACTCCCTGGAATTTTTCATTTCAGTTATTGTCGTCTTCTACTCCAGTATTATTGTTTGGTTTCTATTTAGAATTTCTATGTCTTTATTGAGCTTCTAATATTGATCCGTCATGTTTTCCCTGATATCCTATAGTTTTGTGTTTTCCTTTATCTACTTGAGCATATTGAGGATTTTAAAAAATGTCTTTGTCTAGTATGTTCAATGTCTGATCTTTCTTTCTGCTTCCCTCTTCCCCTGAGATGGCTCCCTTGTCTATTTGTTCATTGCTTTTGCTTGTTGTTTGTGCTTGGTTTTTTCCTTGTTGTCTGCTCATTGTTTTTTCTTTAGGAGGCACCAGGAACTTAACCTGGGACCTCCCATGTGGGAGGTGGGTACCCAACTGCTTGAGCCACATCTGTTCCCCCATTGATGGTTTCTGGATTTCTATTTTGTTCCTTTGGATGGGCCATCATTTCCTGTTTGACTTATAACCTTTTGTTGCATACTCTACATTTTAATATTTTAAAGTGTTAACTCTGGAATTTAGTCCCAGAGCTGTCTGTTCTTTAAGTTATTATCAAACTAGTGATACAACAGAGATTTCCTTGAGTGCCAGGAGATAACAAAAACAAACTAACCAATGCAAAAAAGACCTTTCACTATCTTTGCAAATTGTCTATGCATTGGCTGGTGCCACTGTACCAACTTTTTCAGAATTTAGCTCTGCTGTCAAGAACGGCAGCCAGAGGCGATAGTGAATTGCAGGGTCCTCTCTTCTTTGGGCTTGTCCTGTCTTGGTCTTGTCCTGGGCTTATGAAAGTAGGCCTTCTGTTTGGGAATGAGGTTAAACTTGGGCCCACAGAGTGTGGCCAGCTTAGGAAGCCACACTTCTCTGGTCATACCAAGTAGGTGTGGTTTCTTCACATTTTAGTCAAACAAGGCTGCAGCCTGAACGAATGTGGAATAAAGTAAAAAGTCTTTGAAATCATTTGGCTGAAAACTCTTTTGGGGCTGGGCCCTGACAACTTGCCTCCTCTACAGCTCCCCTCAGGGCCAGCAGAGACCCTAGGCCTGGGATGTTTGAGAAACAGAAAGACTACTGGGAACTGGTGTTTAGGGAGCCCCTACATGTGCAAGTATTTTATCACCATTCTCTCATCTCATGATCACAACTGTCTCCTGGGGCGGGAGCTTTTCTCAGCTGTGTATATCAGTGAGGAAGCCAGGTCGGAAAAAAAAAAAAAGTTTTGGCCTCTTAGTCACAAAACATGATCAAGATTTTGACTCCAAAAGCCAATTTGTTTCCATCATACCATCATGTAATGAGCATTAGTTTTCTTTTCCATGATTTTCCACCTACCAAGGAAGGCAGAAACATGCAGAGATGGCTCTGTGCTTTCTCTCTCTTGGGAACCCAGAAGCTACTTAGTTTACTACTGTGGAAATCAAGAAATGAGAAGTTATATGTTTGTAGTAGCCACAGTGGTAATAAAATGTTGCAGGAAAACAAAACAAAAGCATTAAATGACTTCTTTTTGTACTAAGCTTTAAGCTAATTAGAGTTCTGACATAAAAATCACTTTCCTTTCAGTGTCATTTCTTCCACGCAGGAAGAAGGGGAGCAAGTTGTCCCAACAATTGTCACACTTATGACACCATGTGAACATGCCCTTTTCTTGTACTTTATTAATATTCTTTGTACAGTAAAATTAGGATGACCACTGAAGGGAAAGGAAGAGCAAGGAAAGGCAGGGTGAGGACAGAGTCTCAACGAGGATGTCTGGATAGAGCCAAGGGTTGGCTCTAAAGCCAGGGCTGCCTGAGGCAAAACTGCCAGATGTGATATGGTGGTCTTACTGTCACATCCAAGTCCCCTTCTTGCCAGTCCACCTGCTTCCTCTCTGTTCCGGGGCTCCTCCCTGGGTCCTCTGACTGGCCAGCCTCAACCCCTCTTTCTGCTTGCCCTTTTCCCAGAACCTTTCCATTGAAAGTTCCTGAATTGATTCTTCCCAAATCCCCATTGTCAACCGGGACCTCTCACTCTATCTTGTACTGTATTCCCCCAATTTCATATAGGGCTACTTCTATCAACCTAAAAAATGGCAAAGTCAAGGTCGTATCTGCTCTCAGGCCAACTTTTCCTTTCTTCCCTTTTTTTTCCCCCAGCAGGGCCACTGCCAGTGTCCAGGAGCCCAGGCTTGGAATCAGCACACACCCTTGCTTCCCCATTAAATCCATATTCTGGCATACTTCAAGTCTTATCTGTCCTTTGTTCCAAGTCCTTTGCATTTTGTACTCGCCTCCTGCTCTCTCTGCTCGCACCCTGCTCAGGGCTGCATCTGCCTCTTGGCTGGTCTCTCTGTAACTCTTTCACTCCATTCACTTATTCATCAGAAAAGTATTTACTGAGCACCCAGCACGTGCCAGACACTGTACTAGACATCAGATACACCAGTAAAACAGATGTGTTACACTTTGGGAGTAAGGTAATGAACAATTACTGTGCTGCAGGATGAATGGGTACCTTGACTTCTAGGGAGGTGGGGTAGGAGAATGGCTCTCAAAGATATCCACATCCCAATCCCTGGAACCTGTGACTGGTATGAAACGTGTAACATGTTATATAATTATGAATTTGTTGTTACCTGGCAGAAGGGACTTTGATGATGTAACCAAAGTTAAGGGTTTCAAATCAGAGCATCCTGGATTATTCAGGTGGGCCCAATCTAATCATCGAGACTGCAAAAGGACTTTCTTGGGCTGAGGCAGGGAAAGGAGATGAAAATAGCAGATTCCAAGCATGAAGAGGATTGGATGTGCTGTTGGATGACATGTAGGTGGGCACGTGCAAGGACAAGAGAGAGGCAAACAGCAGCCTGGGGCTGAAAGCCAGCAAGGAAATCAGGAGCTCAATCCTATAATTCCAAGGAACTGGATTCCACAACACACTGAATGAGCTTGGACATGGATTCTTCCCTGAGCCACCCAATGAGAGCCCGGCCAGCCAAAAACTTGATTTTGGCCTTGCAAGACTCAAGAACAGAGAAACCTGCTAAGCCAATCTGGACTTCTGACCTCAAAACTGGGGGAAGAATAAAATTTGTGTTGTTTTGAGCTGCTAAATTTGTGGTGACTTGTTACAGCAGCAGCAGCAAACTGATACAAGGGGTCTGTTTGGCAGTGGGGGCCTAAAGCTTAGTCTGCAGAACATCCCCATGTTAGTTATAAGGCAAAGGACAGGGCAGCTGTGTCAAGATCCTTCAGGTCTCATCAACATCTTCTCCTCAGGGCTTTCAAAGATTTGGATTCTCATTTTTTCCATCCAGCGTGTGTCACAAATATCTGCTCACAATTGTGGCCCTACTTTTTTAAAAAATAGACTTTTTAATAACAGTTTTACAGAAAACTTGACAAGATACTATAGAGTCTGGCTCACTGTTTCACTTGATTATGGTTCCTTTGATAAACATGGTATTTTACTTTTTACAAATTCAAAATATCAAGTTTCTCTTTTATGGTTTGTACCTTGTTTTAAAATTCTCTCCCTACCCTGAGGTCATAGAAATTTTTCCTTCACATTCTCTTCTAAAATATTTAGCCTGTTTTTTTGTGTGTGGTTAATCCATGTGGAAATGATTTTTATCATGTTTTCAGACAGGATCTAACCGCCATTTCCCTCACATGTACAGCCAGTTGTTCTCTTCCATTACTTCTGGTCTGCAATGTAACCTCTGTCAAGCATCAAGTCTCCATATTATGTCTGGATCCAAGGAGTTGAGTGCTAGTAGAAACAATCACCAACATGGCTGAAGAAAAGTCTGGGCTCAGCTGTCACAGGTAATAAATGTTCTTGGAAGAGGCAAAGAATTATACGGATGAGTTTGAGAATATCAGAATGGAGGGTTCTGTGAATCATGGAATAGAGTTTGAGAAGGAAGGAGGGAGGGAATGGGACACAGGTCAGGAGATAAAAACTATGGAACATTATGGAGATCAGAGAAAGGGAAACAAGTGACTAGGGTAAGGTCTTATATATTGTGGGCAATGAATGAATATACTGGGTGGACTTAATATATTTACTTGGCTACTACATTAAACCAGGATAATAAATCCCCACTTATCTCTGGAAGACCACAGAAACTTACTCCATGACCATTTGCTGTCTGGAATCAGGAAGGTGGGGAGTGGTCCAGGAGCAGGAACTTGAATTTGGGTTTTTATGTGGCAATCATTAGAGGGCAGAAGAAAGTGAATAGTTACAAATGAAAAAGTGAGAGAGGAAATAACTTACTGTACAATGTCCCTGAATAAGTGGGAAGGATGTGATTACAATTGGGGTATAGGCCTCAAATGAAAGAAAAACCCTTTTGACAGACAGGAGGAAAAGGATCAAAATATCCACCTCAGTCTGGGTCATTTCATGTAACAATCTCCAAATCTCAGTGCCTTAAAACAAGATTTTTTTGTACTCCATGATCATCTTAAATCAGCAGGGGAACAATGCTCACCAAAGGCACTCAGAAACACAAGGCTGATGGGCCAACTGTGGTGCTAGCAGGAAGAGCGATGGAGGCCTCACATTGGCTGCTCAGGCTTGGAGGGGACGTTATTAGTCCTCACAACTCATTGGCCAGAATTAAGTCACATGGCCCCACCAACTGCAAGGGGACAGGGAGGGGCAATCCTGTACAAGCCTGGCAGAGAACTGGGTTTTATTTGGTGAACAGCGCTAATGACCCCCACAGCATTTTTCCCCAGAAGAGCTTTTGTTCTATAAATGACTTGGGATTTTTTAAAGAACCTTAAGACATACAGAATGCCAGGGCTGAAAAGAAACTTCAGAGACCAGACCACCCAACCATTGTGCTTTAAGGACAAAGAAATTAAGTAACACAGAGAGGCAGTTATTTGCCCAAGATGACACAGGAAACCAGTGGCAGGATGCCTGGAAATCAGGCCTGTCTCCAGCACCTGCGTTCCATGGCAGCCTGGCTCATCTTCATCAGTGTCAGGAACACTTCTTCCCAACGTCTTTGCTTCACCTGGAGCCAGACATCTGTGAATGCTTTTTTCAACCCAAAGTATTGATTGTGCTTTTGGCTGTTGCTAGTTCCAGTTCTACCATGATGTCCACTAGAAATAAACTTGCTTTCAAATCCAAGGAGTCATCTGAGCTGAGGAAACAGATGCAGAAGGCTCTGCAGTAATTTACATGGTTTCCCTGGCCTCACTCGGAGGAAGGGTGGGACCAGGGGGTTTGGCCCTTCTATATACTCCGCCTCCATTCCTCATCAGAGCTTGCTACAAAACACATCTCCTGGATGCTGTTCCTCATCTCCCAGCTTGGGTTAGGTGATGTCCCCATGCTCCCTTCTGTAATAGTTCTCTGATCAAACGATGCTTGTCACACCTAAAATACCATAGTCCTAAGCAGAGATAAGTTCCAGCTTTAGATGGCCTCTGTCCCATCAGGAACCTGTTTAATAAGCCATCCCCCTCCCCTGGCCCTTCTACATAACCATCCATAGCCTGACCCCTGGAGGACAGTCAATGGCTTGAGAGGGACACATGGATCTATCATCAACATTCTGGCAACCCCTACAGACCCAATTTAATGATTATATAGTCCTACCATTCAGAAGGGCTCCTTATCACAAGGTCTTACTTCAAACATGCAAGAGACTCAATGGTTCCTCCAACTGCTAGTAAGCTGGGGGAACTGGAAATGTGACTGCATTGCGATTCTGACCAACTAAGCAGTTACTTAAGTTCTGGGAAGGTTAGCTGAGAAGATGGGAGGAGAGGGAGGTTCATTTCTGTTTGTTTTATACTTTTTAAATTTTTTGCCATTTGTGTCACCTACTCTAGTGTGATATCCTGGATTGGATCCTGAAACAGAAAAAAAGGCATTAGTGGAAAATGGTGAAATCTGAATAAAATCTATAGTCTGGTTAGCAGTATTGTACCAATGTTAATTTCTTAGTTTGACAAATGTAGCATTTTTGTTAGCTTCCTGTTTCATAATTTTATCCTAGTTACTTCTCCCCATTTTTGGAACTCACGTAAGATTTTGAACCTCTGGCATTTTCCCACTGTTCCCTGTGCCTGGGATGTCTCTCATTTTCTTCTTGATCTTTGAAGCTTGATCTATATTCACCCTTCAAGGCCAAAGTCACCAGCAACCTGCTCTGAAAAGCTTTCCCATACTCCCTGCTCAATACGCTCCTAAGACATGATATGTATCTGTACTGAGCTTCTGACAAATGGCTTTCTATCCGTTTATATTTGTATGAATGGGGTCCCTTCCCCAGGAAGCAGTCTTTGAAGTAAAGATCAGAATGCAGGTAAATTTATTAGGAATTAACAGTGGAAGAGAAAGGGGGCAGGATTGAGCAGAAATTGGCCTGTGACATAGTCCCAAGGAAAGCCTCAGCTGACCCCACAGGAGACTGAGGAACCCTTTAAAGTTGTCCCAAATTGGGGAGAGAGGGGTAGAGTCCTTATCCTCCCAGTCCATTAGTAGGCTGACCAGGAAGGGCAGTCTGTCAGCAATGCTTCTGGCAGATGGTCATTCTGAAAAAGGGTGGTACATCACCATATCTACTTACCTCACTGTTCTCATGTCTTAGTCCTACATTCCTAGTGGGATTTGAGAAGAAAAATGCTCCCATTAGTAGTGTGAAAGATGACTGAAGGTATGGGCCTGCACCACAGGATCATGAGGTTCCTTCCTACCCTAAGAACAGTCTGTTCTTTCCTCACCCAGTTCCCACAGCACCATGTAAAGATTAAATCTCCCCCACAATTAGAAGCTTGCTGAGAGCCTCATAAATATAAGCATTTCACCACCCACTTAAGAAAGCCAACAATCAAGGAGAGGATTTCATTTTGAAAGGACTTAAATTTCTTAGTAAGTAACTTTTTAGGCCTTTTATCTTTTCAAGCAAATGGATACTTTTATTAACATGGTAAGTTTTTGTTTTTTTTTTTAAAACAGGTAGGGTTTTGACCTCAAATATTTGTGTCAGGTCTGTCACTTAGATGAACTTACATCAGGGCAACTCATGAACCTTGAAGAAGCCTCTTCCCTGTCCAATTTAAGGTCCAATGCAGATGGTTCCATGCTTTCTTTCCCCAGTCTCTCAGGGACTTTGCAAACGCTTTTTTCATTTTATGCCCAGGAACACAGTGAAATACATCGGGGTATTACATCAACCTATATAGAACAGGATCTCATCCTCTATTCTAAGTTCCATGTCAAATAAAGCTGAGTTAGGTTGTCCAAACTGACCAGACAGGTTACATCAGATAGTGTGCCACAGAAAATTTAAATTTTGAACAAAATAAATCTCTCCTCCTTTGGTCTCACAGAAATTAAAGTCCCAAATACAAACAATACCATCCTCCACCCTGTCTTCTGATTCACCTTAGTCCTACCAGATCAGCCCCATTCACATCCCCAACTGAAGTGTGACGCCTTCTCTTCAGCTTCTTCAGCAGTTGCTGCAGGGAGTTGTCTTCTAGAATTAATGCAGCTCCTCAAGTACCTCCAGAGCCGGAGAATTCCAGCTCTGAGTCTCGGGTGTCATAAAGACACCCAAAGTTCCAAGGAGCTACCAGGTCACAAAGAGCAAAGCACCTCAAAATTCAGAAATAACAACCAAAGCCAAGGAACAAATATGATTGCTGCAAGAGTTAACAATCTAGGCCCTAATTCCCTTATGTGCGAGCATTTTCCAAATGAGATTATTTCCAGAAACAAAAACATTTAACAATCAACTTATATTGAGGTCATCAACCACAGACCATAGCAGAAACGTAGTGTAATTGAGGACAGAGTGTAGACAAAGAAAATAGAGAAAACAAAAGGCTCTCTGGTTTCAGCTTCTCCAGGGTGTCAGCCAATCTCCAACAGTTGACCAGAATCCATTGGCTGTAAACCTAAAGCACAAGTGGGAGAAATTTATCAAGAAATTAATTCTGAAGAACCAACCCAAAGCCCTCAACCATGCAGGCTGCCACCTCTTCTGGCATGCCACCTGACTCCTGCCAGTCTTCCAGCAAAATCTGGAATTGCCCCATAATGCCTTCGCCTCTTTTTAACTCTATTTCTATTCCCCTTGACTCGATGACTTATGTCTATTTCTGAGCCCGTAGTGACATTTAGGCTTACTCTACATTCTACTGGTTTAACAATACATACACCAAGCCAAAAAAAAAACAAAAAACAAATAAACTAAAACCCTAACTCATTTTCCCTAATTACCAGCGTCAAAGTAAAAAAGTTAAAAATAAATGTAAACGGTATCTACTAAGACCCGAGGTAAAAATCAAGCATGCTCTTATTCTTCCCTCCCTCTCAACTTCCACCTCACGTGGGTCACCAGTAAATGATTTTCTCGGAGATAACGAGACCGAGTTGAAAGCCTCAACCCAGCCCCCGCGGGCGGCCGGCCTTACCGCCACTCCCCTTCACGACGATTCGCTCTTCTCTATTCGCCGCACCAGCTCCACCAGCATCTCTGCCATCTTCGCAATCTCCTTGGCCTTCTCCTCGGCCTTCTCGCACCTTTTCGTCGCTCTACCCTCGACTCCATCCCCCGGGTTCTGGAGATGATTGAGAGCGCTCTCCTCCGAGGCCTCCACCTGGGTCTTGATCTGGATGAGCATATTGTCCATCTCCCACAACTTGCTCCGGTTCCGCATGTAAGCTCTCCCGTGCTCTCGGGTAAGAGACGCGATATCCTCCCGCATCTCGTTGATGACTGGAAGCAGAAACTGCTCGAAATCTTCCTCCGGTTCCAGCACTTCGACCTCTTCGGGTTCCGCCAGC
The DNA here is from genome assembly GCF_030445035.2 of Dasypus novemcinctus. NCBI lineage: Eukaryota > Metazoa > Chordata > Mammalia > Cingulata > Dasypodidae > Dasypus > Dasypus novemcinctus. Next base: position 202,927,827 of record NC_080673.1, on the reverse strand, counting down.
TCGACGATGTCCAAGGGCCGCATTTTTTCCCCGCTACTTCAGAGCCGCAGGATCGACGTCTACCGGAGAGAATCAGGTGGACACCGACGACGCCGAGCAACACCGCTCCAGAAAATTCTTCAAAACTTTCAGCCTTTTTAAACTTTTCCTCTCGGAAAAGCCACGGAGTGAAGCGGCTCGCCAGCAGCGAGGCGGCGAACAAAATGGAGTCGCGGCCGTCAACCAGCGCTCTGCGTGTTACGGCCCCTTTCACGACACGGCCCTGCCTCTCCACTCTCACGCCGTTGGTAGGGGCTGGGGGCGGGCGCGCGCACGTAAACAATGGAGGGCGCAGCCGGCGCCGCCGCGGCCGTGCGGACGCAGGCACGCCCGCGCAGACGCAGGCACGCCCGCGCAGACGCAGGCACGCCCGCGCACGCAGCGCGCTTCCCACTCCCACCCCTCCCCTCCTTTTCCGCCTCCGTGGTCTGTCTCTCTACTCCGCAGGCTTTCCGGGTGTTTTCCGGGTGTGCTTCTCGGGCGTGGGCTTTGCGCGTTTAAAAATGTAAACGTGATTTTCCTACGCCAGGAGAGGCGGGCCTAACGTAATAATGAAGTCAAAGGCCGGTCTTCCGAGCCAGAGCTCTTAGCCCTTTCCCTATTTTGTGCAGTAACTTTACCCACTCCTCTTCACCGTTTTAAAATTTAATTGGTTCTTCTTGGGTTACAGTCCCAAGTGTCTGGGTCTCTTTCGGCCAAACCGACTCTCCTATACCCCAAAGGGAAAGGGATTGGTCTGCTCCATCTTGAGGTTCCAACCACGCCGAACCCAAATCTCAATTTATACCGAAGAAGGCGTCCCTGAGTAGCATTTATGCTTTTCTACCAAGCTCTTTGGGGCCTCACGCTTTGTTCAGCTTGGGTTCCTAACGCCCTGAGCAGAGCTTGCCACACGTAGTAACTTTGCTTTAATATTGACGCAACACAAAATCATAAGGAAGAATAAGTTAATTTCCTAGGCTTGACCCAGTGCCCAAACAGCAATAACCATTGTGGCTTCTGTTTTCCAATCTGTTAAATGGATGCAAGCCCCAGTTTTGAATGTAGCAGAGCTAAGGATTAAAAGGAACTAGTCATGAAAATGACCTGTAAACACCAAGCATAGACGTAAGTGCACTTTTGTTAGATTTTTCTCAGATTCTGTATATTTTGATTATTATAAAAAGCCAATTTTTGAGCTTTTTTAATCTACCAGAAGCAGCCATAAAGCTCAAACTTTTTGCCTTAATAAAAAATGGCCACTCATTTATGTTGGACTCTTAACTCATTAATCCTTAGCTGCCTTTTCTAATATTAGCATTTAGGGTCTTAAATCTCCATCGGGTATGGCTTTAGCTGCAAACCTCTATCTATCTCTATCTATCTGTCTATCTGTCTATCTATCTATCTATCTATCTATCTATCTATCTATCTATCTAATCTTAATACACTAGAGCATTTTCTTCGGGACACCAGTTTTGCTGAGGTGAAGGAAACCAGATCACTCGCAGAACAGAAATAGCTTCACGGTTCTAACAATGGCAAAGGAGTTTTAGGAAAAAAAAAAAGGAAGATGTCTTGCTTCCTATTGATTGGATGAGGGTTTGTCTGTCTTACAGGGGTGGGTTTAGGGCAGGTGGGCTTTATTTTGTATTGGATTAAGGTAATGAACAGGGACTTGATTGGCTGGCTAGATCAGTGACGTTGGTGGGCGTGGCAGTTTGGTATTGTTTATGAATTCCAAAACTAGATATTGGATTGTGTTTGTAAACTGGTGTGTTCCTCTGGGTGCGTTAGATTTAGAGTTTTCACTTTTACTTTAACCAAGATTAGTGCTTTTATTTGACCACGTTATTAGGGCTATTTAAGTCCCCACCCTGTCTTTCTAGGCTGTATAAACGGATGCTTAATCAAACACAGGGAAGTAAATTCATGGAGAAAGAGAACACAGAGTTTAGTTTGCATGCTGGAGCCTTGGGGAGAGAGCCAAGCCATTTGCCTAATAGTTTATCGCTGGCCTTGTGGACAGAGCAGAGCAGCTGAGCCTGGAAAGAGATGAGCCCCGGGAAGAGAGATGAGACTTTTGCCACCTTATGCAAGCCTACAGCTGAGATTGGAAGAAGCTGGGACCATGGAGCCTTAAGAGGAAAGAAGGAAGGCTGAACACTTGCAGACATCTCCCACCATTTTGCTTCACCACATGACTACTGACTCTTCTGGTACCTTCAGTTGGACTCTTAAGGGACTTGTGGCTATGAATTTCTATCCCAAATAAGCACCCTTTATAAAAGCCAACAGAGTTCTGGTACTTTGCATTAGCACCCCTTTGGGGGACTAATACAGTGGGGATTTCAAATTTCAAAAGATACCAAGAGGAAACTCAAGAGAGGTGTTCCGAGAGGGAGGCAGAAGTTGTTTTTTTTAGTTTTTTTTTTTTTTTTTTATTCTGAGGTGTCCCCAGGGCTTTCTTTTGTATAATTTTATCAGGCCCTCTCCCCCTCCACATACACTTTAGGTCATTCCTTTCATTATGAGGATTTGAACAAAGACGTTCTTCTCATTCAACACTAAAAGTATTTTTTGTTTCATCACCAATTTCATGGGTTAGCAGAAGTTTGAGATTTTGTCTAATTCACATTGTTTTTGTATCCTCAGTTTTATCATTAGTCGTTGGAGGCTGTGAAGTAGCACTTAATAGTTGAGCGATCAGATAATGAAAGGGGGATAACCATTGGTGTACAAAGTTGTGACTCTAAGTACATTGACAATGTTGAGTAACCTTCACCACTAAATATATCCAGAATATTTTCACCATCCCAAACAGAAACTCATGCCCATTAAGCAATACCCCCCCCCCCATTCACCCTTCCTCCCTGCCTCTGGTCACCATGATTCTGCTTTCTGTCTCTGAGTTTAATTATTCTAAGTATTTAAAAAGTTATGTGAGGGAGTTCTGGCAAGATGGCATCAGAGTAGGCAGGCAGAGCTCAATTCTCTCACTAAAACAACAGACAAAAAGCCAAAAGCTGTCCAAGGGACCTGCTTTGGGGGTCAGCAGAGCAGGAGAGTGCTACACAACTGTCAGGAAGGCAAGGGACAGAGAGACAACAAACGTGAACCCGAAACAACAAACATGAGTTACCAAACCCCCACGGAGACCAGGAGGGCTCCCCCCCCCACAAGATAGTAAGCTGGGGGAAAACCCATAGACCATTGCAGCCAACTGAGGGGAACAGATGCCTTCCTCCCTGTAACTGTTCAAGGGAAAAGGGAGGGGGAGTCAGGGGCTTCTCTTTAGTGAATTCAGCCAGCAGAGCATGCTTTGAATCTCAGGTCTGGCCAGACCAAAACAAGGAAAGCAGAGTCTGGAACACCTCTGTGGAAGGTGCACTGACAAACACCATCTCCTGGCTGTGGAAATTACATGGACAAAAACAGCTTTTGTGTCCTTTTGTACCCTAACTGGTAGGAGAAAATCTGTGCCTCATTAATGAATCTCTGGTCCAATTTTGATACCTTAAGCTGGACAATTTTAAAGACCTAGAGTAAGTTGAACCAAATATCAAAGAAGAGCTGTAGGGAAAAAACAGCAATAGGCAAGAGAGAGAAATTGCCATCAGAGTACATTCACCAATGTATTCAGAGGCCGACATAAGCAAAAAATTACAAGCCATACTAGGAAGCAGGAAGAGATGGCCTAGCCAGAAGAACTAACCAAATATCCTGAAGAGATACAGGATTTAAGACAATCAATGAGGGAAACGGACTTTGGCCCAGTGGTTAGGGCGTCCGTCTACCATATGGGAGGTCCGCGGTTCAAACCCCGGGCCTCCTTGACCCGTGTGGAGCTGGCCATGTGCAGTGCTGATGCGCGCAGGGAGTGCCGTGCCATGCAAGGGTGTCCCCCGCGTGCGGGAGCCCCACGCGCAAGGAGTGCGCCCGTGAGGAGAGCCGCCCAGCGTGAAAAGAAAGTGCAGCCTGCCCAGGAATGGTGCCGCCCACACTTCCCGTGCCGCTGACGACAACAGAAGCGGACAAAGAAACAAGACGCAGCAAATAGACACCAAGAACAGACAACCAGGGGAGGGGGGGAAAATAAATAAATAAATAAATCTTAAAAAAAAAAAAAAAAAAGACAATCAATGACAATCAGACAACTCTCCTAAATCAATTCAAAGAATTGAAAGAAAATAAAATAAAAAAGATAATGCATATTTAGAAGACACTGGGTGAGCATAAAGAACAATTTGAAAGCCTGTAGAGAAAAGTAACAGAACTTATGTGTGTGAAAGACACAATGGATGAGATTAAAAATACATTAGAGTGGGAAGTGGCTGTGGCTCAATCGATTGGGCTCCCTTTTACCATATGGGAGGCCCTGGGTTTGCATCCCAGGGCCTCCTTGAGAAGGCAAGCTGTGGAGAGCTGGCACAGCAAGATGACACAACAAAGAGAGACAAGCAGACACAGAAGAATATTCAGCAAATGGACACAGAGCAGACAGCAAGCAAGCGGCAAGGTGGGGGGAGGGATAAATTTTAAAAAACCCCAACATTAGAGAGGGAAGCAGATTTGGCTCAACTGATAGAGCTTCCACCTACCACACGCAGTGCTGATGCACACAAGGAGTGCTGTGCCAAGTAGGGATGTCCCCCACATAGGGGAGCCCCATGCACAAAGAATGCACCTGTAAGGAAAGCCGCCCCATGCGTACAAAGTGCAGCGTGCCCAGGAGTGGCACTGCACACATGGAGAGCTGATGCAGCAAGATGATGCAACAAAAAGAGACACAGATTCCTGGTGCCACTGACAAGAATACAAACAGACACAGGAGAACACACAGTGAGTAGACACAGCAGACAACTGGGGAGGAGGGCAGGGAAGGGGAGAGAAATAAGAAATAAATCTTTAAACAAATACATTAGAGAGAGTGCATATAACTCAAGCAATTGAGTGCCTGCTTCCCACATACAAAGTCTGGGGTTCTATCCCTACTACCTTCTAAAAACAAACCAAACAATAACCAAAGAGAAAACCAACTCAGGGGAGCTGATGTAGCTTAGTGATTGAGTGCCAGCTTTCCACATACAAGGTCCCAGGTTCAATCCCAACCCTGGTACCACAAAAAAAAAAAAAAAAAAAAAAAAAAGGCACCTAAGAGATTTGAATAGCTTAGAAACAGAATTAGTGATTTTTAAGACAGAACAACTAAACTGGAAAAGACAGGAGAACAGAAAGAGAAGACAATGGGAAAAATGGAACAGGGCATCAGGGAATTGAATGAAAATATGAAGTACACAAACTTATGCATTATCAGTGTCTCAGAGGAAAGAGAATGGAAAAAGGGAAGAAAGAATATTTGAGGAAATAATGACTGAAAACTTCCCAACCCTTTTGAGAGACATAAATATTAATATCCAAGAAGGACAATACACCCCAACCAGAATAAATCCAAATAGACCTACTCTGAGACACCTAGTATTAAGAATGACAAATATCAGAGATAAAGAAAAGATTCTGAAAGCATCAAGAGAAAAGCAAAGTATTACATACAAGGGAACCCTGATAGGACTAAGAGCTGACCTCTCATGGGGGTGAGAAGAAAGTGGTATGATATATTTAAGGTACTGAAAGAGAAAAACGGCCAGCCAGGAATTCTATATCCAGAAAAATTGTCCTTCAAAAATGATGGTGAGTTCAGAGTCTTCACAGACAAACAAAAACTGATTGAATGTGTTACCAAAAGATCAGAATTACAAGAGATACTAAAGGGAGTGCTGCAGCCTGAAAGGAAAAAGCAAGGGTGAGAGACATGGAGAAGAGTATAGAAATTGAGATTATTAGGAAGGATAAATTAAAGGGTAAAAGATAGACAATAGTACTATATGACAACAGAAAGCCAAAGGACCAAATGGATTAAGTAAGTAATGTCTTTACAGTATTAAGATTGATTGTTATTGGCTAGAACTCCCTAATTGAAAGACAGAGACTGAGATAATGGATTTTTAAAAAAATGAGCCATCTGTATTTTGTCTACAAGAGACTCACCTTGGATATAAGGACATAACCAGGTTAAAAGTGAAAGGTTGGCAAAAGATAGTCCATGCAAATAGTAACCAAAAAAAAGAGCTGTAGTAGTGGTACAAAATGTATTTTAAATGCAAAATAGTTAAAAGAGATGAAGAAGGTCATTATGTATTCATAAAAGGGGCAATTCACCAAGAAGAAATAACTGTAGTAGATATTTATGCTCCTAACCCATGTGCCTGAAAACACCTGAGATACACATGAGCAAAACAGAAGGGAGAAATAGATGTCACTACAGTAATAGTTGGAGACTTCAGGACAGTGCTCTCAGTATTGGATAGAACATCTGGACAGAGGATAAATAAAGAAAAAGAGAGACTGAATAATATTATAAATGAACTAGCTCTAACAGATTACTGTAGAGCACTGCACCCCAAAACAGCAGGATATACATTCTTTTCACATGCTCATGGATCCTTCTCTAAGATAGACCATATATTGGGTCACAAGACAAGTCTCAATAAATTTTAGAAGATTGAAATTATACAAAACACTTTCTCCAATCATAAATGAAGCTGGAAATCAACAATGGACAGAAAAAGGGAAAATTCATAAATATATGGAGATAAAACAACACACTCAAACAATCAGTGGGTCAAAGAAGAAACTGCAAGAGAATTCAGCAAATATCTTGAGATGAATGAAAATGAGAACACAATACATCAAAACTTATTGGATACTGCAAAGGCAGTGCTGAGAGGGAAATGTATAGCCCTCAAGGCTTACATTGAAAAAGAAGAGCTAAAAGTGAAGATCTAACTGCACACATGGAGAAACTAGCAATAGAATAGCAAACTAATCACAAACCAAGCTGAAGGAAAGAAATAGTAGATCAGAGAAGAAATAAATGAAATCGAGAACAAAACAAAACACTGAAAACAAAATAAAACACACACCTGCACAAACAAAAACAACAACAACAACAAAAGAAACAATTGAATCAATAAAACCAAAAGTTGGTTCTTTGAGAAAATCAACAAAATCAACAATTAGACTGACAAAAAAAGAGAAAACACCAATAATATCAGAAATGAGAGGGTACCACAAACATACCAACCACCTACACCTTAGAAGAAATAGGAGACCACAATAAACCAATCACAAATGAAGAGATTGAAACCGTCATCAAAAATCTTCCAGGAAGGCGGACTTGGCCCAATGGGTGGGGCATCTACCTACTCTGTGGTTCAAACCCCGGGCCTCCTTGACCTGTGTGGAGCTGGCCCATGCAGAGTGCTGATGCGCGCAAGGAGTGCCGTGCCACGCAGGGGTGTTCTCCACGTAGGGGGGCCCCACGCACAGGGATTGTGCCCCTTAGGGGGGGAGCTGCCCTGAGCAAAAGAAAGAGCAGCCTGCCCAAGAATGGCGCTGCTCACATGGAGAGCTGACACAGCAAGATGATTTAACAAAAAGATACAAAGAAACACAGATTCCTGGTGCTGCTGATGGGGATGGAGGCGGTCACAGAGGAACACATGGCAGGTGGACGCAGGGAGCGGACAGCTGGGGGCGGGGGGTGTAGGAGGAGGGAAATAAATAAAAAGTAAATCTTAAAAAAAAAAATCTTCCAAAGATAAAAAGCTCTGGGTCAGAGCTTCAAAGGTGAATTCTACTAATCATTCAAAGACCATCTAATACCGATCTTGCTCAAGCTCTTCCAAAAAAACAGGAAAGAATGCTATCAAACTCATTCTATGAGGGTAACATCACACTCATACAAAACCAGATAAAGATACTATGAAAAAAGAAAATTTCAGACCAATATCTCTAATGAACATAGTTGCAAAAATCCTCAACAAAATACTTGCAAATGGAATCCAAAAGCACATTAAAGAATTATACACGCCGATCAAGTCAGTTTTACCCCAGGTATGCAAGTGTGATTCAAAGCAAAAAAATCAATTAGTGTAATAAACCACATTGATAAATTGAAGAAGAAAAATCACATGATCCTCTCAATTGATGCAGAAAAGGCATTTGGCAAAATCAGCACCCTTTCTTGATAAAAACACTCCAAAAGATAGGAATAGAAGGACGCTTTCTCAGTATGGCAAAGTGCATATATGAAAAACCTACTAGTATTGTACTCAGTAGTGAAAGACTGAAAGCTTTCCCATTGAGATCAGGAGCAAGACAAGGATGCCCACTGTCACCACCGTTATCCAAATTATGCTAGAAATTCTAGCTAGAGCAATTAGGCTAGATAAAGAAAGGAAAAAATAAAACTCACTATTTGCTGATATGAAAGGAAAGAATAAAACTCACTATTTGCTGATAATATGATCCTATATCTAGCAAATCCTAAAAAATCCACAACAAAGCTACTAGAACAAATAGACAAGTTCAGCAAAGTAGCAGGATACAAGATTAATATGCAAAAATCAATAGCGTTTCTTTTTTTCCCAAAGATTTAGTTTTTTTTCCTCTCCCCTTCCCCCCTCCCCCAGTTGTCTGTTTTCCATGTCCATTCACTGTGTGTTCTTCTGTGTCTGCTTCTATTCTTGTCAGCGGCACTGGGAATCTGTGTGTCTTTTTGTTGCATCATCTTGCTGCATCAGCTCTCCATGTGTGCGGTGCCACTCCTGGGCAGGCTGCACTGTTTTCACGCAGGGCAGTTCTCCTTATGGAGAGCACTCCTTGTGTATGGGGCTCCCCTACATGGGGGACATCCCTGAGTGGCACGACATTCTTTGTGTGCATCAGCACTGTGCATGGGCCAGCTCACCACACGGGTCAGGAGGCCGTGGGTTTGAACCCTGGGCCTCCCTGTGGTAGGCAGACAATCTATCCATTGAACCAAATTCACTTCCCTCAATAGTGTTTCTAAACACTACCAATGAGCAGGAAATCAAAAAAAAAATTCCATTTATAATAGCAACTAAAAAAAATCAAATATTTAGGAATGAACTTAACCAAGGACATAAAGGACTTGTATTTAGAAAACAACAAAGCACTGCTAAAAGAAACTGAAGAAGACTTAAATAAATGGAAGGACATTCTGTGTTCATGGATTGGAAGATCGTTATGATGTCAATTCTACCCAAACTGATTTACAGATTCAGCACAACCCCAATAAAAGTCCCAACAGTCGTTTTTGCAGAAATGGAAAGCCAATTACCAAATTTATTTGGAATGGTAAAGGGCCCCAAATAGCCAAAAATGTCTTTTATTTTTTTTAAACATTTATTTATTTCTCTCCCCTTCCCCCCCACCCCGGTTGTCTGATCTCTGTGTCTATTTGCTGCGTCTTCTTTGTCCGCTTCTGTTTGGCATCAGCGGCATGGGAATCTGTGTTTCTTTTGGTTGCGTCATCTTGCTGTGTCAGCTCTCCGTGTGTGCGGCACCATTCCTGGGCAGGCTGCACTTTCTTTCGCACTGGGCGGCTCTCCTTACGGGGTGCACTCCTTGCGCACCCCACACGGGGACACCCGTACATGGCACGGCACTCCTTGCGCACATCAGCACTGCGCATGGGCCAGCTGCACATGGGTCAAGGAGGCCCAAGATTTGAACCACGGACCTCCCATGTGGTAGATGGATGCCCTAACCACTGGGCCAAGTCCGCCACCCAAAAATGTCTTAAAAAAGAACGAAGTTGGAGGACTCTCACTTCCTGACTTTAAAGCATATTGCTTAGCTATAGTGGTACAAACAGCATGGTACTGGCATAAAGACAGATGGATTGACCAATGGAACTGAATTGAGAACTCAGAAATAGATCTTCGCATCTACAGCCAAGTGATTTTTGACAAGGTGGTCAAGCTGGGACGAAACAGTCTATTAACAAATGGTGCTGGGAGAACTGGATAGCCATATCCAAAAGAAAGAAAGAGGATCCCTATCTCACACCTTACACAAAAAGTAACTCAAAATGGATCAAGGACCTAAATATAAAAGCAACAACCATTAAAGTCCTATAAGAAAATGTAGGAAAACATCTTCAGGATCTTGTGGTAGGCAGTAGTTTCTTAAACCTTACACCCAAAGCACAAGAAACAAAAGAAAAAATAAATGGGACCTCGTCAAAATTAAACACTTTTGCACCTCAAATGACTTTGTCAAAGTGGTGAAAAGGTAGTCGACTCAATGGGAGAAGTATTTGGCAATCACATATCTGATAAAGGCTTAATATCCATGATATATAAAGAGATCATATAATTCAACAATAAAAAACAAACCACCCAATTAAAAAATGGGCAAAGGACTTGAAAAGACAGTTGTCCAAAGAAAAAGTACAAATAGCAAAGAAACTCATGTAAAAATGTTCAACATGCCTAGGAATCAGGGAAATCAAAACTACAATGAGATATCATTTCATGAACAGACATCTGCACATTGATGTTCACAGTGGCATTATTCGTGATTGCCAAAAGTTGGAAACAACCCAGATGTCCATCAACTGATAAATGGATAAACAAACTGTGAGGTATACACATGATGGAATATTATGCAGTGGTAAGAACAAATGAAGTTGTGGCGAAGGGGGTTTGGCTCAACTGATAGAGTGTCTGCCTACCACATGGGAGGTCCAGAGTTCAAACCCAGGGCCTCCTGCCCAGCGTGGTGAGCTGGCCCATGCACAGTGCTGATGCACGCAAGGAGTGCCGTGCCATGCAGGGGCGGGCTTTCTCATCAAGGGTGCTGGAGGGGGCTGCAGGATGAGGCTTGGGTGCTGCTTCTGGCCCTGACCTGGCTCTGCAGTGTGGGTGTAGGACCTAGTGGAGCTTGCCTCTGCCATGGACCCATGAGGTCCCTCTGCAGCCTTGACCTGGCAATGACCTTTCCACAGCCCTCTCGACATGGAAACCAAGGCTCCGGGCAGCTTGTTCTGCTCAGAAGGGCTCCTGTCCCCGCCTGACTCCCACCGTGTGCCCGTGCTTCTCTGGTGGCTGCTCGCTTGCTCTCCGCCTACTGCAGGGACAGCAGCTCCAGACCAGTGCGAGAGCTGGCAGATCTCTACTGCCTGGTGGGCTGGACCACACCTTCTCCAAAGAGGCCCGACTCCTATCGAAGGTTGTCCTTGGGGGTACTCCCCTTAGCCCTAGGGTACGGCGATGGTTTACATGGGACGTACCCCAGAAAATCATATTCTTAAGAGTTAGTTCATTCTTGTGGGTGTGGACCTGTTGTAGGAGGGACCTTTTGACTAGTTTACTTCATGAAGTGCCTTTAGATGAGGTTCCTTTTTTTTTTTAGAGATTTATTTTTATTTACTTCTCTCCCCTCCTCCCCCCCTCCCCAGTTGTCTGTTCTCTGTGTCCATTTTACCACATGTTCTTCTTTGTCTGCTTCTGTTGCTGTCAGTGGCACAGGAATCTGTGTTTCTTTTTGTTGCATCATCTTCCTGTGTCAGCTCTCCGTGTGTGCGGCACCATTCCTGGGCAGGCTGCACTTTGTTCTGCACTGGGCGGCTCTCCTTACGGGGCGCACTTCTTGTGTGTGGGCTCCCCTATGCGGGGGACACCCCTGAGTGGCAGGGCACTCCTTGTGCGCATCAGCACCGTGCATGGGCCAGCTCCACACGGGTCAAGGAGGCCGGGGTTTGAACCGTGGACCTCCCATGTGGTAGACGGACGCCCTAACCCCTGGGCCAAGTCCGCTTCCCAGGTTACTTTAATTAACGGGTGGCCCAGGGTGGCTCTTAGTCTTCTTACTGAAGTCCCTTATGAAGAGGGTGAATATGGAGACAAATGGAGAGAGAAAGCCACTGAAACAAGCAGCAAGGAAACCTGGAAGAGAGAGACCAGCAGAAGCCCCCATGTGCCTTGCCACGTGCCTTGCCATTTGACAGAGGCGTCCAGGATCATTGGCCGCCAGTTTTCGGGGAGAAAGCAATGCCTGACGGAGCCTTGATTTGGGCACTTTTATGGCCTCAGAACTAACTGGAAGCTTATAAGTTAATAAATCCCCATCGTAAAAGCCAACCCATTTCTGGTATATTGGATTTCAGCAGCCTTGCAAACTAAAACAGGTATCATAGAGTTTCTTTATAAATTATACCCTTGGAATTTTAATTGATATATAATCCACCTGCTATAAAAGGGCTCTTTGAAGGGGTACAGTTCAGGGGTTTTTAGTCACAAGATGGTTCGACCATTGCCACTACCTAATTCCAGAACATTTTCATCACCCCAAAAGAAACCCAGGTCCCATTAGCAGTCCTTTCCCCTCACTCCTTGCCAGCCCCCGGTCTGCTCTCTGTCTCTATGGATTTGCCTGTTCTGGACGTTTCATGTAGACGGAGTCGCACGATACGGTCTTGGTTCTCGTTTCCTTAGCCCGTTGTCAAGGTTCATCCGTGCTGGAGCCTGTGCCAGTGCTGTGTTTCTTTTTAGGGCCAACTCACCTCTCCTGTGGGTATGGGCCACATTTCATTCATCGATTCGTCTGTCGGTGGACACTTGGGTTGCTTCCTTTCCGGCTACTCTGAAGAATGCTGCTATGAGCTTCCATGGACATGTTTTTGTTTCAATACTTGCTTTCAAGTTTTGGGGGCACATACTAGGTGGCTTGGAGTTATGTACCCTGGAAGAACGTGTTTTTAATCTTAACCCATTCCTGTAGGTAAGAACCCATCCTAAGCAGGACATTTTGATGAGGCTAAACTTTGGTTAAGATCTGAGCCACTTCAATCAGGATGGGCTTACTCCTATTGCTGGGTCCTTTGTGAGCAGAATGAAATTCAGACGCACAGAAAGCAAGCCGCACGGAGCTGCCAGAGGCTGGAAGTCTCTGGAACCTGAAAAGAGCCACTGCAATGTGCACTTCCAGGTGACAGGAGAGCCAAGGACAAGGACCTCTGGCAGCCAGCCCCAGAATGTCGCTGTCTCCTGGGAGAAAGCACTGCCTTGACCATGCCTTCAATTTGGGCTTCTGGCCTCAAACCTGTGAGTCAGTAACTTCCCCTTGTTTAATTAAGCCCATTGCAACCAGGAAACTAAAACATACACCTGGGGTGGAAGTGCTCTATGTCCCGCCCTTTGAGGAAATGCCAGACCGTCTTCCAAAGTGGCTGCACTAATTTACATTCTCACCAGCAGCATGAGGGTTCCAATTTCTCCACATCCTCTCCAGTACTCGTTACTGTCTGACTTTTTTTTTCCCCCACAAAAGCAAGCAGCCTTTATTCTGTCTGACTTCTTGATTCCAGCCATTCTAGGGGATGTGAAGTGGAATCCCATTGTGGTTTTTTTTTTAAAGGTTACATTAAAAAAAATATAAGGTCCCCATATACTCCACACACCCTCATCTACTCCTCCCACATCAACAACCTCTTTCATCATCATGGCACAGTCATTGCATTTGGTGAACACATTTGGAGCACTGCTGCACCACAGGGACAGTGGTTTACATTGTGGTTTTGACTTCATTTTCTTGCTGGTTGTGAATGCTGCTGCTGTGAACATGCCGGACTTTGTGTGTTCCTAAGTTTCTATTCCCTGGGGCATATACCTAGGAGTGGAAGATTCTCTTCCATCATAGTAATTCTTTATATTAACTTAATTTTTCACCCACTCTGTTGTTTCTGGTTCTACTGGACCCAGACTTCCGCTGCAGGCCTTTCCTGCCTGGCAGGTGCTCTCCTGTGGCACAGGAGGGGCACACACACTCTGGGGCCTGGGTTCGAGTCCAGAAGCTTCATCGTTCCTGGCGGCCTGGGCAAGCCTCTTCCCCATCAACACTCCAGGTTCCACCCCTGTCCAGTGGGCACAGCTGAGCACCTTGCAGGGCCACCCGGCATGGCCCGTGGGAGTGCCTGTACCCAGCAGCTCCCTGCTGGCACCGGGGAGCTGCACCTTAGCGAGACCTGGCGGGAACTGGACAGCAGATGTGTTTTGGTAGCGCCCTGGCCCGGCACGCTGCCTTTTGTAGAATGTCCTGGTTTTGACTTTTGTAGATGAATGAAGTGAGCATGAAAATATCACACATGTGAGAGAGGAGGGCTGGCTCGAATGGGGTACAGGACAAAACAGGATCTTGGAATTCGATTTTTATTAAAAAAAATAAGAAAATCCCAAACATGATCATTTACCATAGTTGGCCGGCCAGATGCGTGACTTATTCCAAAGTACGGACTCTGCCTCCCCGCCCTCCGTGTGGCCTTTCCACGTCCTGGGTTCTCTTCGCTTCCCTGAGCAGCCCTGGAGCCAGCAGCGGCCGCCAAGGGTTCACTCTCCCCGGAAGTGGATGAAGAATGTGCGGATTTCCTTCGGGTGGACCGTGACGGCGAGGCCTCTGGGCGGCCCTGAGGGAGGGCTGGAGCCACCTGTGGGGGTGGAGGGGCCCATCCAGCACGGCCCTGGGAGCCGCTGCCCCCCAGGACGTCTCCTCCCAGCCTCCCGGTCAACCCCACCTGCCTACAGCCTGCCGTGGCTGCCACGGGGACGGCGGTCCCCGGCTGTCCCTCTTCCACCCAGGACCCCAGCACCGAGTGGGTCTCTTGCATTTTGCCCCCGCTCAGGGAGCAGCTAATACATAGGTCAGTCCTGGCCCCATGTGGCCTCAGGCCCTTCCCCCAGTGTGTTGTCCTCCGCGTCTAAGGGCTTTCTCCCTGCCACCAACCCCCTGGCGAGCAGGACTGGTGGAGCAGCCTCGGGGCTCCCTGGTAAATGCTGTGTACCATCCCCCCATCCACAGCATTTACTGAGTTTAAAACAGGCCAGAGTCACGTATGTGCAAAATGAAGCTCACGCTATCCCAGGGCAGAGCAGGGATGGAGGGCTGGGCAGCTGACGCTGGCCTGGGGGAGCTCCGAGGAAAGGGGCACTGACCCTTCCACGCCACAGGGCGGGGAGCAGAGGGCACCCATCTGGCTTTGGCCATAAGCTCAGCACCTGGCACTGGGCCAGGACAGACGGGTAGAGCAGCAGAAGACTCCAAAACCCCTACCCAAGGACCCAGGGACTGTTCCATCAGTCCTGCCCTCAAGGAGCTTGGACCAGGCCTTCGTTTCAGACCAAACTTAGAGTTGTGAGCTCCGCCTTTGCCTCACTGGGCTTCACTGAAGCAGGCCGGGGGCTGGGGCTCCACCTTGGGGAGGGAAGCCTGCTCATTCATCCGTCCACCTGTTCATTCATCCACCCATCCCTCTGTCCATCTACCCACTTGTCCATCCATCTATCCAAAATCTAACCACCCACCCATCCACCCACCTACGTGTCCATCCATCTGTCCACCCACCCCTCCATTTATCATGGACTGAGAGCCTACTATGTCCCCAGCATTATGCCATGTGTACAGGACAAAGAAATCCACGAGACAGAGCTCCACGGGGGCCGGGGGAGCAGAGCAGGTGCTGATCCAGCCCGGGACCCGGGGGAGGCTTGCCAGGAGAGCGCGAGGAGGAGCTGGCTGGGGTGAACAGGCCCCGGGTACTCTGGGCAGTGGGCGTGGCACGGGCAGCGTGCGGGCGGCACGAAGCTGCCTGTGGAGTCGGGCACTCCCAGGCATGCGTGCCATGTGAGGCTCAGGCGGCAGACGGTGTCGGGCACACCCCAGGGGGCACGCTGCGAGCTTGGGGTTCTCACCCAGCACACGGGAGGGTGTATGCTGGGACAGTTCTCAAGAAAGAACTGATGGACAGCAGGAGGCACATATACACTCGACAAACGTGTATGTATGTGGGCTTGTGTGGGAGCCCGGCAGGTGGAGGGACAGAGGGATGGAAGGACGCACATATGTGCAAGCACACACACACATACACACATACACACAGGCGTGAGTGGGAACCCAGCAATTTCAGGCAAATGAAGGAGGTCTGCATTCCTTATGGCTCACTCTATAGCACACAGGGGCAGGCTGAGGCTCAGAGAGGGCAAGCAGCCCACTCAAAGTCACACAGCTCCTACGAGCAGAGCTGGGATTTGAACTGGGTCTGTCCAGCTCCTGTGCCTGCTCAGGGGCAGCTGGGGGTCCTGGGTGGGGGCTCGGCCAGGGGCTGTCCCACCTCTGCGGCGGCGGGTCTGCGTCCTCCAATGCCAGCGGTGCAGGGTGCTCACGTCCCATGTCCCTGTGAGGGAGCGCTCCTCCACGGCCACCACGGACCCCAGCCCCTGCAGCACAGCCTGCGGGGACAGGAGCAGAGGCACAGGTCAACGACAGGGAGGTGGCTCCTGAGCCAGGAGCAAAACGGAACCAGCAGCAGGGGCACATTGTCACCGAGCGTCCTTGGGGCACCAGGTCCTGCCTGAGCACGTGCCACGCCCCCCTCAATTCTCCCAGGGAGTACGCTGAGTCTTCAAGGACGGGGATCCGGAAGCTGGAGAGGTGTGCTTCGCCTCGCGGCCCCGCTGCATGAGCAGACCTGGGAAGGGGGGGCACTTTCACCTGCGTCCCCCTTTCCCCCTGGTGCTGCTCACCAGCCCCAGGGATGAAGCTGGGTACACTTATCCTCCCCCCTGTGTCAAATGGCCATCGTCCCCGCTTCCCTTGCAGCTAAGGAAGGCACGTGGCCCAGCTCTGGCCACTGCGGAGAAAGGACAAGTCTGTGAAGGGAGGGGTGGGGTTGCTTTGGGAGGGCCCCCCCGTGCAGACAGAAGGAAAGTGTCACCCCTTTCTGCCTTGCCTTAAACATGCTCAGGATGCCTGTGCCAGCCTGTGACCAGGAGGCAACAAGCAGGAAGACAAAAACCAACAGGTGGCCTAGGGAGAAGGGGCAGGGGACGGCTCTGAGCTCAGCGTCGGGCAGCTGAACTGCTCACGGCCTCCGCCACCCCGGGCGCTCTCGTGAGCTGAGGACACACCCGCGTCTCCCGGGTGTTACGGACTGAACTGCATCCCTCAACAAGACGTCATCGAGAAGACGGTGGAGCGAGACAAAGAGGGCTCGGTCCCTGCAAAGGAGGTTTGAGTGTTCAGCAAGAACCGGCAGAAACACCTTTCTCAGAGCTCCAGAGACAGTTAAATGACTGTAGAAACAGGGCAAGTGTGAACTCAAGAGAAAGGCCACTTACAAGACGCATGCGCAGACGGAACCAGAGAAGCCCTAGGCTGTGGCCTGCAGCTGTTCTCTAAACCCACTGCATGGACAAGCCTGGAAGGAGAGCACAGCTCAGGTCAGTCTGCAAAGACTGGGAAAGGTGTTTTCTTTCCTTTTTTTCTTTTTTTATTAGCTCCTGAAATTCAAAGAAAGCTCTTTCCTAACACCAGCTGGATACAAGCTTAAGAAACAGACAGCTCAGAGTCTAATTCCAGCAATAACATATTAAAATAGCAAAACGTCCAGGTTTCAAGAAAAAAATTACAAGACATATGAAAAAAAGGAAGTGATGGCCCAGGCAAAGGAGAAGGTTAGAGCCCTAGAAACCATCAGTGAGGAGGACCAGAGCTGGGCATTCCATTTTAAAAAAATGGTTGTAAATATGCTCAAAGAGCTAAAGGCAATCAGGGCAACAATAGCTGAACACAGAGGGAATATCAACAGAGAGATGGGAATTCTGAAAAGGAACCAAACAGAGCTGAAAACCACAGACACAGAAATTTAAAACTCCCTGGAGGGACTTAACAGCAGACTGGAGCTGGCAGAAGAAAGAATCAGTGAACCTGAACATAAGACAAGTGAAACCCTCTGTCTGAAGAGCAGAAAGGAAAGGCTGAAGTGAAGGGAGCAGAGCCTGAGGATGCTGTGGGACTCCTTCAAGTCTGCCACTACTGACGTCATGGGCGTCCCAGGAAAAGAGAGAAAGGGGCAGAGAGAACACTCGAAGAAATAGTGGCTGAAAACCTCCCCAGTGTAATGAACAGCAGGAAAGCTCAGTGAACCCCATCGCCCACACCCACAGATGCGTGGTCTGAACTGGCCCCAGGGCTTCACCTGTAGAGGGTAGCACAAGGTGACCACACCCGAGCCCGCGCCTGCCTGCCCTCTGCCCACTGGACGCCTGGCCCCGCGCTGGCAGCGGGAGCCCCCGGAGGCTCAGGCCTGCACCTGGCCCTCCGAGGACCCACCGCCAGGGTGGGAGACCCTGGAGGAAAGAGCCCACCCCTGCTCAAGGTGGCGAGGGCCTGGCAGGAGAGGCGGAGGTGCGCGGGGAAAGTGCCGCTGAGAAGCTTGCACGCTGGGTGACGGGGCTTCTCTGTGACTCGGGGGAGCACACGGCCGTCAACACAGGCCACGGAGCTTCTCCGTGAGCAGAGAAGGAAAGAGAGAGCTCGCGGCCCCAGAAAGAGTGCTAACCGGGGAAGAAATGGGGCGTTTTAGCCTGCCTTCTGGGTAAAGAACAGGGTCAGGTGAGCGGCGGAAGTCTCACCTGTCATGGGGGCTAAGAGGACACGTTAGGGCCAAGAGGGGGAAGTGGGAAGGGGCCAGGAGCCCGGGGGGCTGTGGGAGGTGCAGGGGGTGGGAGAGGCCCAGCGCCCCCCTGCCCCAGCCAGGGCCACGTCCACGTCCACGTGGGAGTTGCTCGGGAGGATGCACTGCCTTGGGGCTCTTTCCGCAGAGGTGGCTTCTAAACCAGAAGCTCACACCTGGCGCTTCCTTCCCGGGGTACAGCGTCTGCCTGGCACCGTGGGGTGGGGGTGGGGTGCAGGGAGGGGGACAGGTGCGGCTTACCTTCAGATCCACGGTCACCGGCTGGGACAGGACCGGGTCCTCCCCCGCCTCATACAGGTGGTGCAGCCGCAGCAGGACCCGGCGCAGGTCTGCCTGGGCCTCCCCTCCGTGGCCTGTGGGGGAGGGGCAGGTGGCAGCAGGAACCCCCAGCGCGCTGAGTCTGCGTCACGCTTTGTCACGACTCTTGTCCCAATCTCTGCGAGGCGGCCGACTGGGTCTCCCGCTTGACCCGAGGCACTGAGACATGGCCATGCAGCCGGCGGGCAGGAGAGGGAGGCTTCCCAGCCAGGCCCGGCCACCAGGGCCGGCGCCACAGGCCCGTCCTCAGCACACCTGGCCTGGGGGACTCCCGTTCCCCTTCCCTGCCCCACAACTGCTGGGGCCGCAAAGAGCGAGCAGAGTGACCTGCCGGTGGCTGAGGATGCACGTGGAGTGACAGAGCTGCCCTCAGCCGGGGTCCCTGGGGAGCGCAGAGAAGGGCGCCCCTGCTCCCCCTTGGACAGGGAACAGTGGGGAGAAATAAACTGACACCATGTCACCATAGCGAGGGGCTGGGGCTGCTGGTGACGGCAGCAGAACAGCGCCGCGGGCTCATCGCCATGCACCTGACCTTGGGTCCTTCCCCTGTGGGCTCATCGCCACGCACCTGACCTTGGGTCCTTCCCCTGTGGGCTCATTGCCATGCACCTGACCTTGGGTCCTTCCCCTGGTCGCCATGCACCTGACCGTGGGTCCTTCCCCTGTGGGCTCATTGCCATGCACCTGACCTTGGGTCCTTCCCCTGTGGGCTCATCGCCACGCACCTGACCTTGGGTCCTTCCCCTGTGGGCTCATTGCCATGCACCTGACCTTGGTTCCTTCCCGTGGGCTCGTCTCCATGCACCTGACCTTGGGTCCTTCCCCTGCGGGCTCATCTCCATGCATCTGACCCTGGGTCCTTCCCCTGCAGGCCCGTCTCCGTGCACCTGACCGTGGGTCCTTCCCCTGCAGGCCCGTCTCCGTGCACCTGACCTTGGTTCCTTCCCGTGGGCTCGTCTCCATGCACCTGACCTTGGGTCCTTCCCCTGTGGGCTCGTCTCCACGCACCTGACCCTGGGTCCTTCCCCTGTGGGCTCGTCTCGGCGCACCTGACCCTGGGTCCTTCCCCTGTGGGCTCGTCTCCGCGCACCTGACCCTGGGTCCCTCCCCTGCAGGCCCGTCTCCGTGCACCTGACCTTGGGTCCTTCCCCTGCGGGCTCGTCTCCATGCACCTGACCTTGGTTCCTTCCCGTGGGCTCATCTCCATGCATCTGACCTTGGTTCCTTCCCGTGGGCTCGTCTCCGCGCACCTGACCCTGGGTCCCTCCCCTGCGGGCTCGTCTCCGTGCATCTGACCCTGGGTCCTTCCCCTGCGGGCTCGTCTCCATGCACCTGACCTTGGTTCCTTCCCGTGGGCTCATCTCCATGCACCTGACCTTGGGTCCTTCCCCTGTGGGCTCGTCTCCACGCACCTGACCCTGGGTCCTTCCCCTGTGGGCTCGTCTCCGCGCACCTGACCCTGGGTCCTTCCCCTGTGGGCTCGTCTCGGCGCACCTGACCCTGGGTCCTTCCCCTGTGGGCTCGTCTCCGCGCACCTGACCCTGGGTCCCTCCCCTGCGGGCTCGTCTCCACGCATCTGACCCTGGGTCCTTCCCCTGCGGGCTCGTCTCCATGCACCTGACCCTGGGTCCTTCCCCTGCGGGCTTGTTTCCACACACCTGACCTTCGGTCCTTCCCCTGCGGGCTCGTCTCTGTGCACCTGACCTTAGAACCTTCCCAAGGGCTTGTCTCCACGCACCTGACCTTGGGTCCTACCCCTGCAGGCTCGTCTCCATGCACCTGACCTTCGGTCCTTCCCCTGCGGGCTCGTCTCCACACACCTGACCTTGGGTCCTTCCCCTGGCCGTCATGCCTGGCCAGCCTCACTGCGGGGCACCATTTTAGAGGTGAAATGACCAAAGCTCAAAGGAAAGCATGAAGGCCAAGGGCCTGCAAAGTGGGGTGTCCCCTGGCAGCATGGGGGCTCAACCCTGGCTTGCAGGGTTCTCCATTGTGCTTGGCCAGCCCCGGAGTGGAGAGGAAAGGCCTGCCAGGCGGGGTGGCTGCCCCACTGGGTCGTCTTTTGGGGGTGCTGGTCTGCAGCTGGGGTTCACTGTTAGGAAGCCTCCTGGGCTGCAGATGCGGCCACATTCTCCAGGTCAGCGTCACTGGGGACAGGGTATATGTGGCCAGCGCCAGCCATTGCGCTTGACTTTCTCTTGCGCTGGCTCAGGACCTGAAGGTTAACGCCTCTCTTTTTCCTCTGTCTCCTTAATTCTGGAGACTTACTGAGTGCCCATCTTTCAGGCATGCCGGGCCCCGGGGGGACACGAGTCAGCCCCCGCCTTTGAGCTGCTCCCAGCTAGCGGGGGCAGATAAGGTGCAGCCGGTACAAACGCTTCCAAACAGGACCAGCTGATTCCTGGTGGGTGCCACCTCCTCCTGGAAGCCCTGCCCGATGCCTCTGCTGGGGACCTGCCTCTGGCCACTCTGTCCCCTTGCCTGCTGCCTTTTCTGCTTCCTCCTCTCGGAGAGCCCAGGGACATTTGCAGCTCTAGCCCCAGCCCCTGGCATGAGAATGTACGTTGTGTGAATGAGCAGCGGCTCCTGATGGTCAGGGCTGCCTGAGTCAGGAGCCCAGTGGGATGGGTGTTTTGGGGCTCCAGGAGGGCTCCTAGAGCAGGCGACACTGGGGAGGGTCTGAGGGTCAGGCAGGATGGGGACAACGGTCCAGAGTGGGGGCCAGGGGCTGGGTTCTGTCCGAGAGCGTGGGCAGGCTCAGGGCCGGGGCCAGGGCTCCTGTGGCCTCGGTCTCCCCACCTGCCAGCGGGCCTGGAGCGGAGCGCCCCTGGGTGGCAGGCCCGCCTCACCTGCCTGGAGCCCTCGCATGTGCTCCGTGTGGTTTGAGCTGTAGTTCCAGCCGGGGATGCTGAGCAGCTGCAGGTGGATGTTGGGGGGCAGCGTCACGGCCTCTTGCTGCTGTAGTCCTGGGGGCCCGGGGGCGGTCCCTGTAAGACAGAGGGCAGGGTAAGGGGAGGGTTTGGGCCCTGCCCTCTGTCTTACAGCCCAGCTCCTGCCCACCCCGTGTGCCCTACACTGCAGCGAGGCGCCTGCCACCCACTTCGCCCGCTTCCGTGCCTTTGCTCCCGCAGGCCCTTCCTCCCACCTCCCGGCTGCTGAGATCACAGCCTAAGGGCTGGAATGGCCTTGAACCTCATCTGTCCACCCCTTTCAGGCTACGGATGAGACAGAGGCCCGAGAAGGGGCACAGCTTGTTCAAGGTCACGTGGCAAGGTCACACAAACGCCGTTCGTTTTCCAAGGCCTCGGACGCTGGCTCTGTCCCTCTGCTCCAGACGCTGGGCTGTGGCTGGAGCTAGCGCCCTCCCACAATGCCCCAGGCCCAGGGACAGGTGCTGGCCTGGACCACCTGAGCCGGGCAGGACCAGCCAGCTTCCTTGCCAGTTAGGAGAAGGCAGGTGTGAGACAGAGAGCTCAGGTGAAAGGTGGACAGAGGGCCAGACCCCGGGCCCGGCGTCACCCCTGCCGTCCCCTCGGCTCTGTGGACCTGGGGATGGACCCTTCCTGCACCCAAGCTGGCTCAAGGGGTGTGTCTCTCACATACACCCAACAGAGGCCAGAGTGGGCCAGGGGAGAGCAGACAACAACTGTGGAGTCTTCCCAGGTAAGACAACATCCTCCTCATCAGAAAGGCCCCCGGAGGCCGGGAAGGAGCCGCGCACGGAGCCGGGAGCCGTCCTGATGCCACCGGGCCGTCAGCTCCCCCACGTGGGAGGGGCGGCCGTGACCTCCTGAGATGCCCAGAGCTGTCCTCCCACCTGCCCAGGCCCCGCCAGCTTCCCCGGGCTCTGCCCGGCTACCTTCCCTTTCGTTTCTGTTCCTTCCAAACAACAGAATCTTAACTGACACCCCCCGAGCCGGCCCTGGTCTCTTCCCAGATGGGAACCCACAGAACTAGCCCATGTGACAGTGCCTCTCCCTGGGCACCCTGCCCCGCATGAGCAGGTCCTTCTTGAGAGACACTGTCTTACACATCCCCTGCAGGAGGCACACCGCAGGAGCGCAGTGAATGCATGCTCGCTGGTTCTGACGCTCAAATGGAAGCAGGCAAATCTTACAAGCACATGTGAACCAAAACCTCTGCAAGTGTCTTAGAGAGAGAAAACAGTTCAAAGTCTTGGGTGAGGATGGTACCAAACTGGATCTGTCTTTAACTCATTAAAGGCTAATTGAAAGCATTATCTTTAAACATAAACATTAAAGTTTCTCAGTTTCATCTATGTTAGTAAAGATATAGAACAACATGGTTGTAAATCTACAGAAGCCTAAGTGGAGGCAGAGCATAAATCCTGCACATCCGACCATGGACTGGAAGCACCCTCACCTGGTGACGGCATACCCAAAGTCAGGCAAGAGCAGTCTTTTAAATGCTGAAGTAACACGGTGATGCTCTCATATTCAGAAAGAACAGGACACACAGAGGAGAAACTGGGGTGAGTCTCCACTCGTGCTTGCTGTCTGACCTGGAGTGAGCCCCTGAACCCGTTCTCTCTTCAGTTCACCCATCTGCTAAATGGGGGGCTTGGACAGGACGGGGCACAAGCTGCCGGGGGCTGGGGGGACACAGCCCCTCCCAAGGCCAGTGTGTTCCACAAGGGACCTCTTACCAGCCAGCTCGCCAAACAGCACCACGGGCCCGTGCTGCAGCGCCAGCCCGCTCCTCGGGCGCAGGGCGGCCGTGAGCGGCCGGGGCCCCAGGACGAGCCAGAGCACGGGGTGGACAATCGAAGTATCGTTGAGGGTGAGGTTGTAGCCCAGGTCCCACTCGAGGTTGTTCCACAGCCGCCGGTGGAGCATGACCTGCAGGAAGGAGGTGCCTGAGGGGCCCGGCCTCACCCCTGCACCTGCCCGCCGGGGCCAGGCCACGCCCCCCTCCTACCTCCACCTGCCCGTTGCCCTGGCTGGAGACGCCGTGAGCCCGCTCTGCCAGCAGCACCAGCCTGCTTCGGTCGTCCTCGATGAAGGCCGACTGGACCATGGGGTAGTAGTTCTGCAGACATGAATGGCAATCAGAGCAGGGAGCCGGGGCCGCTGGGCCAGGCCCACCCAAGGCAGCCCTCTGCACAGGCACGGCAGCAGACCACGCGCCTGCGGCGGGTCCCAGCGCCACTGCCTCCAGCCGTGTGTCCCCGGGGAGGCGTAGCCTGCCAAGCCTCAGTTTCCCCATCTGTGAAATGGGGTCCAGAAGACCCATTTTGCTAAGCCCCCTCTCAATACAGAGGTGGAACAGACATCACCATCCCAGGGTTCACAGGCTGGAGGAATAGAGTATGGATTAGAGTGGACTTACTGATATCCTATTCTGGAACTACTGTGATTAGTAATGGAAGAAACTGTAGCACTGAGGTGGAGAAAGTGGCCACGGTAGCTGCTGAGGGTGGGGAGAGGGAAGAGATGTGATGTGGGGGCATTTTCAGGACTTGGCGTTGTCCTGGGTGGTCGTGCAGGGACAGATGCTGGACATTGTCCTGCCATGGCGCACTGGGTGGACGGGGGGAGAGTGTAGACTACAATATAAACCACTATCCATGAGGTGCAGCAGTGCTCCAAAATGTACTCACCAAATACAGTGAATGTGCCACCTTGATGAAAGATGTTGATGTGGGAGGAGTGGGGTGAGGGGGGTGGGGGGTGTAAGGGGACCTCTTATATTTTTTGAATATAACATTAAAAAAAAAACAAAGAGAGAGGAAAAAAAGACTCGTTCTGCACAACCGCTGGAAGGAGGGTGGGAGTGCGTGCCTCGGCGCTCGGCTGCTGCGTGGAGAAGGGACTTGGGGTGGGCTGGAAAAGCAGTTGCACAGCCTGGGCCCTCGTATCTGGGCGAGCAGACGTCCTTGGGCCTCACAGACACCCATGTTCAGGCTTCCCAGGGTGCAGCAGCTGAGAACGAGCAACCCGGGCTTAAGGGGAGCCCAGGGAAAGCAGGGCAGGCTGGGGACGCGCCCATGAGGCGCCGATGCCCTTAGGGAGAACACATGGCAGGACAGAGAGGCAGGGAGCGCTGCGCTTCCCTGGGTCCTCCCCCACACCCCTGGCCACACTGCAGGTGTCACTCCCTGACCCAGGAGAGTGCCCAGGTGCGGCACCTGCCGGGGCCACGTGACTCTGAGGCCAAGGACCCGGAGCTGAGCCCGGTCCGGCCGTGCGCTCCCCGCTGTGCCCGGCTGCTGGCGTGCTCTTGGCTGAGAGCAGGTGGGGGCCCAGGCACTGGTCGGGCACCCCGTCACTAAATCCCTGGGACCACCGTTGGCTGGGCCACTCGCCAAAACAGGCACAGACAGGTTTGGGAGCTTGCCCAAGGTCCCCTGGAGTTCAGCCAGCGTCGGGGCCGCAGCCCGTGCTCTCGGGCCCGCAGTGGGTACGGGGCCGGGATAGAACTCTCTCCAGAGGCCGGTGCTGCTGCCCGCTGGGCTCACGGGCCCGTGCTGGCCTTCGGGAAGGCCTTCCTGCGCCCGGCTGGCGCTGTACCCGGGGGCACGGCGGGCCGTACCCGGGCGATGCTGTTGTTCCCGTAGGCCCGGAAGGGCCGCCGCTGCATCTGGTACCCGTTGTTGTCCGTGTGGACGACCTGCTGGCTGTCCAGGTCCGTGCTGGTCCTGAGCACGGCCTCGCGGTTCAGCTCCAGGGGGCCCACCCGGTACTCCTGCTCTATCCGCCGGCACAGCGGCTCCCCGCCGCGGCTTGGCGGCACGTGGGCGACACGGGAGTGGATGGCGTACGCATAGTCCTTGGCCGTCTCGTTCCTGGAGGAAGAGGCGGAATCAGGGAGCCCCAGGAGACATCCAGGGGCTCCCTCCTTCCTGTCGGCAGGGCGGGTGGGAAAAGGCGCTCCTGGATTCTGAGCACCAGCTGGCAGGAGCCGGGTCCCGGAGGCTGTGGGGACGCTGTCCCAGCCCCGGGCAGCCGGTGCCTGTCCCACCAGAGCGTGAGCACACCTCTCGCCTTTAAGGCACCGTTGCTGAGGGTCTCTGCCAGCCCTGGGCTTAGACCCTACACCAGGAGACGCAGACGGCCCCACGGGCAGGGCCAGAGCCAGGCGTTTCTTACCGCCCCCTGCACCAGGCCACAGCCCCGCTCAGAGCCAGGAGCCAGGGCCGGCGAGCGGGGCAGGCCCTCGGTGCCAGCCGGGCCCGCGCGCACCTGTAGAAGTACTGCCGGATCTCCGTCACGAGCTTGCCGGCCACCACCTCCAGCCCCACGGCTGCCCACGCTGGCTCCGCCGCCTCGTGGGGCGCGAACATGTAGTTGTCGGAAACGGGGCCCCGTCTCACGTCGCCGTTGACGTGGTATTCCAGGAACTCCTGCGTCACGTGTACTGTCCGGTTACTCTGCCTGGAGCGGTGAGAGAGAACACATCGCTGTCCCCATGGGCAAGAACGCAGAGGCCACGCGACGAGGCTAGCGCACGTGGTTCCCACGGAGACCCCTTGGGCCCAGAGCCAACTGGTTCCACCTGACCCTAACGTTAGCTGGGGAACCGTGTCCCAGGGCAGACGACAAATCAGGAGAGGGACAGAGGCCACCAGCAGGCGCTCTGAGGGCCGGAAGCTGAGGGCCCCGACGCTGCCGTGGACGAGGGAATCGCTGCCCGGGAAGCGGGGACCCCTGCCCGCATCCGCAGCCCCGACACTGACGCCGAGTGGTCCGGCAGGAAACCAACGGTCACCACATGCTGGAAACCTTCGCGTCGTCTTGTCAAATCCCCGCCAGTGTTATGGCGGAGACTCGGCCCGTGTCACTATGAGACCCACGGAGGCGCGGGTCTCCTGCAGGTCTCAGGAGCCTGCCTGGCTCACGCAGGCCAGGGCTCAGACCCAGCCCCAGCTCCAGGCCACGTGGGCTGCCCCCACGTTAGGATTTCCCACTCAGGACTGAGAACGGTGGAGAGTGGGGTGGCAGGGACTGGAGCTGTGGACACGTTTTAAATTAGAAATGATACGACAGCCAAGCGAATGCACACGTGACGCATCTGCCTTGGCACCTGGCCTCGCCGAGGGGCAGGTGGAGACCCAGCCCCAGCTTTGGGGTTTTGGGGGCCCATGGTGGGGGAGGGGAAGGAGGTGAGAAACAGGGAAGGGGCCGCTGAGCCCGAGGAGGAGGAGGGAAGGAAGAGCGTCTTCTCGTTGGCGTGCCAATGACCCCTTTTCCGTGTCATCTTCGTCTCCCTTCCCGAGAGCTGCCCCCACCAAAGCTGCCCTGGGGCTGTCCCGAGCACCCGAGGCTTTCCACAGAGGCCTTGGCACGGGCGGTTTCCTGGTTTCCTTCCCTGTGGAAGAGGTGGCACGGCAGGCCCAAGAATGTGCCCCCGTGCTGGGGACGGAACCAGCCCCCCGTGAGCCTGTGTCATGGGGCCTCTGGTGGAGCCATCACTAAGGGGAGGCCTCGTGTGAACAGGATCTTCCACGACCCTGGTTAGCTGAGGCCAAACTCAGTCAGGGGAAGCAGACGCGGCTCAAGGGACAGGGCATCTGCCTACCACATGGGAGGTCCAGGGTCCAAACCCAGGGCCTCCTGACCCGTGTGGAGCTGGCCCATGCGAAGTGCTGACAAGTGCAAGGAGGGCCGTGCCACGCAGGGGTGTCCCCGCATAGGGGAGCCCCATGCACAAGGAGCGCGCCCCGTAAGGAGAGCCACCCTGTATGAAAGAAGTGCAGCCTGCCCAGGAATGGTGCTGCACACACTGAGAGCTGATGCAGCAAGGTGACAGAACAAAAAGGGACACAGATTCCCAGTGCTGCTGACAAGAATGCAAGCGGACAAAGAAGAACAAACAGCAAATGGACAGAGAGAGCAGACAACTGGGCGAGTGGGGGAGAGAAAGAAATAAAAAAAAAAAGCTAAAAAACAAAAGCAAAAACAGAATCAGGGTGGCCTGAGTCCCCAAGGCCAGGGTGTCAGAAGGCAGAGGAAATTCAGATGCAGTCAGTAGAAGCCAGAAGCAGGAGAAGCCAGAGAACAAGAGGCCACCATCACGGGGATGCGACAGCGGCCCTGCCACACCTTGACTTGGGACTTCGGCCTCTGCAACGGTGAGCCAATAAACCCGTGGTATAAGTCAACCCGTGCGCAGTATTGCCACAGCAGTGCTGGCAGTATGAGACGGGGGTGTGATGAGCCCAGGCCCCCGTGCACGCCTCCGCCTCAGAGCCAGCTTTGGCTGCCCCACCTCTCCCAGATGCTGTGCATCAGATTGGTGTCCCGGTCCAGGAGTACTGTGTAGCAGTCGTTCTCCACGCGCACCAGGTGTCGGCCCCCACGCCTGGGTGGTCTCCTTGGCCTGCGGCCAAACCGGAGGGTGGCAGCCAGCTCCCCGGCACCCTCCCGGGTCCCTGGGCCGGGCCGGATGCTGTAGTGCCGGTAGCTGAGGCCTGGGACGGTGGTCAGGAAGAGCAGGCTGTACACAGACGGGGTGCTGGTTGAGTTCTGGACCTGCAAGGCCACAGGGATGGGACAAAACAGTGGGTCTCAGGCTGGAAGGCACCTCGGTCTCCCTGGCAGCCCCCTCCTGCCCCCGGCCCCGCGTGGCTTGGCTTTGGCTCAGCGTGAGCCGCTGCCCTCCTGGCTGCGTCCTGCCTCGCCCGCTCCGTTCCCTCCACCTCGACTACCTTCCTGGGAGGGCCCCCTCTTCCCCAATCCCCCAGTCTCCCTAGGGGTGGGACTCTGGTCAGGTTAACCCACCCCTGAGTTGCCCATGGTGGGGGCTGGAGGAGGGGCCCGGCCCACCCAGCTGAGCCCCCCACTCTGTAGAAGCATGCAGTCTGTGGGCCCCACGGTGGGGGTCCTATCAGGAAGCCCCCTGCTGCTCACCCAGCCTCCGGCCCAGCCTTTCTCTGAAATCAAGCATTTTGCCCTCCTCGCCCGATCCTGGCTGAGCCGACCCCCTGCCCTATTTAGAGACGCGCGCCAACCCCCCGCTGCTTCCGTCTACTGAGCCCGGGGCTTTTCTTCTTAGCCTGTGGCCTGTCTCATCCTGGGAAACGGTAAGCCCCCCAAGGTCGGGCAAGCTGGCCCCGTCAGTACCCCGGGCACCCCGACGAGAGCCGCCCCGCAGCAGGGGCTCCGGGAGCCGGTGCTGAGCGAGCTCCCCCTGCATCGGTGGCACGGTGGGGTGGAGGGGGCAGCGCGTGCTAGGTCTGCCCGCACCAACGTCTCTCCTCCCCTGACGACGGGATCTCCTGGCTCTCGGTCTCAGCTGGGACCCCGTCCCGGGCCCCACGTCGTCATCACAGCTGTGTGTCTCCGTGTCCGCTCCCCACCTGGATGAAGTGACCTCAAGGGAGGACACTGGATGTGGCTCCCGGGCCTTGACCCCCAGCCCAGTGCCGGGCCCAGAGAGGGCATTCTGGGCGTGTTTGCTGAATGACTGAGTGATGGTTCAGCCCCCTCACACCTCCCCGAGACTGGGTGACCCAGAGGGGGCCTCCTGGAACTGGTGTCCTTTCCAGGCCATGGAAAGGGACGAGGACAGACCCCTGACTCATTCTGGAAGGGGGTCCTGAAGCATGGGGCAGGAGAGGCAGCCCCTAACTTCAGTGCTTCTTATATTAAAGTGCCCCAGCAGACCCCTGAAGGCTTTTCCACAAGCCAGAGTGGGGATTTACATTCCACTATTAGCGCTGGCAGGAGGGAGGGAGGGGGGACGCTTCCCATCCAGCGCACGCCACGGGCACAGAAGGGGGTCCCCAGAACAGAGGGGCAGGGGACCGGCCAGGCGGTGCTGCTGCTGGAATCCTACTCCACTCAGCCCGGGAGGCCCTCGTCCTGAGTGGGAGCTCTCAAGCGAGCGGGCAGGGCGCCGGGGTGGGGTACGCAGGGGGAGGCCCACGGCTCGCAGCCGGTGGACCTGGGAATGAATCCTGCCCACCTCTCGCCCACTGGGGACGCTGGACAAGCCCCTAAGCCTCAGAGTGTCGAGGGAGCAGATGCCAAAGCGCGACGTCAGTCCACGCGGGGACCCCGCCGAGCGCAGTGGACGCGCGGCCCGCACGGCGCTTTTGCTGGGGGCCGGGCTGGCAGACGCTCGCTGTAAACGTGGCTTTGACCGACGCAGGTGTGTAAGGCGGGAGTTTACTTCCTCCCGTCCTGACCTGCGTTAGAATCCCCATTCTGCCTCCTCCTGACGGTGTGACCTCAGGGTCCCTGCCTCTCCAAGCCTCAGTTTCCCCACCTGCAAACTGGGGGCAATCCTGCTCCCCGGCAGGGCTGGGGCCAGGGTCGGGTGAGACTGTGGGTGCACAGCGGGGCACACGCTCTCCAGCAGGACGCTGATACCTGGGCGGGCACGGGGCGGCCCCGCTCGTCCGTGACGCTGACTCCAGGGAGGCCGACGGTGAGGGTGACGATGGAGGTGACCGTCCAGGCCAGCGGGTTGTAGACCACAGCCACGTGTTGGGGGGGCCCTGCGTGCACACAGAGAGGAGGCTTTACCTCCCGCCTCCACGCTCAGCCCCCTGGACACCCCTCGGTACAAGGGAAACCGAGGCACGTGAGACCCAGCCTCCAGGAGCTCTGGGGGCAGCGGGGAATAGGGGCAGGCAGGCGCCCCGTCTGCGCAGCGCCCCAGTCTGGGTCAGCGGCAGGGCAGGAGGCTGGAAGGGACGGCCTCCCAGTCAGCTCCACTTCCCAGACGGGGAGACCACGGCCCACAGGAGCAGAGCCGAGGCCCAGGTGACACCCGGCTCCGAGCCCTTGGTGCCGTGCATGACGGGATATCGCCAGAGCCCGAGGGTCCGGTCGCCTCGGCCGGCTCTGAGGCCGCTGCCACCTGGCCCGGCGTCCCCGTCCCGTCCCACGTGCCTTACGCTGTGACCCCCCCGGCCCTGGATGACGTCCCTGCCTCTGCCTGGCCACCGCCTTTGCCCGGGACCCCTCTCCCGGGCTCCACCGAGTCACCGCGCGGGGCAGCCGGCCCGCTTCACCCACGCCGCCGCGCTCCGTCACTGCGACCGCCTCCCCACGTGGCTGGCGTCGGGAGGGCAGGGTCCCTGGCTGCTCCACTGCTGCTCCCGCCGGGGGTGGAAGGGGAAGGGACAGTGCTGACACCGCGAGGCTGCCGGGCAAGGCCGAGGGGAGACCTCGAGGAGTTCAAGCCGTCCAGTGAGGGCTAAGCGTGGGTGGAGTGGGGAGACGGAGCAGGCCTCACCCCCATAAACTCTCATGCACGGAGAGGGTGGCCAAGTTGCCCCCATTTTCCCAGGACTCTCCCAGTTCTAAAATGGACAGTCCCGTGTCCTGGGAATCCCCACATTCCCAGGCCAACTATGTGCGTGAAACCCTCGCGGTCAAAGAGGCTGGCCCAACGGGCGCCCCGCAAAGACGCGCACCCAGGCCGTGCCAGGGAGGAGGCGCTGCGGGCCGGGCGCCGGGTGGCCCCTGACCGTGCCCTCTGCAGGGCGGGCAGCGCGGGCGAGGGCTCAAGTCCCTGCTGTGCCCCTCCCTGGGTGGCTTCGGCAGGTGCACCTCCTCTCTGTGCCAGCTCGGCTTCCACGGCTACGAAACGAGGACGGTATGGCGCCCGTCTGAGAGCGGCCCTGGGGGGCTCTGGTACTGCGCCAAGGGCGCTCACGAAGCGCTCCGGGGGCGCCGGCGGGCTTGGTGGTCTGTCCCGCCAGCCCTCCCCGCTGCCCTGACGAGGGAGAGGAGGCTCAGAGAAACGAGCCGCTCGTCCAAGCTCCCAGCGCTGGCGGGGGGCAGGTCCCCCGGGCCCCTCCCCACGGCCCCGGCCCGCTCCCCGGCCGGGGGCCAGGCCTCCTGCTTACCCGGGCCCGCCGCCTCCTGCCGCTCCCTGGCCCCGGGCCCCAGCCCGTCCAGGACGATGGTGGCCATCAGCTTGCGCACGCCGCGCATGCCCGCGGCCAGGTGCTCCACGTACATGTCTCTCACCTTGGGGGACTCGGTGCCGGTGATGGCGTCGTGGTGCTGGACCTGCCGACCCCGAGGCGGGGGAGAAGGGGGTCAGGCCCTGCCTCTGCGCGGGCCCACTCCATGCCCGGCCCCTACCTGCGCCGGCTCTCCTTCCCTCCCAGCAGGAGCCAGGAGGAGGCGGGGGCTGACCCCGTTTCACAGAAGAGGAAACTGAGGCTCAGGGAGGCTGATGAACCCGCCCCCTCTTCCCGACCTTGCGAAAACCCCAGCCAGGGTCCTCACTTTGGGCAGAAAAGAGACTTCTGGAAAGGATCTGCCTATTCTTCACTTGCACAGTTCCACCTTCCCAGACACACTACGTAAGAATGTGACTCCTCTACGACCCTGAGGGAGGCACAGGATTCCCTCTGCTTTACAGAAGGGGAAACCGAGGCCCCACGAGGTGGAGTCACTCGGCTGGTCCCTCTCTGATGGATTTGAAAGTCAATCCATTTTGCCTTGACACGATGAAAAACCCTGCCGGCACTTCCCTTAAGGCAACTGTCAAAAAGTCGTGGCTGGTGTTGCCATTTTCTGCTAGGTGACCAAGGATAGGTTACGAAACACTCAGTTTCCCCATCTGTGCAATGGGGGGCAAATGGAGATGGAAATATATGAACAACTTGCCATGCGGCAGACACTGTGCCAGGTAGGCTACTTATATTATCATTTTCAATTGCCCAGCATTCTCTGGGGTGGGTGTACATTTCCGTTTTAGAGAGGAAATTAGGGCTCAGAGAGGGAAAAACACAGGCCTGAGGTCACACAGCTGGCAAGTGGCAGAGCTGAGACTTGAAGACAGGCACCCGTTATTCCTCCCAGGAAAACCTGCTGCAGGTAAACCTTCACAGCTCGCGCAGCCCTTGGCTGGATGCCGTCAATCCTGGTCCCAGCCTTAGGCCCAGTGTCACCACGCACCAGCCTGGTGACCAGGGACCTCAGCTCTCTGCTCTGTCGAGGGGGGTCTCGAGTGCCCCGGGGCTGGGAGGACTTGCCAGGACAGCCAGGGTTTCCAGCCTTGCTCTCTTCTCTGAGAGGTGTGGCCTTACCTCGGACACGGCCCAGCGGAGCTGCTGCAGCTGCTGCAGGGCCCAGGAGGGGTCCAGGGCGCCGCGGGGGGCCGGCCACATGAAGCGGGTGAACATGGACTCCCCAGCGTACAGCAGGGCACTGGCCCGCCGCGCCAGCCCCTTGAGCGCACTGCGGGACGTGTAGAAGCCAGTCCAGGCCTGGAACGGTTCTGCGGGACAAGGCAGGCAGCGCGTGAGACTGGCCCCCAGCCGGGCAGAGCTAAAGAGGAGCTGCGGGGGGGGGACCCTGGGGCTGCCGGCTCCCCAGCACTGCTCCTCCCCGGGCCAGGCCCGGCGCTGCAGGGGGCAGGGGCCCTTGGGGGATACCCAGCAGTGTGGGTGTGTCAGGCTGGGCTGGGGTGACTGATGGTGGCTGGAGACCAGAAAACCCAGGCGGAGGTGGGAAACCACGGCAGCCTTGTAAGCAAAGGGCCTGGGGAGCCCCAGGGGGAGTGAGAGGGAGGGGTGCCGGCAAAACGGGCAGGGTCCAGCCGAGAGGGCCGAGCGCCCGGCAGAGGCGTTGGTGGGCACCGTGTGGACACTGAGGGGCTCTAGGACACGCCGGCATTCTGGCAGCCTAGGGAGGGATGGGGCTGAGGGTCCCCAGGCAGGGCAGATGATGAGAGAACCGAGGCAGGGCTGGGAGGCGGTGGCCTGAGGGTCCCCGACTTGGATGGTGGTTCAGGGGTCCCTGTTGCTTCTGTCTCCTGGTGCCTTTGGCTGTTCCCTGGTCTTTCCCATCAGGCCCCTGGGCCAGACCGGGAGTGGCGGCCACATGGCCCACGGAAGATGCCACCGGCCGAGGGTCCAGACACACCCAGTGTGGGGTACAGCCCCACGGGCGAGCGAGAGCATGTGGACGTGCCCGGCTCCCACGCCCTGCGGTGGGAATCTGCAAACCTGACGCCTGACCAGTCGCCACGCCCACTCTCGGTGTGGCCACGCCCACACCGAGACATCCCCGCCCTCCTGGGCATGGCCGCGCCTTCTCCTGTGCCAGACTCAAAGGGCAGCGAGGACCATGGAGCCCCGCCCCGGCGTGGGACGGGGGAGGAGCGGGGGAGCTTGAGTGGGGCGGGGGAGGGGCCCGGTAGGGGGGCGTGGGGCGGGGGAGGAGCATGGCCTGGCGCGTGGGGGGGGGGGAAGAGCCGGGTGGGGCGTGGGGGGGGGGGAAGCACCAATGAGCGCCCACACGCGTGCCTCTGGGCGGCGGGGTCTGGGGAGGGCTGTGGCCGACACGGAGCGCTCCACGTGGCGTCCGCCTGGTCCTCTGAGACCCTGCCCCACTGAGGCCCATATGGGGCTGCGCGGGAGGGCCCGGGGTGCAAGGCCGAGTCCACACCCACGAGCCCCGCTCCAGCCCTCACCTGTGCAGTGGGGACCCCCAGTGCCCACTTGGGGACGCCCCTCTGCTCCCGCCTCTTTCCAAGGCGACCTCTTGCATCCGCCTGGCCGCCCAGGGGCTGCCCGGGACCCCAGCTGGCCCCGGCCCCCACCCCTGCCCCGCTGCGCCAAGCTGGAGCAGGACCCCAGGGCTCTTCCACGCCCCCGACGGACGGCGTAGAAACTAGACATTTCAAACGGCTGCCGGGAGTGGGCTGGGCAGGGCGCGCTGGGTTTGGCCCACTTGCCGCCCCCGGTGGCCTCAGCCCGGCAGCGCAGCCCGGTTTGGCCAGACACCTGGCAGGGCCAAGTGGTCACATCTAGAGCAGGCCCTGGCACGACATCGTGGTTTTTAACGACGCACCTCGGGCCGGGTTTTTTGGGTCTTCAGATAGCCCGAGGTGCGCCATTACTACCCCGTTTCCCAGAGGCAGGGCGGGTCCGGGGCTGGAGCCCCCTCGGGCAGAGGCGCTGGGACCCGAGCCACGCAGGCTCACTCTCCTGGCCCGGAGACACACCCAGACCCCACGGCCGAGGACTCAGGCATGAAGCGGCCTGGGTGCCCTGCTAACGACTGTGCAGCAACAGAAGGAATCCCAGGGCTGAGGGCACCCCGAGGAGGGCACCCCGAGGAGGCCCCTGCCAGCAGGAACGGCTTCCTGGAGGAGGTGCCACAGAGGGCCAGGAGGAAGAGAGCAGGCGGAGAGAAGGCCGGGAGGCAGGGCTCCGCTGTGCGGGGTCCCGCCTGGGCACCCCTCCCCCGCGCTCGCGAGCAGCGCGGGCAGCTCTGTACCCCGCCGGGGCCCATCCGCCGCCAGGGCGCGTACCTGTGGAATAGGGCAGGAAGTCGCAGTGGTCGCGGACGGGCCAGGTGGCGCTGAGGGCGTGCAGGGCGCGGAAGTAGTCGCCCAGCGTGGCGTACTGCGCCGAGACGCCGAGCTCGGCCGCGCGGCTGTTGATGCGGTCCAGCAGGGGGTCCATGTTGGCAAACTGCACCGAGGCGTTGAAGAACTGCTTGTCGCACCCCTGCGGGCGCGGGCACGGGAGGCACCCATGTTCCTTTGGCAGCAGAGCCCACGGCGGGGCAGGTGGCTCCTCCAGCCCCCGCCTGGCGCCCTCCCGCCCTCCGCGCAGCCAGCCGCGTCCCTCGACTGGCCCGCACGGCTGCATCTCGCCTCCCACAGCTGCATCTCCCCAAGTCTCTTATGACTTCAGTGTTGCTACTTATCAATATCACACATGACAGCAGGATGATTGTAAATAACAATCACGGCCAGGCTTCTCGTTACTGACCCTGAGCTCACTTAACCTCTGAAACTGCCGTCAGAGGTTCAGACTGCGGAGTCGGCCTGACGGGGTCTGAACACGAATCCTCCCACTCCCAGCTAACTAGCTGGGTAGCCTCTGGAAGGTTCCTTCACCATCCCAGGCCTCAGTTCCTCAATCTGCAGAATGGGTCTACCCACAGTGCTTGCCTCCTAGCTCAGCTAGGTAAATCAGGTGAGGCAGCGACGGCCCATAGATAGCACCTGGCACACAGTAGGTGCTCAATAAAGGTGAGCTATGATGATGATGACATGTCATGAGGACGCCGCTCCTTGTTTAGCCTCAGATCAAGCCTATGAAGCAGGTGCTTTTGTTACCCCGTTTTACAGAAGAGGAAACTGAGGCTCCAAAGGGTTCTAAGTTACACAGGTGCTAAGGGATGGAGGGGGACGGTTATGGATTGAATCACGCCCCCCACAAAGGCACGTTCAAGTCCTAAACCCCAGACTTGTGATATGAAGTCATCCTGTAGCAGTTTCAAAGGTCCTATTAGTTAAGATGTGGTCAACCTGGGCAGGAAGGGGCCTTCCTCCAGGAGGCTGCAGAAGCAGGAGGGGGCAGGTGGAGAGAGCCGGCCTCGACACTGAGGTTGAGTCACGGATGCCGCCAGCACCCTGCAGGCTTCAGAGGAGCCTGACCTTCCCCACACCTGGATTTTGAACTTCCAGTGTCCAAAACTGCGAGAACCTGGGATTTGTGACAGCAGCACTGGCAACCTTGAAGAGGGGCCAGGCCATGGGCGCGGGCCTCGGCCTCCTAGGCTGTGACGTGTGAGGTGGGAGTGGGGAGGGCGTGGGGGCTGGCATGTGCGGGGCTGAGCCCAGGGGGAGGGGGCCAGGGGAGGGGGACGGAGCCGCTGGGCCGCGATGGCTGCCTGGCCCGGGCAGGTGGAGCTGGAGGGAGCTTTGCGCGGTCCCGGACTGGGACCCCGCCTTACCCAGGGCCAGAGGACGTGGGGCGTGCGGAACCAGGCGGCGCGCTGCTTCACGTTGGCCGCCCAGGCCTCCGCGTAGAGGTCGACGTTGGCCGGGGTGACGGGCTCACTCATGTTGGGGTACACCCCGTCCCGGGGAGGCTCCGGGAAGATGGCCACACCATTCCAGTAAAACCCTGACCTGCGGAGAGCGGAGGGTTAGCAGAGACCCCACTCCGAGAAGGGGAGCAGCGTGGGGGCCAGGAGAGCAGGTGGGGGCAGAGGACCGACAGGGCTCAGTCCCCCAAACCCCGCTCGGGGCCTCGTCTCCTGCTCTCAGCGGTGGGCAGGCAGCAGTCCTCTTCGTGGTGGCAAGACCAGAGCTCTGTGGGCAGACGGCTCCAACCCTAGGTCCACCCTCGGCCATGCCACTGCACCCCAACCCAAATTCTAGAACCCCTGCCTCGCCATGACCACGGGAAGGCAGGACTGGGACTGAACAAGATTCGTTTGCTCACCTGCTTGTTCAGGCCACCTCCTGGCCCGTCAGGACCCCCAAAGTGGGGCTGGGACAGGGTGAGGCGAGCGAGGCACTTGCCTTGGGTGCGAAATTTAAGGGGGTGCCAAAAATCTCGGCAATCAAGATTAATGATATTTTAATCCAATATGTTAAGATGTCAAACTTAATGCAAAAATCCATGGTGAATGAAATAACAACATTTTAAATAAAGATAGTGTAGCCGTTTGATATTATTGATGAATTCCAAAAAGAAATATTGGATCATGTTTGTAAACTGATCTTTTCCTCTGGGCATATTAGATTATATTGAATTCAGAGGTTTACTCTTGTGCCAGTAGGGTGTGGAGTCCCTGCCCCTTGGTGGGTGGGGACTCACAGATAAAAGTCATGGCAAAGGACAGAATTGGGGGTTTTTGATGTTGGAGTTTTGATATTGGAGTTTGATGCTGAAGCCTTAAGCAGGAGCCCCAGGAAGTAAGCTCACAGAGGAAAGAGAAGCCAGCCCCAGGAAGAGAGGACCCTGAACCCAGACAGAAGCAAGACCCTAGAAGGGAGGAACCCAGGAAGCCTGAACTCTCACAGCCCTTGGCAGCTATCTTGCTCCAATACGTGAAAATAGACTTTGGTGAGGGAAGTAACTTATGCTTTATGGCCTGGTCTCTGTAAGCTCCTACCCCAAATGAATACCCTTTATAAACATCAGCAGGCTTCTGGTATTTTGCATCAGCGCCCCTTTGGCTGATAATACAGACAGGATCAGCCTCCGATATGGCTCAGCTCGGCACTCACCCCAACAGTGAGCCCCAGGTGTCTGGACGACCCCCAGGTAAGCGTCTTCCCTGTCTCATGCCCCAAGGCCAAAGGGACGACATCCATGGACTACTTACTGTCTGGGGCCCGTGATTCCAGGTGGCGTCCCAGCTCAGCCATCTTCTAACAGCTCTGAGCTTTAGACTCCTCATCAGCAAAATGCTCACGAGTTGTTAGGAAGATTAAATGACAATGATTGGTAGAAAATGGCTGGAGACAACGCCCGGCACACAAGGGGGCTTGGCAAGGCAATAACTGAACGAATCCCGCTCGGCATTCTCCCTCCCAGCTCCCCCTTCACCTTGCTTACTGATCTTCCCCATCCACAGAGGGCCTTGCCTGAGCCCTCCCAGGCACCGAGCGGCAGAACTGGGATTGGAACCTGGGCAGTCTGACTCCAAAGGGGCACAGGCTGGCAGCTGCCCCCGGGGAGGCTTTGGAGCCGGCTGCCCGAGTCCAGCGCTGGCTCTGCCACTTTGGCCAGCCGTGGGACCCGGGGCACCTAGAGTGTGGAAAGGGTGAGGGAGGAGGGCTGGCTGGAGGGGCCCCTGGGGGTCAGCTGGCTCAAGTTCCTCCCCTTGCAGAGGGGGAAGGCCGAGTGGGAAGGGACCTAGCAGGGCCAGGGTGCGCAGTTCCTGGGAACGCGAACGCGAAGGCCCCCGGTCCTTGAAATAATCCTGCACTGGGGACAGAGCCTCTTAACAAGAGGCAGTGTGGAGTCACACAGAACTGGAGTGAAATCCTGAACCCCTGTGTTCTCAGCTGTAAAGTGGGTTAACGGGAGCGCTCCCTCTGTTCTGCTGAGAAACTGACCAGGAACCTTTTTTGGAAAGGCATCCCAAGTTATGGCCCAAAACGTCACCAAAGCCGAGAAAAACGGGGGCTGGCTAAAGCCCCCACCCTCAGACACCCAGCAGGCTGCAGAGGCTCCGGGCAGGCAGACACACCTGGAGCAAGGTACGCACCTGTTGGAGAAAGGGATGTGGGAGGGGGTGCAGTAGCTGTACTGGTCCATGACGTGCGTGAAGATTTCCTGCTGCTCCGACAGGGACGGAGACCCTTGCCACACGAACTGCAGCCCCTGCAAACCCGGAGGGAACAGGCTGAGGGCCGAGGGGCTCTGTCTCCTCCAGCCCCACCTGGGCCGGTCGGGCCTGCCGTCACCTCTGACTCTTTCCCTCACCCGCCCAGACCAGATCCCCCTTGGCTCATTCCTCAGTAAGATTCTTCTCTGAGCCCCCAAAGATACAGCCAGCCCTGGGATTTGCCCCCTGGCAGGGGCCTGTGCGCCCGGCTGGGGCAACCCCTCCTCAAGGCAGGACTCTCTGCAAGGTCTTCAAGGGAAGCTTGGTCTACCTGCTTGCATGCCCTAGGGATGGGGAGCTCATCCCCTTTCACCAGGTATGCAATCTATTTATCAATAGCTCTGGTGGTTAGAAAGAGCCCAGAATGACAAAGCAGGGGTAAGATCCTGGTTCTGCTGACCCCTAGTTCTGGGACCACACATGAGTCCCTAGCCCCCGTGACGTGATTTCTGCACAGAATAAATAAGGAGAGCCCCCCCCGAGCTCACGCTGTCACCTGCAGGTGAAATGAGCTGACACAGGAAACGCGGCATAATAAAAATGTTACTTCCCTCACCGGCCCAGAGCCCAAATCCACTTTTGTGTAACTTCCTCCGGCCAGGGGCACCCCTGTTCTCCGGATCTTGAGGATGTCAGCGGAGGTGGGGGGTGGCGTGGGGGTGGGGCGAGGGATTAAGAGAAGCAGCTCAGGGGCCAGACTGCTAGGCTCCCATCCCAGCACACCCTTACCAGGAGTGCTCCTGGATAGGTTCCTGACCTCTTGGGCCCTCAGTTTCCCCATCTGTAGAACGGGGATAACTGTAAGAGCTGCCGTGAGGAATGAACCCGACGAAGGAGGAACCCTGGCACTCCGTCTGCCGTCACTGTCATTTCATTCCCAGAACGCAGCCCGCCCCCTGAAGAGTTCCAGTGTCCCCGCTAACCTCCTCCCAGCGGAGCCCCCTTGCGTGGCCTCTGGTCCACCAAGCTCTGTTTACCGAGCACAAGGAAGGCCTCGGCCCCAGGCCCTGCTCCGGGGCAGGGGTCTCGAAGCAGGAGGCGCCAGCAGGCCCTGAAGCCCCGCGGGAAGCAAGCGCGCGGACGGAGCGGCGTGGCGCGGGGCCCCGCGTGCCCGGGGCGCACGGGCGGGAGGAGGCAGGCGCGAGGGCGCGGCCGCAGCGGCGGGACAGAACCCCTCACCTGGGCCTCCTGCAGGGCCTGCTTCAGGTCGTAGTCGATCCGGGAGACGAGGTGGGCGTCGAAGCCCGCCAGGGCAAACAGGGTGGGGGTGGTGGCGGACGCGCCGAAGGGGTCCACGTGCCAGGAGAAGCGCGGCCGGATCCCGAACGTCTCGTAGAGAAACCCGTGTCCTTCTGCAGAGAGAGCACCCCCTGGCTGACGGCCGGCGGCGCGGCCTCCCGCTCGCCCTCGTTACCAGGTGGCCCTGCTCGCCAGCCCCCCCGCCCAGGTCACCCGGGAGGGCAGAAGGAAGGACTTCTGAGTGACCCTGTGGACATCACCAGCA
Organism: Dasypus novemcinctus; assembly: GCF_030445035.2. Taxonomy (NCBI): domain Eukaryota; kingdom Metazoa; phylum Chordata; class Mammalia; order Cingulata; family Dasypodidae; genus Dasypus; species Dasypus novemcinctus. Next base: position 202,887,518 of record NC_080673.1, on the reverse strand, counting down.
AGAAACGGCTGAAGGGGAGCCCCAAAGCCAAGGTGTGGTGGTCCAAAACTATGGCCACCAATTCTTTGGGACGTCTTCCCTCGGGAAGGGGGCTTAGGGCCCACTTCTAACAGAGTGAGGCGGAAGTGACGGCGTGCGCCTGGGACCAGGACGGGGGTCCGCAGTTTCCTTCTCGAGCCCACTCAGCCTCTCTCGCGCCCCTGGCTCTGCAGAAGCCAGTGGTCCCGCCCCGAACGGTCCTAGGGAGAGGCCGTGAGGACCCGAGACCCCCAGCGAGGCCCCAAGCCCTCCTCCCACCACACCAACATGAGCTCGGAAGCAGCTCCCGCGGCTCCAGCCGGGCCGTGGGTCACCACAGCCCTGGCCGGTATCCAGACCGTAACCCTGAGCCGGAACCGACCCGCCAAGCCCGTCCCTAATTCCTCGCCCACAGAGATGGTCAGATAATACATGTCTGTTACTTGAAGCCAAGTTTGGGGGCAAGTTGTTACGCAGCAGGAGATAATGAATACAGGTGGCTCTATCCCGAATGCTCCAACCATTCCTTTATTCCCTCGTGATTTAAGGGCTGTCCCAAAGAGAGGCGCAGGCCGAGGGCCGCTGGGAGGAATGGAATCCAGACTTGAAGAAGCCTGTTGGTTAGCGTCCCTCAGCCCTTTCCCCTCATATTATCTTCTTAACTCCCTGGGACAGGGGTGTTGTAATCTGCACTTTAAGGATGTAGACCTAAGACGTGGAGAGCTCAAATAACTGCCCCTGAGTCTAAACGCTTTTCATTGATGAACTCAGTCCTGGAAATGCTGCCCTGCGGTGGCTTGCTCGTTCGGTAGAGGTGGGGTCTGGCTGCGGACGAGGGGTCGGTCCAGCTCTGGACGAGGGGTCGGTCCCGCTTGGGACGAGGGGTCGGTCCCACTTGGGACGAGGGGTCGGTCCGGCAGCAGACGAGGGATCGGTCTCACAAGGGGTTGCGCGGTTCGGCTGACGGGGTCGCCCGGTGAAGCCGGCGACGAAGGGGTCGCCCGGCGAAGCAGGCGACGAACTGGGGACAAGGGAGGCCAGGCCCTTGTCGGGGGCTCTCAGGACTGGAGGGCGCACGGCAGAAGAACTACCGCGGAGACAAGGTAAACACGCAAGTCCACTTTATTGAGGGAGAGGCAACAGTTTTATAGGGGCTGGGGAAGGCTGACTGGTCGAAGCCACGCCCTGTTCTGATTGGTTGCCGGCGAAAGGTCAGTGGGCGGTACCGGATGGGGGAGGGGTGGTGGTTAGGGATTGGCTGTCGCTGTTGCTGGGGGAAGGGGCAGGGTTTAGGGATTGGTGGCTGCTGTTGCTGGGGTGGAGGGCAGACTTGAGTTTCCCGCCCACGCCTAGCTGTTGCTGCTGTCGCGGGAAGGGAAAAGGGCGGGCTGGATTTTTCCGCCCACACCTGGCTGTTGCTGCTGTCCGGGGAGGGGAAAAGGGCAGACTGGAATTTTCCACCCTGCGCCTGCGCAGGGAGAAGGAAGAAGAAGGGTGCCGCCCCACAAGGCATCGGGTGGCGCCATCTGGGAGGAGGGGCGGCCGCGGAAGCATGGCTGCCGAGAAGGGGAGACCCGAGGGCACTCTGCGCCCATGCCGAGCTTCCTTCAGGGGTGGCGGTGAGTCCGACCAGCCACCCTATTATGGGGGCAGCGGAATTAGGCCTACCGTGGCCGCTCCCCTGCCAGGCCAGCAAACCACACTTCAGCCCGAGGGGTGACCGCACTGCCCGAGGCCCAGATGGTGCCCGGGGCTCCGGGGACAGGGCAACAATCAGACCCGTGAGCGAGGCTGAGACAGGGAAAAGGCGACGGCGGGAGGGGCTAAGGAAGATTCCGGATCAGACGCACAGACGACACGTGAGGACCAGCCTGGGAGCAGGGACCCCACCGGGGCAGGTGGAGGATGTGCGGCAAGCAGAGGAGATGGACACGGAGAGGGGGAGAACTGAGGGAGTGGGGTGCCCAAGGCAGGCGGGCTCAGAGGAGGGCAACAATGCCAGGCTGGGAGGGGGCAGGTAGGCTCAGGAGGGTGACCCCAGGAGGGGAGGCCCCCTGCCTGCCAACCCTCACTCAGAGAGCCCTTGCTTTGCACTTTGAGGAGTAGCATGCCCTGCCCCCAGGGGTGGATTATGATTGATCTAAGCAGCACATGGCAAGCTCATTTGTTTTCTCAGCCTGTCTTGCAGCTAGACAGGCTGATAAGATGTGTGGGTTAAGCCTGCTTGGAGGTTTCAGGGAGAGATTTCCTATCTCTTTTAAAAAGAGAGAGTCGAGAAGAAAGCCCCTTTCCCCTTTTTCCTGCCTTGAACATGGTTGTGTGGTAGCATGATGCCTGGAGCTGTGGCAGCCATTCTGTGGCCTTGAGGGAAAGGACATGAGAATCACACACAGCAAGGAGGTGCCCATCTTGTTAAGTAAGCAGTGTCTGTAGGGCTAAAGCCACAGTTACTCAAGTTTTTTGGCCCTCCAGCATAAAGCATGACTGACTGACACCTAACTGAGGACGTAAGTAGTGACTGAAATTGCTGTCTCCCAAAATACATTCTTTCTTCTTTCCTTTCAGTAACTGATCCACACACTTCCCCTTTCAGCAGGGGGCATGGCCTCCCAGCTAGAGACGACATTCCCCAGCCTCCTTTGCAGCTAGAAAGGATCACATGGCTCCATTCTGGCCAATGGGATGTGAGCAGAATAATGGCCTACATTTCCCAGCCTTCCCTGCAGCCAGTGGAGGTCATGTGACTTAAGTTCTGACCAATGTGACTAAGCAGACAGGGCGATGTGGGCAAGCTCTGCATCTGCCATCAAAAGGAAGCTGCCTGTCCTCCACGGTTACCTCCCCCTGGAATGACAGCTCCGGGGGGGGGGGGTGCGCCCGCCTTCACCATGTGTGGAGAGGGACTCCCTAGGGGCGGCAGAGCAAAAAGACAGAAGCACCCAGGATCCCTGGACCACGCCACGGGGCAGTCACCCCATCGCTGCTGACTCGTCTAGGAGACAAATAAACCTTCTGGCTTTCTGAGCCCCCGACGTTGGTCTCTGTTGCAGCAGCTGAACCAGCCCAGTGACCAGTCCTGACGCCCCCCAGGCGTGTGGGGGTAGAGGCTGGACTGCAGGGCCAAGGAGTGACGGGGGTGGAGGGGGACAGGCAGGGAGGCTCAGACCTGAGCTGGTGGCCCGCTTTCCTTCTAAGAGAACGCTAAGCCTATCTTAAACACTGCTGGAGGGGCAGCAGCCAGGAAGGGAGGGCGAAGAGAGTGATGACACAGGAGGGAGGGGTTACAGGTAGGGCTTGGGGTGGGGGCGAGAGCTGGGGTTTGACTAGCCCAGGACAGGGGTGACCACCCAGCAGGGTGACAGGCAAGAGTGACTGCCCAGGGCAGGGGTGACAGCAGGCAGGAGTGACCACCCAGGGCAGGGGTGACTCCCCAGCAGGGGTGATGGCCCAGGGCAGAGGTGACCTCCCAGCAGGGTGACAGTCAGGCAAGAGTGATCACGCAGGGCAGGGGTGATACCAGGCAGGAGGGACCACCCAGGGCTGGGGTGACCACCCAGGGCAGGCGACGGTCCAACACGAAGCCCGTGCTGGGCCCCCTTCCCCCCACCTGCTCCTCCACCTTCCTTTCTTCCCGGTCCTGCCAGCCCAGAGGCAGGGCTGCCCCAGCGATGGCATCCCCGAGGCAGCACCCACCCCCGTCCGCCGCCCAGCACTTTCTGGGCCAGACCCTGCACTAGGTCCTCTAGAGACGAATCAGACGAGGTGCATGAGGAGCTGAGGGAGCCCATGTTTCCTGGAGGAGGCAACTCCTCAGGTGACTCGAGGCGTGAGTTAGTTATTCAGGTGGAGAACGAGAGGCAACGTCACCAACGAAAGCAGAGGGGGAGAAAGGGCTGTCGTGGCGAGAGCAGGAAAAGGGCAGCAGACAGAGACGCAAGACTGGAGAGGGAGGGTGAGAGGCCTCGAGGCTGCGTGCAAGAGCCTGGGCAGTGCTATGAAAAGACGATTGGGGAGAGGATGTAGCTTAGTGGCTGAGTCCTGCTTCCCATGGACGAGGTCCCGGGTTCGATCCCTGATACCTCCTAAAAACAAAACAAAACAATGAAAAAACCAGCTCTCATTGGAGAGCGGATGTAGCTCAGTGGCTGAGCGCCTGCTTCCAGTGGACGAGGTCCTGGGTTCACTCCCCGGTACCTCATGTTCCCAGTTACCTTGCTGCGATGTCAAAATTAAGATTTTAAGCGGGGGGATGAGAAAAACACAGGCTCTGGAGTTGGGGTCGGCTGGGTGGATGAGGGCACAGGCTCTGGGCCTTGCTTCTGTCATCTACTGCCTAGGGAACACGGTCTCCACCTGCCAGCGTGGGGGGAGAGCAGCGAGGTGCACTGTGCAGGGCAGGGGCGTGGTCTGTGGGGGCCGGCGTGGACAAAAGAGACAGATGGAACTGGGGCCTGAGAAGAGACGGCTGCGTCTCCACCACCAGCTTCTAATAACAGATGGACGTGGCCAAGTCTCTGGTTGAGGAATAGAAGTGAGGCGGCGAGAAACCGAATCAGCAGGGCCCTGGACTAAACAGTGGGGAGGGGAGACCGTCCTGAAAGGCCCTCCGACAACACCCAGCTCTACCCTGACGTCTTACAAAGGGGACACTGAGCGCTGAGCCCTAGGGGAGTGACCACGTGCCTAGAAGCCGAGTTGCGGGGGCCAGATTCAAGGCCAGGCTCTCCCACTGACCATGCGCTCTCGAGAGGCCCCCCATGTCTTTGGTCTCGGTTTCTGCATCTGCCAAACGAGCCCGAAGTCACGATGGCCCCTCGCCAGCCTGCTGTCAGCACAGGGAAAAGGTGTGACAACAGTGATGGTGGTGACGGTGGAGGGGGCGAGGATGGTGACAATGAGGACGGTGGAGGTGGCAATGGCGGCTAACGTTTTCTGAGCACTTGCCAGGGACCACACACTCCACGAAACGTTCTGTAGAAGAATTCACCCAATTTACTGCAGTGGACACGACCATCACATTCATTTCATCAAAGAGGAAACTGAGGCCCAGGCTGGTCACATTTCCTGCCCAGAGTCACGGGGTTGGGGACTGGCCGAGCCAGGGACAACCAGGTCATCTGGCTCTAGGACCCGCGCGCTTAACCCCGTAGTCCCCTGGCCCTGCCCTGGCCCAGATGGGACACTAGTGAGTCACTGTTTTCACTGGTCGAGGTCCCCACTGAGCGAGGCAGATGGAAACCAGAACCCGTGTCCAGACACCCAGGCCAAGCCCAGAAGGAGGCCCCGAGGGGCCACAGGTGGAGGGCGGGGTGGAGGGCAGGGGGCACACCTGTCAGCTGCAGGATCTGGTCGTCCAAGTGGGTCACAGCCTCGTCGTGCATGACCTGACCGCCGATGACGAACTCCAGGCGTCCCTCACCCACGAGCCGGCGGACCTGGGCACAGCGAGGAGAAAAGCCAGGTCACGGCCCCGGCGCGGGTGGGTCTGCGGGGGCACACGCCTATGGCACCTCACAGTGCCCCCCGCAAAGCCCCTCGTCCCAGCTCAGTCCCTGCCATTGAGTGTCCCTGAATTCTGCAAAAGCGGGACACTGTCCTGTGTCTCCCACCCAGGAGGACACGTGGCCCACGGCTGCTCTTCAGAAATGAATGAGTAAATAACTAAATAATACATGTGTCTACGTATGTGTGCCTGTAAATACTCAAAATGTTTACTTTTCTTTGGGAGGCACTGGGAACCGAATCCGGAAACTCCCATGTGGGAGGCAGGCACTCAACTGCTGGAGCCACATCTGCTCCCCTAAAATGGTTACTTTTGAAATAATTTCAAACGTATAGAAAAGTTGCAAGAACAGTACAAAGCTCCCATATATCTTGTACCCAGATTCATTAATGTTTTGTTCTCTTTGCCTTAACACTCCTTCTCTTAATATATATAACTGTTTTTCCATGAAAAAAATTATTTTTTTCTGTCACTTGAGTAATTTCACAATATTGTGCCCCTTGCGCCTACATACGTTAGTACTACCTAAAAATGAGGATATTTATAATCACAGTATAATGATCAAAATCAGGAAATTCACATTAATACAAGACTACTACCCAATCCACAGCCTTTATTCAGTTGCCCCACTCATATCCTTTTCCTGGCACGGGCTTCGATCTAGGCTCACATATGGCATTTAACTGTCCTTCTCTTTAGTTCTTTAGGCTCCTTCAACCCAGCTCTCCTCTTTCTTTCATGGCTTCGACAGGTTTGAAGATAGCAGGCCAGTTATTCTGTAGAACGTCCTGCACTTTGGGTTTGTCTCATGATTAGATGATAAATATCTTTTGGTATCAGCGAAGGAAGGAAGGATAAATTATGGCCAAAGCAATGGGCGTGCTGGACCACCGGGCGGTTGAGAGACCACTATTTCCTTGCTTTTGGAAGGTGCAATGTTTACATTTCATTTCCTCAACGAATATTGAATGGGCACCAACTGTGTCCCCTATTGAATGAGCCGGTCCAGGTACTGGGCATTCAGCAGGGATCAAAGCAGAGAAAATTCCCTGCCTTCCAGGAGCGGCCCCCTGGAGTTTCCTGCTCACCTCTCATCAGGACACACCGGCCCCTGGACACCCCTGCCAGACACACCTGCCTTGGAGTCCCACCTGCCGCTTATAAGCTATGTGACCACGGGCCAGTGGCCCGGCCTCAGTGCCCCCTGCACTGGGCTGCTGGGAGGATCCGACCAGGTGATGCGTCAAATGCACCCGCCCAGGCCTGACTGGTGGCCGGCACCCATCAAATGTTGGACTTCTCCCCATGTCAAGTCCTCTGCTCCACCGTCTTAGCTTTGCCGCCTTGAGCAGGTTGCTCGGCCTCTCTGAACCTTGAGTTGTCACTGATGCGGGACGAAAGGTGGGGGAGGAACTAAGCGCCCCTGAGCGTGCTTTCATTCTCAGCCTGACCTCTCTGGGAAGGGGGAGGGCACCCCATTTTGTAGATGTGGATCTTCAGCTCACAGAGGCCAGTTGCCACGGCAATCCCCCTGGGCGGTGGCAGAGCTGGGACCAGTCCTCTCCGCAGGGTCTGAAGCGAATCTGCTGCCCCCTTCAAAAACCAGGCTGCACCCCACCCCAGGGACGGCTGCCCCTCGTCGAAGGTCGCCAAGTCCTGTGCTAATGAGGGCTAATGAGGGAAAAGCGCTGGGGCTCAGGGACACTTGGGGTGCCATCTCAGGAGGCCCCCGGGAATGGAAGGCTGTGTTGCCAGAGCTGCCGTCATTTCCAAGAAAGAGCCAGAAAGCCGGGATTTAAAAAAAAACAAACCCCTCGTGCACGCAGCTGACCGCAGCCCCGTTGTTCCCGCCCCAGCCCTGGTGGCAGCCAGAGCTGCCGCTGTCGGTCCTGCCCGGTCCTCACCGGGACACACGGCCCCTCCTCCGTCTCCCCCACCCCCAGGCAAGGCCACCCCAGCGGGCCACCATGTCACCTGGCATTTCTGCTCGTCCGAGGCGACGCGCCCCCACCAGAGCCGGAAGAACTCCTGCTCGACGGCGATGAAGCGGCGCCGCGGCCCGCGGGCCAGCTCTTCCACCACGGAGCTGTAGACGTTGGCCGCGTACGCCCGCATGCTCTCCTGGGGACGGGGACACCGCACACCAGCCTCAGCGAGGGCTTCGGAGCACCCCGAGGGCCGGAGAGTAAAATCCAGGGGGCCTGCCTGGCCCAGGAGGCGGTTCCCACTTCCCGCACCCATGGACGAGCAAGGGCTGTGGACAGAGAGGCCGGCACGGCTCTCCCACCTGATGCCAACGCGCCCTACAGAGAAGAGAGGTGGAAACGGACAGGGGCGCACGACGCCAGCAGAGGGACGCAGCGGCCCAGCGCAGTCCAGGGACGGCTTCCAGAGGAGGTGACAACGGGGGATGGCACCATAAGGCCCGAGGGGTGAGCCGGGGGCATGGCCCAGCCGGGGATCCCAAACAGGCCTGCACTGGCCCAAACATGAAGCGGGAAATGGGAGGTGCGTGAGAGGCCCTGTGGGTCTTACTGCCCGCTTCCCCCACCGGACGGGAGTCCCAGGGCTGGAGCCACGGCTGCTTCTGAGCCACTGCTGCTGCTGTTCCAGACGTCCAGTGTCCCGCACACGGAGGGGGCCCGGAGATGCTCACTAGTGAATGGAAAGGGTCCTGGCAGCCAGCAGGCACGAGGGCTCTTCCAGAGCGACCCTGGGTAAGGCGCCGGCCCTTGCGGGCCTGAGCTTCCTCCTCTGTAAACTGGGGGAAAGGCTCACTTCCCAGCCCTTAAACTGTCTCTCTCCGTGGGGATCGCCACCCCCAAAGCCACCAAACGCACCCCAGGACCGGATTTCACACTCAGCATCCAATCCTCTTCCTGCCTCTCTCTCCCTTTTTTTTTTTTAAGATTTATTTTATTTATTTCTCTCCCCTTCCCCGCCGTTGTCTGCTCTGTGTCCATTCGCTGTGTGTGCTTCTGCGTCCACTTGCATTGTCAGGCAGCACTGGGAAACTGCGTCTCTTTTTGCTGCGTCATCTTGCTGCATCAGGTCTCCGTGTGTGTGGCGCACTCCTTGTGCGTGGGGAACTTCTATTCAGGGGCACCCGTGCATAGCACGGCACTCCTTGTGCGTGGCAGCACTGCACGTCGGCCAGCTCACCACACGGGTCAGGAGGCTCTGGGAATCAAACCCTGGACCCTCCATATGATGGATTGACGCTCTATCAGTTGAGCCACGTCTGCTTCCCTGCCTCTCTCTTTAAAATGCAGCTCAACTGACAGAGCATCCATCTACCATATGGAGGGTCCAGGGTTCAAACCCAGGGCCTCTTGGCCAGTGTAGTGAGCTGGCCCATGTGCAGTGCTGATGCGCATAAGGAGTGCCGTGTTACACAGGGGTGTCCCCTGCATAAGGGAGCCCCATGCACAAGGAGAGTGCCCTGCAAGGAGAGCCGCCCCATGTGAAAAAAGTGCAGCCTGCCCAGGAGCGGCCCTGCACACATGGAGAGCTGATGCAGCAAGATGACGCAACAATAAGAGACACAGTTTCCCAGTGCTGCTGACAAGAATACAAGCAGACACACAGAAGAACACACAGTGAATGGACACGGAGAGCAGACAACTGGGGGGGGGGGGGGAAGGGAGAGAAATAAATAAAAAATAAATCTTTAAAAAAATAAAAAATAAAATAAAATGCAGCTACTGGCTCACGAGGGTCCTCTGCGCAGTTGTTCCAGCCACAGTTTCCTTCCTCGTTCCAGAAGAGCTCGAGGAGGCCTGGGGTAAGAAAAGCCCCTTCCCTGCCCCAGAAGCCTAAGAGAATCAGGCTTTCCTCTCTTTTGCTTTTGCATCTTGTCGTTCAGCTGTTTGCCACATGCTCCTGGGACACCTGCTCTGTGTCAGGTGCAGTGAAAAAGACAGACGAAGGCAGTGCCCTGTGGAGCTTCAGTTCTAGTGGGGAAACCCTAGGAGGTAAAATCTACGCTTGGTACAAAGTGGGTGACAAGTGCTAAGGAGAAAAACATAGAGGAGGGAAGGAGATGGTTGCTGGGGAAGGCCTTGCCCAGACAGTGGCTTTTGGCCTCCAAAGGGAGGGCAGAGGCTCGCCAATGGCCAGGAGGAAAGCAGTTCGGCCGGGGGAACAGCCAGTGCAAAGGCTAGGCCACAGGAGGAACAGCAGGGAGGCCAGACTGGCAGGGTGGAGTGCAGCCAGGGGAGGAGCGAGGCAGGGGAAGGTGGCGGGGGGAGGGAATTCTGCTTCCTTCCTTCAGTTTCGGGGACTGCGTTGCTACAGGCCTCGGCTCACACCTCCGGGGGTTTACAGAGATGACGACGATGCAGGTTCCTCCTTCCCCCCATGCTGAAGGGGCAGAGGAGAGGTGGAGAACGCAGCCCGGGTGTGCTTTGCAGAACTTGGAGACCAGCTCCCGGCCACCCTGGGAACCCCTGCCGCGCCAGGTCAGACCAGGCCTAGGGGCCCCAGCAGCCCCCGGGTGCCGGGCCTGGAATCCCACCTCTCCTGCAGCCACCAGGCATCCCCAGGGTTTGCTGTTCTCACTTCGCAGATGGGGAAACTGAGGCTCGGGAAGCAACGCCCCCTGCCCAAGGTCGGAGCAGAAGCTGGAGGGGCACAGGTCCAACCTTGGGGAATGCTTGTGGAATGAACTTGCCTGGCCCACTTCCCGGGGTCCCCTGCAGCCCCGTGACCCCCAGTCCCACCCCTCCTGCCCAGGCTTTCCTGGGAAACAGATCACCCCTCTCCAACCCCACACTGGGGACCCCTACTCCTGGGTTTCCACTCCCCTCCCCAGTTGGGAACACAAGGACCCATCCAAAGTACCACCCCAAATAAGGGGAAACTGAGGCCCAGAAAGGGGGTGGACTTGCCCCGGGCCCCCCAGACCAGGACTGTGACAGCCGAGCACTCTAAGGCCAAGGCTCCCTCCGTCTGACCTCAGCTGCCGACAACTGTCCCTAGCACAGAGGGGGAAACTGAGGCTCAGGGACAGGAAGAGCCCAGTCCCAGGAGGACAAGCCACTCAACCGGTCCATGGGCAGAGCTTGAACCCAGGCCCACCTCCGCCGCCAGCCCCGGGAGGCGGGAGGGACGCAGAGCCCCCCACCGGGGACCCCGCTGGGCCGCCAGCGCAGAGGCCAGGGAGGGAAGCTTCGGGAAGGGGCGCGCGGCCACCCACCTGGACCGTGTAGACCCAGCCCACGTCCATGTGGCTGTGGGGCACCACGAAGGCCCGGATGGGGCCCGCGGGCCGAGCCCCCCGCGGCAGCAGCCACGCGAGCAGCGCGAGCAGCGGCAGCGGGCGCAGCGGCCCCATCCCCGCGGCGGCGAGGACGCGCTCCCGGCGGCTCCGCGGCGACGGGCGCGGGCGGACTTCCGGGTCCGAGGGGCGGGCCCAGAGGCCGCGGTGCCAGGGGGCGGTGCGGGACGCGCAGGGCTGCCGTCGCCAGTGCCGAGGCGGCGGCTGGTGGCCTTGCTCGTTGCCACTTTGCCCTCTGCCCTGTCCATCCTATATGCTGAATTAGAAAGGCCACCTCCTCCTGGAAGCCTGCCAGATCCCGCCTAAGCCAATGGCTGTGCCTCTCTCAGCCTTTTCCACTCCGCTTACCTACACATCGTTTCCTTTTCCGCAGCTCCTGGCCTCCAAAGCCGGCACTGACCGCTTAGCTCAGGAGCTCGGCCTCCAGGAGTATCCTCAGGTGTGCCCTGTCCCTCTGGTTGCTCCCCAACCCGGCTCCTCATGGGAGTTATCTCCTTTCTAGGGGGAAACCCGGCTTTGGGAGACAGTACTTGACTTGCCCGTGGTTTCACGGCTGGTGGAAGAGCCAAGACTGGAAATTCTAGAATTAGGTGGGGGTGGCAGGGTGGGAAGCTGGGGCAGTATGTCGCAGCTCCAGCTCCATTAAATGGGCCTGATAATAAGGAGCTGGGACTTAAGAGAGAAAATGCACTTTGATGCACTCCTGCTCACCCGTGGGGGGTGCGGTCTCGGGCGCAGCCTCTCAGGGCACGCGTTTGCCTGGAGCCCCCTCCATCTGGGGCTTGGGGTTCACTGCTGAGAGCCACTTGGCTGGGTCTCTGGCACTCTCCAGCAGCGCCCGAACCGTGGTTCTGGAGGGAAACTTGGACACACCCAGGAGGGAGAAGTCCAAGTGCCGGCGAGGTCCTGTGGCCGCAAACCAGGGGGCACGGAGGGGGACCGGCAAACCCCAGAGCTGGAGGGCCAGGAAGGACCCTCGCCTGCAAGTTTCAGAGGGAGCACTGCTCTGCCGACACGATGTCAGCTTCTGGCCTCCAAACCGCACGACACTTCTACTAAGCCACGGGATTAGTCAGGTAGGGAAGCAAAATGCGCAGGGTGATTTTATAAAATGGTCTCACGCGACTGTGGGGATGCCCAAGTCCAGATTCCGTAGAGCGGGCCACAAGTTGGGAACTCCAATGAAGGATTTTATTTTTTTTCCTACATGAAGGATTCTGATGAATTCCCTGGGAGAAGCGGCTGGCTGAAGCAGACGGAAGTTCTCTCATCTGACTGCTGAGATCATCGCTTCTCCTTTTACAGCCTTCAGTTGATTGGATGAGACATCGCTCATTGTTGAGGAAATCTCCTCAGTCGATTATAGATGTCATCTGTCATAGATGCAATCATCTGACTGATGATTTAAGTCCATGAAATGTCCCCACAGTAACAATCAGGCCAGGGCTTGACTGACCAAACAACTGGACACCGTCCACTGGCCCCCTTGACGCATGAACCTAACCACAGCAGCCAACCGGATAACCGTACGCATCACCTTAAACTGCACTTAATCTCTAAATAAAAAACAACAACAGATTTTTCACCTAACGATACTCAACTGTCCTGCCTACAACCAGAAATGCACTAAATCTCTTCAGAATGGGGTACAAGTCCTTGGGTAAAATGCACTCTTAAACTTGATAGCCTATTCCATACATACTACAACATGAAACTAACACAACTTAGTCATATGATAAAGGAATAAGGAAGAAAGCAAAGATATTCGTTTTATGTACGTACACAAACCTACTTAAAACAGGAAAACATAGTCATGACCTCATCTCTGCAACTGGTCGCATGGTTTGTGTTTATCACTACCATTTTCCACTACCCGCTCATGTTCCTGTTACCCTCAGCGAGCCCCTCAGCTGGCTGTGGTTCTTTGCCTGGTGGGTGATCCAAACCTTCATTCCTGAAGTTTCTGGGTCATTGTTAGTCCTGCTTGGATTGGGTTTTTGCAATTTTCCATTGACTTTAATCACAGGGTATGGCGGTACTAGGAGATGCCCTAGAGGATCTCCTGTATTCCAGGCAAACTCTTCTTTACCCCCATTATGTAGATACAGCCCTATTTCCTCTTGAGAGTTAGGATCAAACATCCCAGCCAGTACAGTAATTCCATTCTTCGTTGATTTAGAGGCACGAGGAGCCCCAAATGGCCAGGGGGCAGGTTTGACTTCCAGTTCAATGGAATTGTGTTTTCTGGTGGCAGCGTGCCTTCATTTGGAACTAAGGCCTATAGGCCAGCAGAGCTTAAGGTTGCAGGGACCGGAAGCAAAAGGTGGGTTACGAGGGGTGATAGTGAGTGGGGCCACTCCCATTTCCACCCCTTGATTCCCGGGCCTGAGAATCCTGGCTATGGAAGAAACAGCACCATAGAGTGGACGCTGATTTAGAGCTTACACAGCCTCCTGGAGAACACTGCCCCAGCCCTGCCAGGTATTGCCACCTAGTTGGTGCCATAAATGAGCATCCAAAATGCCAGTTCACTGTTCTATCAATCCAGCTGCTTCAAGGTGAGGAGAACCTGGTAAGACCAGTGAATGCCATGGGCCTGTGTCCATTTCCACACATTTGCTAGGAAATGGGTTCCTTGATCAGGAGCAATGCTGTGTGGAATGCTGTGGCAGTGAACAAGGCTTTCAGTAAGTCCATGGACGGTAGCTTTGCCAGAAGCATTGCACGCAGGGAAGACAAACCCATATCTGCAGTGTGTGTCGTTCCAATTAGAACAAAGCGCTGCCCCTTCCATGATGGAAGTGGTCCAATGTAATCAACCTGTCACCAGGGAGCAGCGACACCTAGAAATTTTACCAAGGTGGAAAGCCCCTGTATTTTGGTTGAATTTATCTCCCATCCTCTGATATGCAAATACCTTACCAATAAGTCTAGAGTAGTTGCTGCTTCTAGCTTGCTAGGTCCAATCAGCATGATATCATCAATATAATGGACCAGTGTGATGTCTTGTGGGAGGGAGAGATGATCAAGGTCCCTGTGGACAATATGATGACATCGAGTTAGAGAGTTGATATACCCCTGAGGCAGGACAGTGAAGGTGTAATGCTGGCCTTCCCAGTTGAAAGCAAACTGTTTCTGGTGGTCCTTACTAATGGCAATCGAGAAAAAAGCATTTGCCAGATCAGTAGCTGCAAACCAGGTACCAGGGGACATGTTGATTTGCTCAAGCACTGATACCACATCTGGGACAGCAGCTGCAATTGGAGTCACCCACCACCTGGTTAAGTTTACAACAGTCTACTTCATCCTCCAAGATCCATCTGTTTTCTGCACTGACCAAGTAGGAGAGTTGAATGGGGACGTGGGAATCACCACCCTGCATCCTTCACATCCTTGATGGTGGCAGCAATCTCTGCAGTCCCTCCAGGAATCCGGTATTGCTTTTGATTTGCTATTTTGCTAGGTAGGGGCAGGTCTAGTGGCTTCCACTTGGCCTTTCCTACCGTTATAGCCCTCACTCCACAGGTCAGGGATCCAATGTCGGGATTCTGCCAGTTCTGAGTATGTCTATTCCAATTATGCATTCTGCAACTGGGGAAATAACCACAGAATGGGCCAGGGGACCCACTGGACCCACTTTGAGATGGACCTGACCTAACTCCATCAATCACCTGATCTCCATTAGCCTGTACTCTGACCGGTGGACCACAGTGACGTTTTGGGTCTCCTGGAATTAATGTCACTTCTGAGCCAGTGTCTAACAATCCTGAAATGTCTGATCGTTTCCTTTTCCCTAATGCACAGTTACCCTGATAAAAGGCTCTAGGTCTCTTTGGGAAAGGCTGGGAGGAAGATTAACAGCATAAATTTTTGGCAGTGTAAGAGGGTCCTTCCCCATGGGGACCTGGCCATCCCCTCACTCAACAGGCTCTGGGTCTGCAAACTCTCCCAAGTCTGGGGATTGATTAAAGGGCCATAATGCTCTATTTTTGTAATTTAAATTAGACTTCTGTTCATGTGACCTAGAACCTTCTGCGTATACAGATCAAGTAGGAATTCAGTAGACTGCCCATCTACTTTACTTCTAGGTACCTCATGATCTATTAGCCAGCGCCGTAGGTCTACGCGACTCACTCTTGATTCTGCCGTCTGTTGTGGCAGCCGGGCCCACCTTGTCTTTGGCGATTAAGCGCTGCCGCTTCTGCTGGCCCGCACGCGGTCATCCCCGCGGTGCTTACGGGTCCCGGTTCAGGGGCACCGGTCCCCACAGTGATATCCAACCTACAGAGAAGAGCAACCGCAGAGCTCTTCAGGGAAGATGGAGTTAGTCTCACAAGTTTATTCCTCACAGTCCTGGTGAAAGATGTGTCCTCTGAACATTGTGGGGGTGGGTAAATGGGTCTTAGATGAAAAATCCACTCTGACTTTCCAAATTCTCTAGGCCTTTGGATCCTCTCATCTACACAACCAGGGCAATCCTGGCGTCTCTTCCTCAGGCCGTGTTGGCTATCGGCTGGTCTGTGTTCTCCAGCCACCCGGCCACCAAGCCGGCTAGTTAGGGAGTGGAAAGAGGAATCTGGGACCTGGCAGAAAACCATGGCTGTGAAACACCATGGAATCACCTGAAAATCCTCTGAGGGAAAGACCCCCCAGCCCCCAGAAGCTGCTGGAAGAACTCGGGAAAATCCTCCATTTAGAACGGAATTTCATCCAGGATCATGGACAAACCCTGGATATTCTCAAGTGGCCTTATCATTGGGCCCTCCCAGGAGATTGATGGGTGGGGTAACCAATCAAAACTGCAGGGAAACGGACTTTGGCCCAGTGGTTAGGGCGTCCGTCTACCATATGGGAGGTCCGCGGTTCAAACCCCGGGCCTCCTTGACCCGTGTGGAGCTGGCCATGTGCAGCGCTGATGTGCGCAAGGAGTGCCGTGCCACGCAGGGGTGTCCCCCGCGTGGGGGAGCCCCACGCGCAAGGAGTGCGCCCGTGAGGAGAGCCGCCCAGCGTGAAAAGAAAGAGCAGCCTGCCCAGGAATGGCGCCGCCCACACTTCCCGTGCCGCTGACGACAACAGAAGTGGACAAAGAAAAAAAAAACAAGACGCAGCAAACAGACACAGAGAACAGACAACCAGGGGAGGGGGGGAATTAAATAAATAAAAAATAAATCTTTAAAAAAAAAACAAAAAAAAACTGCAAACAGCTGGGACTCCTCCCCCCAACATTAACAAGGGGAGGGGTAATAAATGGTTTAAAAAGCAAGTGCAAAAGTTAAATTGACCCCCCCCCTTTATTTTTTAACCCCTTTTCCTCTCTCTGCTTGGACCAGCACTCAAGCATATCTGGGACCCATAATCCATTATTTTCTCTCATTTCTCTTCTCTCATTTTCTTAATAAACTACCAGGCTAACTAAACTGGCATGTTCTTAAATTCCTTTTTTTTTTTTCGTGACATAGCCAAGAACCTAGAGAAAATCTGGCAACAGACCATTAGAGTCCCTTCTAACCCCTCAAGCTACAACACGGAATCCACAGTCTCTGCCTAGTGGGCCCACCTCAATAAATTCAGCGTGACCCAGCTCTACATTCCTTCCACCATTATCCCACATCCTCACCCTCCATTCCCAGGCATCAGGCCCTGATTTCTGCCTGTATAAACTGGGAAACTCACGCGGGTGTTTTGGAGTATGGTGCACCTCCTTGTAGGCCACACGTTGGGGCCTGTTGGGGCTTCAGTCTAGTTATAGGTCTGGGAGTAAAGAGGGGTGGTGGTGGTGGTGGGGGTCACAAGAAGAATTAGAAGGGTCTTGCAAACCAGTTACCTCAGGGCGTTTCATTGCCTTTTCACCTGGTGAGCCAGGATTAATCTCGTCAGACAGGAGTGAGGGCTGTGTCCTCAGGGGAGCGGGTTACAGGTTAACAGCAGGTGTGATCTCTTCAGGTGGAGAGTGTGTGGCTGCCTCCTCAGGGCAGGCTGGGGTCAGGAAGGTGATTCCTCAGGGCAGACCATTGCAGGTTGATCTGGCAAAAACTCAGCAGAATCTAGAGCTTCGAAGTCCCCAGTGCCACCATTGTTACCCATATGTCCCCATTCCAGTTTCCAGGATGTAATTGAGAGTAAGAATTAACAAATGGTTGTGATTACTAAAACAGTACATGGTTACTTTCTTCTTACTTTTCCAATATATTATAGAATAGTCAAAAGTTAATACCTGAAATTAGTGAAACTCGCTAGACTGATCTTACCTTTGTTTATGGTCATTTCAAACTAGGCTAACCCTTGTGTATACTTGCTATTATTTTGTGTGTGTGTGTGTGTGTGTATTTATTATACTTGCTATCATAATGGTAACCACCCCACCCTCTCCTGTTTGAGTCCATAAAAACCCTAAATGCCTCAATCTCAGGGAGGCAGATTTTAGGCTGTTAGGCCTCTGACTAACTGTGTTTTGGCAATAAAACTCTTTCTCTCTTTGAAACCCTACTGTCTCTGGATTTGGTCATTGTAAAGCACATTGGGCAAGAACCTGCTTTTGCTTGGTATCAATTCCATTCTTGTCCAATCAATGCCCTCACTTTAACAGCAGACACCCTGCAAGGCTAGGAATTTAGTTTACATTGTAATTCAGCCACTTGCACAATGAGACTCTGGGTCTGGTTTTCAGAAATCTCACATCTGTAGCTACATGAAATAAGATTTTCTTTCAGGGCACACATAGGAATTTTCACATCCTTCATGTGGTGCTTGCAAATGTGAAACCATCAGCTCATTTCTTTTATAGCTATATCCAGCATATTTAGGATCAACCAGCCAAAATCATTCTAACTTTTAACTCCACAAAACTCTGTTAAGGTGTCAAAAATACTCTCACCCAGAGCATTTGAGTAGCCGTATCCAGTGGTGATATTTTGCATGTCTCCTTACCAACTCAGGCCAGGTACTATCAGCGACCATCTCGATGACTGGAAATAGTCGTTAGTGCCTTTGAATCCAATCAGATTAGAGAACCAGTTCCACAAATCCCAGAGCAAATACAGAAATCTCCTGGAGATTCTGTCTCTCAAGAACCACTCCTGGTATCAAGGGAAACAGAACAGAAGATATCTGTCAATGGTATGAGATTTTGTAAAAGTTGTGTCATGTGACTGTGGGGACGTACAAGTCCTAATTCAGTAGAGCAGGCTGCAAGCTGGGATCTGCAGTGAAGGATTTTTTTTTTTTAGGACATACCGGGGACTGAACCCAGGATCTTGTACATGGGAGGCAGGTACTCAACCACTGAATTTGTTTGTTTTGTTTTTAGGAGGTTCTGGGGATCAAATCCAGGACCTCGTACATGGGAGGCAGGCACTCAACCACTTGAGCTATGCCTGCTCCTGTCTGACGAAGGTTTTTTTTAAAAAAAAAATTTATTTATTTATTTATTTATTAATTTCATCCCCCCCCACCCCAGTTGTCTGTTCTCTGTGTCAATTTGCTGCATCTTGTTCTTTGTCCGCTTCTGTTGTTGTCAGCGGCATGGGAATCTGTGTCTCTTTTTTGTTGCCTCATCTTGTTTTGTCAGCTCTCTGTGCAGGCGGCTCCATTCTTGGGCAGGCTGCACTTTCTTTCGTGCTGGGTGGCTCTCTTTACGGGGCGCACTCCTTGCGTGTGGGGCTCCCCTATACGGGAACACCCCTGCGTGGCAGGGCACTCCTTGAGCGCATCAGCACTGTGCATGGGCCAGCTGCACACGCGTCAAGGAGGCCTGGGGTTTGAACCACAGACCTCCCATGTGGTGGACGGACGCCCTAACCCCTGGGCCAAGTCCCCCGCCCTGATGAAGGTTTTTGATAAATTCCTCAGGAGAAGCTGGCTGATTGAAATAGAGATGAGAATTGCCCCTTCCAACCGCTGAAATGATCACTTCTCCTGTACGGCCTTCACCTGATTGGATGGGACGTTTCTCCTTGCAGAAGGCAGTCTCCTTGGTTGACTGTAGATGTCACTGCTGTAGACGCAATTAACTCACTGATGACGAAAGTCCATGAAGTGTCCTCACAGTACAATCACACTAGTGCTTGCTTGACCAAACAACTGGGCACCATGACCTGGCCGGGTTGACACACAAGCCCCACCTCACAGCCACCCTGTTTGCGGTCATTTGTGACGACGGCCCTAGAATTGAAGACACTATGGGGAAGCGGATGTGGCTCAACTGATAGAGCATCCGCCTACAACATAGGAGGTCCAGGGTTCAAACCCAGGGCCTCCTGACCTGTGTGGTGAGCTGGCCCACGCGCAGTGCTGCCAGGCGCAAGGAGAGCCGTGCCACGCAGGGGAGTTCCCTGCATAGTGGAGCCCCATGTGCAAGGAGTGTGCCCCTCAAGGAGAGCTGCCTTGCGTGAAGGGCGTAGCCTACCCAAGAGTGGTGCCGCACACACGGAGAGCAGATGCAGCAAGATGATGCAAGAAAAAGCAACACAGATTCCCGTGCCGCTGACAAGAATACAAGTGGACACAGAAGAACACACAGTGAATGGACACAGAGAGCAGACAATGAGGGGGAGGAGGGGGAAGGGGGAGGGGAGAGAAATAAATAAAAAATAAAATCTTAAAAAAAAAAAAGACACTATGAAAGGCCAAGGAATCTACCGGGCACCTGTGCTCCACGCAGTCCAGTGGCCACGCATTTACCAAGCCCCTGCGCCTCCTGGAGGCTCAGGCATGGCGCTGTCCTCTGCAGGCAAGGCTGATGGGAGTAGAAGTGGCTCCCTGGGGCAGCGGGAATGATAGAGAAATCAGAGACTGGGCAGCTGCACGCAGCCCTTCCCAGCAAGGTCGGTGCAGGGATGGCCACGCGCGCCACGAGGCAGCCTGAGCCAGAGCTCGCCTCTCAGCGCCTCCTGGAGTAAGGCCGCCGACCACATTGGGTGAGTGCCCACCCTAAACCACCTGACCGCGTCGTTTTTGTTTTTTTTTTTAAGATTTTTAAAAAATTTATTTCCCTTCTTGGGCAGGCTGCACTTTTCTCACACTGGGCGGCTCTCCTTACGGGGCTCGCTCCTTGTGCGAGGGGCTCCCCTATGGGCAGGGCACTCCTTGTGCGCATCAGCACTGCGCGTGGGCCAGCTCATCACACGGGTCAGGAGGCCCTGGGTTTGAACCCTGGACCTTCCGTGTGGTAGGCAGATGCTCTTTCCTTAGAGCCATATCTGCTTCCCTCTGACCTTGTCTTAACTAGTCACATCTTCGAAGACCCTATTTCAAATAAGTTCTCAATCACGGGACTGGGGGTTGAGACTTGAACGTGTCTTCTAGGGGCTCCAGTTCAACCTAGGACACGTGGCAGCTCCACCCTCGCTCGTGCCCACGGCTCTGCCTCTTCTGAGCCCTTCTCCCTCCGCCTGCCACGTGGTTCAGGCGTGTCTCTTCTCTTAGTGTGTGCTGGTGCTGTCTCCACGCTTCCGGAGCCATCGGAAGCACGGGTTGGCACCGCATCCTTGCCCGGTGCCAGATCCTGCATGCCCGGGGGGCTCCCATTTCAACACACCGTTCCCGAGCCCACCTTTCTTTCCTGCCCACCTTGATCCCAGCCCTTGGGACCCAGGCCCCTGTGTGGTCTCCTGCCTCCTGCTGCTACCCGCTCCCGAGTCCTCAGCCCCTTCCGGCTCGAGTCCTCGCCTCGCTTGGCAGGTCCCACGTGTCCCCGGCTGGGGGATGCTGTGACTTCACCCTCCTGACTCACCTGGTGGCTGGGATGGGAAGAAGGGGAGGATGCTGAGGGCGGCCTGGACCTGGACGGCAGAGGCCTCGGCAGCATCTCCCTGGGGGGAGATGGGGCAGCCTTGATGGGAGGAGTTGGCCCCTTCTGCAGGTCCAGGGGGTGCAGGGAAACTGGGGCAGTGGACCCACATCCCATCCTGCTTTTCTCGGGGTCCCGTTCCTTCCCAAGCATGTTGGAGAAAGCAGCCTCCTCTGGACCTCTGCTCCCCTTGGAACGGCGTCCGGGGCTGGCGTGCAGGCTTTGCTGCCTTCCAGGAGACGAGTTTCTTTATGTATGTCGCCAATGAGATCCTCTGGCTCTCCCACGCGGCCTTTGCTGGGTGAGGATTCACCCTCTGCTTTCCCGAGTCTTTCTCCCAAGCAGTGAGAGCCCCCAGAAGAGCCAGCCCATTCCATTCCCACAGTCAGGTAGTTCTGCCTGCCCCCCAAACCCGGACTCGCTGCTTCTGCCCGCAGCACCCCCCGGCTCTCCCCGGCGAGCGTTTTGGCACTTCCACCCTGCGGGTGCTCTTTGGGCCCCAGCCCCCACCTGTGGTGGGGATCTTGCTGCCAGCGGGGTCGGCAGAAGAACCAGCCCCAGTCCACTCCGGGGTCTGCGCGCTCTCCCAGAGCACTCCTGGGGCCCACCAGCGTGGTCAGGTTCCTGGAAAGCAGACTGGGAGATGGACATTTGCAGGCAGGAGGCGGAGTGGGGAGCGCTCTGGGATGGTGCTGGGGAAGGACAGGGTTGGGGAGAAGCTGCAGGCTTATTCGGTCAGGACACAGGCCTTGGTGGCCCATGCCACAGGAAGCCCTGGAGCTCAGATGGGGCCTCCAGATGGCCCCACTGGAGGCAGGGGCCTGGCCTTTCCTCCCCTGCACAGAGCATCGCTGGATGTGAGCTGCCGCACGGAAACATGCTTTCCTACTTGGGCAGGACCTTGGCCAGGCAGCTCTGTGGCTGAGGGCGAGATTGCCAGCCACTGGTCCCCTCGTCCACTCCGTGCGGGAAAGGTGGTGTGTGGTCAACCAAAGGGGCGCTGATGTCAAATACCAGAAATCAGTTGGCTTTTATAAAGGGCATTTATTTGGGGTAGGAGCTCACAGATACCAGGCCATAAAGCATAAGTTACTTCCCTCATCAAAGTCTATTTCCACGTGTTGGAGCAAGATGGCTGCCGACGTCTGCCAGGGTTCAGGCTTCCTGGGTTCCTCTCTTCCCGGGTCTTGCTACTTTTTCCTCTGTGAGTTTACTTCCTGGGGCTCCAGCTCAAGACTCCAGTTTCAAACTCCAACATCAAAACTCCAACATTAAAAACCCTCCACTCTGTCTTCTGCCATGCCTTTTATCTTGTGAGTCTCCACCCACAAGGGGCAGGGACTCAACGCCCTACTGACGTGGCCCAATCAAAGCCCTAATCATAATTTATTCATGCCCAGGTACAGACCAGATTACGAACATAATCCAATATCTATTTATGGAATTCATAATTGTATCAAACTGCTACAGGTGGGATCTTGTGACTGGTGGCATTCCTGTGTGAATGTGGGGAAATTCCCCCCAAAAGGGGAGAGGCTTTTGTTATAAGAGCAAATAATAAATGTCCACTACAGCACTCAAATAGAAAACAAAAACAAACTCAAAAAGTCATGAATATTCTGGTGAGTTCTGGCAGGCTAAGGCCAGTCTCTGGGGCAACAGTGTGGGGTATTTCTTCTAGATAAAGTCATCCCAGGATCCCAGTGTTGCCTGCCTTATTATCTCAGGCAACAAAGAGAAAAATGTTTACGCACTTACTTTGTGCCAAACACTCTTCTATGGACTAAGGATCAGCAAAACTGAGGAAAATTGCTGCCTTCATGGAGCTTCAGTCTTGCCCATCAGGGAGACAGATATTAAACAAGATAAATAAGCAAAAAATATCACGTTGGGTAATGATAAGTGCTGAGAAAAAAAAAGATAGAACAGGAAAGAGGGAAGGGGAGGGGTACAGTTTTAAATAGAGAAAGCCTCACTGAGAAAGTGACACGAGCTGATGGAAGGGCAGAAGAGAGCAACGTGGGTATTTGGGAAAGAGCTTTCCAGGCAGCAGGAACAGGCATGTGCAAAGGCCCTGAGGCAGGGCTGGGCTGGGTCTGTTCAAGGACCACGGAGGAGGTCACTGTAGCTGGCAGAGCTAATCAGGGGAAGAACGGGAGGATGAGGCCAGAGAAGGCGGGGGCATGGGGCAGGCCAGGAGGGCCCTGCAGGACTTTGGCTCTTACCCTGAGTGAGGCGGGAGCTGCTGCAGGAGTCTGAGCAGAGGAAGGACATGCTCGGTTGTGTTTTAACAGAATGCCCCTGGCCGCTGTGCAGCTGTGTGAACAGACTCACCAGGGCCCGAGGTGGGAGCAGGGAGACCGGGAAGGCGGCTTTTGCCAAAACTCCAGGTGGGGGACGAGGCTGGTGTGGGCGGAGGTGGGAGCACAGCGATGGTGAAGAGCGGCCAGCCGTCAGGGTCTGCGGATGACGCCGTGGTGGGGGGGGGAGGGGAGGAGGGGCGTCGAGACCGAGGGCACGATCCATTTACCACGCGCTCGGTCCAGGGTCGCGTCAGGTGGGCGCTTCACCTGCCTCCGCCATCCTTGTTGGCTGGGATGAGAGCTCCCCCCGCCCCCAGCTGTTTGGAGCTGCGCCAGAGGAAGGGAAAAGCATACATTGTCTTTCTGGGGCATACATTGTCCATCTGGGGCTCCCCTGCTGAAAGAGGAGACCCGCCTTCTGTGGGCGGGATGGTGGACTGGGGGGGCGGGGGCTCCAGGGGCGGGGAGCCTGGGCAGTTCCTGTGCCCACCTGGGAGGTTTGGCTTCAATTCACGGAGGGAGTGGGGGACATTGCCCTGCAGGGACAGGCACAGCATGACTTTCTAGGCATGGGCTCTGCAAAGGCCTGTTTAGAGTTCGGGTTCTGTTACTCTGGTTACTAGTAACAAATTGTTAGAAGAGAAGCAGGAGCCAAATGAGTTTTCCGGTTTAGATGCCCCACAAATGCTCCACGTTTCAATCAAGGGAAAACGCAGGGTGCTGGCAGCTCCCACGAGCAACGTCACGTTGTTCCCTGTGGCAGACAAAGGTTCGTGACCGCTTTGTAGACCGGGCTGTCCCTGCACACGGAGAGAGCGCAGCATGGCCTCGGCCTGTCCCTCGCCCAGGCTGGGTCGGATCCTGCCCCAGCCCGACTTTCCCGGCGGGGGTTCGGAGGAGACAGCGTGTGCAAAGGCCCCACCTGCGCCACCTCCTATTGCACCTGGAACCGTTACTGCCAGTGTTCCCCGTCGCCCAGAGGAAGGGGTGGGGTCCGGGGGGCTTGCGCTCGCCTGGAGGAGTCAACCACCTCCTGAGCCCAAATCTTCCTGAGCTCCACTGTCGGCCTGCAGCCTGCATTTCAGACCCTGCGGGATCTGGTCCCAACGTGCCTCCCCCCCCACACCCTTTCCTTCTTCGGCTAGCAAGGGCAACCCCAGTGCCCCATCTCAAGACCCTGTCCTGGCTCCTGTGTCCTCTCCACCTAGAATGGGTGCATTTCCTCCTGCAGCCACTGCTGCATGGCCAGATTATGTCCACACCCAAGCTTGTTCCAACCCCAGGGCCTTTGCATGTGCTATTTCCTCTGCCTGGAAGGACCTTCTCCATTCTTTGCCTGGTGGATGGCCATTCCTCCTCCATGCCTTGTACTTTAGAGAGGATTGCCACGAACCTCCCACATTTATTGTGGCACATAATTCCATATTAGTTTGGGTTTGGTTAACACCATCTTATCTGCTAAACCATAAGCTCCACGAGGGTTTGTTTTGTTCACCACTGTGTATAGCACCTGGGACAAAGGAGGAGCTTTGCATTTTTGGTTGAAAGAGCAAATGAAAATAATTGTTAGGGGTCTGCCTGTCTCCCCTTTGATGTTCAGGAAATGGGGATGCACCCCCAATCCACCTCCTACCTGCTGCATGACCTTGAGGAGGTCAGGGAACCCCAGAGACGGGCCAACGCATCGTACAACTCCTGGCAAACTGACCTTGAGCCTCGGGCTTGACCTGTAAACTGGGGGTAGTGATGGCTGCCGTAGGGGTGCTGTGAAGTTTAGACGGGTTGGGGCACGTGCCTGCCCAAGACTGGGTGTTCTGCTAATAAAGAGCAGGTCCACCCCAGGGTCCTCTGTTCAGTAAACACCTGCTGTACACATGCAGGGGCCAGGTGTGGGTTTGTTGTGTCCCTTTAGGATGAGGCAGCTGGATTGGAGTTTATAAAGGGTATTTATTTGGGGGAGGAGCCTACAGATAGCAGGCCGTAAAGCATAAGTTACTTCCCTCGCCAAAGTCTATTTGGAGCAAGATGACTGCTGATGATTGCGAGGGCTCAGGCTTCCTGGGTTCCTACGTTCCTGGGGCTGACTTCTCTTTCCTCTGTGAGCTGAATTCCCAGAGCTCCAGCTTAAGGCTTCAGTATCAAACTTCAACATCAAAAACCCTCAACTCTGTCCTCTGCCATGCCTTTTATCTGTGAGTCCCCACCCACCAAGAGGTGGGGACTCAATGCCCTAATCCTAACTCAACCATCAGGTACAGATCAGATTACAGCATAATCTAATACTTCTTTTTTTTTTTTTTTTAAGATTTATTTTTATTTATTTAGTTCCCCTCCCCTCCCCCGTTGTCTGTTTTCTGTGTCTTTTTGCTGCGTCTTGTTTCTTTGTCCGCTTCTGTTGTCGTCAGCGGCACGGGAAGTGTGGGTGGCGCCATTCCTGGGCAGGCTGCTCCCTCCTTCGCGCTGGGCGGCTCTCCTTACGGGGCACACTCCTTGCGCGTGGGGCTCCCCTACGCGGGGGACACCCCTACGCGGGGGACACCCCTACGCGGGGGACACCCCTGCGTGGCAGGGCACTCCTTGCGTGCATCAGCACTGCGCCTGGGCCAGCTGCACACGGGTCAAGGAGGCCCGGGGCTTGAACCGCGGACCTCCCATGTGGTAGACGGACGCCCTAACCACTGGGCCAAGTCCGTTTCCCCTAATACTTCTTTTTGGAATTCATCTATTATATCAAACGGCTACACCGCCATCTTGCTTTCCACAGTTTCACGTTCTCATCAACGATGCACTGAGGTCCTGATTTCTCCACATCCTCTCTGACATTTGTCATTTCCGATTTTTGAATAATAGTCATCCTCATGGGTCTGCCCAGAGTTTTTTTTTTTTAAGATTTATTTTTAAAAATTTATTTCTCTCCCCTTCCCTGCCCCAGTCGTCAGCTCTCTGTGTCCATTTGCTGAGTGTTCTGTGTCCGCTTGCATTCTTGTCAGTGGCACTAGGAATCTGTGTCTCCTTTTGTTGCGTCCTCTTGCTTTGTCAGCTCTCTGCATGTGCAGTGCCATTCCTGGGCAGGCTGCACTTTTTTTCACGCTGGGTGGCTCTCCTTATGGGGTGCACTCCTTGCGTGTGGGGCTCCCCTTCACCAGGGAACACCCCTGCGTGGCACAGCACTCCCTGCGCATATGAGCACTGCGCATGGGCCAGCTCACCACACGGGTCAGATGGCCCTGGGTTTGAACCCTGGACCTCCTATGTGATCAGTGGACGCTCTATCTGTTGAGCCACATCTGCTTCCCTGCCCAGAGTTTTCATGTCAGTGTTGCATGGCTGCAATGAAGAGAATGTAAAATGACCGTTTCTGGTCTCTCAGATAGAGCAGTCACTGACCTGAGCCCTGGAGGCCGTGCTGGGGGTGTGTTTCCCCCACCCCGGGCTCTCCTGCCCTCGTCTGTGCTGGAAGGCTGGCCCCTGCCCCTGTGCCACCTCGTCCCTGGTGGGTCAGCTTCGGGTGGGCTTTGCTGACAGGAGGCATTGCCCAGAGCTGGGACGGCAGGAGGAGAGAGGTGGGCTGCTGCCTTCCAACTCCCCCTCCTTGGGCAGTCGCTGCTGCTTCCTGGTCACAGCCCAGCTCAGAGGAAGCCCTGGACGCCGCTGTCCTGCCCGTGGGCGGCGCGTCTGGGTGTCCGCTTTGCTTGGAGGGAGAAACGGCCTGAGGTCCAGCTCTACACGAACTCGTGGGCGGCTCGGCCGGGCAGGGACTTGGAAGGAACGGGGCTGGAAGCGGATGTCCAGGTGGGTTGGGAAGACGTGGGTGGGGGGACCTCTCAGGCTGACCAGGTGGCCAGGAGGTTCCAGCGCGTGACCTCCAGGAGGGCTCTTCAGTGGCGCAAGACCAAAACAACGATGCCACCCTAGGACGCTCAAGGGGTCCCGTGGGCCGCTGGGAGCTCCTGCCTGGGGGGCGTGGAGGGCCGTGGTGAGTGGGCGGCGCTGCCTCGGGCCTGGGGGCAGCTTCCGGAGGAGAGCAGACCGTCGCCGGCCCCGGGAGGAGGGGGCAGCAGGGCTCCGTGCCGGCCTCGCCGAGGTGCTTGGCTTGCCTGGGCACTGGCGGGGCGCCTGGGCGGCTGGGGAGGGGTGATGGGAGGAAACCGGAAGGTGAGGCTGCAGAGGGCTGGGAGGGGCCCACGTGCCAGGGAAGCCGGCTAGTTAGATAGGGAATTAATAGACGGATCCGGAACCTGGCAGAGGCCACATGGACATCAGTAACCCCGAGATGGCTGCTGGGGGACCCCCACCCCCGGGACTCTGCTACCCAGAACTAAGACTCCTTCCTGGGAACAAGAAAAAGCCCCGGATGTTCTCTAGGGACTTTATCGTTGGGTCCTTGCTAAGGAATTGATGGGTGGGGTGACCAATCAAAACAGCAAACTGCTGAAACCCCCTCCCCTGCCACTAGCAAAGGGGCGGAATAATTGGCAATTTTAAAGAAAACCACAAGACTTGAGTGCTCTCTGCCTTACTCTTTTGCCTGCGGACCTGTCCTGCCCTCTGTGTGCTGCTGTCACCACTTTTCCTCTGCCACGTGGCCACGCAAGTAACCCTGGGGCTTAAAATCTATAACGGGGAATTGTAGCCTGTAAATCAGCCCTCTTCATCCGCTTTCACCCCCTTCCTCTCTACCTGGGGCCCCTGCTCTGTTATTTTCTCCCATTTCTCTTCCCTCCCTGCCTGAATAAATTCCTGGCCTCACTCACCCCGCGTGCTCTTGAAATTCATTTCTGCAGCACAGCCGAGAACCTAGACAGAACCCGGAACACCAGCACGGGGGGCTCAGACCGGGTGACGGGCCAGGCTTCTGGGGCGCCTGTGCTTGGGGACGAGCTTGCT
This sequence comes from Dasypus novemcinctus, assembly GCF_030445035.2. Lineage (NCBI taxonomy): Eukaryota > Metazoa > Chordata > Mammalia > Cingulata > Dasypodidae > Dasypus > Dasypus novemcinctus. Next base: position 202,859,742 of record NC_080673.1, on the reverse strand, counting down.
GGCCGTGGGGAAGGAAGCTTGGAGGTGGCAGAGGGGGTGCCAGCCTCACCGACCAGCTGCACACTGTGCGGCCCAGAGAGGCTGATGACGAGCCCGAGACCACCCAGGCGGGGAGTGTGGAGGCGCTACCGGCGCCCAGGCCCGTGGGACCAGCTGCCGCCGCGGCCCTTCTGGTGGCCCCCGGCCCCCCCACGCTGTGACCTCAGCGGCACCTCGTGTTGCAGTAACAAGTTAAAAATAAAGCCCTTCCGGTGCCTGTCCTTTATTGGCAAGGGGCGAGGGCTGGTTTTGTCACTTTTTAAAAATACTTCTCTGTGCACGTCCCTAAGCCGCTTCTCCCCAAATATTAATGATCTCCCCACACCTGGAGCCCCGTGCACGGGACACACACGTTGCAACAGCTGTCCCTAGGGGCTGGCGAGGGCCGCCGCTCATCAAGCACCTACCCTGCAGGCCCGTGCTCCAGATCTTGTGGTATGTTTGCAATAACCAGGGCCGGCGTGGCGCGTCTCATGTCGCCGCGTGTCACAGGCGAGGACGGAGGCTCTGGGAGAAGCGCTGGTGGACTGGTTTCTGTGGCTGCGGTACCAGATCCCCCAGACTGGGTGGAGCAACACAGAAGAAGTTTTTCCTCTTACTGATCTGGAGGCCGGAAGCGCGACATCCGTTTCCCCGGCGCGGAAGTGGAGGTGGCCGGGTGCCTCTGCCGGCCGGCGGCGCTCTGACACTCCTTGGCTCATGGCCGCGTCACACCTGCCTCTGTCTCGGTGGTCACACTGTCCCCTCCTTCCCATGGCCAGGGCAAGGCCCCCTCCACTCCCTCCTAGGAAGGAAATGCGCCGGCGCTGGGCGCAGCCGGGGACCTCAGGACGGTAGCTCAGGGTGGCCTCCCCACCGCTAGGTGCCTGGTCTGCACTGCAGGTCCCCCCCCCAAGGTGACACGGCTTTTGGGGGCTGCTCTTCAGCTGACCGCAGGCCACTCGCTCGGCACCACGCGGCCAGCGAGCCGCAGAGCCGGCTTCTGGACTCGTGGCCTTCCGGCTGCAGATGCGGGGTTGTCCGGCAGGAGCGGGAGGGAGGCAGGCGTTCTTCATTTTACAGATGAAGAAATGGAGCTGAGATGGCACGGTGGGTGGGGCAGGGTGGGGCCTGGCACCCTGCCTGTTGGGGGGTGACCGCTCCCACTGGAGATGATGCTACCCCCAGGGCATTTTCACGGCACTAGCCACGGCCAAGTTTTGTTCTACACACGCACGTGTGCTAACTCGTGTTCATCCTCCCCAGGCTCCTAGGAGGCAGCTGCCACGACTGCCTGTAGTCTACAAACAAGGAAAATGAGCACAGGGAGGTTTGGCATTTTGCCTGAGGTCACACAGCTGTGAGGAGCAGAGCTGTGCTGCAAACCTGTGTCCAGAGTCTTTACCCTTGACCATCCTGGTGCTCCCCGAGCTGTGCCCTGGCTGGCACTCACGTATTCACACTGCTAATGGGAGCGTGGGAAGGGGGCCTTTGGTACTCAGTGCCATGGGCAGAGTTCAGCGAGGACCTGTGTTTATTGTTCCTTCGTTCCTCCCTCCCTCCCTTCCAACTCCGACTCTGTCCCTGGCGCTGTTCTAAGCCCTGGGGAGGTAGCAGTGAGCAAGACAGAGAAGGCTTCTGCTCTCAAAGAGCTTAACCTGCCCAAGGGAGCGTTAAGCACGTAGGCCAGCGATGGTTTCCGATGGTGACAAAAGTGACAAAGAGTCGAAATCAAGGAATGGGATCCAGGGACGGGCAGAAGCACCTCCAGATGGAGGATGGTCAGGAAGCCTTCTTGGAGGAGGAGGCCTGTAACTGAGACCTGAGTAATGAAAAAGAGCCTGGGGAGTGAGTCCCAGAGCCACTCGGGCACAGCAGGCCCCAGTCTGGGGAGTGAAATCAGCCTGGCATGTTCTAGAACAGTGTGGCCAGGGCGGAGAGCAAGGGGAGGGGGCTGGAGAGGGGGCGGAGAGGGGACCCGACTTCCGTTTCAGCCACATCACGGCCTGCTCCTTGGAGAATGGCCTTTGGGGCCTTGAAGTGGGAACGAGAGTGCTTTGGAGGCCGCTGCAGAAGAGGGGCGAGTGAGGACGGTGCTTGCGCCAGTGAGGAGCTCATTCATTCACGGGACACTTTCTGGGCCTCTGCCACGAGGCAAGGCACATAAAAGCTGCTGTGCTCCGGCCCTCACGGCCACAGTCTTGGTTTCCCTGGGCTGCTGTCCCCCTAGCTGGGGGCTCAGCACGGCAGGAATTGACTCAGAAGCCCAAATCCAAGGTGTGGGCTGGGCTGTGCCCCCCTGAGGTCTCCAGGGGAGGGCCCTGCTCATCTCTTCTGGCCCTTGGTGTCCTCGGTCGTGGCCGCATCCCTCCCAGCGCTGCCTCCTCCGTCCCCTGGCTGCCTCCTCTGGGTGCCTTTGCATCTGGGTCCCGATCTCCCCTTCTTATAAGGGCACCAGTCACAGTGCATTTAGGGCCCACCCTTGTCCAGTGTGCCCCCCCGCCCCGGTTGTCTGTTTTCTGTGTCTATTTGTTGCCTCTTCTTTGTCTGCTTCTGTTGTTGTCAGCAGCACGGGAATCTGTTTTCCTTTTTTTTGTTGTTGCGTCAGCTTTCCATGTGTGCGGCACCATTCCTGGGCAGGCTGCACTTTCTTTCGCTCTGGGAGGCTCTCCTTACGGGGTGCACTCCTTGTGCGTGGGGCTCCCCTACGCGGGGGAAACCCCTGCGTGGCAGGGCACTCCTTGCGCTCATCAGCACTGCGCATGGGCCAGCTGCACACGGGTCAAGGAGGCCCGGGGTTTGAACCACAGACCTCCCATGTGGTAGGCGGACGCCCTAACCACTGGGCCAACTCCGCCGCCCCCGTCTTCTTCACATCTGCAAAAACCCTATTTCCAAATCAGGTCATGGTCATTCTGGACTTGGACGTGTCTTTTTTGGGGGGGCACAGTTCACCCCCACGGCAGACGCTTCAGCAGATGGATAAACACGTAAACGTCTCAGGTGGTGACGGCGCTGGTAGGAGAAATGCCGCGGCGGGGGCTGGAGAGGGACACGTGCTGTCGGCTCGGGGAGCTGGGGCTGCTCAGCGCCCCGGTCAAGGAAGACCTGGCCCCCCCAGCTCTCGGCACCTTGGGGATCTGCCTCTGCTGCTGCTCTGAGACCACACTTTTCCCGGCAGCCCCCAGCCGATGACTGCCCCCGACAGGGAAGCAAGAAGCTAATGGTCAGTGGTGCCCAGAAGAGAAGGGAGAGGCCAGGCCAGGCTGCCGCGTGCCCTGCCGTGTGACCGAGGAGCCCAGGACCGAGGGCCGCCCGCAGCCAGCTCCAGAGGGCCGGTTTTCAGGAAGAAAGCGTCATCTTGGTGGTGCTTTGATTGGGTTTTTTTTCCCAGACTCAAAAATGTGAGGAAATAAAGTCCCATTGTTTAAGCCATCCCTGGCGTGATGTTTGCTGGAGCAGCCAAGGGAACGAGAACAACGGGTTTCTCTGCTTTCGGCTTTGTTGTGTTTTTGTTGGCAGGGATTCTTAGTGACTTGGCGTTTTTGGTGGGGTGGGCTTCCCAGTGTCCGGTGGTCCCCCTGTTACCAAAGCACAGGGTGCCGGGTGGGTGCAGCGACCAGAGCCTCCCAGTCGAGGTCCTTCTCCGCCTTCAGCTCATGGTTTCACGAAGATGTTTGGGAAAATTAGATTATGGGCTGTACTCCAGGGATCTGCTGTTGGTTCTGCGAGATGCGCCAACGGCATTGTGGTGATGTAAGAAATGCCCGTCGTTTTAGAGATGCGTGCTGAGGTGTAAGGGCGCGAGTGTACTTTAGAATCTCCAGTAATAAAAATAGGCGGGGGAAGCAGACTTGGCCCAACGGACAGAGTGTCCACCTACCACATAGAGGTCCAGGGTTCAAACCCAGGGCCTCCTGACCCGTGTGATGAGCTGGCCCACGCGCAGTGCTGATGTGCTCAAGGAGTGCCGTGCCACGCAGGGGTGTCCCCCGCGTAGGGGAGCTCCACGCGCAAGGAGTGCGCCCCGTAAGGAGAGCCGCCCAGCGCAAAAAAGGCGCAGCCTGCCCAGGAGTGGCGCCGCACACACGGAGAGCTGACGCAGCAAGATGATGCAGCAAAAAGAGACACAAGATTCCCGGTGCTGCTGATAAGAATATAAGCGGACACAGAAGAACACACAGCGAATGGACACAGAGAGCAGACAACTGGGGGCGGGAAGGGGAGAGAAATAAATAAATAAATCTTAAAAAAAAATAGGCAGAGGAAAAAGGGAAAGATGAAGCAAACGTGGCAAAACCTCCACGGGTGTGGGAGCGAGCGGCTCTGTGTTTGGATATGTGTCAGCCTTTTCAGCATCCGAGGTCTGGGTTCCACACGCCTCCCCTCGCCCCTGCCCCAGGTGCCCAGGTGAGCGCGGGCAGCCAGGAGCTCGGCTGGTGGGCACCTGCTGCAGGTGGGGCCCCCTGGCACCCGTTCCCCTCTCTCCCTCCCGGGTGCCCACTGCCTCGGCGGCCTGCTCCTTGTCGCCACCAGGGGGCGCCCTTAGCCTAAGGAGCTGCTTCTCCTGCTCCTGGAATTCCGAAAACCTTGGAGCCCAGTGAGGCTGGGAGCTCCTGGGGGCTCCGGCCCTGTTTTCTGTTTGAAAACACTGTTTTCGGGCCAGTGAGCACCCGCCATTAGCTTCCCGAGCTCTGGCCCCAGCTCTGGGCCGAGGTGGCCATCTCTGGGGTCGGACGGAAGGACGCGGTGCTGCTCAATGTGGGGCGTGGCCGCTAGGCGTGGCCCCGCCGGGTGGCCCCGGGCTGGTGGTCCCTGCACCCCTGGGCCTCGATGGCCTCATCTGTAAAACGGGGGTGATGACTGCACCTCGGCGAAGGGGCTCCGGGGCACGCGCATGAGACTGTGTGGACTTTGGTCATCTCGAGACGTGTTTCGATTCCCCCGTCACTAGTTCTGCTTCCTGCACCCCTGCTGTGTCCCGGGGCCCCTCAGGCTGGCAGGGCCCCCCACGCACCCTCCCCCGGTGAGGTCGGCAGGTGTCCCCCCAGCCCGGCCTCCCACGGGTGGCTGCTGGCCTGAGGGGTCGTGGAGCCCCTCTCTTGGGTGTACCCCACCCTCTTCTAACTCCAGCAGAGCCCTTGGGAGTTCCCACTGAGCACCAGCGTCGGGGCCGGCGCCCGAGGGTGCTGAGCTGGCCACAGCTGCCGCCGTCCGCTCGGCCCCGTGCGGGTTCTCGCCTTGTGGGTGCCGCAGTCGCCCGTCTCGTCAGGCTTCTCGGGGGAGCCGCCTCCTGAGGGACAGCGGGGAGCGTTTCCTTCCATCACTTTTTGCCTCGAATTGCCCTTTAGGACACAATCAACGACGACCATTTGTCCAGCCATTTGGATTTTTCGTCCCCTATCTTGTTTGAGTCCATGTGGCAACCCTAAGGGGGAGATAGGCCTGGGCTCATTAGCCTCAATTTCCCCAGCTGTACACTGGGGAAACTGAGGCCCAGAGGAGGGTAACTGCCCGCCCAGGTCTCCTGAGAGCTCCTCAGGGAGTTGCAATGTGGGCCTCGACGTGGGCACACGAGGCAGGGAATTGGGGAGCCTTTCCAGGTCCCTTTGGAAAGCACATCAGAAAAGAGGTGACCAGGGAGGCGCTGGGGGCAGGCCCCCCCAGTAGCGCTCCTTCCTTCGAGGGCTCTGCTTTGCCTTCGGGAAACTGCCGGGGCTGGGGCCAGGCCGGCCGGGTGGGGCCCTCCTGAGGGGATCCCGTCGCGTGGACCACGCCGCATGGGCACCCAGGGAAGGCGGGGCGTGCTCCACGAGCCTGCGGGTGTCATGGAGTAGAGCCGCGTGGAGGGAGCTGCGCATGCCTGGCTTCTCAGCTGCAGGCTTGGACAGGGCGACCCGTCTTTGGTGCGGCAGGTGCCCCACGGACGGCACAGCTCGCACCCCTGGGTCCACACCTCTGCCCTACAGTGCCTTGTCGGTGCAGGTAAAGGGACTCACCAGTTGGTTCCAGCTAGCCGGATGACACGCGACACCACCCCAGGTCTCCTTGCTCTACTCAGACCCTCGTGGCAGAGTCAGTGAACTTTCTGAAATGAATTTTCAGTGAATAAATTCTTTAAAAAAAAGGGAAGTGGATTTGGAACAATGGATAGGGCGTCCGCCTACCACATGGAAGGTCTGCGGTTCAAACTCCGGGCTCCTGACCCGTGCGGAGCTGGCCCGTGCACAGTGCTGATGCACCAAGGAGTGCCCTGCCGCGCAGGGGTGTCCCTGCATAGGGGAGCCCCACGCGCAAGGAGTGCACCCCGTAAGGAGAGCCGCCAGAGCGAAAGAAAGTGCAGCCTGCCCGGGAATGGCGCCGCCCACACGGAGAGCTGACACAGCAAGATGATGCAGCAAAAAGAAACACAGATTCCCGGTGCTGCTGACAACAACAGAAGCGGACAAAGAAGAAGATGCAAATAGACACAGAGAACAGACAACCGGGGTGGGGGGGAGAGAAATAGATAAATAAATAAATCTTAAAAAAAAAAATTCTTTAAAAAGTTGTGTTTTTCCTAAATGCACAGCAGGGGGTAATGGGCCTGAATTTTCAGAAATGTGCTCTGTGATCGGTGTCTCCCCGGGTGCTGGCAAGGTGACAGGGAACTGGTCGAGCCCCGGGCTGCAGGTGCCCCTCCTTTGGAAACCAGCCTGGCACGAGGCAGCAGGACCTGTGGACTCTTCTTCCTCCCTGACACAGCCTTTACAATTTTGGGGATTTATCCTCGGGGAGCTAGCCAAAGGGAGGAGGAGGAGATGGGGCAGGGGGAGGAGGAGAAATAAAAACCTGTATGCCTAAAGGCACTCAGCACAGAATCATTCAGCAGTAGAGAGAAAATGGAACAAAACTGGAATCTCCCCAAATGCGCAGGGGTAGGGACGCTGGTTCTCAGCTGTGCTGTGCATTTGCTTTTTGGGGCGCTAGGCAATTTGTCCCTTTCCACGCCTGCTCTTGCAGGACGCAGGGAGGAGGGTGCTCGCCGGCCCGTGGTTTTTATCTCTACGGAGAAACTCCTGTTCGTGCTTCTTCCCATCTGCCCGTGATGGTCACATCTGGACGTCTACGTGCAAATAGCTGTGCATCGTTTAAGAACATGCGGCTGCAAGTGACAGGAAAATCGGCGAATAGGCCTTTTGATGACTGGAGCAGAAGGCAGCAGGTTTTAAATAAATCTTTTTTTTTTTAAGACTTTAATTTTATTTCTCTCCCTTTCCCCCCATGCCTGCCAGGTGTCTGCTCTCTGTGTCCATTTGCCATGTGTTCTTCTGTGTTCCCTTGTATTCTTGTCAGCAGCACCAGGAATTTTTTTCTCTTTTTCTGTTGTGTCATCTTGCTGCTGCGTCAAGCTCTCCGTGTATGCGGTGCCACTCCTGGGCAGGCTGCACTTTTTTCGTATGGGGCGGCTCTCCTTATGGGACTCACTCCGTGAATGTGGGGCTCCCCTAAGCGGGGGACACCCCTGCGTGGCACGGCGCTCCTTGCGCGCATCAGCACTGAGCATGGGCCAGCTCCACACGGGTCAAGGAGGCCCAGGGTTTGAACCCTGGACCTCCCATGTGGTAGGTGGACACCTCATCAGGTGAGCCAAATCCGCTTCCCTTAAATAAATCGTGACCATCAAGCCCTCGGGGGTGTGCGGTCCAGGGCTCGGACCGCGGCTCCTGCTCTGCCGGGCTTGGCATGTGGCTTTCTTGTCCCGCTCGGGAGGTGGCAGCTGCGTTTCCAGGCGCGGCGTGGGGGTTGTGGTTAGCAGGGTGGACGGGGTGAGGGACAGAAACCTTGTCGCACGCAGGCTTGCCTTTTGATCTGGGAGGTCGTGCTTAGCGTCTTTGCTCCAGCCGGCAGGGCTGGTCTCTTCCAGCTGCCCCGCCTGTGCTTCACCCCTTGCGAGAAGGCTCCAGCCTGCTCTGCCGTCCGCTGAGAGCAGGGCTTGCCGGCGGCCCCCCTACGGCGGGGCGGCAGGGCTGGGGACTGGCCCCACTGAGGCTGAACACCCCTTTGGGGGGGACACCCGGAGCTTGTGGCTCTCGCTGAGGCATCTCCTCGGTAGAACTTGGTCTTTGGGGAGCAAGTAGGGAGAACGTTCCCGTTTGGGTGAAAAGAAGGATAACGATAGCCACGGAGTCCAAACTGGCCTCGGCAGTCCCCGGAGCCTTTGGTGGCCGTTACGTCCCCTGGGCTCACCCACTCTCGGGAGGCCCCTGCTGGAGGAGCCCACACCAGGCAGGGACACGACTTTTTGGTGGGGCTGGGGGAGTTGTGTGCTGGCGTGATCCGCATTCGCCATAGGCCCGTGGCCGAGGCTTGAGCGCTGCCAAAGCCCCCGAGATCCTGCATGCTGTTTTCATCCTTAGATGGTGAATCCGGAAGAAGCACACCTTTGGCCGCGGTTAGAGAATGTCCACGGCCCTTTCGTAAGCAGAGGGGCTCAGCAGAGCCTTTGGGTGTTCAACCACCCTCATCGGACGCGGGAGGATCTGAACCCACGACCCCTCCTACAGCGAATGTTTCAATCACGCTGCTTTCCTTTAACATAGTCTCGTCTCGGGGGCATCAGTCCTTGGGATTGTTGCATCCAGTTTGCAAAGCCAGGAAAGCTCTCTGCCTGCCTGAACGAGTGGATCGGAGTCCACCTTCAGCTTGGATGACAGGACACAGAGTGCGGATTTCACCCCAGGGTACGGCGCGGGCATATAAGTATTCATGAACCTTTTCTTTAGCAGTTGAGCAAAATGTCACGGCGGCCCCATGCCCCGCTTTCTCACAGAGCTTCGTGTCCATGACCCCTACCCGTCTAGACTCAGAGCTGACTTGAGTTGCATTTTTTTTTTTTCTAGCCAGGACTGAAGTAATAATCACGGGGCTGATGATTTTCTGCCTCCTCAACTCAGAGTCATCCTTCCGCTTTTGTCCACCTCCCAGGCCTGTGTGACCTGCCCTTTCATACCTGCGGGAGTGTGGTAACCTACACGCGCAGTTAAAAAGAGTAACGAGGTGGCTACCTGGGAACTCCTCACTCGGGCTAAGACATAGAATATTCTAGTACATTAGAAGGCCCTGTATGCCCCATCTGGATTTCATCCACTCCTTCTTTCCAGGTATCTTGAATTTTGTCTCTCTTCTACTATCTTAGCGATTCCTGGCTTTTAAAGTCATGGGTGATCTTCAACAATGCACTGTTTGGTGTTGCCTGGTTGTTGTTTTTTCTCGCCCTGGGCCACCTGCCACTGCATTTCTGGAGCATTCTGACATGACGCTTTGTGCACCGCAGGGCCCTCGTTTCCACTGCTACGTGGCGTTTCGTTTTGTCACTATGCCACGGTTGGGCTCTCCGTTTCACCGTTGGTGGACTTCGGGTTGCTCCGCATTTTAGGTTTTCCCATTTGGGACCTGTCCCTTGGGGCATGCCGTGGTTTCTGCAGGGCACGTGCCTGGGGTGGCCGTGCATGCGTGACTTTCCCAGGGAGTCGCAAACCGTTTTCCAAAGAGGCCCGCCTAAGCGTAGCCGGTCCTCGGCCTTGCCTGGCTTTCTAACTGTGGCCGTTTCTCTGGCTCCTGTGTTGGTTGGCTTCCCAGGCTGGGCCCTGCAAGAAGCAGATGCTCAGAAGGAGTTTAGCCTGCAAGGTGTTCCTGGGAAGTGCAGGTGAGACCCCCAGCCGAGCCGAGAGGGGAGGCAGCAGGACAGCAGGGGAAGGGTGAGCTAGCTGCCGCCTGGCGCAGCCCTGGGTACGGGGCTCTGGGGCTGAGCTGGTCTGTTCAGGGCCGAGTCGGCTGGACCTTCGTGCTTCCACCTGGCCCCGTCCCTGGAGGGGGCCACCCTGGGGAGGTGGTGGTCGACAGCGCACACTCAGGGGCTGGGGTGAGAAGGCCCTCCTGTGGCTGGACCTGGCAGTGCCTCTCCAAGTCCACCCCTTGGCTGTGAATGCTTCCAGTCTCTGAACACCTGTGTTTTCTACTGTTTTATAAATTGATTTTTAAAAAAGATTTATTTATTTAGCCCCCTTGTAGTGTGTGCTCTCTGTCTCTTTGTTGTGTGCTCTCTGTGTCTGCTTGGCTTCTTTTAGGAGGCACTGGGAACCGAACCCAGGACCTCCTATGTGGGAAGGAGGTGCCCAGTCTCTTGGGCCACATCAGCTCCCCGCTTGTCGCGTCATCTCATTGTGTCATCTCGTTGCATCAGCTCACCATGCCACCCCATCGTTCAGCTGCTGTCCTGCTCGCCTTCTTTAGGAGGCAACAGGAACTGAACCTGGGATCTCCCATATTTATAAATTGATTTTTAAGGACTTTTTTCCTTTAACGTATTCTGAACACGAAGCCTTAGTTTATGTGTGTTGCAAATCTCTCATCTATGTTTGTGGCTTTCCATTTTCTTTCTTTGTAGTGAAAGCACAAATTCTAGCTCTCCATTTCTTCTTGTTTTTCTTCTTTTACACTTTTTAAAGAATGTTACATTAAAAAACATAAAAAAACATAGAAAACATAAGAGGTTCCCATATACCCCGCTCCCCATCCCCCCACCCCTCTCCATTTCTTCTTGAGTCAGCTTTGGTGAGGTGTATCGACCTAGGAATTGATCTCCTTCTTCTAAGTAGGTTTTGTCCTATCCCGTCCTTTGACTCTCTGTAGCGTGCACATAGCTCCTCCTGCTGCCTTTTCCCGAGTCGAGCTGTTGGAGCACTGTCTGTCTGTCTTTGCAAAGGCAGATGTGGGTACAGGAAGCATCAAGTGGGACCAAGAAGACCTGGGCTGCCCCTGGCGTGGAGGGTCCCTTTGTCACCGTGTGCCTTCCTTACTGGGAGCTCTGGGGATGACACCTTGGGGATGGGGGGGGAGCAAGGTGCCCCACCTCTCGGGGCTTCCTCTCCCCAAGGCCGGAAAACCGCACCGCCCCTACTAGAGGGCACCAGGGCTCGTTTACCCTAAGCACGGGTGTCTCTAACTGATCTGGAAAAGGGCAGAGTGGGCACACATTGCACCTGAGCCCTTCAAGCACCTGGCAGCCTGTCAGGTGAGCTGCCTGCCAGGTGAGGGGACTGGCGCTCTCAGCCTGCAGCTTCTAGTGTTTTCAAGGGGAGACCCCATTCTCCTCTCTTTTTTTTTCTAAGATTTATTTTATTTCTCTACCCCATCCCCCATTTCCCCCTTGTCTGCTCTCTGTGTCCATCTGCTGTGTGTTCTTCTGTGTCTGCTTGTATTCTCATTAGGTGGCTCCGGGAACCGATCCTGAGACCTTCTGGAGTGGGAGAGAGGCGGTTACTCTCTTGCGCCTCCTCAACTCCCTGTTCGGCTACGTCTTCTTATTTTCTCTCCTCTTGTTGTCTCTTGTTGTGTCCTCTTGCTGCACCAGCTCTCAGCGTCGGCCAGCACTTCTGTGCGGGGCAGCTTTCCCGCACTGGGCGGCATTCTCATGCAGGGAAGCACTCCTGCGCGGGGTGGCATTCCCGGGTGGGCCGGCACTCCGCGTGGGCCAGCTTGCCCTCACCAGGGGGCCCTGGGCACCGAACCCTGGACCTCCTATATGGTAGACGGGAGCCCAGTTGCTTGAGCCACAGCCGTTTCCCATCTCCTCTCTTTTCACATTAGAAAACGACCTGCACTCCCACGTGCACTGCTGGGTTTGGGGTGGGGCTTTGGCTCCTCCCGCCCCGTCCTCCTCTACTCCAGGGCTCTCACTGAGAAGGAACCTACGCAGAGAACAGCAGGCCAAGAGACACAGGCATGCTTTGTCTGGACCAGCACCCAGCACCCCCCGGTGCTGCTGCCCTCTGGTGACAACTGAGTCGAAGATATGTCTTGGGACAGCGCCAGTTCCTTCCCACTACCCAGTCTTCCCCGCTGCCTTGGTCTCCAGCAGCAGGGGTTATGTGACCCAGCTCCCAGAAGGCAGCCAAGATCTCCTCTACCAGGGATGACTCAGCTGGCAGGGCTGTGTTCTTCCTCTCTGGGATGTGATGGCTGGAGCTGTGGCAGCCATTGCTGTGATCCCGAGGCCATTTGAGAAAGCCCCATGCTAAGGGTGGAGAAGCAGGTAGGTAGAAGGATCCTGGGTCCCCACCAAACTGCAGAGCTCTGCCCTAGTTCTGGATGGCCTTCTTCTGGTTTTCTTTTGTAGAAGAAAAGAAGAAAGGCTGAATTTGTTTAAGTTGGGATTTCTGTTCCTAGCTTTGTAACTCAGTTCTTAACTGGTGTAGACCAGGGAGCCTAAAAGGGAACTTTGACCTTTTCCACAATCATCCCCGTTAGTTCCAGCCTGCCACAAGAGGAAAGGCCAGTGTGGGCACACTCATCTGTGTTCAGAGGCATGTACGGGCACCCTCGTCCATTGCTGGTGGGGTGGTAAAGTGGTGCGGCCGCTTTGGAGAGCAGCCCAGCAGTCCCTCAACAGGTTAAACCTAGAGTTGCCGTATGATCTGGAAATTCCCCTCCTGGGTGTTGCTTGAGAGAAATGAAAACACATGTCTACACAAAAGCTTATACAACATTACTCAGGCGGCCAAAAGTGCAAACAGCTCGCACGTCCACCAACTGACGAACAGGGGAACAGAAAATGGGCTACCTGAGCAGTGGGCGCGTATTTGGCTGTGGTGGGGACTGGAGTGGCGGTATGTGCTATAGCACAAGTGAACCCGAAGACGTGCCCAGTGAGGCCATCAGTCACAAAAGGGCTGCGCGTCACCATTTACGTGGAATATCCAGAGCAGGCACGTCCGCAGAGGCAGGAGGTATGTCGGTGGTTGTCCAAGGCCGAAGGGTTGGGGGAAACTGCTGAGGGGCTCAGGGTTTCTTTTTTGGGGTGATGAAAATGTTCTGGAATTAGATAGCGAGGACGGTTGCGCAACGTTGTTTAAATTTTAAAAACTTGTCCACTTTAGAAGCGTGAGTTGTATGGAAATGGACTTTTATCTCAGTAAAGCAGTTATTTAAATAAAGGAGTTTGTATGTTGCCAAGCGAGAAGCTGGTGGGCTCTGGGGCCAGGTGGGGTGGCCTCGTGGGGCGACGAGCAGAGTGGGGTGGCGACCCCACGGCCGCTTTCTGCCCTCCCCAGCAGGGCCCCCCACCGTGCCACTGAACGACCTTGGGGTGCTTCGGCCTCTGTGCCTCATTTGCCCAGGGGGCTCAGGTCGGCCGTCTTGCAGGGGGGCTGCGAGGGCGAAACGGGAGGAGCAGGTCCAGCACGAGGCCTGGCCCAGCGGAGCCCCCGCGGGCGCCGGCTCCGGTTGCCCTGTCCCCCGGGGACCATTGTCCCCATGTACCAGTTGGATATTATTTATGAATTCCAAAAAGAGTTACAGATTATGTTTGTAAACTGGTCTGTTCCTCTGGGCGTGATGCCCTTTGATTGTATTAGATTCAGCCAAGATGTCTTTGATTAAGTTATGTTAAGATTAGGGCTCTGATTCCACCACATCGTTAGGGCGTGCAGGGTTCAGTCCCAGCCCCCTGGCAGGCTGGGAGAAGAGACTCTCACAGAGAAGAAGAACACAGAGGAAGGGAGAGAGCTCAGGAGACCCAGCAGAGGCCCTGGGAAGAGAGACGAGCCTGAGAGTCCACAGCTGACCTTGTGGAGAGAGCAGAGCAGCTGAGCCCAGAGAGAAACAAGCCCCAGGGAGAGATGCCTCATGCCAGCCTGCAGCTGAAAGCAGAAGAAGCTGGAACCGTGGAGCCTTAAGAGGAGGGAGGAAGGCTGAACCCCGCAGCCCTGGCCTGCCGTCTCGCTCCAACACGGGGCAATGAACTTGGGTGAGGAAGTACCTCTTACGGTACCTTGGGTTGGACTCTTTAGGGCCTTGTGACCGTAAGCCTCTACTCCATATAAATACTCTTTATAATAGTCAACAGAGTTTTGGTGTTCTGCATCAGCACCCCTTAGAGTGACTAGCACACCCCACGACCATTGTCCCACCAGCAGGCGCTTCTGAAGTTGGGGTTGGAAGCCAGAGTGTTTCAGACTTTTGGAAAAAGAGAGAAGGAACGTGAGGGCAGGACGAGCCCTCCCTGTGCAGCACGCTGGGAAGCATCCAGAATCAGAATGGCCTGGAGTCGACTGCGGAGAGAGCAGCGGCCGACGACCAGACAAGCTTTCCAGAAAGCCAGGTGGGGTCAGGGGCAGCAGCCTGCCCTGACCGTGCCCCACGCGCGCTGAGCACGTGCTGCGCGGAGCCCTGCCCCCGAGGAGCTGACGGCGGGGAGGGAAGGAGGTTCACGCTGGGCACCTGCTGCCGTCATAAGCGGCGGAATTAGACGGGACAGCCAGCACTGAGGTCGGCCCTGGACGGAAGTAGCACCCCGTGTGGTTTGGGCAATCTCCCGAGTGCCCAACTCAGGAGAATGTGCGCCTGAGCAAGCGTCTGCCTCCCCAGGGGAGGGCAAGATTTTTCATTTAAAACCTCATTTTCCAAGTTACCGGAGTTTGGAAAGTGATTTGACCTACTCTCATTTTTCTGTCCCTCATGAAAACGGCACGGGCTGCTTCTCTCCTTCCCAGCCCTGTTGTAACACAGAATGTTTGCATTTTTGGTGCATTTTTCCGTTTTGCTTTGAAAAGCTGAAGTCACCGAGGTCCCCAGTGCTGTTCACTCACCTTCCCACGCTGTGCCCGTTGGACTGGCAGATGGGCAGCCCCGGGGCCCCTCAGTGCTGATGTCTGTACTCCAGAGGAAGCTTCCAGGGTCCTCGCTGAAAAGCGGGGAAGAGGGACGTCTGGGGCTGATTCCCAGAGCTGACGTCCTGGGTGGGACTTACTTAGGACAAGGCGTCTGACTGATCTCTGCCCCTGCTTCCTTGTCCACGCAGAGCAGCCAGCGCTCTCTGCCTTGCTGGGGTCTTTGGAAGATTAAAGTGGATGAAGGAGAGGAAAAGTTTTTATATCTGTAAATTGCCATGCACTTAAAAAGGAGTTTTATATTATAAGCAAAATTAATGTATAGACATAAGAAAGAAGATCAAACTATATAAAGAACTGTAAAATCTCCCTTCTCACAAACCCACTGTCCTTGTCGAACAAGCAACAAGCTACTGTACATCTTTCCAGAAATTTCTCTGCAGGTCTGAGCAGTTTTGAATGTGTATGTCCTGTTTTTCAGGCCCCATACTGTCCTTGGTTTTGCCTCTCTGGTACCTGTCATATCGGCACACCTCATTCTTTTCTCTGGTTGCCCAGAATTCCATTAACGGTGAGCCCTCCCTCGTTTCTCTGGGCCATTTAAGTCAAGGAGTTTTCGCTATTTCAGGTGATGCTGAAATTGACCTTTCTATACCCAGGCTTGAGAACATCTATAGGGTGAATCTCAGGAAAGCAGAGAGCATGTGAATTTAACATTCTGATCTAGTCAACAACTCCCACCAACAGCATCCCCTACTGGTAATGGTCCCACAGGATACGAACAAAATGGCTCTTCTGTCACTCTCAATCTTGAAAATGACACATCTGGTTTAATTAACTTTTTTTTTTTTTAATTATGAGAGCAGACAAATCTTTTTTCCCTTGCTCCTTGGTCATAGATCATTCTTTTCATGTGAATGGTGTGTTAATCTCCTTTTCCTGCTGAGTTTCGGCTTCATCTTCTTATTTATTTGTCAGAGTTCTTTACATAGGAAGGAAATGAGCCCTGCCTGTGCTAGTTGTTAAGATTTGTTCAACTCCCATCCTCTGGGAGAGCCGGATTACCTCCTTTGAAATAATCCCTAAAATTATGTGTGTCCAAGAAATAGTGCTGCTTCCTGCTCCCAACTCTTTCCAAGCCTACATTCCCGTTCTTGTCCTCCAGCTCGTGGGCTAGGAGGCTCTTTGGTGTATTGGGCAAACTCTCCCTGAACTCCTCATTTCTTCCCTCAAGCTGCCCACAGCGAGGTGAGGACAAGGTAATGACAATGCCCTGTGGTAGGCTGTAAAAGCAGCAGGGCTAATGAGCGATAAAGGCAACCAAGCGACCCCACCGCACCTCTTAGTCCAGGGGACTGCAGCAGAAGGCACGGTCCTTGCCCCGGGGCATCATGGAGGGCTTCCTGGAGGTGTGGATCAGGGACTTTCTTGTTCACTGACAGGAGAACTGAGCTAAGTTTCCTTCAGAGCCAGGCCATGGGCCCCAGGAGATCAGTGGCCAGTTTCCCTCATCTCCAGGCTGTCAAGCTGGAATAAGTTACACCACGTTTGCGTGGACCCTGCACCAGGGAGGGGCCTTGGTTTCCCTGTTTTCAGAGCGGGGAGTGACCCGAGCAGCTTCCTGAGCTCTGGGGCAGAGTGGGGGAGCAGCTTCACCTCATCTGGTTCAACATGGCCCGAGGGCTGGTCTGACATTTTACACCCTCATTTCACAGATGTGGAAACTGAGGCCCAGGAAGTTGATGGGAAGGGCGGTTTCCACGGCTCACCGCCGGGTTTCTGACCGCAGCTGCTACCCCTCAGACGGGTGTCAGGACTGATGTTTCTGTTTCCACTCACACTTACAGCTGCTGTTTACGTATGTGCATTTACAAAGGTGCTTGTTGCTTTGTTTTTCTTATTACAGAAGCAAAATGTGAAGACTTACTTTTTAAATGATGTGTGTTAGCTCTCTCATTGCACAGAGTGGCACGTTAAGGCAATCTCAGCCCATGGACGTTTCTGGAAAGAGGGCAGTTCGACAGTGGTTGGGCTGCGGCGTCCGTACCCTCGCGGTGGACAGCCCAGGACACAGCAGGAGCACGTCGGTCTGACGGTGGGACGGAGGCCCTCTTCTCCGCGTCTCCTTCCCCTTCCTTCTCCACAGCAGTTTTTGTTCTGCCTCGTGGGTCCACCGTTCTCGACGATTCATTTCCTGCGTCATCTTGGCTGGGGTATGGCGTCCAGCTGTTCAGCCACACGCAGGCCTGTTTACTGTGGTGGAGGTATTTTATTTTATTTTGTTATTATTTTTTGTCTTTATTCATTTTTTTAATATTACATTAAAAAAATATGAGGTCCCCATGTACCCCCCACTCCTCTCACCCCACTCCTCCCCCCATAGCAACATTCTCCTCCATCATCATGAGACATTCATTGCACTTGGTGAGTACATCTCTGAGCACAGCTGCACCTCATGGTCAGTGGTCCACATCATAGCCCACACTCTCCCACAGCCCACCCAGTGGGCCATGGGAGGACATACGATGTCCAGTAACTGTCCCTGCAGCATCACCCAGGACAACTCCAAGTCCCAAAAACGCCTCCACATCTCATCTCTTCCTCCCATTCCCCATACCTAGCAGCCACCATGGCCACTTTCTCCACACCAATGCCACATTTTCTTTGATTACTAATCACAATAGATCATGAATAGAATATCAGTAAGTTCACTCTAATCTGTACTCTATTCCTCCATCCTGTGGACCCTGCAATGGTTGTGTCCACTCCACCTCTACATCAAGAGGGGGCTTAGATTCCACATGGATGCTGGATGCAATCCTCCTGCTTGCAGCTGTAGGCAGTCTTGGCTCCCTGGTGTGGTGGTTGACCTTCTTCACCTCCCTGTTAGCTGAGTGGGGTAAGTCCAGCAAACCAGAGTGTAGGAGCTGAAGTCTGCTGAGGCTCAGGGCCTGACTATCATATGGTCAGTCCAGAGATTCAGATCCCCTGGGTATAATTAAACCCCAGCACCAACTACAATTCTGGTAAAGTAACAGGAAAGGCTTGTGAAAAGAGATCACATCTGAGTCCAGCTCCACTACACAGAAACACAAATGTGGAGGTATTTTAAAGACAGGCTCCGCAGCGACCATGCGTTGACCTTACAGGAAGGGATTTCCCTCTGTAAGGTGGGTGGGCCTCAGCAAGTGAGTTGGGGGTCCTTAACACAAGAACTGAGGGTTCCAGAGATAGGAAGGAATCCTGCCTCAAACTTCAGCCTTTACTTTTATCAGAATTTCCAGGCTGCCACCTTCCCCGAAGGAATCTGGACCCAAGACTTCAACATTTAACTTTACCAGAAATTTCAGCCTGCGGCCTGTCCTCCAATAGCGTTGGGTATGACCAGGCCCCTCAATTGAGTGAGCCAGTTCCTTGTAATAAATCTCTTCACACACACACACACACACACACACACACATACACACTCACACACCCTGTGGGTTCTGCTTCTTTGAAGACTGATGCAGCATCTTAGGCCTTCCATGTGTTTTGAACACCTCTTTGCCCTGTTAGGGAGGGAGGGTCTCCCACGCTCAGGCTGTCCCCGTTAGGGAGGGAGTGTCTCCCACGCTCAGGCCATCCCTGTTAGGGAGGGAGGGTCTCCCACGCTCAGGCCGTCCCTGTTAGGGAGGGAGTGTTTCCCACACACAGGCTATGGGGATGGTCAAACACAGGACCCCTGACCCTGGGCAGAGGAGGTGGACAGCAGGTCGTTAGTCACATGCACTCACAGCCCAGGGGAGGGGGGTGCTGCACGCCACGCAGGACCCCTCAGGGCCCATGCGGGAGCAGCGTGAAGCGGCGGGGGCTGAGGGCGGCAGGCTTCATAGAGCCAGGAGTGCGGAGTGCCTCCGTCTCCCATAGGAGGCTGTGGCTGGCTGGCTCGAATCACTTGTGGGCTGGCAGGGAGCTGAGGCCCGTTCCTGGGCGAGGAGCGGGCACTGCACCTGGGCCCACGGAGGGAGGGCTGCTTGGCGAGGGACCTCGGCGGGGGAGCGGAGGGCAGGGGAGCTTGTGGTCGGGCCGTGCCATGCCATCCCATTTCACCAGGTGCTAAGGCAGCAGGCGGCATCAGCCTTCGTGTTGGCCTACACCCATGGCCCCCGCAGGCGGGCGACCCCCACGTCCTCTGCTGCCCGCCCTCCCCACCCCTGTGTGTCTCGTCTCTCCCACGCCTCCCTCTGCTGTCTCCCGCTCAGGCTCCGAGAGACCAGGGGTCTTAGCGGCTTGGCCAGACCCCACCCGGCACCCCACCTCTGTTCTCACCCACTCCTGCCTCCTGGGTCCCATGTGGTGGGGTCAAGTATTTCAAGAGCCCCGAGACAGCAGCCGTGAGCGTTTCCTTCCTCCTCTGACATGCAGTCTTGCTGCAAGCCAGCTGCTGGGGCCACAGCAGCGAGCGAAGCAGTGGGGACCCCCACCCTCACGGCGGGGTGGGGCAGACACAGAACAAAAAAGTGTAAAGTGGAGCACGGGCAGTAGGTGTTTTGGAGAAGGTGAATCGGGAAAGAGGACGGGGAGTTCCAGGGTAGGAGTGGCTCTTTGCTGTGGGACTTAGAGGGTCAGGGAAGGCTCCTGAGGACGTGAGGGGTGAGGCCTGTAGAGGCGTAGGGTGAGGGGAAGGCAGCGGGATTCCCAGGAGGGGGAGCAGCAGGTGCAAAGGTCCTGGGGCAGAAGCTTGTCCGACATGCTTGACGGCTCATGAAGGGTCTTGCAGAAGACGCTAGAAGGGTTTCAGCAGAAGTGGGGCAAGTTCTAACTGCCCCAAAGCCCTTCCTAGGGTTTTCCCATCTCTCTCCCCTCCTCTCCATTTCCCTCCTTCCGCCCCCCTTTTCTCTTCCTTTCTTTCCCTTCTCTCCCCTCCCTTCTCTCCTTCCTTTCTTCCCATTTCCCCTCCCTTTCGTATCTTCCCTTTCTCTCACCTCAGTCCCTCTAATTATGTGTGTGTGTTCACACATCTGTGGGACCTGTTCTTTTCACTTTAGAGCATGATTTCTTTAAAGTTATTATTTATTTATTTAATTTTTTTAAAAAAAAGATTTATTTATTTATTTAATTTCCCCCCCCCTCCCCTGGTTGTCTGTTCTTGGTGTCTGTTTGCTGCGTCTTGTTTCTTTGTCCGCTTCTGTTGTCGTCAGCGGCACGGGAAGTGTGGGCGGCGCCATTCCTGGGCAGGCTGCTCTTTCTTTTCACGCTGGGCGGCTTTTCCTCACGGGCGCACTCCTTGAGCGTGGGGCTCCCCCACGCGGGGGACACCCCTGCGTGGCACGGCACTCCTTGCGCGCATCAGCACTGCGCATGGCCAGCTCCACACGGGTCAAGGAGGCCCGGGGTTTGAACCGCGGACCTCCCATATGGTAGACGGACGCCCTAACCACTGGGCCAAAGTCCGTTTCCCTATTTAATTTTTTAATGAAAGTTAATAGATCATAAGGACCATTACATTAAAAACCATAAAAAAACAAAAACATAAGAGGTTCCTGTATACCCTCCCCCCACTCCTCCCACACCAACAACCTCCCGCATCATTGCGGCACACTCACTGCCCTCGGTGAACACATTTTGGGGCACTGCGGCACTATACAGATAATAGTTTACCCTGTAGTTTGCACTCTCCCCGAGTACATTCAGTGGGTTATGGCAGGATGTATAAAGTCCAGCATCTGACCCTGCAATATCATTAAGGACAACTCAAAATCCCAAAAATGCCCCCACATCACATCTCTTCTTCCCTCTCCCTGCCCTCAGCATCTACGAGGCCACTTTCTCCACCTCAATGTCAGAATTCTATTACTTGTCATAATAGTTCTATAGTAGAATATCAGTAAGTCTACCCTAGTCCATATTTTATTCCTCCATCCTGTGGACCCTGGGATGGTGATGTCCACTCCACCTCTAGATCAAGAGGGGGCTTAGATCCCACATCGATGCTGGATGCAATCCTCCTGCTTGCAGTTGTAGGCACTCTTGGCTCCCTGGTGTGGGGGTTGACCTTCACCTCCCTGTTAGCTGGCCGGGGTAAGTCCAATGAACCAGAGAGTAGAGAGCATGATTTTTAATAGCCCCCCAGCTATACCATTTATTAAACGGCCTCCTCTTGTTGGACATTCAATTTTCCCAGGTGTTCGTTCACAGTTGTAAGTAATGGACAGCTGTTTCATCTCTGCACTTCTATTTACGGTACAAAGAGCAAATTTAGGGCCTCCAAAAATCTCCAATATTGCATTAGAGTGAGATCAAGTTTTTTTTTTTTTAAGATTTATTTGATTTATTTCTCTCCCCTTTCCCCCCGCCTCCCCCAGTTGTCTGTTCTCTGTCCTTTTGCTGCGTGTTCTTCTTTGTCCGCTTCTGTTGTTGTCAGCGGCACGGGAATCTGTGTTTTTGTTTGTTGCGTCATCTTGTTGTGTCAGCTCTCCGTGTGGGCGGCGCCATTCCTGGGCAGGCTGCGCTTTCTTTTGCGCTGGGCGCCTCTCCTTACGGGACGCACTCCTTGCGCGTGGGGCTCCCCTATGTGGGGGACACCCCTGCGTGGCAGGGCACTCCTTGCGCGCATCAGCACTGCACATGGGCCAGCTCCACACGGGTCAAGGAGGCCCAGGGTTTGAACCGCGGACCTCCCATGTGGTAGGTGGATGCCCTAACCACTGGGCCAAGTCCGCTTCTAGATCAAGTTTTATTTGGGGCGGGAGGCTGGGGCTTGGTGGAGTCAAAACCAAGAGGGCCCTCCTTTCTACTGGAGAGGGCCCCTTCTGTTTTGTTTTACTGGCTTCCTAGAGGGAGGCTGGGAGAAACTGCTGCAGGGCCCACCCCCATGGGAAGGTTTCGGTCATGAAACTAGGAGGATATGACTGTGGGCAGCGTGGCCATCTAACGTGGACCATCGCTGCTTTTTATTTTTAATCCTAGCACGTTCTCTTCTAGCCCACGTGGGTGTGTTCCTGTGATATCCTTCATTTACATTCTGGGCTGCCTCTGAATTCTCAAATACCGCTTCCTGTTAGACACAGGTGAGAGCTTTCTAAACCTAAGTTTTGTAGGCAGGGCCTTCCAGGCGCTGAGCCCTTACTTCATGATGTGGAGCTGTCTCTTCTGCTGGATGCCGGCTTTGCCTGCTGCCGTCGTGGGCTGTGCTGACAGGCAAAAGAGGGTGAGAGTTTTCAGAGGGTTTATAAACTGTTGAGTACTGTTCCCAAGTTAGCAGGTGCCACAGCCAGGCGGGTGGGGGCTTGGGCCCAGGGGCGGACGCTGTGCCTGACCCAGGTCAGGGCCCTGGAGCACTGGGCCGCACCTGCCCCTGTCTGTAGCTCTGCCCCACACCCCTAATCTCATGCCAGGGGGTGGACACCCTTGAGTGACAGAGCGACGACTGACGCATGAGCATCCGTGGCCTGTGCAGTGGCTTCCTGCGTGGGGGACAGGTGGTGGGTCCAGGCGGCCACTTGTCAATGCCTCCTCCATGCGTGGCCTCCAGCTCGGTCCCTGCATGTGGCCTTGCCTCAGTTTCCTATTCTGTGAAATGGGAATAATTCTCGCCACACAGGATTGCTGCCAGGAGCCCGTGGGGTCAGCAAATGGCAAGCGCCGTCTGGATCAGCGTTTAGCGAAGTCACTCCCGCTGCCCTCCCCTCCCCCTGCGGGCACTGTCTCTGCCCCGTCCTTGGCGCCCCTGCTGCTCTGCCCCTTGCAGGCAGAGTGGGTGTTGGAGCTCCTTTAGGTTGTCTTTTATTTATTTATTTATTTATATTTTTAATGTTACATTAAAAAAATATGAGGTCCCCATATAAACCCCACCCCCCTCACCCCACTCCTCCCGTAACAACCACCTCCTCCATCATCATGAGACATTCCTTGCACTTTGGTGGATACATCTCTGAGCACCACTGCACCTCATGGTCAATGGTCCACACCACAGCCCACACTCTCCCCCAGTCCACCCAGTGGGCCATGGGAGGACACACAATGCCTGGTAACTGTCCCTGCAGCACCACCCAGGACAACTCCAAGTCCCGAAAACGCCCCCACATCTCATCTCTTCCTCCCACTCCCTACCCCCAGCAGCCACCATGGCCACTTTCTCCACACCAATGCCACATTTTCTTCGATTACTAATCACAATAGTTCATGAATAGAACATCGGTAAGTCCACTCTAATCCATACTCTATTCCTCCATCCTGTGGACCCTGGGATGGTGATGTCCACTCCACCTCTATATCGAGAGGGGCTGAGATCCCACATGGCTGCTGGACGCAGTCCTCCTGCTTTCAGGTGTAGGCACGCTTGGCTCCCTGGTGTGGTGGTCTCTTTACTCTTGGGAAATCCTGCCTTGGGAGCTGAGCTCATCCCACTCTGTAAGAGCAGGGCACTCTGACTCCCGTTTCCGGTCTCCCTCTCCTAGGCCATGGGCAGGTGAGCTGGGCTCAGCCCTTGGGCATCCTGGACTACCCTGCCGGCCACCTAGAAGCCAGCGATGGGAGGCACCAGGGGTGGGCGGGAGCGAGCACCAAGCCCCCCGCGGCTGCTAGCCATCGAGGCCTGGACTCCTTCGGGTGCTGCTGCAGCTTCTCAGCTGCGGGAAAACAGCTGGGGCCCAGGGGCACCTCCCTTTTGTATTCTCCTTCATGCTTTTGCACATTTTCTTTCTCCTTTCAAGGCTGAGAGTCGGGATGTGCATTGGGAGGAAAGAAACTCCACCTTTTCTGGTGGAGAGAGGACCCCAGATGGCTGAGTTTGGGAGACACCTGAAGCCCGTGACTTCAGCCGTTTGCTTCCGGTCTGGAAGGCCTGGCCTGGAGGGGCTCGAAGGATGCCCGCTGCCATCGACCGACGGCCCCCCGCCCACAAAACCTTCCACGTGCAAGACTTGTGGTGGCTTCCTTGCAGGGGCTACGGGCCCCCAAACAGCACTGAGCAAGTGAACAGTAACGGGGGCGCAGCCATCGCCGGAGCATGGGGCTGCCTCTCGGGTCCGAGAGCCGCCGCGGCTCAGTGGGCACCCAGCGGCCGCGTGTGAGTGGGGCAACCCTGCGCTGCCTCGCTCCCCCAGACGTCCCGGGCAGGGGAGGCGGCCTGCCTTTGATTTGAGGCCGCGCTCCTCTCTCACTCCGCAGGCCGTGCTCCCGGGACCCCTGTCCTGTGCCCTCCCCCCAGCACGTGGACCCTGTGGCCGCCTTACGAGGCAGGACACATTCCATGCACTGGCCAGCGACCGGGGAAACGACTGCGAGAGGCCGGGTACCCTGGATGAGGAGCACCCAGCTGCTCTAAAAGGAGCCCATAACAGGAGCCACCTCCAGACTGGTCTTCAGGTTTATTCATTTTTTATTTTTTATATAGAGGGCATTTGGGGTAGGAGCTTACAGATACCAGCCCATAAAGCATAAGTTACTTCCCTCACCAAAGTCTGTTTCCACGTGTTGGCGCAAGATGGCTGCCGACGGCTGCCAGGGTTCAGGCTTCCTGGGTTCTCTCTGGGTTCAGGGTTCCTCCCTTCCTGGGTCTTGCTTCTCTCCTGGCTCAGCTGCTCTACTCTCTCCACGAGGTCAGCTGTAGACCATCAGGCGAACGACTCTGTCTCTCTCCCCGGGCTTCTGCCGTGTCTAAGGAGCTGTCTCTATCCCTTTCTGTGTTCACTTTCTAGGCTCCAGCTCAAAACTCCAGCATCGAAACTCCAGCTTGTCTTCAGGTTTGATGGAGTCAATGGCGAGCACGTGCTGGAGCGTTGCTCTGTAGCAGGAACTGCCCTGAGAGCTCTGTGTGTTGCACTGCTACGCTTCTCACCCAGGCTCCAAGGCGAGCTGTGGGCTGGTCCCCACCTGACAGAGGCGGAAACTGAAGCACAGAGACGTTCAGTTGCCCCAAAACACGTAGCTTGAAAGTGGGGGAGCCAGGACTCCAGCTCCGGAGGATCTGGTGTAATCTCGCCTCCCACCTTAGGTGCCAAGGTCACAGCCAACGCTCAATAAATGCCCACCATTATCCGAAGTCAGAGGCGTGCATGGTCGTTTGTGCATCCGACCCAGGCATGATGCTGTTGAGTGAGTGGACGCACGGTGGCTCGAGACATCGGTTGCTGTCCTGTGACCACAGCTGCTCCCGCCCTCGGCTGCCCCCTCCCTCTCCCCTGGCCTAGCCCCTTGGCCATTCTCATCACGGTGTCTCCTTGTCGGCGGAGACCTCCTCGGCGTGGCCCACCCGTCCCCTGCACCCCCATCTCCATTGTCTGAGCACCCCTGCTCTGTGCCCGGTCCTGGGCAGTTGCCGGGACACAGCGAAGAGCAAGGTGGACCGGCGCTCGCTGGCCAGCCAGGGCGGCCGCCCCGTCCCCTCCACTCCTGCCGACATTTCCTCTGGGGACAGAATTCACCAGGGAAGAGGGCAGAGAGGACACAGGAGGGTTTAAGAGCACCTTCGAGTGCCAGGGAGTGGATTTGAGCCCTGGCTCTGTCGCTCATCCGCTCTGTCCTGGGGCAAGTGACTGAACTTCTGAAACCCTCGATTTGCTCGTCTGAAAAATGGGGGTGTGACCACCTCCCCCACAGGGTTGTTGGGAGGAAAATGTGATGAGCGCGTGGTGCCCGGCTCAGAGGACGTGCCCGGCAAACGTGAGCCTCCCCAACCCCCCACCTGGGCCGCCTTGGTGGGTGGCAAAAGGGAACCATTGATTGTTGGACACCGCTGGTTCTCAGAGGGCAAAGGTCAAGTCCCACTGAGCGTGGGTCAGCCACGTTCCAGGCTAGAGGTGAAGAGCGAGGGCGGGGCGCGCGGGAAGACCGGCCGCCATCTGTGGTCTCGTCCTCTGATCTCCCTCCGGTTAGTCCCTGGCCCTGCCCGGAGTCTGGCCGGGAGCTCGTGCGGCTCCCGTGACCGTGCTCAGCGGGGCCGCTGCTGGCTGGTTTGAGGTCCGTTTGTGCAGGTGAGTCGGCAGCTTCTGCTGCTGGGAATCAGGCAGGTGGGCCCGGGAGCCCCCTGCCACGGGCTGCCCCCGCTCCGTTCCTGTGGGGTCCGAGCCAAGCTGTGTGCCTCGGGATCCCCACCCGGACCCCCAGCTCCAGGTGGTCCTTGATTTGATCTCCGCACCCTGGGTGCGCAGGAAGTAAAATAAGGATGGAGCTTTCCATGGCCAAGTCTGCCCCACGTCTCTCTGGCTATCAGGAGACCCCCAGCTTTTGGGATGGTGGCAGCCAGTGCTCCAGAAAGTTCAGCCACGAGGACGATGGTCCTGCCTGGCTCGCAAGGAGCCTGACTTTTGGGGGTCTTGGAGATTCTGGTGAAGCTCATCTAGGCGTCACCCCTCCTGGCAGCAGGGACCCTGGCCCGGCCACTCTCCCTGGCACAGGTTTGGTTTAGCCCTGGAAGTCCTGGGAGTGCCCAGGCCGGGGCAAACTGGAGCAGTTGGTCAGTGGGCTCGGTCAGTGGTGGCATCTACACAGTGCCCTGCACGGAGGAGGGACGGGGGCCTGGACACGGCCATGGTGGCGATTAGCCCCGGCTGGGCTTAGGGCAGGGCCCCTGACGAGTCCGTGCCAGTGGGCGGGGAGGTGGAGCTCGGCTGTGTGTCCTGGCCCACCTCTGGGTGTGGTTCCCAGGCACTGACATGCCTCAGTTTACCGGCCAGTGGCCTCTGCTCAGCCAAGGACTTTCTCAGACCCTGGGAGCTCATGCAGGAAAGAGCTGGGCATTGGACCCCTTCCCCGGGGCAGCCCTTGACCAGGAAAGCCTGGGTGTCAGTGGGCGAATATCCCAATTCCCCCTCCCCCGACTCAGGACCTTTAAAGCATGTTCTTGATGATCTCGCAGAGAGTTGGATGGTGGTGGATAGTGATGGTGGTGGTGAGAGATGGTGGTGGTGGGTGATGGTGGGTGATTGTGGGTAATGGTGGTGGTGGATGATGGTGGATGGTGGGTGGTGGTGAATGGTGGTGGTGGATGATGGTGGGTGATTGTGGGTAATGGTGGTGGTGGATGATGGTGGCTGGTGGGTGGTGATGGATGGTGGGTGGTGGTGAATGGTGGTGGTGGATGATGGTGGGTGATTGTGGGTAATGGTGGTGGTGGATGATGGTGGATGGTGGGTGGTGGTGAATGGTGGTGGTGGATGATGGTGGTAGATGATGGTGGGGGTAGATGATGGTAGTGGATGATGTTGGGAAGTGGTAGGTGGATGATGGTGGGTGGTGGTGGGGGCGAATGGTGGTGGGTGGTGGTGGTAGATGGTGGTGGATGGTGGTGGGAGGCAGTGGGTGGTGGGGGCAGATGGTGGTGGGAGTAGGTGGTGGTGGTGGATGATGGTGGGAAGTAGTGGGTGGTGGTGGATGGTGGGTGGTGGTGGATGGTGGGGATAGATGATGGTGGGGGTAGATGGTAGTGGATGATAGTGGGGAGTGGTAGGAGTGGATGGTGGTGGGTGGTGGTGATTATGTGGATGGAGGTGATGGATTGTGATAGGGTAGATGGTGGGGGTGGATGATGGTGGGAGGTGGTGATTTTGTGGATGGCAGTGATGGATTGTGATGGGGAGGATGGTGGTTAGTGGATGGTGTGGATGGGGGTAGGTGGTGGGAGGTGGTGGTGGTAGATGATGGTGGGGGTAGATGGTGGTGGTGGATGATGGTGGGAGGTGGTAGGGGTGGATGGCGGTGATTGTGTGGATGGTGGTGGTGGATTGTGATGGGGTGGATGGTGGTGGGTGGATGGTGGTAGGTGGTGGTGGTAGATGATGGTAGGGGTAGATGGTGGTGGTGGATGATGGTGGGAGGTGGTAGGGGTGGATGGCGGTGATTGTGTGGATGGTGGTGGTGGATTGTGATGGGGTGGATGGTGGTGGGTGGATGGTGGTAGGTGGTGGTGGTAGATGATGGTAGGGGTAGATGGTGGTGGTGGATGATGGTGGGAGGTGGTAGGGGTGGATGGCAGTGGGTGGTGATTGTGTGGATGGAGGTGGTAGATTGTGATGGGGTGGATGGTGGTAGGTGGTGGTGGTTGATGATGGTAGGGGTAGATGGTGGGGGTGGATGATGGTGAGAGGTGGTAGGGGTGGATGGTGGTGGGTGGTGGTGATTGTGTGGATGGAGGTGGTGGATGGGGGTGGGTGGTGGGTGGTGGTGGTAGATGATGGTGGGGGTAGATGGTGGGGGTGGGTGATGGTGGGAGGTGGTAGGGGTGGATGGCAGTGGGTGGTGATTGTGTGGATGGAGGTGGTAGATTGTGATGGGGTGGATGGTGGTAGGTGGTGGTGGTTGATGATGGTAGGGGTAGATGGTGGGGGTGGGTGATGGTGGGAGGTGGTAGGGGTGGGTGGGTGGTGGATGGTGGTGATTGTGTGGATGGAGGTGGTGGATGGGGGTGGGTGGTGGGTGGTGGTGGGTGGTAGATGATGGTGGGGGTAGATGGTGGGGGGTGGGTGATGGTGGGAGGTGGTAGGGGTGGGTGGTGGTGGATGGTGGTGATTGTGTGGGTGGAGGTGGTGGATTGTGATGGGGTGGATGGTGGTAGGTGGTGGTGGTTGATGATGGTAGGGGTAGATGGTGGGGGTGGATGATGGTGAGAGGTGGTAGGGGTGGATGGTGGTGGGTGGTGGTGATTGTGTGGATGGAGGTGGTGGATGGGGGTGGGTGGTGGGTGGTGGTGGTAGATGATGGTGGGGGTAGATGGTGGGGGTGGGTGATGGTGGGAGGTGGTAGGGGTGGATGGCAGTGGGTGGTGATTGTGTGGATGGAGGTGGTAGATTGTGATGGGGTGGATGGTGGTAGGTGGTGGTGGTTGATGATGGTAGGGGTAGATGGTGGGGGTGGGTGATGGTGGGAGGTGGTAGGGGTGGGTGGTGGTGGATGGTGGTGATTGTGTGGATGGAGGTGGTGGATGGGGGTGGGTGGTGGGTGGTGGTGGTGGTAGATGATGGTGGGGGTAGATGGTGGGGGTGGGTGATGGTGGGAGGTGGTAGGGGTGGGTGGTGGTGGATGGTGGTGATTGTGTGGGTGGAGGTGGTGGATTGTGATGGGGTGGATGGTGGTGGGGGGTGGTGGATGACAGTGGTGGATGACAGTGGTGGATGGTGGTGGTCCTCTGGGGTGGTGGGGCCAGGTAGGGGTCATCAGTCTTGTAAGCCAGGTTGTGGGGCTGAGACCTGTGCTGGGACAAGTACCTGGCTGAAGCAGCTGAGTGGTAAATACGTTCTCACTGGACCCCTGGGCCCATTCGGCAGATGCCTCCACCTTGACTGCAGTGGCTGCACCCCCCAGCCTGCACATCCTAGGGGAGCTTAGTCTTAAACAGGTTTATTTGGGATTCTAGGCAGGAGTAGTAACATTTCACTTGCACGGGTAAAGAAAGAGGGGTTGAGAACACCGAGGCAGCGTGGGGTCCCGTGGCCAGTTAGGGAGGGGCTTAGCCCAGGGCCCGTCCTCCCTGCAAAGGGCGCTTTATCCTTCACGGCGAAGGCGCGGCCAGTCTCCCCTGCTCTGTGATCCAGGAGCAGGCTGGGGGCTAGAGAGGGTGGCGGGTTGGGGCCTGGACCCAAGCCCACCCACTCATGCGGCAGCAACCAGCTCATCAGGAAATCAGGCCTGATTGCACCTAATGAGGCTGTGGGGGTGTTGGGGTGGGGGTCGCGGTCCCATTTCCTGCTCAGTGGGAGGCGGCCGTGATGCATATTCATTTATGCAAATCCAGGCTCCTGAGCAGCCGCCTTGCTGCCTCTGCCTGTTTCCTCTTCCCATTCTGAAGTTGGAGCGAAGACCTGCCCGGGATTCCCTCCCTCCTTGGCCACCTCCAGCCCAAATAGGGGGCCCGGGGCTCGCGACCGCTCACCCTGTGCCAGGCTTTGGGCTCAGCCAGCGAGTGAGGGCTGGCGTTCATTTGCTTTTTTAATTAAAAAACATATATAGCACAAAATTTGCCAGTTTAACCACTTGCAAGAGTTCAGTTCAGTATACAATGACTCTGACCTTCCAGGGTGCTTGCGTTTTGGGGTCTCAAGGAAAGGGTTAAAGGGGACAGCGCTCTGCCCCACTGTTGTGCCTCGGAGTAGGATGGGCGCTTCCCCAGCCCGGGAGCAGGGGTGGGCGGTGCTGAAGGACCCCGTGGGGACACGTGGGGACTGTGCAGGGGCTGTTTACCTGCCAGGAGGGAGGGATCCGAGTCGGGAGGGAGCGCAGCCTGGGTGTGTGTGTGTGCGTGTGTGTGTGTGCACGCACACATCTGTTTGAGGCACAAGAACCTCACATTTTGTTCCCAGAGTTCCCGGGTCCCCGTCGTCCTGACTCCCCCACCGCTGGGCTCAGGGGCCCTGTCTTTGGGGTGCCAGCACCCGGCCCGGAGCAGAGCAGTCACGGCAGAGGGCGGGAGACCCTGGAGGCAGGTGGCGCAGTGTGCGTCCCGCTCGTCTGTGAACCCTGCCTCAGTTTCCCCATCTGGAACACGGGGATAACAATAGCTCCTGCCTCCTCGATGGCTCTTGGCCTATGATAGGTGCTCAGGGAGTGTTGCTATTCGGCGGATGCAGATGGCAGGAGGGGCGTGTCAGTAGCGAGCCGGCCCTGGCGGGGTGGGGTCGCGGCCTCTGTGCCCCGCGTGCGCCCCGCGTCTGAGCGCGCCTAGCCCTGGGGAGTGTGGGCAGGGTGCAGGGTCTTGGAGGGGCAAGGCATGGGCTTGGAAGCTGCCTGGGTTCTGCAGGCGAAGCCCACCCCACCCCCTGCCTGGCCCGGTCCCCCGTGGGGCGTGTCCAGCCAGGGAGGCTCCTCCGTGGACCTCTGGGAGGAGCCGTCTGGGGGGGCTTCCCTCGTGAGGGCCTGGAGCGATCGGACCAAGTTGAAGGTGAACGGAGAATCTGCCAGCACTTGGCGGACCCCCGTGACATCAGGGGGGTGACAGCAGCGGGGTTACCTGACCCTAAACCCCGGGGTCCGGCCACTGCGGGGCTGCCGCAGCAGGGCCCCCGGCACCCCTGGGGGACCGGGGAGTGGAGCAGATGCAGGCTCCCCGGGGGGGCCTGGTGGCCAAGGGGGGCGTCGGGAGGGGCCCAGCACCCCTCTCCCATCCCACAGGCTCCCCTCCCACAGGAGGTGGGGGGAGCAGGGAGAGGTGGATGTGCTTCAGCTGGGGTCCCCTCCACGTGGACGGCAAGCTTGGCGGGGGGTGTTTTAATTTGCCAATGGGCTCCGGACGCAAAGTACCAGAATTGTGTTGGCGTCCGTAAAGGGGGTTTGTTTGGGGTGAAAGCTTCTGGTTCCCCGGCACCCAAGCCGGCGGCCGCGCGTTGAAGCCAGAAGGCGGGCGAGCTCCGCCGGGCCCCTCCTCCTCTCCGCGCTGCCTCCCGACGCTGCGCTGCGGGCAGCCGGGCACGGGCCTTGCCCCTGGCCGGCCTCTTCCCGGGCTCAGCGGCCGTCGGGCAGGTGGCTCGTCTCTCCCGGGCCGCGGCTCCGGGGGCCTCTCCTTCCCGTCACGTGGCCTCAGCAGCTACGGCTGCGCCCGCTTTTCTGGCGTGTCTCTCTTTTTACTGGATGCAGCGAGCGGGCAGAGACTCACCCCGAGTCAGGCTCAGCACAGGAGTGGACCAGCCCACCAACAAAATCGTTCTCTTTTGGGGGTTCATGAAATAATTCAAACCGCTGCAGGAGGGACAAGCATTGTCCCTGGATTCAGAAGGACGCAGAAGTCCCCGTGGGCCTCGACGAGGGCCGTGCTGAGTGGGCAGTGGGCAGCAAGGGGCCTGGGCCTCGGGCCTCGGGCCTACAGAGGGTGGCGGTGGAGGAGACGACTGTGGGCCATGGGTGCCCCCAACAGGGCAGGTCTGGCCATATGTCATGGACATCGGTGCAGGGCACCCAGCAACCAGGTGGGGTCGGGGACAGGGATGTCTCCGTGAAGGAGCCCCTAAGAGGATGACATGTGGTCAGAGGCCTTCCTTCCACCGCCCGCCGACCGTGGCTTAACCACGAAGAAGTTTATTTGTCCCGGCAACAAGAGGCCAGGTCATCCAGGACTGGTGAGGCAGCGTGGTGATGACACCAGGGACCCAGGTTCTTTCCACCTTTCCACTCAGCCATCCTCAGTGCACAGCCCTTGTCCTCTGGCTTGTTGCCTCATGGTTGCAAAATGGCTGCTGTGTCTCAGTGCTTCTGTTCATGATATGGGCAGGAAAAAAGAGGAAGGGAGGCCCGTTTCCTTTATAGAGTTTTCTGGAAGATAACCCCCTCCCCCGAACAATTTCCACCTCACTTTCATTGGCCAATCGTGCTGCAAAGGGTTCTGGGAAGACATGGCTTTTTTTTTCTACGACCCTAAACATAATTGGGGTTCTGTGGCTAAGGAAGAAAGGGAGAATGGACCTTGAGGTGGGCAACTTAGGTTGTGCCGCAGGCTTCTATCAGGACGCTACCCATTCTAAAGCACGTTATTGTGCGTCTGGCCAGAGTAGGCACGTAGCTGCCAGTAGTTAGTACCAGCTGGACAGCTAGATCACCCCTGTGCAGAGGTTTGGACGTGGGTGATCTGTTAGCACAGCGGAAGCATTCTCCTTCCCTAAGGCATCACGGAATCGCGCAGCAGGTATTGGGCTGCGAGGCAGACAGCCTTGGGGTCTACCCCAGCTCTGCCACTGATGCTGTGTCATCTCAGGCTGGTGCCTCAACCTCTCTGAGCCTTACATTCCAAGCTTCGTGATTTCTGACTCAGTTAATTAACTGAAGGCATTGGACTGGCTCCTCCCCGGAGGCTCCGTCGGCCCAGGGCAAGGAGGTTTGTAAATGCCAGGTGTCCCCAAGGGGATCATAAAAAGCCAACATTCTGGAGGGCTCGCCAGGGGCCAGGCACGTTCTGGAAACCCCAGTGTGCTGTCTGTGCTGATTTTCACAAAAACCCTGCATGGCAGGTGCTGTCAGCACCCTGTTTTACCGTGGGGTGAACCGAGGCCCAGGCCGGGCTCATCACCAGCCGCGTCTTCAGGCAGCACGAGGCCGGGCAGGGTTTTGCCCAGCGCCCACGCTGCCCTCCGCTCTGCTCCCGTCGTGGATGGCAGCAACACGCCACACTTGTAATGATTTTGAGCTTCCGAGTGGATCTTCTGGATTTCCTGTCATTTGAACCTGCCAATGATGCCTTGTGACATGGGCCCATTCTCTCCACTGTACGGATAAGGAAACTGAGGCTGAGCCAAACCAACCTGCTTGCCAGAGGGAGACGGTGATGGTGAAGAAAGGTGCTTTGGGAGGTCCGCGGTTCAAACCCCGGGCCTCCTTGACCCGTGTGCAGCTGGCCCATGCGCAGTGCTGATGCGCGCAAGGAGTGCCCTGCCACGCAGGGGTGTCCCCCACGTAGGGGAGCCCCACGCGCAAGGAGTGCGCCCCGTAAGGAGAGCCACCCAGCGCGAAAGGAAGCGCAGCCTGCCCAGGAATGGCGCCGCACACACGGAGAGCTGACGCAACAAGATGATGCAACAAAGAGAGACACAGATTCCCGAGCCACTACCTACAACAGAAGCGGACAAAGAAGACGCAGCAAATAGACACAGAGAACAGACAACTGGGGGGGGGGGGCCGGGAAGCGGAGAGAAATAAATAAATGAATCTTTAAAAAAAAAAGGTGCTTTGTCTCTTGTGCCTCAGTTTCTCTGTCCGTAGACCGTGGCTGCGGCTCTGGCCTTGAGGGCCGCTGGAGGACTCTGCCCTGGGGACCCTCCGACGACACGGGGCGCGCCGTGGGCTCCCCGCACAGGGCAGCGGGGCCCAGCTCTTCAGGCCCCTGGCTCCTTGCAGGCGCACCCCACCCTGCATCCTGCCTGCTGCCCCCACCCCGCCAAGTGGGGGGTTAGAGAACCCCTGGCCAGATCACGCGCCCCTCCAGGCTTCGAATGGCGAGGCTTGGCGAGCTTGGTGTCTCCATTCGGGTAGCCCCTCGCCCGCACGGGACAGGGCCCTCCCCCGGTGGCTTTAGCCAGACGCACCGGGGGACCCGCCCATCTGATCACGTCGTGCTCCGGCTCTTCAGCCCCCACGAGGCTCCCAAGCACGTCTCCTTCTGCTGGCGTGGCGGTTTGCCCGTCCTCTGGGTGGCTGGCCCTGCTCACAGAGCCCTGCCTTGGGGGTTTTTCTTCCCATGCCCAGAAGCCTCCAGGAGGGCTTCTCCCCACAGCGAATTCTGGCACCAGCGTCAAGAGAATGCAACTGTTAGCTCTTCTGTCTTTGTTGAATGAATGAATGAATGAATGAAGGGATTTGGAGGAAACCGTAACACAGCCAAAATTTGGTCCGCACTGTGATGCACTAAAATGCCCTCTCCCCTGTTGACATAGTTACTTATTTAACAAATGCTTGCTAAGTGCTCACAACATATCTGCTCTGGTGCTCGATGCTGGGGATACAGTGCAGGGCAGAAAGCTCGTGGCCCCTTCCTCGTGGAGCTCATCACCTGGGAGGGGAGGTACAGAATGACCAAGTGGCAAAAAGAGCAGGTGCAAAGGTCCTGTGGCAGGAGGCAGCGTGGCCCAGGCAGAGGCCAGTATGGCCGGAGTGGAGAGGAGGGCGTTGTGATGGGAAATAGGAGCAGGGAGCTGGGCGGGGGTCTGGGTGGCCTTGTACTGAAAATGATTTCTTTTTACCTGTGGTAAGATATACAACACAAAAATCACTTTAAGGGCTGGGGGTGGGCGGTTTTTGGAGGGTCTGTGTGTGGCTTTCCTTGCTCTTCAGGGACGGTCCCCTGTTCATACCTTTCCAGGTGTGTGGGGGCTGCCTGATGAACTGGCTCCAGGGTCCGTGGGAACCCGTCCTCCCGACCCCACGGTGGCCCCCCGGTGCTCTTCGCTCTGGCTCCATCAGCAGGTCTCAGCTGTGCTCACAATCCATCCGCTAGACTCCCTTCCCCCAGAGGTGGGGACCGACCCTGCAGGTGACTGCACCAGTCCTCACCTGAGCCTCGGTGTCCTCGTCTGCAGGGCGGGGAGCACGGTACCCACCTCCCAGGAGGCTGGAAATGGGGAGCTGGGATGTGAGCCCGTCGGCCTACCTGGCAAGCCCAGGTGCTTCCCTCCTTCCCGGGGCCGTGCCACGGGGTGCAGCCCTACCACACACGTGCTGAAATGACCGGAGCAGGTGGGCTGCGTGGGCTTCTGGGAAGGGCTCCCCAAATAGTCCTCAAAGTCGTAATGTAGGCCTCCCACCACTTCTCAGAGCCTCAGTTTCCCCCGTTGCCAAATGGGGGTGGTGTGAGATAACCCAAGCCTCTGACATGCACGCCAGCCCCTCTTCCCGTCACCCCCTGAGAGGGGCTCACTGTTACCCTCGCCGTTTCATGGAGGACCGAGGTCCAGAGAGGTGACGTGACGTGCCTGGGGTCACCCAGCTAGGAATTTGTCCGGCCTGGCTTTGGCCCCAGCAGGTGGACTCCGGGGCGGCTGCTTGGGCCGAGACCAGGTGAGTCGTGTGCTCAGCTCAGTGCCCAGGACGTGGGGCAGGGGCACGGCAGGTGGCCCTGGGAGCAGGGTCATCAGGGAGGGTCCGCTCTGCCTCTGCCTGGAGGGGCCCACTCAGGTGAGCCCGGGGGTCTTGCTGGGGAGGGGTCCAGGTCGAGCCTCTCTCCTCAGGGTCTGGGAAGGCGGCAGCGGCCGGAAGTCCATGTGAGGTTATTTCTAGAGTGTGGGGCGTCGGGGAGGAGCGCTGGCAGCAGAGGCTGTTAAGGAAAGCTCTGCTGGGCTATAAATAGCCCTCCTGACGCACTTGGAGTTCTGGAAGCTTCCGGGGGGGGGCGGCGAGGTCAACACTCCCCCCTCCTATGCCGTCGTCACCGAGGTTGTCGAATGCTCTTCCAGCGGAAGGGGCTTTGGGTCGCAGCTAGAGCAGGATTTCGTGAGCGTGGGGCCTCCCCTACAGAAACACATGGGGACCGACATCGCCACCAGCTGTTTATTTTGCCAAGTAAGGACTTCTAAAAACAGGCTCACTTACCGCCCTCATTTCATCAAATGAGGTGTGAGCAAGAAAAAAAGTGGACCGGCTATAGTCTCAGAATAAAGGACAGGGCATTAAATCAAATCCATTTCAATCGACGACATCCTCCCTCTGGGGTCTTTGCTGTTCTAATTCTGCCACCTTTGTAGGGAAACAGCCCACAGGGCCTGGCAACAGGGGCCCCTGGCCCGAGGCTTTGCACTGCCGCCCACACCCGGGCAAAATTCCGGAGGGATGGGTGGACAGATGGACGGCTGGACAGGGAGGAGGACACGTGGCTTTGCTCTGGGCCCCGTGGCTATGGAGCCCAAAGGGACCGCCGGCCCCCTCGGAGCTGCTGCTTGTCGAGAGGGCTGGGGCTACTGCTGGCCCGGGGCGGGGGCAGGGGGCTGGAGTTAGTTCTGTAGTGCCTGTCCCTGTGGGGAGGCCTTGTCCTTGTCCCCTTGGCAGGCAGCCCGGGATGGCCCTGGAGGGGTCCCGGGACCCCCTGGGGCAGGGGTCCGGTGACGTGGGGACGCTGCCCTGAGATGGAGTCCGAGAGCACCTGCCATGAGTGGGCGGAACACGGCGGGCGCTGGGGAGACGCCTGCTGTGAAAAGAGTTCATCGAAGGCTTACCTCCTGCCGGGCACCGGCCCGTGGCTTCAGCGACAGTTAGAACTGATTGTGTGTTTCCTAAATGCTGGGCGCCCTCGTAAGCACCCAGAAGCGTGCACGCGCCAGCCTTTTAGCGAATGCCATTCTTGTCCTCATTGAACGGATGAGAAAACCAGGAGCCGGGAGTCTCATGCCAGGGGCGCGGAAGCACCTGAGCCAAGGTTCACCTCTAAGTGGGCGTGAAGGCAGAGCCCGTGCTTGTCGGCACTGGGTGCTTACTGCCTCCCGGCATACCGTAGGTGCTCAGTAGGTGCTCTTCGCCTAATCATCGCTCAATGCTCTTTCCCAGCTCCCGAGAGTCCGTGGCTGGCTCTCTGCAAAAGAAGAGAAGGGTTTTGCTCGCTTTTCAAAGAAGGGAAGGGTTCTCCCTCCCAGCCTGCCGCAGCCTGCCGCTGACCGGGTGCGGTTGACCAAAGTCGGCCGGATTGCGTTCTACCTTTGCAATTGTCACCTCCCAGGAGCCTTCCCCGAGCAGCCCCGGCTTGGCCCGGCTACCTCCCGCTCATCCTGCTCCGCCCCGCGAGCTCCTGGCAAGTTCTGGAGCTCAGGTATAGCTTCCCCCAGCTGACTGTCCTGGGGGACTGGTGAACTTGAGCACCCCTGCCCCTGCGGGGCGGGGGTCTGCGCGGCACGGCCTCGGGTGTGCAGGGCCGGCTGGGTGCTGTGCTGCCCCAGTCGAGGGCTCTGGCGTCGGCCGCTGGCCCGTTAGGCGCTCCGCTGCGCCACTCACCAGTTCTGAGACCCAGGGCCACGAGGGTCCGTCCCTGAGCTCCCGGTCGCCTCTCCTGTGAAAGTGGACGTAGGAATCCGGGCCTTCCGAGATGCGAGGTTTCAGCAGGGCAGGAAGGGAAAACGCCTGAGCAGTGCCTGCCCTGCCCGGGCTTCATCTGAACTGGGTGGATACCAAATCCTCCCGTTGCGGGTTCATTCAATAAATGAAATGAAATGAAATTTCCGCTGTTATCACAGGATCACAAAATCGAAACGATCAGTTGCGCAAGAGTTTCACTTACCGTTTAGACCTTAAGAAAAGAATAACTCAATTATACCAAATGTCGTGCTTTCTAAAAAAGAAAAAAAAAGGTCAAATGGAGGTCAAGCATTTTTTCCTTACGTGAAATGAACTTGGGGCTCACTAAAATAGTTCTGCTTCTGCGTTCTTCACCTTCCTAAACGTAGGAGGCCGGTTTATATACCTCATCTGGATTTGCACATTTTTGGCATGCCTCAGAGTCAGTGTTGATTTCCTTTATTTTCACAGAAATTTGCAAAATATTTTCCTGTTAGGCTGAACTGGAGATGATTCATTCAGGGAGACACTGGGCGGGGTCTATAGAGTGGGTGCTTCCCGATGTCGAAGGCTGAGCCAAGCGGGGTGGGGTGGGGAATTGGGGGCCTCCCCACCCCCAAATCATCCCTTCCAGACCTTTCCAGAATGTTCTCCTGTGTGCAGCCTTTCTCTAAGTCAGCATTACCAAGAGAAGAAAGCCGATGCCCTTTGGCTGGAGACAGCCCTTTCGGGGGCTCATCTGGCCGGGTCCACACTCAGGCCCCGCCCTGCCCCTCACCCCCACCCCACCCACTCAAAACCCCCCAGCCCTGCGTGGCGCCGCGCAGATGGCGTCTTCCTAAACGGCCTCCCCACCTCCCTGGGCTGCCGAGCCCCTCGTTTCCTGGGAAGC
Source organism: Dasypus novemcinctus (assembly GCF_030445035.2). Taxonomy (NCBI): domain Eukaryota; kingdom Metazoa; phylum Chordata; class Mammalia; order Cingulata; family Dasypodidae; genus Dasypus; species Dasypus novemcinctus. The sequence goes on along the minus strand of NC_080673.1, from coordinate 202,821,753 downwards.
CTTGTGTTTGGTCGCCCCTCACCCCCCACCCGCCCTCTCGCGTCGCAGTGGGCCGCTGGAACGAGTCCCACGCGGGGGTGGCTTCGAACACCAGGAGTTTCCTCCCTCACAGCTCTGGAGGCAAAAGCCCCGCGTGGAGCTGCGCCAGGCCTGGGGGGCTCCTGGAGCGGCCTTCCTGGCCTCGGGGTGCTGGGGGCCTGGCGTTTCTCGGGGCTCCCTCCCTCCCATGTCTGCCCCCGTCTTCACACGGCAGCCGTCCTTAGTGTCCGTCTGTCTCTGTGTCCAGTGTCCTTTTCTTCCTAAGGGACACCAGCAGAAGATTTAGGGGCCCATCTCATCTGAACTCAGGACGCCTGCAAACCCCCCATTTCCAAATAAGCCCCGTTCACAGGGTCCGGAGGTTACGGCTTAAGCAGGTCACTTTTGGGGACACGATCCAACCCCTCCCTGGGGCTCCCCCAGCCCCTGTGCCACCCCCGCCTCAGCCCATAGCCTCCTCTCTTCTCACCTGCTGCAGCTCCTTGAAGGCAGAGAGCTTACTCACCTCTGCCCCCACTCTTAGGACAGACCCCGCCTCATCCCAGGGTCGTGGGTGAAATCGAAATGAAATACAAAGCCTCCAACGCTGCGGTGTCTTCCGTCAGGAGACGGAGCTTCATGCCTATCTTAGGTTCAGATTGAAAGTGTTTATTGAGTAGATGCTTATTCAGGGTTTGTGAATGAATGAACAAGGTGTTCTTTGGAAAAAATTCCTAGTTCTAAGATGTAATCAAATTATATGAACTGCAGCAAGCCTTTTTAAAAGCCTCGGCATTTAGAGCAAAGTTAACCATGCTATAAAGAAATTCCCCAAGCTGCAATAAAGCACAGTGAAGTCCTTTCCGTAATCTGGATATGTGGGCCAGCTAATGCTGTTACATTAAGATTTTAATGTGTGCTTTTTACTGGACCTGATTTCACTGGCGTTTCTCATATGTGCTTTTGAAATGAAAAGAAATGAAAAGAAACCTACAACTATTAGGGCACTTACATTTGTCAAGCCCTATCCTAGGCACTTTTTTAAAAACAAATTTTATTGATACATATTAATAAAGCATGCAATTCATCCAAAGTGTACAATCAGTGGTATCTGACATAGTCACATAGTTGTGCACCCATCACTTGAATTATCATTAGAATATTTTCATTATTTCAATAATAATAATAAACAAAAAGCAAACACATAGGCACTTTAAAATCCAGTGTTTCATTGTACCCAAGCAATGCCTCACCTGTATCTCCATCCTCGTCAGTTACCATCAACGTGATCGCTGTCATCATCATCACCATTATCACCAACATCAGCAGCATCGCCACCATCACCATCTCCAGCACCACCTCCATCATCACCACCACCATCATCACCATCTCCATCATCACTATCTCCATCAGCATCATCACCATCATCATCACCTCCATCAGCAGCATCATTACCATTATCACCATCACCACCATCACCATCTCCATCATCATCACCTCCATCAGCAGCATCATTACCATTATCACCATCACCACCATCACCATCTCCATCATCACTATCTCCATCAGCATCATCACCATCTCCATCATCACTATCTCCATCAGCATCATCACCATCTCCATCATCACCTCCATCAGCAGCAGCATTACCATTATCACCATCACCACCATCACCATCTCCATCATCACTATCTCCATCAGCATCATCACCATCTCCATCATCACTATCTCCATCAGCATCATCACCATCATCATCACCTCCATCAGCAGCAGCATTACCATTATCACCATCACCACCATCACCATCTCCATCATCACTATCTCCATCAGCATCATCACCATCTCCATCATCACTATCTCCATCAGCATCATCACCATCATCATCACCTCCATCAGCAGCAGCATTACCATTATCACCATCACCACCATCACCATCTCCATCATCACTATCACCATCACCACCATCACCATCTCCATCATCACTATCTCCATCACCATCATCACCATCTCCATCATCACTATCTCCATCACCATCATCACCATCTCCATCATCACTATCTCCATCACCATCATCACCATCTCCATCATCACTATCTCCATCACCATCATCACCATCTCCATCATCACTATCTCCATCAGCATCATCACCATCTCCATCATCACCATCACCATCATCTCAAACTCCATCGGCAGCATCAGCAGCATCATCACCATCAGCATCATCACCATCATCACCATCTCCATCACCATCATCACCATCTCCGTCAGTAGCATCATTGCCATCATCAACATCAGCATCATCACCATCAGCATCAACATCACCATCATCATCACTATCTCCATCATCACCATCTCCATCAGCAGCAGCATTGCCATCATCAGCATCATCACCATCACCATCTCCATCAGCAGCATCATCACCATCTCCATCAGCAGCAGCATTGCCATCATCACCATCAGCATCATCACCATCTCCATTGGCATCGTCATGATTATCACTGTCACCAACACAACCGTGATCACCATCCCCATCCCCGTTGCTTCAGCTCTTCCGCCACCAGCCCAACAGCGTCTCTGTTGTCACCAGAATAGCTAAGCTTTACTAAGCACTTGCTCTGAGGCAGGCACTCCCCTAAGGCTTTTACAGGTTCTTCTCATATAACTCTCACGTATGCTCCATGAGATAGGCACTATTCTCTCCACTTTACAGAAGAGGCAATTGAGATTAGGGTAAATACAGGGACTTTCTCAAATATACAGCTACTGGGTGTCTGAGCTGGAAATCAAGCCAGGTAGTTGGACTCACTTGGCACTTTCTGAGAGGGGCCCCGATGTAGCAGGCACCATTCTAGGGCCAGAGGACATGGGACTAACAAGACAAAGGTGGGACGTGTGCATTGCAGTGTGCGTGAATGCGCATGTGCGTGGCATGTGCATGTGAGCAGATGTGTGCACGTAAGGGGGGCAGGGGCACGAACTAAAAAGAAACAAATAAATGAACAAAGACGATTTCCGATGCACTAAGTGCTGTGAAGAAATTAAAACAGGGTGATGGGGCAGAGGGGGTTGGGGTAGGGTTCCTTGAGCTTGATGCCCAAGAACTGTCTGAGGGGGTGACATGTGAACTGAGACTGGAAGGCTAAGAGGGGGAAGATTGGGGTGGGGGGAGCAGAGCTCCAGGGAGAGGGACAGCACATGCAAAAGACCCAGATGGCCACAACCTGGCCATGTTCCAGGACCACAAGAAGGCTACTGCGTCTTTGGGGTTGGGGCAGGGGAAATGTGCTGGGCGTGTGGGCCGGGGCTGGGCCATGCAGGCTGTGGGTAGGAATTTGGCCGCCTCTGTATATGATGGGAAGCACTGGAGGATTTTGAGCAGGTGGATGCCATGATCTCGTGCTCAATCAAAGACATGTGGGCTCCTATATAGAGAAATGGTTGAAGGGAGTGGGGGTGGGTGGGGCAAGCATTTGAAAATGCCTGTGGTCATCAGGTGAGAGATGGTGGTTGTCATGGTTTCGGAGGGAACTGGAAGAATTTGAGGTCTGGAAATGGGGTCAACAGCATAGCTGATCAATTGTACGTGGAAGGTGCCTGGAAAGGAGTAATCTGATGACAGCGGACACCTGCTCAGCTCTTAACCCAGGTGCACATGCTGTTCAAGCTTTCCGTAGAATGTGTCGCTTACAACATACAACGACCTCTGCATGTGGATACTACTATTATCACCATGAAAATGAAGTGAGGAAACAGGCATGGAGAAACTAAGGCCACACAGCTAGAATGCAGTGGCGCCAGATTCAAGCCCAGGTATTCAGTGAATGTTTTTTGAATGAATAAACGAGTCGTGGGTGTCTTTACTCACAGCTGTGGGAATGGGCACAAGGGCAGGTGTGAGCTCCTGATGAGGTGGCTTCCTCAGATTAGAGGCAGACATGGCCACTCTCACGGGACTGGAGTAAAATGGGATTAATTTGGTTGGATTCCTGGATAGATTTATTGAACACGCCGTTTCCCCTGGTATAAAGGTTTGTTTCTCCACTTAGTCTTTTTTTGCCAGGGGCTCAGTTGATTTTTTCCATCACGTGTACTGATTTCTAAATGACATTTTGACTTCTTCTCCCTGAATATCTCTTCTGCTCCAGCTCATCAATCTTTGGCACGTTGCACAGGCCCTGTCTTTGGGTGGTTCTGGGAAGAACCGAGATGCAGGCTGGTTCCCTGTTCACTAACAAGGGTTGCTGGTTGAGGCTGTCTGGTTCTACCCTTTGTCTTATGGATCCTACCACCCTTTCCCAACCACAGGAAAGTCCAGTGTCACGTACATTCTACTGAGAAGAAGGAGAAGTTCAAGGTGTTTTAAGCACTGCAGTGAAAACAGTGGTCTGATTGTCCTCCTTAAGAACTGAACACTGAATTGTCACTTTTTTCCAGAATCTCCGAGTGATAAATGTTTACTGCATTTGCTTTACATGCACACACACACTTGCACCCTCGTGTGCTGTGCACCAGCAGCCCCAGTCTCCTTCCTTTCCTGGGACCCTCCCAGCTCTTTCCTATGGATGGCCAGGATGACCGCCATCTCGGTTTCCTCCTGTGCTCGTGCTGCTCCTCACCCGTGCCGTGGCGCCCAGCTGCACTCTCCTGGACTCTGTTTGGCCTTAGTGTCTTATTCAGTCAGCAGAACCCAGTGGAAATGATGTTCTGGAGCTCCTTGGGCTACAAGGAGCCAAGCAGCTCTGCCTCCTGGAGCGCCTGCCCTCAAGATGCTTGCTCTGGGGGACGCCGCGGCTGAGCTGCTCTAGAACGTTGTCTAGATGGAAACATGCACGTGTTCGTGTCTGGCTTCTTTCGGTCATCGTGTTGGTGAGATTTATTCATGGTGTCGTATGAATCAATATTTCATTCTTGAATTTTTTTTTAGAATTCCATTTTAATTTATCTATTGGCCTTTTAGGTCTGTCTCTGTATTATGGTTTTTTTTTTTTTGGAAAGGATTTATGGACTTTTTTTTTCCTCTCCCCTTCCCCCCCCACCCCCCGCCCACCCAGTTGTCTGCTCTCTGTGTCCATTCGCTGTGTGTTCTTCTGTGACTGCTTCCATCCTTATCAGTGGTACTGGGAATCTGTGTCTCTTTTTGTTGTATCATCCCGCTCCTTCAGCTCTCTGAGTGTGCAGCACTAATCTTGGGCAGGCTGGACTTCATTTTGCACTGGGTGGCTCTTCTTACAGGGCACCCCTGCGTGGCACGGCACTCCTTGTGCGCATCAGCACTGCGCAAGGGCCAGCTCCACACGGTCAAGGAGGCCCGGGGTTTGAACCATGGACCTCCCATGTGGTAGGTGGATACCCTATCCATTGGGCCAAGTCTGCTTCCCTAGGGTAGTAGGTTTTTAAAGACTATTTCAGTTTTAGAATACTGAAAGATGACAATTCACAACAGGACATATACAAAAGCCATGGTTATTAAAGTATTAAACACTATCTAAACTCAAAGATCATAATTCAAACAGCTAATAATAATCTTTATGACTTGGTAGAAGGGGCTACACAGTTCCCATTCTGGAAATTTGCCCCAGTTTCTCATGAAGACTAAGTCTTGCCACAAACGCAATAATATAATTTACAGTAATCAATGCTGGATTTCTTGTGTTTAAGCATACACTATCATGGAAAGCACAAAATCCTATTTACATGGATTTTCAGTTTCTTAAAACGGTATCTTATACATCTTTTAAAGTGCGAGCTACAAATATACTGTTTCCTTAAAGAAAAAGGTTTCTAAAAAAAGTATGAGATAGCATCCGCATGTGCCAAGAGTGGTTATATAATGAACCGAAGGAGACTGGCAGTACTCAGCTAACTCTTTTTTAGTGTAGCCATCTCCATTTTTGTAGTGGAATCCTCCACTTTTATTATACTACCAACCGAGCATGTGCTCCATCTCTTTAGATACAAGATTTTCATCTTTTTTTGGCATTCGTATGTCAGCAATAACCTGATAGTCTCTAGTAGAAGCTTTACATGTAGTAGCAATAGTTCTAATGGTAGAAATCCCAGGATTACTTCCAGATTGGGATGGGGTAACTAAGGTTTGGATTGGTGTGGTAAAGGTTAGAGATGAGATGATAAAGCACACCTGTCTCTGTTTTCCGTTACACTTTTTATCTATACCTGGTTTTACACCAATCATGACAGACTCGCCAAAAATCCTCCCATCTTTGTTTGAGGCTTTCTAGGCCTGCAGTTTAGATTGATAATGAATATGCATCTAGTTTCCTCTGTTAGATATCACATATTTTAAGATATTCTCTTATTGTGCAAGTTGCAAAAATATCTAGGATGCAGATGCTTGAGGAAATCCAAACACAGCCACCCAAGTGTCATCGAGGTGATCTTCTGAAGTCAGAGAATCTCCCTGGGTATAGAAAGACTCCAACTAGGCAGGAGATCATGTAGTGTTTCGTGGTTGGCTAATATTTGCTGGACTAAATATACTTTGTCCAGTTCCAGGAGTAGTAGCTGGAACTCCAACAAGAGGACTCTGCATTGCTGAAATGTTTGGCTGTCTTCTTGAAGCTGAAGGAACTGATCCAAGTCTTGGGCTGGAAATATGGTCATATACATTCTAACGGGTGGAGCTCTACGTCCATCTTTATGAGCTGGTACCTGGTTGTGGTGGTCACCCACCTGCAAGTAAAGGTGAGCTCATGTCCATTCCTCCTCCTGAAGGGCCACTCATTGATTGAGGTTGGAGAGTCACTGGAGCTGGCAAATCCCCCACTAAAAATCCAGGTAAGAACTGGGCACTAACCCCTGGCTTTGGAGAGGTGGGTGAACCCAGCATCACTGGTTCGCATCCTCATAGTTTTATTTTTATCTGAAGATCTCTTTCATTCATCCTCATGATTTAAGGGTGTTTTCACTGGACATATCATTTTGGGCTGAGAGCATGTTTCAGCACTTTAAAGATGTCGTTCCACTGTCTTTTGGCTTCCATTGTTTCTAATGGAAAGCCGTGGTCATTTCAGTTGTTCCCTTGTTCGTAATGAGTCATCTTTTTCTACTTTCAAAATATTTCTTTATCTTTGACTTTCAATAATTTGGTTATGATGTTATTTAGTGGGCTTTTCTTTGTACTCATCCCTGCTTGGGGAGTCTGAGCTTCCTGAATCTTTGTAAATTTGTATTTTTCACCCAGTTGGAGACACTTTCTGTCATTATTACTAATATGTTCTATTTTCTGGCCCATTCTCTCCTCTCCTTCTTGGACTCTGTTTACACATGTGGTAGAACTTTTGATCTTCTACCAAAGGCACCTGAGGCTCTTCATTTAAAAAAAAAAAAGCAACTTTCCTTCTCTGCTCTTTAGGTTGGATACTTTCTGTTGTCTGTCTTCAAGTTTATCTACTTTTTCTTCTGGAAGCTCAAGTTTGTCTTTTTAGTCCATCTAGTGAATCTTTTATTTCAGGAACTGTAGTGTAGGTCTGGAATTCCCATTTAACTCGCTTAGTAGTTCCTGTTTCTCTGGTGAGATTTTTAGGATTTTTTGCATCCTTGAGGGTAGTTATAACAACCCCTTTAAAAAACCTGTTTGCTATCACCAATACCTGAGTCAGTTTTGGGTGAGTCCCAGTTGATTGTCTTTTCTCCTGAGTGTGAATCACACTTCCCTCTTTCTCCAAGTGTCAAGTAATTTTGGATCGTATCCTGGATATTGTAAGTGATACGCTGTAGAGACTCTAGATTTTATTCTGCTACTCTGAAGAGCATTCACTTTTGTTTTACAGGCAGATAACTTGGCCAAACTCAAGATGTAAATCCTTCCCCTGCAGTGGGCAGCCGCTGAAATCTCATTTCGGTTCTTTTTTGGTCTTAGCCTGGCTGCTTGGAGTCAAACATGTGTAAAGGGGTCAGCCTGAGATTTGAGCAGAGTATATATACAGAATTTGGGGCTCTCGTCTTTCTTAAATCCCCCCCAACCCTTTCCAAAGACAGAAAAATCCTATCCACTGCTTAATAAAGCCACTAAGACTGCAGGCTGGTATCACAATTTTAGCTGCACTGCAAGGTACAGCGTGGGTCCTGTTATCAGGCTGAATACCATAAAAAACCGGGGAGCTCGCCTGGTGCCTTTCCCTTCTTACAAGTGCTGGTACCCCCAGAATCTGGTCTTCGCTGCCTTTAGGTCGTTGCTCAGAGTTAATAGTTATTTGTGTGTGTGTGTGTGTGTGCGCGCTCATTCTGATAGGAGTTACTTTGCCATTGCCAAGAGCGGAATTCCCAGAAGCTGGTTCTTTCTCTTTATTGCTGGGTAGTTTTCCACTGCATGAATATTCCATTGCATTAATAATATATGGTAGTATACATGTTGGGTTGCTTGTAGCTTTTGGTTATTGTGGATTAAACTGCTATGCACATTCATGTATATCTTTTCTAGGGCCATACGCTTTGCTTTCTCTCTGGTAAGTTGCTGGGAGTGGAATGGTTGAGTCACGGAGGAGTAGGTTAAGTGTATAGAAAGTTCCAGACTCATCCCATTGGACACTCACCTGCAGTGTGAGACCTCTGGCTGCCCCGGCCTCACAGGTGGTTGATGCCATCTGTCTGTCTGACTCTGTCCTTTCTGGTGGGGGGACAGTGGCACCTTGCTGCGGGGTATAAACCTTTTCCTCCTGAGAACACTTGCTTTTAGGCTCTGAGTTGGATGATGCCAAGATTGCTTGTTAAACAAGACAGACTGTTACATGTGGACAATCTATAGTTATAATTGGCAAACTGGTCACAGTAGTTTATCTTTACTCCTTCCTAAACCCCACTAAAACAAGAGTAAAAGGTTTGTTTTAGTAAAAAAATCCATTAACCTACAAGGCTAAAAAAAAAAAAAGTGGGGGAGGTAGAGGGAAGGTTAAATAACAGCCACAGGACTTAGGAAGCTGGAAAGCAAATTGACAAGTGATAACTGATAACGCCAACCTAAGAAGGACTAAGAAGGTCTCTTCCACCACCTCCAGCCAAAGACTCTGGAACTGGTGGCATCAGGTACCTTGAGAAGTGGGGGCGAAGAAGGACTCAAAACAAGAGTTTGGAAAGCTGCTTAAAAAGCAGTTAGCTGGGGAGCAGATGGAGCTCAAGGGGTCGAATGCCTGTTTCCCAAATATGAGGTCCTGGGTTTGATGCCTGGTACCTCCGATAAACAAAAACAAATAAGGGAACAAATGAGATAACCAATTCGGGGGAGCTGGTGTAGCTCATATGTAGCTTCCCACGTGTGAGTTAGCTCCTCCATCCCAGCAACTCCAAACAGTTTGAAGACTGATTCTCATCGCCACCCCCACCCCCAATCCCCCATGCCAAATACCAAAGATTTATTCTCTGGAGGGGGCAGCAGGTACCGTTGAGGGCGGTTGACCCTAAACCAGGAATCAGGTGGAAATCTACCTGCTGGATGTGGAGCCTGAAGCCTTTTCCTTGCTTGCTTCTCAGAACCTGAAAGCTCGGTGTGCTGCCTTCAGGTATCCTCAGAGAATCTTCTCGGGGGGCTCTGGTCAGCTAGAGGAGAGACAGAAAGGCATGGACATTTGGGTCCCTAGGGCACATCACAGAGCATCCTGCAGCACCAGCCACCATGGGCAAAGTAAAAGGGATAGAGCAGTGAACAAAACATATACAATAAACAAAAACAGAGCATGTAAGTCTAATACATGATACGTGGTAAGTACTAGGGGGGTAAATAAAGTGGAAAGTGCAATGGGGAGGGCAGGGAGTTGGGGGATAGAGTTTCAATTTAAAAATGAATGGTTAGGGAAACCTTCTCCCATAAGGGACTACCTGGGCCAAGACTCAGAGGCGACTATGTGAGCCATGTGGGTCCCTAGAGGGAGAGCATTCGGGACCAAGCGAACAGCAGCTGCAAAGGCCCTGAGGTGCTGGCTGGAGGGCAGTGAGCAGAGGGAGGGAGGAGGCGATGGAGCTCAAGAAATCCCAGGGCAGCCCCGGGTAGATGCCAGAGGACTCTTGGGTTTCCTGCAAGCCAGCTGGGAGGCCCTGGGAAGGCTTGGAGGGCAGCTCGACAGGCCTCGGGGTCAAGGACAGTGGCTGTGCTGAGGCTTGACAGTAGCAGGGAAGTACAAGGGAGTTGGAGGCAGCAAGGGGCCAGGTGGTGCAGGCTGAGTGGCCACAGGGAGGGTGGGCAGCAGTGGCTGTAGTGCTGGGGCAGGTGTGGAAGGCGGAGCCGGCAGGATTGACCCCAGATTGGATGGGGGCGCGAGAGGAAGAGGCGTCCGGGAGGGCGCCGAGGGTTTTGGCCCGAGTGACTGGAGGTGTTGAGTCACGTGGACGACGTGAAGGCTGGAGGCGACCCAGCAGGACGGCGATGGGGCTTTACTGGGAGGAGGATGGGCCGCGGGCCTCCTTTGAAGCTGTTTTATTCCTTGATTTTCCTAGTGTCTTTCTTCCCCACTAGAAAAACTCCAGGGCCTCCCGCGGGGTCTGGCATGTGGTAGGAGTTCGTTTTGGAGGGGAGGGAGGGAGGTCAAGGCCGGCGGCAGGGGCTGACCTTCAAGTCCCTCCGCCAGCACCCAAGTCCACTGCACTGGGCCCTGCTCTGCTCTCAGACCAGACAGAGATTCACTTGTTTCTCTTAAAGAGACGTCCTCAGGAGATATCCTTGGCCTCCAAAAGAGCACCCCAGGACCTCGAGTTTTCCGTGCGGTGTGTCCTTGGTTTGACCACGGCCGGGTGCCCACCCCGTTTCCGCAGGCAGGGGTGCTCCTCCCAGCGCCGGGGAGCACTCATCCCAAGCACGTCCACGCTTCCCTGGGAAGGAGTGCTCTAGCCGCTCGTCCTCATTCCTTGGAAATCAAGGCCCCTAGGCTCCCCGTGGGTCACCCTGGCGGTCCACTGTCATAGAGGCCAGGACAGGCGACGGTCCCCGGAGGCAGCCCTTTTCCTGGCCTCATACCCTTGATTCCTTCACTAGTCATTCAACCAGCAGTTTCTGGGCTCCCGGGGGCCAATCCAGGCTTGTGCCCCCAGGATCTAATGCGGGAGCCAGGATTAGGGGGCAAAACGTGGCTCCCGACGTGGCATCTCCTTCTTGGGGGTATGCATCGTGGCGGTGGGAGAGCAGGGACATGCGTCCCCTCTGCAGCTCGGGGACACCCCTGGCCTTGCCTTTCGCATCTGTCAAATGGGCCCACAAGCGCCTTCCTGGAGAGGAGAGGGCCCACGTGTGGCTTTTCCCCCGGCTTCTTCCTCTAGCCCTGTGCCACAGGAGAGTTATCGAATGAATGAATGGTGAAAGAACGAATGCAGTGCCACCTGGGTGAATGGAGCTAACACCAATCAGCCCACAGTAGGTGCTTTGTGTGAGCAGGGCTGGGATCCTCTGCCCCGGGTGGATTTCAGGGGCCCGTGGTGCCCCCAGCTGAGCTGCCCTGGCCAGTCCCCGGAACGAGCCTCCTCGAGGGTCTCAGTGAGCCCCTGCCGGGGGCCTTGGGGGGAGCCAGAACGCAGCCCCCTCCCGGCCTTCCAGGGGCCGATGTGTTCGGCATCTGTCCGTCCCTGATGGAGACTTCAGCTCAGGCCCAGCCAGCAACTTCCTCTTCTGTTCTACAGCAGCCGAGGTCATTTTCTGGAAGCAGCTGAGCTGGAGGCGTGGAAATGGGAGACCGGCCTCCGGGGCGGGCTGCGAAGCAAGCGCGGAGTCTGGGCTTACGTTTGTCAGAAAATAGCATCCCAGGCCCCTGAGCAATTTATAGTTCATTATCCCAGTTTTTAAAAAAAGCCTGGGATCACGACGATCACGCCCCTGTCGTCCCCCCACCCCCCAGACTTGCACAGAGGCGCCGCACTCCATTTCAGCAGCCCAGCCCGGGCGCGGCTGTCGCGGGCAGGCGTGCCCTCCAACGTGTCCAGGTGACGTGGCAACGGGAGCGTTCCTCCCGTGCGTGACTCACGCGCACACCGGGCACCCGGCTTCCCCGGGGCCCCCCAGGATGTCCACTGAGTCCTGACTGCAGCCACGTGCCCCGGTGTCAGGGTCTGAGCCGTTAGCCCGGGGGTGCTGGGAGGGAAACACCACGATGGGGCTCCCCGTGAATCTTTGGAAGGGGGGGTCCCCCGGCAGCCCCTGGGACTCCGGTCACGGGAACCTTCTTTTTCCTTCCTGGTCACACATAACCTTGAATCTGTGGCTTCTGCGCGGACGCTCTGCGGTCCCTCCTGGGGATGCCTGGGGCCAGGTGAGGGCAGCAGGGCCAGAGGGTCCCTTGGGGCACGGGCCCCTTCCAGACCACAGTGGGTCCCGAGGCCAGTGGCCCTGCATGGATGGGGTCAGATGGGGCAGGAGTGAATCCTGCCTTTGTATTTCCATTTTTCTACCAAAGAAGAATCATAAGACAGTAAGACTTTGTCTATCCGTGCGGCTTACAATCCTTGAATCAATGTGTATCAGGGACCCGGTATGGCCAGTGCAGTTCTAGCTTAGACATAGTGGTGGGAAAGCAGGCTCTTCCTTCTCCATGAAGCTTGCATGTGATGGGAGGAGACAGACAATTTACATCATGATAGGTGGTGATGAGTACTTTGGAGAAGAAAGCCAGGTGGGCAGGTAGAAGGGCTTGGGTGGGGTGAGGTTTGAGCGGAGGCCTGTGTGCAGTAAGGGAGAGAACAGTGGAGACTCTTGGGGGAGGAGCTTGGCTGGCAGCATGTGCAAAGGCCCTGAGGCGGGAGCATGCCTGGTGTGTAGAAGAGAGAAGGGTGGGAGGACCTGAGGCTGGAGAGGGGTGGGCCAGAGCCCCCAGCGAAGCAGAAGAAAGACTCCGGATTATTCTAAGTGTGCACCACACCTGTTTCAGTCCTTCATATATTTTTTGAGCTGGGCTCTGCAAGATCTGGAGATGAGTGAGTTGGTCTTTCTCCCCACCTCCCGCTCACAGTTTGTTGTCATTCGGCCACTCCACACAAGTGAGCACTGGGACACAGCCCCTGGGTGTTCCAGACCTAGTGGGGCCCCTGAAAGCAGGAGCAGACGCCTGGCCCTCCCCGTCCCCCTCCCCCCCGGACACCACCTCCTGCTGTCCCTACTTGCCGGGCTGCTCTACATGTCCACTTGGCGCCGAGCTGTCCAACCCACTCCTGATTCCGGGGTTAAATGAGATTCCAGAGAGAGAGGGAAGGAGGGGAAGAGACAGAGAGGAAGGGAGAGACAGAGAGAGGAGAGCCGGAGGGGCTGTGAATGAACCTGCTAGTTGCTCTTCCAGCACCCCAAGGACGAGCTGTGTTAGGGACATAGGCTCAGGACCACCTGTTTCAGGACCACCCCCTCAAGCCGCAGGATGAAGGTCCCCCTGGGATGGAGAGAAGAGGACACGGGCGAGCAGGAGAAGGCGCGGGGACAGGCCCTTTCTGTGCCGGCCGCCCTGTCCCCCGCCTTCCCGCAGGCCTCGCGCAGGCCGGGGAGCTCACTCGTGTTTGTTCTGGGTTGAATCGTGTCCCTCAAAAAGACATATTCAGGTCCTAACCCCCTTATTTGGAAATAAGGCCATTTCGATGCAATTAGTTACGACACGACCATGTGAGGGAGGCAGAGATGCAAGCCAGGGAGTCCCAAGGACTTTTTTATAAACTCCCCCCTCTTGCGGCTTTTTGCGTGCTGTCTGCTCTCTGTGTCCATTCGCTGTGCGTTCTTCTGTGTCTGTATTTATTTTTATTTATTTCCACTCCCCTTTGCAGCTTGCTTGCTGTCTGCTCTCTGTGTCCATTTGCTGGGTGCATGTCTGCATTTTTTTTTTTTTTTGCTCGTCTCCCTTTTTTAGTTGCGTCACCCTGCTGAGTCAGCTCTCCGCGGCGCTTGCGGGCCGGGCGGCACTCTGCAGCGTGCGGGCGAGGCTGCCTTCACAGGGAGGCCCCGGGATGCGAACCCAGGGCCTCCCATATGGTAGGCGGGAGCCCAGCTGATTGCGCCACTGTCGCTTCCCAGCTCCAAGGATTTTGGCGAGGCAGCACCGGAAGGCTATCGACCCTGGGAGAACGCATGGCCTTGCAGACACCTCCATGCTGGGCTTGCAGCCTCGGAAGCCATGAGACAATCAAGCCTATTAAGCCAACAGTCACGTGGTATTTGTCATAGCGGCTCTGGCATACCAAGACGCTCTTCCTCATTAATGCTCCAAGCCACACCCAACGAACAATCCCCACCTCACTTCCAGCTTTAAAAAAAACAAACAAAAAACAAAAGAACTTGGTACCTCAAATATCTATTTTTCTATGTTTGAAATTATAAAATATTTGATGGATATAAAAGAAGATGTCGTCCAAGGCCTGTAAATCACGATGCATATTTAAAAAACCATCTGTGAGCTCTGTGCCAGGCATAGAACATATTGTGCTGTGCCCTCCTCCCTGCCCAAGTCCCCCTCCCTCTGTCTGCACAAAAGTAACCATTTTCCTGAATATCATTTCTATCACTGCCTGGTTTTCTTCACAGTTTTATCACAAAGATATAGCTGTAAACCCTCTAGTGCTTAGCTGAGCACGACTTTTGGACTTTATATAAATAGAACCTTCTATAAGAGTTCTTCAGGGACTTGGCTTTATTTTTTTTTTCACTCAACACGAAGTTTCTGAGCTCCGACCTTGCTGATGTGCTGGGGGTTATATGTCTATTTTTACAGCAGCTGTGCACTGCTCCCTTATGGAATGTTCCAGAATGCTTCCATTCTCCTGGGAATGGACATTTGGGCTGTTGCCCACAGTCCCTCTGACGGCGATGCAGTTTCTCGAGAGTATTTTCTTGGGGGAGGAATGGCGGGGTTTCGGATGTACCCATCGTCAGCACCCCCAAGTACTGGCAGAGAATGTTCTGGACCCACTGGGCGAGTGGCCCTCCTCCCAGCGTGAGGGCGCCTCAGGCCCCCCCCAACTCTCCACTTCCCCACACTTTTTACATTTTGACAAGCTGGAGGGTGTTAACGGTCGCTCGTGCGGCTTTAATTTCCATGTCCCCGGTGGTCGTTTCATGTTTCCTTCTCGCGACCTCTTTTAGGAAACGCCTGCTCCTGTTTGTGCAGACGTTTTTATGGGGGTCTGTGACTTCTTGCTGGTTTTTAGTTCTTGTACATTTTCTCTAGTAATCAAGCGTGCGTTTTATAGGTGGCGAATGCTTTCTCCCTGCACGTGGCGCGCTTTCACGCTGCACGTGGTTTGGGGGGTCTTGATTTTCACGTAGTGGAGGGCGTGGGGCCTTTGCTGGGTTGTGCTTTTGGCCCGTTGAGGAAATTCTTCCTGCCCTGGCTTGTAATGATGGTCTTCTCTAATGGCTTCTAGAAGTTTTCAAGGTTTGCTTTTTATAGTTAACTCTTTAATTTACCTAGAATTGATTTTTGTGTAGGATTCGAGGTAGGGATGCAAATTAATTTCTGCCCCAAAGGGGCAACAAATCTCCCAGCACCACTTGTTGAATAGTCTACACTTTCACAACTGACCTATCGTGTCCTCTCTGCGTTAGGCCAAGCTTCCTTATCTGCGTAGGCTGGACTCTCTTCTGCTCCATTCTGTTTGTCTATCCTCACAGCAGTATCAGGCTGTCTTAAGTATGACAGCTTTACAAAAAGTCACCTGATGTGACTCAGGCGACTGGGCTCCCGCCTACCACATGGGAGGTCTGTGGTTCGGTTCCTGGTGTCTCCTAAAGAAGACAGCAAGCTGTTGTGATGGGCAGGCGTAGCAAACTGACACAAGATGATGAAACAAGAGACACAAGAAGGAAAAATATATAATGAGAGACACAACAAAGCAGGGTACAGAGGTGGTTCAAGTGATTAGGTGCCTCCCTGCCACACTGGAGGTCCTGGGTTCAGTTACCGGCGCCTCCTAAAGACATAGCACACAGAGAGTGCAAACAACGAGGGGGTGGGGAGAAATAAATGAATAAAAAAAAAAGTCTAGCAGGGCAGTTCCCCATCCCCTCCTCCTCTAAATCATCCCTCTTCTAAAACTAAGTGACTAGCAGCCGTATCTCTGCTCCTGCTTCCACGAGCAACTCGCTGTTGTCATTGCCTTGCCTTGGCTCAGATGCTGGCTCAGTTGTCTGGAATGTTCTCTATCCCTCTTTCCTCTGAATGACTCCGACATGGCAGTGGTAGACTCACATGAAGCCTCATCACCCAAGGGCTCCTGGGAACCATCTCTCAGGAAGAGTTTGTTGTCCTTTTGGTATTATTATGTGCCTCCCCTCCCCTGCCTTCCCCTCCCTCCCTCTCCTGCCCTGCCCTCCCCTTCCCTCCCTTCCCTTCCCTGCCCTCCTCCTCCTGATGTCCTCATAGGAGAAAGGAGAAGGGGACGAGAGACTCGGGGTTAGCGGCAGAAACTGGACCTACAGGCTGAGGTGCATGTGGGGGCTGCCGTGGCCCCTGCAGCTGGGAGAGGCCAGGGCCCCCTCCCTCAGCCGCCGGGAGCCAGCCCAGCCCACACCTTGATTTTGAACTCTGGCCTCCAGGACCGTGAGAGAATAATGTCTGTTGTTTTAAGCCCTGAATTTGTGGTCATTTGTTATAGCAGCTGCAGGAAACTAATACACGGTGCCGGAGAACCCGGGCGAGCGAGCAGAATGGCCGTCTCTCCCACTGGGCCGCAGTCTCGCTGCAAAGCAGCTTGACACGTGCTCGGCGAGGGGCTCTGTGACCCGTCGCCTCCAGTTCCAGGCGAGGAGCGCACCCAGCCCGTCCCACTCACCCCTGTTTGGTGCGGGTATTCTTCTGGATCACCGCCCGACCCTGGATTTGAACCCAGATCCGACCCCAACGTCTGTGCCTGTCCCCTCCCTGGAGGGCACGGTGGGCAGGGAGGGACACGGCTTTATGCCAGGCATCATGCCGGGCTCTAGGCCACCTCGGCCACTGTCCCTGCTCCCGAGGGGCCCGGTCGGCAGTGCCTCTTGCCCTGCCCCCTGCTGCTGCGTTTCCGGGCCCGGTGCGTGTGCTGTCACTCGGCGGGCGTAGGTGGGCGGGCGCAGGTGGGGTCGCCGCGCTGACCTGACGGCAGCGGAGCTCGGCCGCGTGGGGGCACCTCCAGCCCCCTCACTCTAGTACCCCGAGAGCCGCTCACTGGGCACCCAGCGTGGTGGCTCTGCCTGCCTCTTCCTCCTGGGACACACAGCAGCCCTGCAGCAGGCCAGGCTGTGGGTGCACCCCGACTCTCCAGCGCCCCGAACTGCAGCAGCTCTGGGAAGGGCCAGGTGTGCTGTCTCCTGCCCATGTCCAGATATCCAGCCACCTCTGTGGGGCTCCCGGCGCCTCCCCAGGCGGGCCCCTCCCTCCCCCAGCACCGCCCCAGGTGTGGTCCCTGGTGTCTCCCCAGGTGAGCCCTAGACGCCTCCCCAGGTGGGGCAGGGCTGGCCCCGTTCCTGTTGCGTCTGTGGTGGGGGCCCTGTCTGCTCAGCTCCCCTCATGGAATGCAGGCTCCTGAGGGCAGGGCCAGGCCTTACTCCTGGGGCACAAAAGGGCTCTGCGGCTGGAGGCCACACAGTTGAACACATGAGTGACCGCAGGTGGGGGGCACAGGGCTCCCCTGGACGCCCCAGGGAGGGGCTCGACCTTCATATGGACCCGTCCAGGGAGCTACGGGGATGGGCTGTTTGGGGACTTGCGAGAAGGAACGGCGGTCCCTGGTGTCTCTGGACCCCCTGTAGGGCCACCCGGGCCCCTCCTGTGGGGCCGAGACAGAGGCGTTCAGGCTGGACGGACAGGCTTGGCCACCGGCCCTGGGCGCTGGCCAGAGTGCAAAGAGAAGCTTCACCAGGGCGCACGAAAGACTCACGGTGGAAGATCGGACAGGTCAGGGGTCATTTAAAAATACACAAACCCAGGCGCTCCCTGAAGGCAGGACACCCGAGGCGGGTGCCGCTCGGAGACAGATGGGCACGTTAGGGTTAAAAAAGGTCAAAGCCTCACCAGCCAGCGAGGTTGGTTCCAACATTCCAGCACGTTCTGTTGATTTATGGCTGTTGCTAGGTAACAGAGTACACTGAGGTGGGTGGCGCGAGGGTGATTTTTAAAGCTACAAGCTCTGGCTCCCGACCAAAGGGCCGACAAAAAGAGAATGGCCTTCATGGGGCCAGGGGCAGGATTTCAATGCCCCGGAGGAGCAGGGAACTGTTAGAGGCAATTAGGGCGAGCCTGAGAGCGTCTGCCCACTCGGGCTTGCCATCCTGCCCTGCAGGCGGGGACAGCCGCTGCTGGCATGTGCTTCTCTTTCAGAAACACACCAGTGTGAAGTGATGCTTTATTTTGCAGTAAATCGATTTGGTACGTGTAGGATTTGTAGCATATCGTTGCTGGTCTGCCCGGGGTAGGAAGAATGCAGTCTTGCTTCTGGATGTATTGTGTTTGCTTCTACTTTATAAACAGCTCGTGCCTCTCCCCAGTGCTGTCCTCTTGCTAACACGAATTGATGCTTATTGTATGCCCTGCTGGGGGTGCACCGGTGATGGGGGAGACAGACAGTACGTAGCATCGTGGGTCTTACGTTAAAAAGTGAGAAACGCCATGGGAAAGGAGCGGGGGCCATGGACCGGAGGTGGGCTGTAGAGGGGGCAGTTGCCCTTGCAAAGTGGGGGCTCAGGGCTGGCTTTGTGCAGAGGGTGACGTTGGAGCCGAGTCTTGAAGGAAGTGAGGACTGAGGCTTGACATACCTGCAGGAAGGACAAGGCAGGCAGGGGAACGGCAGGTGCGAAGGCCTGAGGGGGTGGTGCTGGGCAGGGGGTCGGGTGTGGCTGGAGTGGAGGGAGCAGTGGCTGGGGGAGCAGATGCAGGGGGTCTTGAGAGCCCTGTGAGGACACTGAGGCAGGAGGAGCCGGAGACTTGGGGGAGGAGGGGTCCCTTTTCACCCAGGTGCTGCCCCAGGTGTCGCGCTGGCGCCTTTTTGCCGGAGCCGTGTGACCCACCCACCTGGACTGAGTGGATGAGCAGGACGAGGCATCCGGGGAAGGGGCTGGCAAGAGGTGGCTGAGCCCGGGTTCAGGCCCTTCCTTGCCGGCCGCTTGGAAGATGGCCCGTGACCCCTGTGGCAAGGAACGCGCAGGGTGGGGCGCGGGTGGGCGGAGGGTGGCAGGGTGGCGGGGCGGCAGGGCCAGCGGCTGCCCATGAGCCTATAGAGTAGGATCTGCCAAAGTTCAACGCCCCCTTGGGACCAGAACCCAGAAGCAGGCCACTGCACCGAGCAAAAGAGGGACAGTTTATTAGGGAATTTACAAACCGTGAGCCGGGCCTGGGTGGCTCCGGGGCTCTGCAGAGCGCTCCAGGCCAGCCCGGGGGTTCCGGGGCTTATATGGGGTGAGGGCAAGGAAAGCACAGAGCCAAGGCAGGATTTCCAATGGCGAACGCCTGTCCTTGACGCTACGGGGACGTAGCAGGATTGGGTCTAGAACAGATAAGCCGTGTGCTTAGGAGTGTGCAGGCTTAAAGTCGCACCAACAGGGAGGGTTTGCCTTTTTTGTTTGGTTTTGTTTTGCCTTCACTAGGAATTTATGGCTTCTCTGGTTTATGGCCTCACAGCCGGGTAGCTTGGGCTGCATGCTGGCTCTTTTACAAGGTTTCTTTCCCATGTGACCTCGGACAAGTTCCTTCATCTCTGCGACCCTCATTTTCCTTCCCTCTCTATAAAACGGAGATGATCATAACTACTGCACAGAAATAAGTGCAATTATTAAAGAAAATCACCTGGTCCAGAGCGAGGCACAGACCTGGCACCGGCTGAGCTCTCTTCCTGTTAAGCCCGCATCACTGAGCAGCGACTCTGATGACGGTGGTTTAATCAGGGAAGGAAGACCAGGGGTCCCCACTGGCCCCGCCTGGGGCAGCCAAACCCTCCTTCTCGGCTCCCGTAGTGCCCTGAGAATGTTTTTTACCTAATTGGCTAATACTTGGGAAGCTAACCCCTCCACCCCACTGCTTCCTGTGCCCATGACAGACATTACTAGTTGAGTGCTCATAGACCCGGTCTCAGGCTTCTGCTCGGCACGGCATTCCCGGCAGGCACCGGTGCTAATGTTCAGAGTCGGCAGAAGAGAGGAGCTCTTACCACAACACTTTACCACTGGCTTCTCGTGTCTGTCTGTCCCACCGGCTTGGGAGTACCTGGGAGCAGGGACCGGGTCTGGGGTGCCTCTGGGTCTCCAGCACCTGGAGGATGGGCAGGAAGAGTGAGCGGAAGGGAGGGAGAGGAGGGAGAATAAGGGGGAAGGAAAGGAGGGATGCAGGGAGGGAGGGGTGTGATGCATGTGAGTCGAGAGGTCCATGGAGCCTTCTGGAAGAGCCAGGAAGTAAGCCAAGCTTGCTGTGCAAAACGTTGGCAGAACAGCAGGGACTTGTTGGTAGAGGACACGAGAAGACCCTCCTGCCTGAAGCAGGTACTACACCGCAGCCCTCCTCTTTCTTGACCCCCCCCCCCACACACACACATTGTGACCTGGCTCAAGCTTCTCTTGCTTCGAGACAGCCTTCTTGTGTGGGAAATGGTGGTATAACACCCTCCCCGGGGAGGTTATGACGATTCCATTTGGGCTACGGAGCCTTCAGAAGGAGCTCACGGTCTGATCGACGACACTTGCTGTGGTTACTCCTTCTCGCCTTTGCACCTGCCGTCCTTTCGACCAGACGCACCCTTCCTGCCGTTTCCTCCCAGCAAACTCCTACTCATTCTTCAAGGCCCGGCTCAAATGTCCCCTCCCCTGTGAAGCCCTCCCTGACCCCGTGGGACCCCTCCCCCATCCCTGAGCTTTCCTCTTTCGTCAGTGCTTCGGGTGGCTCCCCCTGGACCAGGGGTCCCGCAGGGTCAGGCCCTGAGGCCGAGTCACCCCTTGTCTCTGGGAGAGAGATCAGGACACATGGGGCATAGAGAGAAGAGCTGGAGGGAGGCCCGCCCCGCGTGGAATGCATGCTCCTCCCACAGTGCTCTTCGCAGGCTCGCGTGTGTGTTGTGGGGTGCCAGGTTCCTGCCTGGCAGCCGTGGGGGCTGCACTTTGCGTCACAGCCCCTTGCCTAACGAGGGAGGCGGCCCCTCACCACGTCCATTGCGGCCATGCCAGGATGGGGAGCCC
Organism: Dasypus novemcinctus; assembly: GCF_030445035.2. Taxonomy (NCBI): domain Eukaryota; kingdom Metazoa; phylum Chordata; class Mammalia; order Cingulata; family Dasypodidae; genus Dasypus; species Dasypus novemcinctus. Next base: position 202,800,635 of record NC_080673.1, on the reverse strand, counting down.
CGAGCCCCATATGGACCCCCTCAGGGGTCTGCGATGCTCCCCATGGGCGCGTGAGCAGCAGCCGCCCCCATGCTGGCTGGGGGTGCCCCTGGGAACCCCGGGGGGCTGCTGTACTGTTGAAGGGGGGAGGCAGGGTCTCTGCAGCAGCCTAGGGAGGGGAGTTGTGGCCTCGGGCTCAGCTCCAGCCCCTCCGGCTGCGCCTGCTCCCACTCACGTCCGCTGCCGGGTTCTGCCTTCCTCCCTTACAGCAGGGCTTGGAGGGGGGGGGCGAGCACCTGCTCCGAGCCAGGCACCGTGTTAGCTGGGAGGCCTGCACCTGCCAAGCCTGTGTTCTAAAGAGAAAGACAGACAGGGAATAAGTGAACAAGTGTAATGTCAACTAGGCTGTTACACGTTGAAATATAATAATGCCAACCGGGAAGAAAGGTGGAGAAGGCTAAGAGGCTGCAGAGGGACAGGCGGGGCCATTTGGGATGGGGTCACATCCAGGAAGGCCTCTCTGAGGAGGGGACATTTGAGCTGAGACCGAAGGAGAAGAAGCCAGAGGAGGAGCTGGGGAAGTGCTAACCCAGATCTAGCTCAGCCCCACAGCCCTATGAACGTGAGCCACATAAGCACCCACTTCATCTGCCGAACGGGCCCCGCGGCACCAGCTGCTCAGTGTAGACTGGGTGAGCAAAGTGCCTTGTGCCCTGCCTGGTATACAGCAGGTGCACATTGCATGATGGCCAGCCTGCACACAGCAATTGCATACTCTATGACAGCCAGCCTGCACACAGCAGGTGCATACTGTATGACAGCCAGCCTGCATGTAGCAGGTGTATACTGTATGATGGCCAGCTTGCATACAGCAGGTGCACACCGTACGATGGCCAGGCTGGCCGAGTGTCTCTGCATTGTGGGAGTGGGTGCCTGCCTTCCTCCCCAGGCCTGAGCTGTGCACAGATGAGGTGCCCAGTGTTCCGGCTGCTCTCCTCTCTTGCCGGCCTCCCGTGGCCCAGGGACCCCGACGCTGAAGCCCAGTCCTGCGCCCAAGGCCCGCTCGCTGCTCTCCGCACGGCCCACACCTCACGTGCTGGCTGCGCAGTCTCCAAATCCAAGGGGCCCACTTTGCACTGCGTTACAGTTGGGGTCCCAGAAAGCCGAGCCTGAGGGGGCGTTTATTTGGGAGGGCATCCCAGGGTGCATTATTTGGGTCACTGCTGTAGGGAACGGGGGCCCCATTCCACTGAGAAGCGTACAGAAGTTTCCAGAACCAGCCCCGGAAAGGCAGGAGGCGGGAGCCTTTTCCAGGGATCCCCAGCTCATGTTGGTCGAGGGTCGCTCCCGGGGCGTTAACCTCAAGACCCAGTGGCCTTGGGAGGGCCTTGGGGTGCAGATGCAGGAAGACGCCGTAGCGCTCAGGTGCGCCCGGCAGCTGGCAGTGCGTCCAGCAGAGCCCGCCGCGGCTGTGGCGCGTGTGTGGAGGTGGTTAACGGGGCCCTCGCAGGGCCTCGCCAGCCCCCTTCTCAGTCTCCAGTGCGTGACCCTGGAGAGGCCACTCCGAGGCCGGCCATCCCAGCCTGCAGTGACCAGCCCCTGTGACCTTGGAGCTGCTGCTGGCTGTGCCCAGGCCACCCTCTGAGAAGCCGGCTGGCGGCAGCAGAGGCTGAGGCCACCCCGTGCACCTGGCGGCGGAGAGGCAGAGGCTGATGGAGCTTCAGCCCGCTGCTCCCCGGGCTGGGCCCACTGTGAAAGCCTTGGGCTTCCGTCTTCTTTTTTGCTCAGCTGGCTTTCTTTTTCCTCCTGACTTTCTGTCACATGCAACCAGAGAGCTCTGATCAGTACCCCCAATGGCCCCTGGCACCGCTGGGCGTTTGAGGACACTGTCCCCTCAGGCCGTGCAGCGAGGCCGGCAGGTAGAGGCCGGCGGTGGCCGTGGTCTCCCCAGCCCACCTTGATGGGCCTGGGCACCTGCTTCCTGGCTCTCCAAGGCCCTCTGGGTTCTGACAGCCCCTTGGACTGTCCTCCCTGGCTCCCTGAGGGACACCTGGACTGGACCTGTTTCCCTGAGCGGCCCCCTGCCTTCGTCCAGGGAGCTCCCCACCCCAGCCTGGCCCTGATCGCCTCCTCACACAGGGGCTTCCTGAGCCAGCCTGCACCCCCTCTCCCCTCCCCCCCGCCCCACAGAGCCACCACAGTGCCAGGGAGAGGAAGCAGGAGGCTCCCCTCATCATCCTTCTGTTCCCAGAGTCACCCCACATGTACTAACTGAGCAACTACTATGTGCCAGGCCTGGGGAACCTACAGCACCGACCAACACAGGTGAGCATTCTGTCCTCTTGGCTGACATTCTAGTGGGGGAAACAAACAAAAAACAGAATATGTTGGCCAAATATATGCTAGCAGTAAATGCCAAGGAGTCAACAATACAGCAGAGGAGTGGGATATGGGATTGCAGGGCTGGAGGTGGACATTTCAGATGGGGAGAGATTTGGAGCTGAGCTGTACAACCGGGCTGCCTGGGTTCGAGTCCCATCCATGGCTCATGTGTTATCTAGCACAGGTTGGTCACCTCTTTAAGCCTCAGTTTTCTCATCTGTGCAATGGTGATAATAATCGAAGTTACCCACGAGAACTTTGGAGGAGGCTTGCATTATCTGGCGGCACTGGGGAACTGCATCTCTTTTTTTGTTGCATCATCTTGCTGTGTCAGCTCTCCATGAGTGCGGTGCCACTCCTGGGTGGGCTGTGCTTTCTTCATGTAGGACAGCTTTCCCTGTGGGGCGCACTCCTTGCGTGTGGGGCACCCCTACATGGGGGTGTCCCTGTGTGGCACGGCACTCCTTGCATGCAGCAGCACTGCGTGTGGGCCAGCTCATTACACAGGTCAGGAGGCCCTGGGTTTGAACCCTGGACCCTCCATATGGTGGACGGACACTCTATCAGTTGAGCCACATCTGCTTCCCGCGATGTGGTTTGTGATCATCTGCTTCCTTGTCTGTCTGTCGCACAGGACTGTGGTCCCCTCGGGACCCTGAAGGTAGGAATATGTGCTGTTCATTGCTTTCCTCTCCAATGTCTGCTGCAGACCTGATATATAATTTTAAGTTAAATGAATAGAATGGTGAATAATTGCTGCAAGGACTTAGTGATGACGTTAGCATCGAAAATTAACATTTCCCTGTGTTGCTGCACTCTTGTAGGAAACATTCTATCTAACTGGTTTCACTGATTTTGGCTTTTCATTGATTGAGTTATTCAGTCAGTAAAACAATGTTTAGCGTTTGATAAACAAAACAGTCATTGTGCAACAGATGCTGTAGATTTTTTAATCATAAAAAATATTATAAATTTTATGCCAAAATTATAGAAGAAAAGTATGTTTAGGTAAGGGGATAAACGATTAAAAAAAGAAAAAAAGAGTCAAGAAGTAGAAAGTGTGGATACACCAATGACTATTACAGAAATTAAATCTAGTTAAAAACCCCTCTCAACAAAGCATATGGGCAAACAGTTTTACAGGTGATTTTTTACCAAGCTTTCAAGGACTCTGATCTGTCATATATAAAATAGTCCATAAAAACATAAAAAGAGGGAAAGTTCCTTAACTCATGTTATGATGTAAGTATAGCCTTGATTGAAAAGTGCAAGAAAATATAACCTAACTTCTAAATACAGATGCAAAAATTCAAAATATTATCACAACAAACCTAGCAATATATACAAATATATATGTACAATATTATATAACATATAATAATACATGAAATATGCATAATAAAAACATGGTGTATTTGGATATAGATAAAATCTTAGGATCATGTCGGGCTTGTTCTAGTGTTTAATTTCCTTGGTTGTTCAAGCAAATACCGTGCAATGATTTGACTTAAACGATGGGAACTTAACGGCCCACGGTTTTGAGGTTAGGAGAAAAGTCCACGTCTAGGCGTGACCAGGGTGATGCTTTCTCCCCGAAGATGGTGGCTCTGCGGGGCTGGCTGCGGGCGGTCCTCGGCCCTTAGCTTGTCACCTGGCAAGGCACCTGGCAGCCTCTTCTGGCCTCTCCCTTCTCCTCTGGGTTCTGCGGATGGTCAGCTTCGGGCTGCTCCCTCTGTGGCCCTCTCTGTCTGTCTGTCTGTCATTCTCTGATAAAGGGCTCCAGTAATGGGACGAAGGCCCATCCTGATTGGGCCGGGCCACACCTTCCCTGAAATATCCTCCTCAAAAGGCCCTACTTACCACGTTACAATGGGTTCCATCCGCAGGAATGGATTAGGTTTATTTATTTTATTTTTTAAAATATTTATTATTATTACTTAAAAATTTTTTCTCTCCCCTTCCCCCTCCCCCCTAGTTGTCTGCTGTCTGTGTCCATTCGCTGTGTGTTCTTCTGTGTCTGCTTGTGTTCTTGTCAGTGGCAGCGGGAATCTGTGTCTCTTTTTTTGTTGCGTCCTCTTGCTGCGTCAGCTCTCTGTGTGTGTGGTGCCTCTCCTAGGCAGGCTGTGTTTTTCTCACGCGGGGCGGCTCTCCTTACAGGGCTCACTCTTTGTGCACGGGGCTCCCCTACACGGGGGACACCCCCACGTGGCAGGGCACTCCTTGCGCGCATCAGCACTGCGCATGGGCCAGCTGCACACGGGTCAGGAAGCCTGGGGTTTGAACCGCGGACCTCCCATGTGGTAGGTGGACACTCTGTCCATTGAGTGAAATCCACTTCCCTGGACTAGGTTTAAGAACCTGTTTTTCTGGGGTGCATGCAGCTCAAACCACCACACCGAGGAAGGCAAGGGTGGTTTAAAGATAAAACTCCTGTTAATGTAACTTCTCTCCATGAATAGATTAAAGGTCAAAACCACGTCAACATATCGATAGACATAGCAAAACAAATCAGCCGAACACAAGCCATGCCTGTTAGATATATTTTAACACCCATTCTTGATGCACTCTCTCGGAGAACTAGGCAGGGAATTTTCTCAAAACGCAACAGCAACCATCCTTTTTAATGGTGGAGCTTTCAAAGCCTTGCTGGACCTAAGACCAAGAGGCCACTGCCACCACTGCTATTCACCACGACCTCGTGTTAGAGCAAGTGGGACTGGACCTAAATAGGTGAAGAATGGCAAGGAGAAGCCAACATTGTCTTTATTCAGATTGCCTAGAGAGAAAATCCAAGGGAAACTGCCATCAAACGATTAGAACCTTGTGACAGTTCAACAAAATTGCCTGATATGGGACAACACACTAAAATCAATAGCATTCCTACTGAACAGCAATAACCAATTAGAACATATGCAGAAGTGTACTGCCATTTACAGTAGCGGTAAAAGCTATAAGATCCCTGGATGACATCAAACGAAAGCTGTCCCAGCCCTTTAGGGAGGTAGTTTAACCTCCCAGCCCAGAATTCCCAGGTTCAATGGGCAGCCCCCACTGCTCACTGGCCCGGGTAAATGCCCTCACTTCTTCGTGCCTTAGTTTTCTCATTTGTAAAAGGGAGAAAACAGTAGTACCCACCTCACAGGGAAGTTGGGACAATTAAGTTAAAAATAAAGTGTCTTGTACCTGCCACATAACAACTTCTGTAAGTAAAGGTTTGCTATTACTGTTATGAAGAAAATTACAAATTTAATCAAAGGATGTTAAAGAAGATCTGAATAAATATAGAGATAGCCCATATTGATGGATGGGGAGAACGATATAACTTTTTGTCTGGTTAATGTACAAATTCATGGCAGTTTCAAGGAAGGTGGCAAGGTTTTCTTTTAAAGTGGGATATGAAAAACTGAAAATTTAGATCCAAGAACAGCCAAGACAATTTTGAAGACAAGCAAAGACTGTGCCATTTGTCCTACTTAATATTGACTTTTAATAAAGCTGTATGGTTTAAGGCAGTAAGGTATTGGCACATGGGCCAGATAAAAAGTGGGACAGAATAGAAATCCTTGTAAATGGCACGTAAATGGAAACTTGGTATTTACAGAAGTGGCATTATAAATCGGGGTGGGGGGCAAGGATGGACTATGCAATACATGATTTGGAAATTAGCTCCATCATATGGCAAAAATGTATAATTAAATCCCTACCTCACTCCGAACAGAACCTGTATTCTTTAGATGGACTAAAGTCCTAAATATCTATTTTAAAATGTAAATTATCTGTATTGGCAGGGTTCTCCAGACAAACAGAACCAGCAGGGTATAAATCTTTTAAATATGAAAAGATTTATTATAGGCATTGGCTTAGATGACTGTGGAGGCTGGCAAGTTGCAGGCTGCAGGTTGGAAACTTGACGAAACTTGATGAAAGTGACTTTGAATTCCTCAGGAGAAGACACAAGTTGGGACTTCCAATGCAGGTGATGATAAATTCCCCAAGAGAAGCTGGCCATCTGGAGTAGAGCTAGACACTCTTCTTTCTGATTGCTGAAACCCCCAGTTCTCCTTTAAATGCCTTCAGCTGATTGGATGAGAAGACTGCTCTCATCGTTGAAGGCAACCTCCTTTGTTCGTTGTAGATGTCATCAGCCATAGAGGCAGTCAACTGACTATGATTTAAGTCCATGCACCAACCTCACAGTAACAATCAGGCCAGGGCTTGCTTGACCCCCAGACGACTAGACGACATAACCTAGCAGCTGACATGTGAACACACCTTCAGAAGGACATGTTGTAGACCACTTTTATAACTCAGGAGTAGAAAAGCACTTTTTAAATAGGACACAAATGGCATACTTTTTCAAAGAAGAGATTGCTAAAAGTCACTCCTTCAAAATTATAATGACTTCTGTAGGGCAAGAAAGCCATAAACACAGTTAAGTGAAAAGCAAAAAATTAGAAAAGAAAGTTTGCAACATATACCAACAGAGGGTATGTGATAAATTATATAAGGACTCCAACAAATCAGTAAAAAAAAAAGATCAAGTAACCCAATGGAGAAATGGGCAAAGGGAAAGAACAGGCAATTCATAGCAGAGAAATGGTTATCTAGAAAGCTGCCCAAACACACTGGTAATCAGGAGTGGCATGTTCCACAGGCATGACCTGTCAGTCCACCCCTCAGCTTGACAAGCAGTTAAGTCAATTCCAATGTGGTACAGTGAGAATGAATACAGTGTGGTGGGAGGGTAGACTGTTTTGTGATTTGGTAACATCCAGAAAGTTAAATATATTTGTACACCAGGACCCAGTCACCCGCCTTCCAGGTGCCCATCCTATAGAAATTCTTTTACTTGGATATAAGGAAATAGGTAAGATAATATTGGTTTTTGTTGTTGTTTGTTGTTGTTTTTGAGGTCCCGGGGACCAGGGATTGATCCCGGGACCTTGTATGAGGGAAGCCGGTGCTCAACCACTGAGCCACATCAGCTCCCTTGAGTTGATTTTTTTGTTTGCTTTTTGTTATGCCTTTTTATTTATTTATTTATTTATTTATTTAATTCCCCCCCTCCCCTGGTTGTCTGTTCTTGGTGTCTATTTGCTGCGTCTTGTTTCTTTGTCCGCTTCTGTTGTCGTCAGCGGCACGGGAAGTGTGGGCGGCGCCATTCCTGGGCAGGCTGCTCTTTCTTTTCACGCTGGGCGGCTTTCCTCACGGGCGCACTCCTTGCGCGGCGCGTAGGGCTCCCCCACGCGGGGGACACCCTTGCGTGGCGCGGCACTCCTTGTGCGCATCAGCACTGCGCATGGGCCAGCTCCACACGGGTCAAGGAGGCCCGGGGTTTGAACCGCGGACCTCCCATATGGTAGACGGACGCCCTAACCACTGGGCCAAAGTCCGTTTCCCTGCTTGTTTTTTTTTAAGGAGTCACCGGGAACCAAACATAGCATCTCCCATGTGGGAAGCAGGTGCTCAACCTCTTGAGCCACATCTGCTCCCCAACAACATTCTTTTAGATCCCCCAACCTGGGAAGCAACCCAACGATGCGTCAAGGGGAGTGGCAGGAGATGGGAAGAAAGAATAAATTAGTTGTCGCCACTGGTATGCTGTCTAGGGAGAAAAAGCCTTAATCTGCAGCCAACTGGTTTCTTGCAAGTAAATCCTCTGCCCATGGCTGATGTCCAGCTACCACTGTGCCGTCACTGGACACGGAGCTGGGTGGAGATGGGTGCCATCAGCTCCTGTGGGAGGGTGTGAGCAGGTGCCCGCATGCCATCGATTGTTTGCCTGCAGCGTTCAGAATCAATGAAGAAACTGGGTAGCGCTGAAAACAGAATGTCTAGAAAAAAAGCGTTTTGCAGTGTGGTGCAATCAATTGTGATAATGTTTATATAAACGTTAAAATGACACAAAATGAGATCAGGCATGGATAGGTGCTAAAGTCTAGGGCGCGGCTGGGGAAGGAACCCCAGCTTTGGGCTAGTGGCTGGCGCTGCCCAGAGAAGGGAGGGATCAGGGACTTCCAAGCATCTGTGGCTCTTTATTCCAAACCAGCAAGAGCTCAAGCGGATTAAGCCAGAACGTTCACGTGTGCTCCTTTTGAAGGGCAGGGATTTGTAATAATATGATGTAGGCACTAGTTGAACTGTTTCCTTAAAATAAATAAAATACAAAAAACAAGCGATTCAGGATCATGACTATGTAAAAACAAAAATCTCATGATAAACCCTTGGCATGACACCTTCCAAAACGTTTAGGTAATTATGCTGGGACTTAGGACTGCAGCTTTTCTGCTTTCCCCTATTTCCAAGGGTTCTACCCTGAGAGTTACTTTGCAGTGGGCAGTAACGGCTCTCGAGTATTGGGCTGGATGATTGCTGTGGGCCCGTCCGTGTGGACCTCATCTCTGTTTAAGGGGTCTACATGGCTCAGCATTTGGGGGCTTAGACCAGGCGCAGGCTGGGTGGGATTTTGCCTGTCGTTTTTCTGGAGGAGCGCCCAGTCCTTGCATAAACACATGACTCACGGTGGTGGAAAGAGCCCAGGCACCCACCTTGAAGCAGCCTGCACCCCGGGGCCTGGGTAGCCACAGAGGAGAAAGGCCGCAGCATGGGGTGATTAGACCAGCACTGGCTAGTATGGGCGGGCGACACGTGCTTTGGCATCCCTTGGGCCTGGTGAAATCTCAGCTCTGCCATTCTCTAGCAGGGTGACCTGGGAAAAGCAACTTGTGCCTCTGCTCTTCTCATCTATAAAATGGGTCCAGCGGTAGGCCATATTATTGTGCAATAATTCTCTGCCACCCCTCCCTGGGAGATAACATCCCTTCCGTGCTCCTGAGGCCGTGCCTGCATGGGCCCTGCAGTTCCCTCCTGTCCTGCTGAACTTGAGAGGTGGTTTATGACTTGCTCGGGCCAGGGAAGCTCTAGAAGTCAGCTGGTGGCCCCGTGTCTCCCTTTTACCTCTGCCATGAGCCCAGCAATGCTGAAACTAGGAGCTGCCCTGTTGGCCTGGGTCCCAGAGTGGAGATGACAAGATCAGATCAACTCGTGACAGCCTGCAGCCTGAATCAGAGCTAGGCTTTAAGCAGCATGTTCTGGGGATGGGTCGTTAGTGTAATATAACCTAGTCCATTCTGGCTGAAACAGGGAGCCCTTAGTTTGAGGATAGAACAAGATAACATGTGAAGTGCTTAGCCAGCACCTGGCATGGGAGGATGTATCTATCAGGATAGATGCGGTTACGCTGCAATAACAAACAGTCCACAAATCTTAGTGAGTGAATACAGCACTGGTTTATTTCTTGCTCATGCTACACATTGAGTAGGGACCCTCTTTTGTGTCATGACTTGGGAACCTTGGCTGACGGAGGTGGTATCTCGAGGGGTGCTTCCTTTACCCCGAGTCGGGAGAAAAAAAGTCTGGCAAGTTACACACAGCCTCTGAAAGCTCCCACTCGGCAGAGATCCTAGATGCTTCCCTCATTTCATTGTCCAAAGCAAGTCTCACGACTGCACTGACTTCCAAAGGGATGGGGAAGCGCAAATCCGCCACATGCGCCGAAGGAGACACGAAGCAGGACAGGAGGGGGCCACGCGACCGGCCACCACCACGGCCACCTGATAAGCGGGGGCTGCTGCGGTCATTCAAGGTGGCATCTGGGCGGATGCCGGTGGAGCAAGGGGCCTTCCTTGCTTGGGAGCTTGCAAAAGTTCAGGGAAGAGCAAACAGGGCTCCCAGGGAATTGGCTGGAGATGCGTTTTGGGCCAGAGTCTGAAGGCCTTGGAATTTACGCTTTAGCACGTGGATGCCGGGGCCTTGGACATCTTACGCGGGCTAGTGAACACGGCCGGCTCGGCTTGCAGCCCACACGAGGGAGGGTGGAGGCCTGGATCCCAGCAGGGCAGAGAGGCTGGCGTGAGGAGGGGAGGGTCTAAGAGCTCTGTCTGAGGGACAGAGGGGACTTGGTGATCGGCTGCCGAGGTGAGCCCCGATCACCAGGAGAGGGAATGAAGAAGTGTGCTGCGCGGCGGGGACACAGCACACGGCTACAGCCACGAGCAGTAAGGTCACCTACACGAAGCTGGCGCAGAAAGAGGGACTCTCCTACATGTCCTCTTTGGTGGCTGCATAACATCAGGTACCAAAGTAAAACACACGTAGGCGCTACATACACCTGATTGCCTGTCCGTTCCCCGAGGAATGTAGGTACCCAACAGAAGTGTGTTCACGTGTGTGCTGAGACATAGTAATAACCGCTAAACTGAAAACCTAAATGTCCCACAGTAGAAGAGATAAATTGTGGTATATTTCTACAATGGAATATTACACAACAATGAAAAATGAATAAATCACAGCTACATACATATAAACACAAGTGAATCTCAGAAGTGTACTGATGAGCAAAAGAAACTAGATACGCAACCATTCATGTCTCATGATCCTCTTTGTAGAACGTCTCCAGACACGAAACTCTAATGCTGGAAGTAAAGTTGGGCTTGCCTTTGGGTGGTGGCCCACAGTGGAGAGAATGGACAGTGAGGGGGGCCCTGGGGGCTGGTCACATCCTCTTTCCTGACTTGGGTGGTAGGTACACGAATGTTTGCCCGTGACAGTCCCTTGAGCTGAGCCTTTAAGTTTTGTGCACTTCTCTGTGCATGTATTATGCTCCAGGTAAAATAAGTTGGAGGGCGGGGAGAAAACACTGAGACGACATTTCCGGGACCATCTGAAGAAGTGTAACTTCCAAAGCAGCCGAGAAGGCGGCAGAGGTGCAAGAGAAGCGGGTGGCGTCCCTTTAAATTGTCCATCTCCCTCCAGCATGATGTCAACCCCTCGGGAGCTTTATCTGTTCTGTTTCCTGCTCTACTTCCTCCCTGGCTGCATAGTAGGTGCTCAACAAACATTTGTCACGGATGAATAAATGGGCGGAGTCCACGAGGAGGGAGAGGCTGCAGGGGAGGGGTACGGACGGTGGGTGTGAGGCACGTGGCCTGCGGGGGCCAGAGGGGCAGGCCTGGAGAGCAGCCTGCCGCCGGGGGTGGGGTGGGCGCAGACACAGACGGGGCAGCTGTGAGCACCTGCTTGAGTGGGATGGGTGGTGGCAAGACGTCAAAGGAGGCGCTGAAGGCCTGGCTCAGATCGGAGGGTGGGGGCTCCGGGAGACTTGGGGGGGAGCCGCTGAGGGGCGGGGCAGGCCACGCGGGGGCAGGGAGGGGACTGCTGCAGAGCCTCCGGGCCAGCGAGGCTGGAGACCCCCCACGTTGGGGTGCCCGGGCGGCTGCGGTGCTGACCACGTAAGCGGACCCTGCCGGGGGCCAGGGTGGGGCTGTTACGACCGTGGTCCAGGGTGGCCCCGAGGCTGCGGTGGGGGTGTCCGCAGAATCGGTGGGCTGGAAGGACGGAGCGGGGGTCTGTCCAAGGTCAGCGAGGAGAGACAGGGACGTGCGGGAGGGCGAGGCGCGGCAGCGGTGGCAGCAGTGTCGTCATCATCATCATCATCACCATCGTCAGCAGTTCAGCGCCAGCACCCTCACAGCACCCGCACAGCGCCAGCACAGCGCCAGCACCCTCACAGCACCCGCACAGCACCTGCACAGCACCAGCACCCTCCAGCACCCGCACAGCGCCAGCACCCTCACAGCTCCAGCACCCTCACAGCGCCCGCACAGCGCCAGCACCCTCACAGCACCCGCACAGCACCAGCACCCTCCAGCACCCACACAGCGCCAGCACCCTCACAGCTCCAGCACCCTCACAGCACCCGCACAGCGCCAGCACCCTCACAGCACCTGCACAGCACCAGCACCCTCCAGCACCCGCACAGCACCAGCACCCTCACAGCGCCAGCACCTGCACAGCGCCAGCACCCTCACAGCACCCTCACAGCACCCGCACAGCTCCAGCACCCTCACAGCTCCAGCACCCTCACAGCACCCGCACAGCACCAGCACCCTCACAGCACCCGCACAGCTCCAGCACCCTCACAGCTCCAGCACCCGCACAGCGCCCTCACAGCGCCAGCACCCTCACAGCGCCAGCACCCTCACTGCACCAGCACCACCATAGCAGTGAACATAAATGAGCAGGCAGGAGGCAGGAGCGTGAACTGACCGCCCTGGGAAGCCAGTCCTGGCTTGCGTCCCTTTCCGACGAGGCCGCGCTGGCCTGGGCGCGCTGGCTAGCCTGCCTGCCTTCCGGCGCCCGTGCTGCGGCCGTTTAGCTGTCCCGCGGGCAGAGCGGGGCGTGGGTCTAGGATGTGAGGTGCAGGGCACTTGAGGCGCTCAGGCGTTAGGGGAGGACAGCGGCTCTCACGCCCTGTGGGCGCCCCCAGGCGGCGGGAGAGCGAAGACAGCGTGCGGTCACCTGGGCGTGAGGCGGCAGCGACCCGAGGGCGGCCAGGGCGGGTGCCAGGCCCAGTGCTGCTCCGGGCAGAAGCCTTACCGGTCCTTGCACTGAATCTGCACACCTGTGCCACGGTGAAAAAGCGGAGGCTGCGACAGGTTGGGGGACTCAGCGAGCAGGTGCTGGCAGTCCCGGGACCCCCCGCAGTGCCCTCATCTATCCCCTGCAGGTGCCGGGGTGGGTGGGGGCTTTCACCGACCCACAGGTCACCGACCCACTGGGCACTTCTTTGGGACAAAAGCCCAGTGGCAGCTGAGGAGACGCCTCCCATCCACCCCCGAGACCCCTGAGATGGCACCCCACCTCACCAGTCTATCCTGCGACCCCCATTCTCCCTGCACTGGCCTTTTCTGGACTTCCCACCCCCACATGGCCAATTTGGGGAGCTGCCTGGAGTCCCCGTGAAACCGGCTGAAAGGAGGGGAGAGCTTTCCAGTTGGGGAGACTCGGCCATACCAGCTCCACCTCCCACCTGCACCTTCACCCCCTCCCCGCCAGGACCTTCCGGTCACTTCCTCCCTCCCCAGGCCATCTGCGCCTCCCCTTCCCCTCCCTACCCAAAGACAGGGACAGGGCCCGGCAGGGAGAGCCTCGGGAACCAGGCTCCAAATGTCCCCTCCCCACACCCCCGCAGCACCCCCGGCCCTGGGCTCAGGGCAGGGCACTTAGGGTGATAGGGCAGGGGCTCTGTGAGAGGGGACAAAGGCTTTCGGGGGGCCTACTATGTGCCAGGCACCGGGTAGGATGCTGGGGACACACGGAGAATGGCAGGTGGGCGGGCAGGCGCCCCTCCGGCTTGGCGGAAGGGAATGCGGGCGGGAACAGCATTTTCCAGCCTGATGTGGGAGCGCACCCAGCACGGTTCCTACCACCCATCTCCCCAGTAAGCAGAGGGCGGACTGAGCACGGTACTGGAGTCAGAATCTCATCCAAAGTTTGCCCTGTAGGGTGCTGTCTTCACGGGCCCGCTTTGGGGGAGGTCCCCTGGAACTCAGCCGACCACCCTCTTGTACCTGCCGGCTCTTTGGGCAGTGAACGGGCCTCCGCGCCCTCCCCCCACCCCAACAGTCTCCCATCCTCCAGGTGCGCCCCTCCCCCCGCTCTTCAGCTGCACCCCAGACCCCAATTACCCCATTGGTGGAGCACAGGGGCACCCAAGGCGCCCCCCAAGGCCCAGCTGGCCCGCCTTGCCCCGCCGCAGCCGGCCGCCTCCTTCCAACCTCCCCCGCGACGCGCCCGGGGTGCCCACGCGCGCGGCCTCGAGCCCGACCCCCCGCCGGCGCCTCCGCCGGGCGCGGGCTCCACCTGCGGGGTCGCTCGTGGGCCGGCGGCGGCGGGCGGCGCGGGGCGCGGGGGGCGGAGGAGCGGGCGGCGCGAGGGAGGGGCCTGCGACGGCGGCGGCGGCGGCCCCCGCCCGCGCAGCCCGCCTCGGCCCCGGCTCGCTCCGCGCCGCGCCGCGCGCGTCCCCTCGCCGCCGCCGCCGCCGCCTGGCGCCCCGCAGCCCGGCCTCCGGGCGCACGACGCAGCGCGCACGGGCCGGCCGGGATGCGCGCCGGGCCCCCGGCCCGCCCGACCCCGCGGCCGCCGCCCGCCCGCCGCGCGCTCGCTTGACCGCGGCGCCCCCGCGCCCCGCCCGGCCGCCCCCCGCCCCCCGCGATGCCCGCCCCCCGGGGCCCCGGCGGCCCGCGCCCTTGCTAGGCTGCGGCGGCATGGCCCGCGCGCCCGGCGCGACCTCTGCGGATTGCATCGGTGTGCGGCGGCGGGGCATGCCCAGGGCAGCGGGCACGGCCTTCAATGGGCGAGGACACGGACACGCGGAAAATTAACCACAGCTTCCTGCGGGACCACAGCTATGTGACTGAAGGTAACGTACGCGTTGTCTGAGACCCCCTCCGGCCGGCCGCGGCGTGGGGGTGCCGTCGCACCGAATGCCCTCCGAAGGTTTGGACCGCGCGATGTGTGTCGTGTGTCCCCCGCCCCACCCCACCCCACCCCACCCCACGCGCCCCGGGCCCGGGAGGGAGGGAGGGAGCCCGGGGGCACCGGCCACGGCGCCTTCCCCGCTCCGCCGAGAGGCCGTGCCCTCCTCCACGCCGCCCTCCGGGTGGCACTGCGGGAGGCAGCTTTCTGCTCCCCGAACCGCCCTGGCCATCGCGTCCGAAAAGGCCCTCCCTGCGGCTGATCGGGTGAAGAAATCCCCGGGGAAACGTAATGGCTTAAAACCCAGGATTTATTATTTCAGCCCTGCCCCAAACCCGCAGAATTTTCTAGGCTGCCCGCTCCCCGGAGAGGAAGAGGGACCCAGAAAAAAAAAAATCCCATCTGTCAGATCCTCCTGCGAGGAGAGGCCGCTGGCTCGGCCCCTCCCCAGGCTCTGGAGGCCGGGGTCCCTTCGTGGGAGAAGGCGGCCAGCTTGAGTTTGGTCTTTTATTCTTGGTGATTTATATCCTGAGGCAGGAGGAGCTGGCCCCAAACTGTCAGGATTTCCCTGAAAAGTGGGACATGCCACGGCGACGGGACGCATTTGAAACCCCCCAGGCTGGCTCTAAAAGCTCAGCCCCCACCGCCGCCCCCGCGCTGGTGGAATCCGGAGGGGCAGCGCCCCATGTTTATAGGTCAGAAACTTCCAAGGCTCCTTTCGCCCCGACCGGGCCTCGGGGACCCGGGGACCCTCGGCTGCCGCAGCCAGGGGGCGGCGGAGCGAACCGCCCAGGGCCGCCTGCGGCCTCCCGGGTCTAGCGGCCATCGGCTCCTCCCCCGGGGCCGGAGAGTCCGTGGGCATTAGACCAGGGCCGCGGGGGGGGCGCGGAGGGACCCTGGGCACGGCGTCCCGCGGGGTTGGCATGCGTGGGTGCTTGCGGCAGGGACCCCGTGGGGCTCAGCTGCAGGTCGCGCCTGCCAGCCCGGCTGCCTGGCTCTGCCGGAAATGAGGCCGAGGCCGGGGGCTGGAGCCCTGCGGGGCCGGGGGCTGGGGGGGGGGGGCGGGCAGGGTGGAAGGACCCCTCCCGTTCCTGCTCAGGTGGGAGGGCGCGGACCGGGGAGCAGAGGCCTGCGGGGTGCGTCCCTGGAGGAGAACCGCTGAGTCATGCTTTGCTGATGGGTGTGTGTGGGGAGGGGCCAGGGCCTGGGCAGCTGAGAGCGGCCTTTGTCGCCTGCTGGGGAGAGGTCGAGGAAGGACGGGCAAGTGCCAGGGGGTGCCCTGTCTCCCGGCAGCCTGGTGAGCAGCCGCGGGTTGAAGAGGCCTCTGGGCTGCTGGCGGGGGCGGGGCTTGCCAGGGGGGCTCAGCTGCCCCCCCTGGGGCGCCTTCTGGAGGAAGCCTCCGTCTTCTCATCTGTACACTGGGGGTGACCGAGCCAGCCCAGGGCCTGCGGTAGAACAGGAAAAAGCGGCATGCCCGGCCCGTAGTGCGCATTGCAAAGGTTACTTCTCTCCCCACCCCGATCCCCATTTTATTTCACAATTTCACCAGCTCTTGGCAGAGAGAAGAGGGGAAGCGTGTAGATAGTGAGAAGAAGTGATTTTAACCCCTCTTCAGTCACGTGCCGGCCGCTGTTTTAGCCCCGGGAATGGGTGAGGAGCGCTGCCTTGTGCAGCCTGCCTGCTAGACGGGGGCCCCTGTGCCGTGGGGGGTGCCTCTTCACTCCAGGACTCAGTTTTCCACCTGTGAAATGGGGGCGAATGCTAGCTTCCTGCCTCCAGGGTCTCTCTCGGGGGTTTGGGGGAGGACCGGGTGAGCTGGTGGGTGGGGGAGCGCCCGGGAACGGTGGCTTGCTCCCGGGGGTCACGTGCGGAGGCCTCGCACAGGAGCCCCCCGGCCCGCGCCCCGATGCCACGGCTGCTCCTGTGCACCCCACACCCCCGGGTGGCTTAAGCAACAGCAACTGGTCGGCTCAGTTTTGGAGGCTCGAGTGCAAAATCCAGGCCTCGCCAGGCCGTCTTTTCCCGCGGCATCTGCAGCCGGGTTCCTGCTGGGAGGTGCACTTCCGCTCCCATCCTGTGGGTGGTCCCTCTCTGCCTTGGCTTCCTTTTCGGGGTCCAGCTCCTCCTCTTACCTCTTACCCCTGTTGGGCCAAGGCCTGCCCTCTTCGCTCTGCGCCCACCCTGACTAGCGACGCCTTCAAACGGCCGCTCACAGCCCAGCGCCGCGGGTTGGGACTTGAACCTGCCTCTGTGGGGGGCGTGATTTAGCCCCCCCCCCCCGCGCCGGGGAGTAGCCTTTGCCGTGTCCCAGACTGTGCGCCAGTGTGTGCAAGCCCGGGGTCAGGTGCTAGGGACACGGGAACAGGGCCAGAAGGTCCTGCCCTCAGGGAGGGCAGGGTCTAGTAGAGGCAGCAATTCGTAATAATTGTTAGATTTAGCATGTCGTGAGAATTCTGGCTTTCCTCAGTGGACACAGGCTTTACCACCCTGGCATCCCTGACTGCCCTGTGTCCGCAGAGCACGGAGTAGGTCACAGATGTGGACCTCTGACAGATTTGTGTTAACATCCTGCTTCTGATTCTGACTCTTCAGCTGCTGTGCAACCTTGGAAAAGTTACCAACCCTTTCTGAGCCTCACTTTTTCTCTTTGGAAAGGGAAAATGAATAATGATTTATCTTACAGGATTATGGGGATGCTCAGGGATTATGCTAATATAGAAAGCACCTCGGGCATCACAAACGCCTATCTGAGCTATTGCATGCATTTTATAGTTTAAAAGTCTTGTTTCTGGAAGAGCTTCATGAAGAAATAGTGAATGCTGAGGGCCATTTTGTAAAAGGCCCTGTTCCACCTGGTTTATGTCTGAGCCCTAAACATTTTCTCTAATGATCTGCCCTCACTCACTGCTGGCTCTGGTCTGCTTCCTTTTGACCTTGAACAGGCCATTTTCTCTTTGTGCCTCAGGGCATTTGCACTGGTGATTACCTCTGCCAGGAACAGCCACCTTGTGCTTTTCTCATGTTTGGCTCCTTTTCACGCTTCGGGTCCCCAGTCAAAGGTCATCTTGGCCAGGGAGAGTCCTGCTGGAGTTACAGGGTAAAATCCCAAATACCTGGGGAAGAGCTTTGTGAGTCATCCGTACCTTGGTGTGAATGAGTCCAACAGCTGGCGTTTTTGTTTTTTTTTTAAGCATTAACTCCCATTCCCTGTCCCCACCTGGTCTCCTGGTAACATATGCTAGTTTCTGACTCTATGAATTTGCTTAATCTTGTTATTTCCTATCGGTGAGATGGTACAATATTTGTCCTTTTGTGTCTGGCTTATTTCACTCCACGTGGTGTCCTCCAGGTTTACCTGAGTTGTAGCCTGCATCAGGACTGCATTCCTTTTTAGGGCTGAATAATATTCCATTGTGCGGCGAGACCCCGTTTTGTCTGTCCATTCACCTGCTGATGGGCCTTTGGGTTGCTTCCATCTTGTAGTGACTATGAATAATGCCACATGAACACTGCGTGCAGCCACCTTCCCAGTCCCTGCTGTCAGTTCTCTTGGGTATATTCCTAGAAGGGGCATTGCTGGGTCACACGG
This sequence comes from Dasypus novemcinctus, assembly GCF_030445035.2. Lineage (NCBI taxonomy): Eukaryota > Metazoa > Chordata > Mammalia > Cingulata > Dasypodidae > Dasypus > Dasypus novemcinctus. Next base: position 202,782,367 of record NC_080673.1, on the reverse strand, counting down.
TTCTTCTGTACTTTACTTTCTGAGGAGCTGCCAAACTGTTTTCCGCCACAGCTACTCCACTTTCCCTTCCCACCAGCAGTGCAAAAGGACTCGTCTTTCTTGGCACCTCTCGGAGCCTCTGTAGATTTTTGAAATAGGCACCGTTCTTGCGGTGTGAAGTGCCGCTCGTGGCGGTGCTGATTTGCAGCTCCATCATGGTGGTGCATTTCTTGGGTGTTTTTCTCCTTACTCTTGGCCAAGCTCAGCTGCCTTGAGAGTTGTGATGTTAGAAGGAGCTGGCCAGCCCCCTGGGCACAGAAACTTTGCAGGGATGGGGGGTCGGTGAATCCTTGGGTGGGTGTGGAGGAGAAGAGTGCCACTGAGGCTCTTGATACAGCGGAGGGACCTGGGCCCAAGAGAAAGGGGCCCAGAGATGGGAGGATGCAGGAAGACCGCACAGCTTTTCTGCAGGGCTGGGTATGGTCCCAGGAAGGACTCTTCCGGGCTGCTTTCTCTAGCCCCTAGGACTCAGGTTTAGAGTGAGTTCGGTGGGTGTTTCTGGGCTAAAAGCCCTCCAGGCTTCCTCCCCTGAGCTGCACGGACCAAGCTGGACACAGCCTGCCTGCAGGGAGCTCAGGCCCGTGGGGTGGGGGGGTGGATGCTGAGCAGCTCGATGGAGGCTGAGCTGGGCTTTGGACAACCACGTCACTCCCCTCCACCGGGGCAGGCCCCAGGCCCAGCCGTCCCTCCCGCGGGCAGCTCAGCTGTCAAACTGTTTTCCTCGTGGCTTCCTTCCTCCATGGAAAAGAATAGAGCTTTGTTTCCCTAATCCCTGTCCTTGCAGGTTCATCCCAATCTGTTTATCTCCATAGCGTTATCCTGAATTTATACCTGTGGAAGTGAAGGGGGCTCAGGAGAGTGAAGTGACTGGCGTGGGAATTGGGGTGGCCAGGAGGGGGTCCCGGGCCCATGTGGACGCAGCGTTTGGGCAGTTTCCACGGCCTGGGCTTGTCTCTGAGTTTTCAGCTGGCTGCGCCCCGGGTGACGGTGGTTTTCCACCCGGGCCTAACCCACACTGGAGAGGGGGTGCTGCTTGCGGGAGCCCCAACATCCAGTGGCACGTGCACCCCGATCTCAGCGCCCAGTCCTGCTGCCCTGTGAGCACACATGTGGCCCCGGGCGGAGGCCTCGCCCCCGGCCTGGGTCTGACCGTGGCAGCGCTGGTCCCGCCCCTTGGGTGCTGCTGGCCCTGATTGTGGGGGCGGCGGGGAGGCTCTGGGGTGATCTCCCTCGCCCTGTAGACATGGCCGCAGCAGGTCAGGCGCTCTGCACTGGGGGCACCTCGCAAGCCCCTGCCGTCGCCGGCAGCCGTCGCGGAAGCAAGTCTCAGGGTTACGCCAACACTGTGGATGGGGGGCCCAGAGCCGGCAGGACCCGGGGTCTCGGTGACGTCCGTAACGCCCGGAGTTAACCGGACCTGACGCCCACCCGCCTCTGGGCTTCCGGTGACATGAGTCAGCGCATTTAATTCGAGGCCTCTGTCCTCGCAGCCGACAGCACCCCACGGAGGCAGTGTTCCCCTGGCACCGGGGAAACCAGGAGGCCCCCCTGGGACTCGCAGCTGAGTCGAGGTGCGTGACTCCAGGAGGGGTTGTCTCCACTTGCCCTGTGCTTTAGGAGCGCTCTTGTATTCTTCCGTAGCAGAAAAAGAAGACCTCTTTTCTTTGGCTCAAGTCAAGGCTAGTTCTCGTTTCTCCTCCTCAGATAAGCTGTTCCGGGCCCTGGGGGGTGTCTGGCTCTGGGCCTGTAATCTTGGGGGGTTCCCACAGGGCCTGCAGTCTTGGGGGGGGGTCCCACAGTCTCTCTGAGCCGTGGTTTCTTCTAACGGGTTGTTGCTGCGCTGACTTGAAATGAGGGCTGGGCAACTGTTTGCTGTTTGAATAGCTTCTCCATGACCCCCCTCCCCGCTTCAGGAAAGGAACCCTCAGATTTCTTACAGACTCACGTCATTACGAGTCTGTCCTTGAACAAGCGCAGCGCGGGGCCGGGAGCACAGCCCGAAACATTCTGCATCAGGAATAGTTCCGATCTTCAGGGATGAGAGCTAGACCTGCCCTTAGAAATCATCAGACTGCCTCGCCCAACTCTCACCTCCCCAACTTGTTTTACAGGTGGGGAAACTGAGGCTAAGAGAAGGGCGGGGGCAGCAGCCCTTGACCTTTGAAAATCAAGGCAGGGACTGCTCGGATGCTCTGTCCATCCCCTCCCCTGGGGTTTCACCAGCTCACGTGGGGGGAAGCTCCAGGGAGCCAAGGCCCTGCGGGTCAGAGGTCAGGGCGACGGTCAACACTTTCCCAAACTGCCCTGCGCGCCAGCACCCCCCCCCAGCTGCCGTGGGCAGTGCAGGCGTTTCTTTGGAATCTGTCCTGACTTAGAGGTTGACATTGTCATGGAGTAGGTTTGTTTTCTTTTTTGTCTGGGAGATGGAAACCAAATGCTAAGAAATGTTGTCCCTCGTCATCTGGTGCTTTTTACTTGCTATAGTTTTTGGCTTTTGTCCTTGACACTCGGGCTAAGGGGATGCTTCGGCACAGGTGTGGTAGGTCCTGAGCACGGCACGGAGGGCGTTAGAGGACAGCGAGGCGGAGGCGGGGAACAGGCAGGTCGAGTCCACCACGCAAGTGTCCGTGGTGCCTGCCATTTGTCATTTTCCATCTGGTCTTTTTTCTGGGCCCGTGCCTGTTGTTAAGAAAAGCTGTAATCTCACCATCCACAGAAACAATTTTGAAGGACTCTTTCCTAATTTGGCAGGAGATTAGTCGCGTTGTGCAGCGCTTTGCCAGGGGGCCAGCCTCATGCTCTAACCTGGCGGTGACGCGGGACCCCCGCTCGGAAGGGCCCCTCTCGGCCTAGCACTCAGCTCTCCCTGTCCTGGCGTTTTTACTCCTTTTGCACTGGTGTTTCGTAAGGGAAGCCCGTGGGGGCGGTGGGCCACGCGCGTGCCCCGAGACCCGCCCCGCGTCTCCCGCGGAGCCGTGCTGCGGCTTCCGGCACCTGCCTGCCCGCGCTCACGTGGAGCCTCGCTGGCCTCCCACGCGTCGTGGGCCCCGCAGAACTCCGCGCCCACGCCCCTAGCGGCCTGTCTGCGACTGAGTAAGCCGGGGGCGCTGACAGCAGGAGAAGCCGCTCCTTGCGTTGGAACCAGAGTTTGATTCCGACGCAGAAGGAAGAGAGTGCCATTCTAAGACACGCCTCCGGCCAGGGCGCCCCAGCCCGTCCTTTCCTCCTCCTTTCCTTCCCCGAGTGAGCCGAGGACCGTGCCAGGGAAGCGTGGCGCGGCCAGAGTTCCTGCCCCTCAGCCCTTCCTTCTCATCAGGGACCTAAGGTAGGGACTGCTGCAACAAGAAGGAACGCCAGCGGCTGTCGGCGTAGCGCAGCCTTTCCTCTGCGCTGGTGTGAACAAGACACAAGCGCGTGCACGAGCCCCGACGTTCGAACTGTGCGCTTCGGCGATCTCGCTCTTGCGGTTGCGTTTAAATCTGGAATTGCACCGTGTAATGCCGAGCGATAAAATTCATCATAATTTAAAATTTTATTTCTTTCTTTGCTTAGAATGTCGTGAAATGGCAAATGAAAAACACGAGTGCATGTCACGGGGAGGGGTGAACCAGCCTCGAGGGCACTTTGCTCCTCCTTTTTGCCCCAGGGGCCCAGAATTTTCTTTCTGCACAGGCTGCACCTGCCCCAGCTTTGCTGCAGGGGAGGAGGGGGGAACCCCTGGAGGAGGAAGTCCTTGGCCCCGCCTCCCACTCTCTTGGCTTTTGTGATTGGTGGAAATGATGAACGCCTGCCACTCATTGGGCAGCATTCCTTTGTGGGCGGGGTTAGAGTATTAAAGGTCCCTGCTCCTGCTCCGGGCTTGCACCTCCCGCCCTGCCCGCAGGGGCTGCCCCAGGGGCACAGTGCCTTGCAGTCCTCTCCTGTTAAGAGTTGGGGCCCTACCTCTACCCACAGACGTGTCCTAAGACGAGGGGGAGCAGGGTAGGGGTCCCGGCTCATTTTCTCCCCCAGGTTTACCGTTAACAAAGCAGACTTTGTAATCCCCGCTTGCCCTTGTGTGAGTGTTTGTGTGTGTTTATTCTCACATCTTAGCAGGGAGGAGGTGTGGGTAACTGGCTGCCCCAGTGGCCTGCCCCCCCAGTCCAGAGACTTAGAGTCATTTTATTGACTGTGTACTATTCCTGGGATAGAGGTATCAGAGTTAAACCACCCACCACCTTCTCGTGGATCTTTAGGTGGCCTTTTTAATTTTTGCTTTTTTAACGTACCTTGAGTGAAAGAACTCCATTTGTGTAGGAAGATTCCCTACTCTCACCCCTCCCCCCAACTTTGAAGTAATTTTAAGACAGGGTGTGGCAGTTTGATATAATTGATGAATTCCAAAAAGAAATATTGGATTATGCTTGTAATCTGATCTGTACCTGGGCATGACTGAGTTATGATTAGGGCGTTGAGTCTCCACCCCTTGGTGGGTGGGGACTCACAGATAAAAGGCATGGCAGAGGACAGAGTGGAGGGCTTCTGATGCTGGAGTTTTGATGTTAGAGTTTGATGCTGAAGCCTTAAGCTGGAGCCCTGGGAATTAAGCTCACAGAGGAAAGAGAAGCCAGCCCCAGGAAGAGAGGAACCTTGAACCACGAGAAAAGCAAGCCCCAGGAAGCCTGAACCCTCGCAGACATCGGCAGCTATCTTGCTCCAAATAGACTCTGGTGAGGGAAGTAACTTATGCTTTATGGCCTGGTATCTGTAAGTTCCTACCCCAAATAAACACCCTTTATAGCGCCCAGCAGATTTCTGGCATTTTGCATCAGCACCCCTTTGGCCGACTAATACACAGGGTCCTGTAGGTGCAATTATATGTCAAAATGTATGAACACTTTTAATGTTCTTGCTACGCATTACCAAATTGTTTCCCAGAAACGTTCTCTATTTTACCTCATGCCGATCAGCATTAGGGATTCTAATGTGTTTGACCTTTGCAAATATCATAGATGAAACGATATTTGTTTCATTCCGTGCCTGAGTAGCAGTGAGGTTGCACCTCGTTTCCCATTTGTTCCACAAGCATTTGCTGACCCCTCTTATATGCCTGGGGGATGTTAGATGCTGGCATACCAAGGTGAAGGGCGCGGTTATTGCCTTCTCTCATTCACTCACTCATTCATTCAGCACCTGTTTCTGGAGCCCCCCCATGTGCGAGGTGCAGAAGCCATGTAGCTGGAGCGTGGAGATGGGGGCGGTGAGTAAGGGGAGATGAGGGCTGAGGTCAGAGCCCCGAATCACCTGCGGGACAGAGGAGGGCCAAGTCAGAGCCCTAGAGAATCAGGAATGACGGACCAGGAGCATCCAGCGCCACCAGGGCGGCAGGCGGGCATGCCATGCGGGCTCCTGCCCCTGTCCTCCTGGTGCTCACTGCCCACCTGGTACCAGCTTCCCTGGACGCTGCTCGGTGCTGCTGCCCCTGAGTCAAGCTCTGTCTCTCTCGTCTGTCCCCCTTGTCTTCCTGGCACCGCTGTTCTCTGCGCTTCTGGACAGCTGTTCAGTCACCACCTGCCCCGTCTGAGTCAAACTGCCCCTGGGGTGAGCCTCCAGGTCCTCCAGCCTCCCAGAGGCATGGGGCGAGAGGCCTCACTGCTGGTCTCATTTTCTGAACACAAGCCAGGTTCCATCCTTTTTTTTTTTTTTTTAAGATTCATTTTTTTATTTCCCTCTTCCCCCCTCAGTTGTCTGCCCTGTGTCCATTTGCTGTGTGTTCTTCTGTGTCTGCTTGTGTTCTTGTCAGCAGCACTGGGACTCTCTTGTTCTTTTTGTTGCATCATCTTGCTGCATCAGCTCTGTGTGTGTGTGTGGCGCTGCTCCTGGGCGGGCTGCACTTTTTTTTTTTTTGGCAGGGGTGGCTCTCCTTATAGGGCGCACTCCTTGTGAGTGGGGCTCCCCTACATGGGGGACACCCTTGTGTCACACAGCACTCCTTGTGTGCATCAGCACTGTGCACGGGTCAGCTCATCACACGGGTCAAGGAGGCCTAGGGTTTGAACTGGGGACCTCCCATGTGGTAGGCAGACGCCCTATCCGTTGAGCCAAATCCGCTTCCATCCTTGAAACTTGGGGGTCCCACCTCTCCCAGGGTCTTGAGAGCCAGAGAGAGATAGGCCTGCCCATAGGTCCAGTGGGCGGTTGCTGGTGGGGTCTGCTGGCCCCACAGTGCCCGGGGGTATCCCTGCCTTGCAAAGATAGACCCCTCCCCATTCAGTATTCAGTAACTATAAAACAAAGCTAAGGGACGTGATTATCGTTAATCGTTTTATCAAGTACACACCATGTGCCACGCTGACGCCAAGTGCCTCATCTTATGGGAGCCTCACAAGCCCCCCATGCTGTGGCTCTTCTTATCCCTTTTTACAGAGGAGAACGCTGAGGCTGGGGTCCCTGCCCAGCGTCGCAGCTTGGGAGGGGCAGAGCTGGAGCGCGGGCCGTCCACCTGCAGGACCTGCCCTCCTGACCCCTACTTTGTGGGCCTGAGGTCACCGGGACAGGGACAGGGTGTCTCCTGGGTTCTGATCAAGTGCCGAGCTTTGGAGGGATTTGCGATTTAAACCCAGGACTGCCCCCCTTGGTGCTTGGGCAGGTGCACATCCCTCACAGGGGCGTGTGCTATTAAAGGACATTGGGACAGGTTCGTAGGAGAGGACATCCCCTGTCCTGCAGGGGGGGCGGAAGGTGGTCACAAGGCTCTACCGAGGACAGGAGGCGGGGCACTGAGTGCCTCTCCAGGTAGAGGAGTGGCGGCGATTGGGACCTGGCATTCTGGTGCCTTCCACGCAGAAGGGACAGCATGTGCAGCGGGACGGGCTTGTCCCCTGACTGCACCTGGATGCCCCTGCCCGAGATCCAGGTAGCCGTTCCCAGCCTGCCCGGGTGACGGGGCACACCTGGGAGCTGCTGGGTCACCCGGGGTGGACACTGCCCTCCTCGCACAGCAGGGGCCATTGTCTTCCAGAAACTGGCCTGAATGGCCCATTGAGGCAGAACAAAGGCTGCTCAGAGGGTCCTGCCCGGGGCACCGGCTGGCTGGGCAGGGATGGGAGTGCCAACTGCAGGCCCAGGGCCACCGCAGGGCCGGCCTGGCCTCCCCTACGGCCCCTGCCATCTGCTGCCCCCGGGCAGGCTCTGGGCATTTGGCAGTTTCTCCAGCCCCTGGACCATTTCCCCGTCCGGAAAGCAGGGGGAGAGCTACCTAGGCTCTTTGTGGGCACTGCATGAACTAAGATCCGTAATGTGCCTAAAGCTCGAGAATGGGCGCTACGTTTATTCTCATTACAAGTGTTTGCATTCTGGTAATATTTTAAAAAAGTTTTTGTGAGAGCTTTCAAATGTGTACACAAGTAAAGAGCATACTCCAGTGAATTGCCTGAATTCATCCAAGATTTTTGTCTTATTTCCTTCATTTCCAATACCTACCCTTTATACTGAAGAATTTTTTAAGCAAATGCACGACTCTTTTCATTCAGTTGGTATCTCGCAAAGTTAAGGACCCAATGTCATTACAAAACGAGTGCTTGTTCCTTGTCATCTAAACTCTGGTCCGTATCGCCGTGCCCCATTGTCTCATTGTCTCAAAAGTCTTTTTGGAGTTGGCTGATGAACCCGCTCCCGAAGCCCCTGCTCGCTGTGTGTGCTTGTTGTCCGTCTTTCCTAACAGGCCAGGCTCTCCCCTGCTTTCCAGGCCTCTGACCAGAGGGAAACATTCATGATTAAACTCAGAGGATTAGGGGGAAGCGGATTTGGCTCACCTGATAGAGCGTCCGTCTACCCTATGGAGGGTCCAGGGTTCCATCCCCAGGGCCTCCTGGTCCATGTGGTGAGCTGGCCCTCACGCAGTGCTGATGTGTGCAAGGAGTGCCATGCCATGCGGGAGTGGCGCCACACACACGCAGAGCTGACGCAGCAAGGTGCCGCAACAAAAAGAGACACAGATTCCCAGTGCCACTAAGAATACAAGCAGACACAGAACACACAGCGAATGGACACAGAGAGCAGACAATGGGGGGAGGGAGAGGAAGGGGAGAGAAATAAATAAAAATAAATCTTAAAAAAAAAAAAAAGAGGATTCTGGTTCACCCCACTGTCCCTGATCCCTCTCTGGGTCCCAGTTTTCCACAGGCCAGAGGTGGGTACCCCTCCCACCCCCCAGGACCACCCCTCGCAGAGGGGCGCGGGTCCCGGCTTCACAGCCATCCTCTGCATGACCTTGGGCACGCTGTCCAGCCAGTGCACACCTGGGTTGTCTCCTCTGAGAGCGAGCGTGCACGGCAGGACCTGCCTGCCGGGCTGGGTGCCAGCGTGGAGTACTGCAAGCCGCCGCCTCTCCTCTAGCACCTTCTCCCGCTGCACCCCGTGATGACTGATCCTTCCCTGGGGTAGGGTCAGCGTGCACCGTCATTGCACCCCGCAGGGGGTGCGTTGTGTGGGAGAGGAGGCGTCCCTGCCTGGGAAGAGGTTTCGCTTCTGAGGACCATTTGCTCCAGCTCCGAGGATTTCCGTAATTACTTTCAGTTACCGAGAAACCCCAGTGGTTCAGGACCATAAAAGCTCAGTGCTTTGGTACCATGAAAGTTCATATTCATGTAGAAGTCCTTCGTGGGTGGCCCGGCTGGTTGGCGGTCCCTTCCACAGGGTCATCTGGGGAGCCTGGCTCTTCCCCTCTTTCTGCTCCCTCTTCTTTTTAATTCTCTGGGAAAGACAGTGTGGGAAGGCTCATGGTTCCCCAAAGCCCTTGTCCCGGAACTCGGAGGCATCACCACCCCGCACAGTCCATTGGCGGGAGCGAGTCACGTGACCCCACCTAGATGCCAGGGAAGCTGGGAAATGTAGTCCTGGTTGGGCAGCTGGGTGACCGCCATGTGCATGGAAGAGCGCCAGGATCTTGGTGGATGGCTGGCAGGCTTGCGCCTGACCCCGTAGAACACACCCTGCAGGGATGAGAGCTGGCGTCTTGGGAGGGTGCACCCTTGCAAGCCGTGGCAAGTGGGCCAGTGTGGGCAGAGCCAGGGCAGGGGGCAGAGATGGGGGCAGGTCCATTTTGTGGAAGGCTTTGAATGGCATGGAAAAGAGTTTGGAATTTATCCTGTTGACCATGAAGAATCATGAAGAGTTGTTTTTTTTTGGGGGGGGGGAGGTTGAAAGTGTTTTTTATTGTTATTGGCTTATTGTCTTATTACCAAACAGAAAGTACTCATTGCAAAAAGTTCAGAAAGTATCGAAAAATAAAAAGTGGAAAAGGACATCCTGGGAAATGGACTTGGCCCAGTGGTTAGGGTGTCCGTTCACCACATGGGAGGTCCGCGGTTCAAGCCCCGGGCCTCCTTGACCCGTGTGGAGCTGGCCCATGCGCAGTGCTGATGCGCGCAAGGAGTGCCGTGCCACGCAGGGGTGTCCCCCGCGTAGGGGAGCCCCACGCGCAAGGAGTGCACCCCGTAAGGAGAGCCGCCCAGCGCGAAAGAAAGTGCAGCCTGCCCAGGAATGGTGCCGCCCACACGGAGAGCTGACACAACAAGATGACACAACAAAGAGAAACACAGATTCCCGGTGCCACTGACAACAACAGAAGCGGACAAAGAAACAAGACGCAGCAAATAGACGTAGAGAACAGACAACTGGGGTGGGGGGAGGGGAGAGAAATAAATAAATAAATCTTTAAAAAAAAATCCTACCTCAGAAAACATTTTGGTGTGTTTTTCTTTGTGTATATGTCTACGTAGTATTTAGGTGTATGCATTCCCACGTTCATTCAGAAGATGTTTACTGAGCCCCTACTATGTGTGTCTGCTCTTTTGTGATCTTGTAGCTTTCCCCTTGACAATATCATGTAGGAGGTTTCCGGGGGGAAGAAACAGACCCCAGCATGGCTGGGAATATCTGCCAGATGCATCTCACGCATTTTCATCCATCTCGCCATCTCGTGCCGGGAGCATCGAGGAAATGTCCATCTGTTCTGTGGGGGGCCTCCTTGTCTGTGCATCTTTGCGGGTGAATTCGGTGATTTCCCGAGGCTGAGTTTCTGGAAGTGGCATGGCTGCTTCGAAGAGTCTGTTCTTTGAAAAGTGTTTTCACCTGATTGTCCACTTTGCCTGCTGAAGGGTCGTCACGACCACACTTCCTCCAGCAGTGTCTAAGGCCCCCCTCCCCAGATCCCTGCCTGCGGTGACTGCAGGCGGGGGACATTTGCCAATGTGATAGTAAAAAACGCCGTGTTCCTTGGAGTCACGTTTCAGTGACGTTGAACTTCCTTTCATGTTTATTGACTGCCGTATTTGTTCAGTTATGAGTTTTTGTGCATATTCTCTGCCCATCTTCTGCCGTTATCTGTCAGCCATGTTGTCCCGTCGGTTTGCTGTCAGCCTCTAGTGTTTAATTTTTTGTGGCCTGACGTCCTCTAAGAGCCACGACGGTGCAGTCCTGCTGCGCTGGGATCGCCGCCTCCTGCAACGATGGAAAGAACCAAGAGACCAAGATGGAGGTGGCGCCGGGTAGCGTTCAGATCCCACGTGTGCCGCGGGCTTCCGCCTTGCCACTGGCGATACTTGGTCTGGGGCCCAGCTCCCGCGCCCTCCGCTGAGCTGCCAGCCGTGGGTGTGGGTCTTGAAGGTGGACCCCCAGCCCCGGTCAGGCCACACAGTGCGGACAGAGCACGCCGTCCCCTCTGAAACCCGCCCAAGTGGCAGAATGAAATACATGGTTTCGGGGTTAAATCATGATTATTATTATTATTTTTAAAGTAGACTATTTTTTTTTAGAGCTGCAGTGGGTTTACAGAAAATTTTGCCAAATGGGCCGAGTCCCTATACACACCCCCACTATTACTAACATTCTGCATTATTAGCACAAGTGTGGTGCTTTTATTACAACTGATGAACCAATATTATTAAAATTGTGTTATTAACTGATGTCCATAGTTTACATTAGGGGCCACTCTGTGTTGTACGGCTCTATGTTTTTGCTTTTGTTTTTAAAGCTTTTATTGCAGTAGCTTATATACAACATAAAATTTCCCATTTTAACCACTTTAAAATATAAACTATTAGTGGTATTCCTTATGTTCACAACATTGTGTGCTATCCTTAACTATCCTCCACTACCAAAACTTTCCCAACACTCCAAACAGAAAACTCTATACCCATTAGACAATAACTCCTCCTTCCCACCCCACCACCAACCTGGTAACCTGTAGTCTGTTCTGTTCCTATGAATGGCATATTCTATTTATTTCATGTGGAAGTGAGACCACAAAATATTTGTCCTCTCGTTCTGTCTCAGCTCCCTAAGCCTTTCGGTTTTGAGATGATGGGTTGCACAGGACGAGCCACACTGGAATGGCCATGGATTGCTGACCTTGAGTTCCAGTCTTGCCCCCTGCTCCTTCTGGCTCCCTTGTCCACTGTCGTACTGTCTGCTTGATTCTGTGGCTCCCTCCAGCTGCCCAGTAACTTCCTTCTGCGCTTCAGGTAAACTGTGCCCATTTCTGTTGCTCGTAACCAGAGGACCCTACGTGGTGCACGTGGAGAGGTGGCTCCGCTCAGATCGCAGGTCAGGACGCAGCGCAGACCTGGCTGCTCCACAGCCTGGGGTCCTGGCCCATGGCACGCCCGTGGACATCTTGTCTGGGTAACCTCAGTGCCCTCTGCACCCAGCCCGGCACCTGGCACCCTCCAGGAGTTGGCAAATGGGTGTTTGAAGGACCGAGTGAACAAGTGGCACATCTTCAAATCTGGCCTCAGAGCAGTCCAGGTTTTTATTTTTTATTACTTGTTTATTTATTTGACCAAATATGCACCTTCCCCTGGCCGGACTCCCAGAGTCCCCACACCATGCGTGGATTGCAGTTACCACGGTTTGATGGCAGTGCCCTGGTGTGCCGGTATGGTGCGAATTTTGGTTACCGTGGTGCAGCCACTGGGAGTAACTGTATCAAGAGCAAACCCCACTGCAGCTCTGAGCCCACAGATCTCTGTATAAATAACAGACACAGATCATGGTCCTTGACCAGCCATGCCACTTTGTCACAACCTGTCTGTAACTGGTCCCCGTGCCTCTCTTTGTTGGGCCGTGCAGACAGTGGAGCATGTAGTTGTGTTGCCTCCCCATCTTCCAATGATAAACCCAAGTGACATTTTGCGAATCCAGGTCATCAGAGGAGGGAAACAGCCAGCAAAGACGGAACGCAGCAAGAAGTGAAAAATGATGCTGCTGGAAGTGAAATTGGAATCGAACATGAGCAGAGTTATGGGAGAAGCAGCTGATCAGGCAGCGTTGACGCGGCTGCACTCGGGGACCATTCTGTGCAGCCGGAGGGACGTGGCGAAGATGACCTTATCGACCTATGGAGGAAAGTGGTTGTGATGAAAAGGACAAAGTTGTCCCAGAGGAAGTGACGCCGGCAAAACACTTCACCGTAAAGGGACCCTCGAAGCTATGTCATGGCATTGAAAGCAGAGAGGGTCAAGTGTCAGAAGCGGATGCACACTTAGAAAGGACAAGGACGGTTCGCCAAGGTCGGGGAGAGATGCTTGCTCCGTACCACGAGAGTGAGCCGGTGGAGGCAAGCCCTGTTCACGGTACTCTTGACCCGTTTTTCACTTGAGTTCTCAAGGTTTCTAATGTTTCAAATTATAGTGTCCTGGGAAGCGCATGTGGCTCAAATGATAGAGCGTCCCTCTACCATACGGAGGGTCCAGGGTTAGATCCCCAGGGCTTCCTGGCCCGTGTGGTGAGCTGGCCCATGTGCAGTGCTGCCACGCGCTAGGAGTGCCATGCCACGCAGGGGCATCCCTGTGTAGGGGTCCCCCACATGCAAGGAGTGCACCCCACAAGGAGAGCTGCCCCGTGTGAAAAAAGCGCAGCCCGTCCAGGAGTGGTGCCTTACACATGGAGAGCTGATGCAGCAAGATGATGCAACAGAAAAGAGACACAGTTTCCCAGTGCCACGGGATAATGCAAGCGGATGCAGAACACACAGCGAATGGACACAGCAGACAACAGGGGGGAAGGGGAGAGATAAATAAAATAAATCTTAAAAAAAAAATTACAGTGTACTAAAAAATGTTAGCTTTACTTTTGATTCTTTCATTGCCCTGTACATTTATAACTGACAGGACAGGCCTTTCAGTGTTTTGACTGCAGTTTTTAAAGGTCTGGACTGTTGTTGTCCACGTTGATTGTTTAGATCCTGGGTTAACTTCCTAGGAGTAATTAACGCATTTCCAAAAACCCGAGGGCTCAGAACCACAGAAATGCGTTCTCTTGTGGTTCTGGAGGTCGGAAATCTGAACTCATGAACTCAAGGTGTCGACAGGGGGCAGTGGATGTAGCTCAAGTGGTTGAGCACCTGCTTCCCATGTATGTGGTCTGAGGTCTGCACTTGGTACCTCCTGAAAACAAACAAACCAACTCACTGGGGAGTTCATGAAGTTGGCGGTTGAGCACCTGCCTCCCACGTACAAGGTCCTAGGTTCAATCCCAAGTACCTCCCCTCAAAAAAGATATCGGCAAGGCAGTGCTTCCTCGGAAGGCTCTAGGGGGCTCTAGGAAGACTGTTCCGTGCTTGCCCTCGCCTCGCTCAACTCTGCCTCTGTCACCCGTGGCTGGCTTCTCCGTGTGTGTCTGCATCTCTCCCTTTCTTGTGAGGACACCGTCCCTGGGCTGGGCCCACCCTAATCCAACATGATCGCGTCTGGACTTGATTCCACCTGCAGAGAGCCCGTTTCCCGATGAGGCCACGCTCACGGCACGGGGGTCAGGACACAGGTCAGCCCCCACACTCCCTTTGAACAATTGCAGCCTGCACAGCCGTTTTCGGGGTTCCTGCCCTGTGCTGCAAAGCGAGGACTGGGCTCGTTCCAAACAGGCGGCGTCCCGGCTGCGTGGCCCGTCCTCGTGGGCAGGCCACGCGATGCTTTAGACCCGGGGGCTTCAGCATCTCCTCCTCATTTGAGTCAGAACTAGCGCACTGTAGAAGGGGCAGGCAGCCCGTGGGTCACGGTGAGAGGGCTTGCGCCTTCCTTCTGCCGCCTCCGCTGTGCAGGCCTCCAGCCTGTCTGCTTCTGGAACAATCCATCATGGAATAACTGGCTGAAGAGATCAGGGGCTGAAGAGGTCAGGGGCTGAAGGCTGGCGTTTCCTACACTGGCTTTCAGAGCAAAAGGGGATCAAAACGACCCTGGAGAGATGAGGCTCTTTATGGAAGCTGTGAAAGTATAACCTGCCATTAAAACACAGACCGTATTTTGTCAGCCTCTGGGTGCTAAGTTGGGCGCATGCTAAGATGCTCCTTGCAAGATTTCAATTTTATTTCTCTGTTTTATCATATTACAGAAATGTTTGAAAATGCAGCGCTAGAACACAAGAGCAAAAAATAACATTCTTGATTTCTTTACCTTGGAAACATTCTTCACATCTTGTTGTATTTCCTTTTAACTCCCCACCCCCACCCTACGGATTATAATATAAATACAGTTTTGTATCTTTTAAAAGACTTCACACTGTAAGCATTTCCCCACGATATTACTGTAAGTAAACAGCTTTTTATTTTAGGAGGTACTGGGGATTGAACCCAGGACCTCGTACCTGGGAGGCAGGCGCTCCACCACTGAACACAAGTTTTAATGGCTGCCTGATAGTCTGTCATGTAGATATAATCACTCATTCCATAAGGATCTGTGAGTGGGTGGTGAGTGGTAGGTGAGTGGTAGGTGAGTGGGTGGTGGCAGGGAAGGCAGGAAAGCGGAATTGGCCCTGGAGACCCTCGTGGACATAATGTGGTGTGGTGGGGGCCGGGGGGCGGTGGGCAGCCCGGGCGCCCCCTCGTCCACCTGCGGTGGGCGTCAGAGAGGCCGAGGCTGCAGTGGAGGGGTGGTCGTCCAGCGCGGCATTTGGGGAGAGGGCGCCGTGGGCGCCAGGGCCAGCGTGGCAGGAGCCCGGGACGAGAAGCAGCTCGGCGCTTTGGGGGTCCCTGGAGTTCCCCCGTGAGCCTCGCCGCTCCTGGGCCAGCGCGGGGGCGCGGAGCAGAGCAGGCTGCTGCTGGGAAAGGAAGAGGGTCTCCGGGAGTTTGGGAAGTGGGCGTGAGAGGCGCGAAGAGTGCGTAAGTGGGGGGCTGCGGACCTTTCCAGCAGAGGTGAGAAGCCCCTGCGAGGCGCCCGCTGCGCAGCGGGCGGGGAGGGGGTGGAGGCCACGCGGTGGGGGAGGCCGTCCAGGCGGCGTTGGAGCCCCCCCGGCGCGTGGAGGGAGGAAGGCCGAGCCGCGTTCCGGGGGTCTGGTGCGCACGAGGGCGTGGCCCCCAGGCCGCAAGGTAGAGCCGGCAGCGGAGACGGGGCGGGGGCCGGAGAGGCACCCCTGCTGCACGCCGCCTGTCCCTGCCTTTGGTGTTTTCAGTTAAGATGTCACGAGCGTCTTGGTGGAGTGTGTTTTTGGGTATTTCAGATCATTCTCGTATCTGGATTTACAGGAATACGGTTTCTTGGTGAAAGGGTAGGGGTGGTTTAAAGGACTTGAATAGAGATCAGAATACCATGTTTTCTCCTAAATTTACCCAAAATGAGCTTTTCAGAGGAGTCCCGTGTGCAGAGCAGCCGGGGGGCCTGTGAGGTGTGGGCAGCCCCCCGCCCTTGGCCTCTGGTTTCTGGTCTTGAAGGATTGATCTCGGCTCAGGCACGCGGGGACAGGGGCCGGGCTCGCCGTCCCTTGGTCGGTATCTGTGGGGTGTCGGGGCTGGGCCGGGCCAGGTTGGGGTCGTGATGTGAAAATGCCTGTGTCCACCCGTAGCACTGGGTTACCCTCATGGTAAAATGACGCCGATGACGGCGATGACCGGGGAGGCCGCCCTTGGCTGCCTGCTGCCGTGAAATGATGCACACGTCCACGCGCTCAGGGGGCCTCACCCCATCTGGAGGGGGTCGTCTCGACCCACCTTTTCCATGTGAGGAAACAAACGGTCTCAAGAGGGTTAAGCCACGCCCCTGCCAAGTAGCCACGTCAGTGCTCTGGTTACCATGGCTACGAAATAAATTTCTCTAGATCTGGTGCCTTCAGTGACAGCCATTTTGTTCCATCTCCTGGTTCTCTGGCTGGAGAGTTGGGGCAGGGCCTGGCTGGTCCGTCCTGTGCTCCTGGAGTCATCACCTGAGTCTCTCAGTCCTGATTGGTGATGGGGCCTGAGAGGGTTTCGCTCCCGAGCCTGGTGCTGCGGGGGCTGGGGTGGGGGGCTGGGAGGCTGGGCTCCCCGGGGCCGGCCATTGGTTGCCCCAGTGTGGCGGCTCGGGGCAGCTGGACATCTTATGTGGCGGCTTGGGGCAGCTGACTCCTTATGTGGCAGCCCGGGGCAGCTGGACTCCTTACGTGGCGGCTCAGGGCAGCTGGACTCCTTACGTGGCGGCTCAGGGCAGCTGGACATCTTGTGTGGCAGCTCGGGGCAGCTGGACTCCTTATGTGACAGCCTGGGGCAGCTGACTTCTTACATGGCAGCCCGGGGCAGCTGGACTCCTTACGTGGTGGCTTAGGCAGCTGACCTCTTATGTGGTGGCTCAGGGCAGCTGGACTCCTTACGTGGCAGCTTGGGCCAGCTGACTTCTTATGTGGCAGCTCAGGGCAGCTGGACGTCTTACATGGCAGCTCGGGGCAGCTGACTCCTTACGTGACAGCTCCGGGCAGCTGACTTCTTACATGGTGGCTCGGGGCAGCTAGACTCCTTACGTGGCAGCTCGGGCCAGCTGACTTCTTACGTGGTAGCTCGGGGCAGCTGGACTCTTTACGTGGTGGCTCAGGGCAGCTGGACTCCTTATGTGGCAACTGGACTTCTTATGTGGCAGCTGGCTTTCCCAGAATTTATGTCCTAGGAGAATCAGGTGGATGCAAGATGCAGGACGTTGGTGACACCACATTCATTTGGTTCTGGGGAGGGACAAGCCAGCCTGGTGGAAGGGGAGTTAGATTTTCCTTTTGAGGTGGGCGAGGCAGAACGTCATTGTGGCACAGCAGATGGGCTAGATGACACTGTCGTGACCTCCCTGGGAAATATGGCCCGCTATCGTGGCTGCTGCACCTTCTGCTGAGCTACACTGTCTCTTATTTTTTTTTTTTAAAGATTTATTTATTTCTCCCCCCCCCCATGCCCCCCTCCCCGCCTCCCCTGCCCCAGTTGTCTGTTCTGTGTCTATTTGCTGTGTCTTCTTTGTCTGCTTCTATTGTTGTCAGCGGCACGGGAATCTGTGTTTCTTCTTGTTGTGTTATCTTGTCGTGTCAGCTCTCCGTGTGTGCGGCGCCATTCCTGGGCAGGCTGCGCTTTCTTTCGCCCTGGGTGGCTCTCCTTACAGGGCGCACTCCTTGTACGTGGGGCTCCCCTACGCGGGGGGCACCCCTGCATGGCATGGCACTCCTTGCATGCATCAGCACTGTGCGTGGGCCAGCTGCATACGGATCAAGGGGGCCCGTGGTTTGAACCGCAGACCTCCCATGTGGTAGGCGGACGCCGTATCCACTGGGCCAAGTCCGCTTCCCTACACTCTCTCTTATCATCCTGAACATTGGACCCAGCATGCTTCTCTTCCTCTCGGCCCTTACTCTGTTCAAAATCGGAAAAGCATTCCATAGTTTTACTCATTTAGATGCGGGCAAATAAAAGGTAAGCACGAGCTTTAATTAGGGGGTGGACTGGGTTTGCACCAGGCAGAAGTTGGTCACACCAACAGGGGCGTGCTGGGGGCTCCCCCTCCTTGGCCGGTACATTTCGGGGTGCCCACACCGGGGCGTGGCTTCAGGTGGGTCTGTGCTAGCCAGGGTGCTACTGGGAGGTAGTGCCACCGACGGGGGCGGGCGGCCAGCTCGCGCTTCTGCGCGACCTCGCTGACCTCGCTGGCTGTCTCACGCGGTCACCCTCGTGGCAGCAGTCTTATTGAAACTGTCGTGGCCGGGGGTCTGGTGCCCAGATGCAGCTCACGCTGCACCCCCCTCGTGGGCCATGGGGACTGTTCTCTCTGCGAATGTGACTGAAGGGGAGGCGGCGACTGCATGGTTTAGCGAGGGCAGGTGGGGTGGGCTGTAATTACCTCCCTTTCATCAGATTGGGGGTCTGGGACTCGGGGGAGTCAGGGGCCGGCTTGGGGTCCCATGGCACTGAGGGAGGGTCCGAGACGACCCTCCTCTGCTCCCTTGCTGATGGGAGGGGGCGGCTAGGGCTCCAGACAGGGGTCTCTGCCCATCGCGGGACAGGCCGCGGCCAGGTGGGCTCCTGGGGTCCGTCCAGGGCCCCGGCAGGTGTCGTTCGTGCCTTGGTTGGTTTTTGTGCCCTTGTGAAACAGTCTGGTGGGTGGGTTAGACTTCCAGAGCCTAGGCTCTCTGGGGACAAAAGTTAGGGGCCTCGGTGTCAGCAGGAGGAGAAGTGGGAGAAAAGCAGCAGCCACGCCTGACTTCTTCTTGTTTTGCTCTGATGACAAGTGGCGCCTCCGCAAGTGGGCAGGGCCCCAAAGGTCCTCCTCCCTCCCCGCTGGGGACACAGTGGCAGCTGCCGGGGGCTGGACGTCAGCCCTCGCCACCCCTCTGCGGCCACAAAGCATACCGCTTGCATGTCACGTTTTTCCAGCTCATCTCACCGTGAACAACTCAGGGGTGGGTCTGGGTCTCCCCATTTTGCAGATGAAGAATCGGGGTCCCAGAGGTTAGGTGACCTGCCCTGGGTCACCCCAGCCGGGAGGAGGCAGAGCTGGGGTGTGCAGGAGCTGGTTCCGGCGACTTCCACAGCAGGGCCTCCGTCAGGCCTGCCCTTCCCTGGTGCTTCGTCATCTGCAGAGCGGAGAGGGCAGGGGTGCGGGCGGGTCAGCCAGAGGCCACCGTCAGGCCACCGCCCAGCCTGCCCTGGCGCCCCTCAGCCCCCCTGCGCAGCCCTCCGTAAGCACAGGAAGACGTCCTCATGGGGTCCCTTCCAAGGTGGACTGCCTCGTGCTCAAAAAGGTGGTTTTGGGTTGAACTGTGTCCCCAAAAGGACCTGTTCAAGCCCAGTCCCCGGTCCTGTGAAGGCGAGCTGTTTTGGGAATAAGACCTCCGAAGGCCTGATTAGTCAGGTCGAGGTCACACGGGATGGGGAGGGCCCTAGAGCCAAAATGCCTGGGGTCCAGATGGGGAAGGGGAGACCTCGACGCGGGCGGACGGAAGGACGAGGGACGTCCCCGGATGACAGAGGCCGAGCTCAAGGCCCGAGGGTGGCCGCTCACCAGCAGGAGCTGGCGGAGGTGACCGAGGGGTCTCGCCGCGGGTTTCGGGGGGAGCTGCGGCCTGGCTGGCACCTTGGTGTGGACGTCTGACCTCAGAACCGTGGGAGAGCGAGTCTCTGGCTTTCCGCCGCCAGCCTGCGGTTCTTGGTCACGGCAGCCCCCTGCCGCGAGGACGGGTCCAGCAGAGGCTTGTCCTTACGCTCGACACTGGTCGTACCATAGACAGAGTGTATCGGTGGCCAAAGGGGCGCTGATGCAAAATACCAGCAATCAGTTGGTTTTTATAGAGGGTGTTTATTTGGGGTAGGAGCTTACAGATACCAGGCCATAAAGCGTAAGTTACTCCCCTCACCAGAGTCTGTTTCCACGTGATGGAGCAAGATGGCTGCTGACGTCTGCGAGGGCTCAGGCTTCCTGGGCTCCTCTGGGCTCAGCTCCTGTTTCCTCCACAAGGTCAGCTGTAGACTATCAGGTGAGCAGCTCTGTCTCTCTCCCTGGAGCTCCAGCTTCAGCATCAAACTCCAACATTAAGAACCTCCACTCTGTCCTTTGCCACGCCTTTTATCTGTAAGTCCCTACCCACCAAGGGGTGGGGACTCAATGCCCTAATGACATGGCCCAATCAAAGCCCCAATCCTAACTCAGTCATGCCCAGGTACAGACCAGATCACAAACAGAATCCAGTATCTATTTTTGGAATTCATAACCGTATCAAACTGCTACAAGGAGGGAGCCAGTCAAACTCCGCCCATGCCCGTCTGCGGGAGACGTGCCACGTGCTGCTCTGTGGCTCTGACCCACCCGTTAGCCAGTGGGCGTCCAGCCGTGGGTGCTGGAGCCGGACACCGAGATGGGGCAGACCCACGGGCAGCCAGGCACAGCGCCTGGCCAGAAGGGGGGCGGGAAGGCCACAGACGAGGCCGCGTGGCCCCGCCGTCCATGCCAGGCCCAGCCCTGCCTGGCCCCGTGGGCTCCAGGAGGGTCCTGCACCACCGGGCTGGGCCCAAGAACTGGACGTGTCTCCGGCAGAGTGCCTGGCCGAGGCACCTGGGGGTCAGAGCTGGGTCCCGAGGACACACGGGCTCTGTCCTAAGGACTCGTTTGATGACTTTGCTTCCAAGGCGACGGACGCCCTGAGTCCCGGGCTTGGTCACATGGAGGGTAGAGCTGGAGGGGGCCTCGGGGCAGCCCTGGGAACCCCAGGTGCGCCTGGCCGATAGCACCTGGCCTGGGCCACCCGATTCTCAAAACCCCAGACTGGGCCACTCGTCGGCTACCCGTGAGTGTCCACCTGGGGACGGGGCTCCCTGTGAGAACTGGGGCGGTCACTGGGACCTGGGCCTGGGGCTGCTGGAGCTGCCTGCTCCTGAGAGAGCACAGTGGGGGCAGGGGTGGAGGGGACCCGGGGGCCGCGTGCTCTCTCTGGGCTCAGTGTCCTCATCTGAGAAGCGGGCACTTCCCTGGAGGCTCCCCCGCCGGTGTCTGCCCTGGAAGGAAGGACGTCTCGCTGCAAGGGGCAGTGGCCGGCAGCCCCAGGAGCGGCCTGGTGGGGACGGAGGCGCTCCCACGAAGGCCTGGGGGAGGAGAATGGAGGTGGGATGGGCAAGTGGGGGGCGGCCCGGGAGTGGGCTGCGGGGAGCCCCGGCTGCACGGGGAGCCGCTCACAGTGGCGCTCTCGCTTTAGGGTCTGAGTGGGGCGTCCGGAGCCGCTCCAGGGGCCCCGGCGGGGGGCGGCCCGAGCCCTTGGTGCGTCTCAGGGAGGTGCGAGCCTTGTGGGGGACCCTCTCCCCCTGCCCTCTCGTCCTGGCGGAGGGGGCCTTCTGAGGGTGGGGAGGGGCAGCCGGCCTGAGGGTAGAGTCCCGCTGCCTGCGACAGGGAGGGGTCGCGCCTGGATCTGAACAGGGTGCTGCTCTGGGTGCCAAGAGGAGTGAGGGGCCCGCCAAGCCCCCCCCCCCCCCCGTCCCCTGTCCATAGCTGCCCCCCAGTGGGTTTCAGATGTGGCCAGAAATGGGGGTGTCCTGATCAGGCCCCAAACAATACCAGGCCCCTCCGAGGGCCGAGGGGAGGGTACCTGGCGCCGGAGAGACAGGAGGAGCCAGCCTTCTGCCCTGGGGGGCTCACGTGGCGTGGCCGGGGGGCTGGGGGCGGCAGGAACTAACGAGGCTCTGAAAACCCAGCAGCGGCCGCACCTTCTCCATCACACCCTCGGGTGGGTGGACTGATAACCCGAGGCCGCTCCCCAGGGCTGCTCCCAGAGAGGGAACCCAGTCCTCCCCCGGCGGCAGCCCCCTCCCCGCTGCACCCGTGCGTTCACTGTGGACAACTCGGAAAATGCAGGGGACAGAAG